>NW_026606063.1:53337500-54537500 GCF_029834395.1 Sorex fumeus
ATGGTCCAAAAGCTTGTTTCGTTTTATTATTTTTATGTTTGTTTTCTCTAAGTGCTGTAGATTTTTGCTAAATCATCTAAATATGGCTTAAATCATAGTGTTTGTTTTTTTTCATTTTGGTTATTTCACTAAATATGATACCCTATAGGTCCATGTGATACCCTCTAGGTCCATTCATGTAATAAATGACAGGGTTTCATCTTTTCTTTTAGAGGTGAATAGTGCTTCCTTGTGTTTATATACCATACTATATTGTCAGACAATGGACTCTTAGGTTATTTCCATTTCTTGATATTGTAATTCTCCAAATGATATAACATCTATTTTTGTTAGTTTTATTTGTATTTTCAGGTAAATGCCCAGCAGTGAGATATCTATCTGTGTCATATTCAGTTTCTATGTTTAATTTTTTTGAGGCATCTCCATGTGTTTTAAATAATGGTTGTACCAATTTACATTCCCATCAATAATGTAAAAAGTTCTTTCTATAGCATCTCTTACATGTGTTTTTTCTTATTTTCTAAATAATATCCATTCTTTCAGGTATAAGAAGTTTCCTCTTACAAAGAACTCATAAAAGAAGAACCAATTAGAAATTGGGCAGAGTTTTTCAATAGATAATTTTCTAAATAAATATAAATAAATAATGAATAAGCATAAGGGAAAATGTTATTATCTCTTTTTAGTGCCTGTTTTTAAATTATTTTTTATTTCAGAGTCACACCCAGCAGTGCTTAAGTTTTATTACTGGTTCTGTGCTCAGGGATCATTCCTGGTGGGCTCGGGTTCCATGTTTGTTGGCTGGAATCAAAACCTAGTATGTTGTGTTCAAAGCAAGTGTCTGACCGACTGCAGTATCCTTCTAATTCAATATTTTTTAACTCATTTTAAATGTTTTCAAATTCTGTACCTGATGTATGTAATGTAAATTTACAAATTAGGAGACTAAAAATTAAAGTTCAAAATTTTAATTATCTTTAATATGAAATTTATTCTTATTTTTTCTTTAGATTTCTGTTTCTTTTGTTTACTTTTTGGCCACAGGCAGAGGTGTGTTTAGGGATCAATGCTGGTGGTAATAGAGGAACGTTTTATGCTTCTGGGATTGAAACCATGATGGTCATGTACAAGGCAAGTCCCTTATCCATTGTACTTTCTTCATCCTTCAGATATAGATAATTTCATAATTGTTTTGGGAATCATTGTCACATGGGAGTAATGGTCACAAGGGGTTTGAATACCTTAATTTTAGTTTCTGTTATACAAATTCTTCCTGCTATATAAAGATGAAATATTCTTGGGGCTAGAGTGATAGTGCAGCCAGGAGGGGGTTTGCCTTGCATGTGGCCAACCCATGTGGTTCTCTGAGCATCAACAGGAGTAATTCCTGAGTATAGAGCCAGGATTAATCCCTGAGCATCTCCACATGTGACCCAACAAGAAAAAAATGAGTGAAATATTCTTATTTTGAAGTAATTCTTGGATTATTTTTGAGACCTGGGAATGTTGTTGCTGTGAAAAAATCCATTGAAAATACCTATATCCAAAATATTTCAAGTAGTTATATTCTGTATGTAGATATGTGAAACCTCTGATTTGTTACATGTTGAACCTGCAAGTTAACATTTAATCTTTCGGATTCATTTTACCTATGTTCCTTCCTTATGTGTCTTTCTTATAAATAACAGATTTAGTGACAGATTACTAAGGGCCATAAACTTTTCTCGGTAATGTATTAGTCTATTTAATACTTAAAGAGAAATTACTATAATTGTGCTCATTTTCACAATGAACACATTTCCACAAATGAAGAAACTGAAGCAAAAAAATATTAAACAACTTACAAACAAACAAAAAAATCTAAGT
This sequence comes from Sorex fumeus, assembly GCF_029834395.1. NCBI lineage: Eukaryota > Metazoa > Chordata > Mammalia > Eulipotyphla > Soricidae > Sorex > Sorex fumeus. The sequence goes on from NW_026606063.1 coordinate 53,339,367, forward strand.
GGCAGGCCAGAGACTAAACATTGAGTTAGAGAATTTCTAAAATTATCTTAAATTCTAACTTCATTGGGTTTCCTATGTTGATTTTAGTGTTTTTGTTGTTGGTTTTAATTTTCCTTTTGACAATTCATGGGCAATTTATTGAGCATCTACTCTTGGCAGAAACATTCTATACATTTATTACACCAAAATAAAAAAAGGTTCACAGACCATTGAGAAGATAGCCATAAATTCTTATTACCACAAGAAGTCAGAAAGCATAAATTGATGAGAAAATGTCAGAAAAAGTAATTTTAACATAAATATTATAGTAAAGAACTACAGGAAAAAAGACAAATCAGAATAGAGAGAAACCAAGAGCAAATATGAAAGTATAATACTCAGAAGCTGAGTATTTCAGAATGATTAGATACATGTTCTGCGTATCTGTGTGGGGATTTAGATGACTATATAGAGGATGGGTCAAGATCATGAGTACCTTTACTTGTTGGGTGTAGAACTGTGATGGCTTCATTGGGTAGTTGCTAATGAATTACTGAAAGAGTTGAAGGGATATAATACTATGATCAAATACATATTTTAGAAACTATTATTAAACTATAGAGATTGGTGGAGAAGGAATGTAAGAATGGGAGCTAACTGTACAACTTTAAGAGTTCAGATTGTCTTTTAGTTCACTGATTCATTCCTTTACAAAATTCTATTTGTTATTTAATTTGTTTAACCTGCATTTATGTATGATGACTCTATTCTTGTCAGCTGAGTTGTATTCAGTGAAGAAATTGTAGTGTAGTCTATATGTAAATGCAAAAAAGTGCTTTTAGGGGGAAGTGTGTTTGAGAAGAGAAAATGAAGATACTTAGGAGACAGAGCTGACAAGATGAGTGTTTGGGACTGAATCAAAAAGGGACTAGTCAAGAAAGCTAGGATATGAAAGGTAAATTGATTTCATGGGCAATATTAGTGGAATGTGGCATGAGTCGGTAAACACTGGGAATAATTTTTAGTCCATCAAAATTATTCATAAACTGATTACTACCCATTGCTAAGCTCCTAACTTTGAAGTTAGAGTTTTCTAAAGCAAAATTTCCTCTTGAAAGTTTTGATTTGACAGTTGGTTGAAAAATGAGTAAAATGTTACTGACAGCATCATTGATAGAGTTTGTCTGCCTATTTAGTCGTTTCAGTTCTTACCTAAGTTCAAGTTAATTGTCTTTCCCATACAGTCTAAGAATTTGGTTCATTGAAAATTTTAGAGAATAATATTCTAATTTTGAGAAGGAAAATAAATAATGAGTTTACACAATCTAAACCACACTGAAAAATTTTTTGGTAGCAGTATTACTTTGCCATGCGTGGACTTCCTGACAAATCAGAGTATTTTGTAGAAATAATAACAAAACAGAAAGACTGAGTGTGTGGTTAGATAATTACTCTTCAGAATTCTTTATAGATATTTTAAGTTTTAATCTAAACTAAATTGAGTCAAATATTGGGTCCGATCCTTAATTTGTTTCTACCTATTTTCCACTAGGAATGGGGGGGGGGGGTGGCGGAGGCAGTACTTGACACTCAGAAATGATTCATTAAATATTTAAAGAGCTTAAACTGAAATATGGTAGCATCAAATAAAAATAGAATTCTATTTCTTCTTGACAGTGTGAATAAGAAGCAATGGTGAGTTGATTGGAGACATTGAGTCTTTTCAGAAATGGTGAGTAAATGAGAGAACTTAGACAGCAGGGTTAACTTGGCCCTGATCATTGTCTCTTAGCACCCAAGGGATAGTATTGGAATTGACCTCAGATCCTCATACACTTCAAGATATGAGAAGAAGGATAAGAAGAAAGATTCTTTTCCAGTATTGGAGCCCTATGGTTTGTTGGTAAATAAGTTTGATACCTTGGGGTGATTAATATGAATTTATTAGTCCTGGGGAAAATGAGTGATAAAATGCAAAAGACAGGGTAGGAAAGGGTCTTTGTTTGCTTTCTCTTTTCTGGATAAATGGTTAAACAGGTTAAACACCTGTGAGAAGAGAGTGCTTCAGGGACACCCTTGTACTCAAATTGTTCATGGTGTCTTTGAGATTGCACTCCTCTCCTTGTGAGTGATTAGTTGCCTCTTCATCATTGGTGAGGCTGGCAGCAAGGAGCAGGGCCTTCACCTGCAGGTGTTGCCATGGCAAAGGACCCTTGGAATAGATTCATGCAACATTAAAAAAGCAAAAGTGAAAATGAGAGTAGAGAGAAAATAGAAGCTTGATTCAAGGAGATATTTGAGTGGATCAGATCACCTCCCTCACAATAGCCACTGCCAAGTCTGAGATCAACTCCACTCTTTTCCTCCTGACTCCTAAGGCTCTCTGAGGCCTGATAATCTGGTATATAAACTGTCTTTTTAAAATTAAAATGTTCATTTTAAGTAGAGAAAATTTATTAACACAATAAAAATGATTCTACTCTCTGGAATAATTCAAGCAGAATTAAGAAATTATGAAATAAGAATTGGTTATGATTCTATAAAACAATTTCTTTTTCTGTTTTAAAGCCAGCTATACAGTAACTCATTGTATTTACTACTTTGGATTTCTCTCATTGCATGGCTTCCCAGGGGAGCCAAGTCATGTTTCTTCTGTGTCGCTCAAAGAAACCTTGCCCTAACTTTCATTTGGCTTCCATACTGAATTATATTTTCTCTTTCCATTCTCTTGTCTACATTTTTACCTATTAAGAATGTTTTATTCACCAAGTTTACTCAGAAATTTCACTTAAATATCAATGACTTACTCTTTTTTTCCTCCACTATGGTTAAGTCACATGTAGTCTAAAAAAGGTAAAGGCCCTCCCGTTGATCATCAATTTGCTCGAGTGGGCCCAGTAACGTCTCCATCATGAGACTTGTCGTTACTGTGTTTGGCATATCGAATATGTCAGGGGGAGTTTGCCAGGCTCTGCCGTGTGGGCGAGATACTCTCGGTAGCTTGCCGGGCTCTCCGAGAGGGGTGGAGGTATTGAACTTGGGTCGGCCATGTTGGCTGCGTGCAAGGCAAACGCCCTACCCCTGTGCTACATGTAGTCTATATAGTGTCAATTAAGCATAGTAATAATAGCACAGAGGTAGGGCATTTACCTTGCGCACAGCCAGCTAGGCTGTGCCAGGTTTGATTCCTCCACCCTTCTCAGAGAGCTGGGCAAACTACCAAGAGTATCTCGCCTGCATGGCAAAGCCTGGCAAGCTACCGAGAGTATCTTGTCCGCACGGCAAAGCCTGGCAAGCTACCCGTGACATATTCAATATACCAAACACAGTAACAGCAAGTCTCAAAATGGAGACATTACTAGGCCTGCTTGAGCAAATTGATGAACAATGGGAGGACAGTGACAGTGACAATAATCACAAAATATTTTCTGTGTGTGTTGCCAGTTGCATTCCTATCCTTGGAAGTCAGGATCTGGTAGCGGCTCTCCTTCAAATCTCCTCAAGATTCAGGAATTGTGCTGTGAAGGTCCACAGGAAGAATGGGAAGGCAGTTCTTGTTCTATGGTAGATAGCTAATGCATAGTGGCTTCCTATTTCTTGTGAGTTCTTTTTTTGTTTGTTTGTTTGTTTGTTTTTTATTTTTATTAGTGAGACATCATGAGGTACAGTTTTTTATGTACAATTTTTTTTGTACAAGTTATTTTGTACAAATTTTTGTGCTTGGGTTTCAATTATACAATGATCAAATACCCATCCCTCCACCAGAGCTCATTTCCCACCACCACAGATCCTGTATCCCTCCCACCCCCATCCCCCCACCCCACCCTGCCTCTGTGAGTTTCTTTTAAAAGAGAAGTGCCACACCTCTAGTTGCCTCTTCCTCTTTAGTAGGGCAAAGTGAAAGGTGAAGACCATGTTGACCCTATCTGGGGGATAGGGGAGGGCTTGGGTGGACAATATCTCATGGACTCTTCTTTACGTACCCTTCTGAATATGTTGAAAATGAAAAACTGACTTACTACTTCTCCTAACAAATCAGTTTGAAGATAGGATTATGTTCCTTAAAGTAGAATGGCTTATAGACAACTCAACAGTGATATTGCATCATTGATAAGCACCTTGGTTGGGCAGAATCTTAATTTGGGTATTAGAGTTTTCTTTGTGCTTTTGATAATCATATTTTTGTATTTCCTGAAAAACAAGAGAATGTTTCCTTACAATAAATGTTCCCTTATGTTATCTAAGGTTGATAAGCCTACCTCGGCCTTGATTTAAAAAGTGAATTCAGCTGAACAAAGGGAACTCTCTCAAGAGATGTCAATGGGAAGTTGTACTGTGATATATGTTCTAAGCTAAAACCTGGAAGGAACTCACAGGCTTCATGATGAAAAATGTTAAAAGGATCAGGAGAGAAATGGGAAGATTTTGTTTCTCTAGTTGAAGAATACCTTGCACTGAATTCTAACCATCCTGTTTCTCTAGAAGCAAAAAGAGTACCTGTTTAATACCACTGCACTGTAGCGGTCACGGTCCTCCCGTTGTTCATTGATTTGCTCGAGCGGGCCCAGTAACGTCTCCATCATGAGACTTATTGTTACTGTGTTTTGCATATTGAGTACGTCACGGGTAGCTTGCCAGGCTCTGCCGTGTGGGCGAGATACTCCCGGTAGCTTCCCAGGCTCTCCAACAGGGGTGGAGGAATCTAACTCGATTCGGCCATGTTGGCTGCGTGCAAGGCAAACGCCCTACCGCTGTGCTATCGCTCCGAACACCACTGCACTGTAGCACTGTTTAATATTTGCAAATAAAATAGCCTCCAAATTTAGTACTTACCAATATTATATGAATGGTCAGCATGGTAAAATCTGGCAAGTCAGTTTTGTAGACATATAGGTCAACTCGGAAAAGTAATGTACAAAGATTACTGGGGCTATTTCTGATTATTCTGATCAACACTTGATCTGATTATACTGTATAACTTACCATCAAAAATCAATATAAGTGTGTATAAAACTGAGATACCAGAGTGATTTACCATCTGTTCACCATTTTCTTTATCTTCATCAATACCACCTTACTCCTAAGTTCTTTGATGCCCTCTGCCCCCCCCCAAAAAAAACACAGTTGAAGGAGTTATAAACATTACCATCTAATAAAAACTGATTTTGTGCCAGTTGCTTTTGTTGGGCTAGATCCACACATAATATAATTTTAATCCTGTTTATATACACTCTTGGGATAGATTTGAGATCAGTATTGCTGTTTAAGTGAGGTTAATCAAGCATACTGTATGCAGCTTTTGTTTCTCCATTCTATGTGAAAGGTGACCACTACTGATGGGCTAACCAACTGGCCACTTACTCTATTAACAAGAAAGAGGTGGTTTTCAGTGTCTGATCATTAACCCAGCCTCAGCCCCAGTGAGTCTTTCTGCCTAGTCCTTGGAATGGTGCAGCTGTTGTCAGTCACAGAGGAAAACCGTAGTTAGGAACTGCTTTGCTTTGGCGGTGGCTACATGCCTCTACACAGAGGAGGGGAAGGGAGTAAAAAGGGGGGGAAATAAAACTCTCCTAAAAAGCAAACACCATTTTTGGATGCTTGGCTCTGTTTATGTATATAAAATGGACATTATGGTAGAGCGAAAAAGACCCTCATAAAAATCCTTCTTGAAAACTATTGTTGCTGACAGCCGTGACCTCTGTGAGTCTGCATGTTTACCCATAATTCATAATTAACAAAGACATTAGAACTGCCACAGGAGAATTCTGGGCTTTATTTCTTTCTAACTGGGCAGTACTAATGCTGGAAGTGCTCCCAAATCAGTGATTTAACATTTCAGGAAATCTTGGAGAGGCAGCAGAAGCCTCCTTATATAGCTCATACACTGGGACTTTGGTGATACAGATACGGCCGAGATAATTATTCAGCTCTCGTTATTGCTGTAGCTCTGCACCTGATCCCCGAGCCATTAGAGCACTCTGCAGGTTATTACAACTATCAAACATCAAGGTCTCTTTTCTAGTCTCTTGACTATGTGGTTATCATTTTACTTCTTTTAAATCCCCCATCTGCATAGAAAGCCTCTGAGTTTTTTACTGAGATCTGTTCGCAGTCTTCCCCCCCACCCCCTTCTTCATTGCTCCCCAAATGGAGCCCTTTTCTTACCAGCACATTAGCATAAAAATATAAACCTCTGCTTCTCCACTTGTATTGTTTATACCCTCTCGCATGTTTGATTTCCTCTTTGAGGCTATGCACACCTACACTTTAATTTGGGCAGCAAATGAATCACTGTAAGAGAATTCTCTTGAGCTTAAAGAAAGCATGATAATATAATTTTGGATGATGGAGTTGTTGGTGCCCATGTTTAATCTTTCACTTAGTTGAGGACCCTCTTTTCTTCATTGTATGTTTCTATCTGTTGCTGCCCTATCTCCAATGGTGCCAAAAAGAATAGCAAATTATAAGATACTATAATGACAACTTGCAAAAGGGAGTTTTGTATTGCAGATGTATTTACAAGTCATTACTTTTTAATCTCTTCACCAGAAAAAAAAAGAAAAAAAGACCTTTTCTTAGAATTTATTGTGAACAGCATTTTTGCTGAAATATATTTTCAGTTTTGGTCACAAGCAGTGGTATAATAAGGTTGTTTCTAATACTTTTCTAGACAAACTATATCATCAAAACCAGACAGCCCGAATAATCTGGGCACTGTGTCAGCTATCTAGGGGCAGGCGGTCACTTATGATATATAAAGATAATGCTATAAATTAAGAGTCTAAAGCAGACCTCTGTGGATTGCATCTTAAGTGAAAACAAGTTGCTATTTTTGTGTGTTACAGTCTCCCTCCTCTTAGATTCTTTATTTTATGTGATAGCCAACAAACACCTTTTTTTTTTAAGAAGAGTAGAGATAGAAGAATGGGGAAATATTTCCACCCACTGCAGGCCTATCTGATGAAAAAGCTAATCCACAGGGGGTAAGGGGTAGTCAGAGACAGTATGGTGGGGCTAAGAAACATATGGCTTCCTTACTTAATATTGCTTCACAGTCATCCCACACCGTATTCCCTTAAATGGGCATTAGCTCTATAGCCAAATTAGCAGACAATAAAACAAATTAAAATTGAGGCACTTCTTAGCCACACACACAAATGATAAAACAGACTTAATGGTATCTATTCATTTTAGTTTGTGTTACATATAAAAACTGGAATACAGAGGGGTTTCAAGGAGAACCATTATTTTCTTGTGAGCTACAAAAATTAAGAAAATTAATTAAAACAAAGTTAATTATTGATCTAAGAGGAGAAGCCATCTGATAGCTTTTACCTTTAGAAAAAAAACTGGTTTATTTTAAAATCTTATACTGAATCTTTTTATTGAACAAGGGAATTTTAACTATTTAAACAATCATATTCTCTTTTCTTGTTAACTTACTGGTACATGTGTATTTTTCAGCCTTAGGAGTCAACACCAAATGGATATCTATTAATGTAAATCCATATACATAGGATTAGATGCCAACCATAAAGTGGTATGTAGCCATTGTTGTGAGTTAAGTTTTTTGTGTAATCAATAACAGTGGTAAGAATGCTTTATTTTGGGCACTTTGATTTACTGTTGAATCAGTTTAATGCTGTCATGGGTTTTCTATTTTGTATGTACTTAAGTTTTTATTAATATGTGTACCTCTCTATTTGTAATATTATTATAATTTTTGAGTTATTTAATTAAAACCCTCTTATTTAATTAAAACCCAAATAATTTTCTCAAAGAACCCAAATAATTTGCTCAAAGCCATGTAGTCAACCATTTTGTGGTTGACCTTGGGTCTGATTTCTTGACCTTCATCCTATTTCTGAAACATATTCACTCTTCCAGCATTTATATAGTTATTTATATCCTCCTCAAAGCAAGGTAAAGCACTTGTCAGTTTTCTCACCCAAAGAAATTATCATTTGTTCTTAGCTGTCCATTCTCTCATTGGTGAGAAAAATGCATACATTTGCAAGATGGCGGGCCAACAATATGGCAAAGGCCTTTCCTTGTATGACAGCCAACTGACCCCTAAATGAATTGAACCTATGACCCCCCATCCTCATTAGCTCCAAAAAAAGCTAACTAGCCCAGAAACAATTGTTACAAGCATGCTACAACACAAATCTACCATGTTATTCCTATGGGATTAATTAGAGAGCTAAAACAATGCTTTATCTTTGAAAGACATACAAAATCATATTTTTATGTTCTTCTGGCTTGTGAAACCTATTGAATTTTTATGCAAAATTTTATGTAAGAGATGGCTCTTGGGAGTAGGTTACAAGTTTTCTCAAAATTTCCCTGTTTGTGTGTGTGTGTGTGTGTGTGTGTGTGTGTATGCATGTATGTATAATCTAAAATAGGCTACAAAACCCAATTGTTCTGTTATATGCTCCAATAATTTGTGCTGATGTCATTCTTAGGATTGGTACTTTACCAAAATCACAAGAATTGCATTATGCTTTCCTAAACTGGAGGAATATATTTATTTTCTATTTATTCTTAAAGAAAAGAAGAATAGTAAATGAATGTACATATGTGAGCCTTATAATTTGCATTAAACCTTTAACTATCAATTTCTTATATAATGATAGCGTATGGTTCATGTTACTCTGAGTGGATATGAATTTCACCATTCAACTCTTGAGTAATGGAGAATATGCTAATATCCAGGAAAGTGAGAGTAGAATAGGCAAAGAAAACAGAGCTTGAATATTTGGCTCTAATATTTAGCTTAAAAGAAATGACAGTAGGACCTTTCTGGTCATCATGGGGTTAAAACGCTATAAAGAAACTTGCATATGTACTTTGTTATCCAAGAGACAGATAGAGAGTTGTCGTTCTACTGATATATTACATAAATCATGGTGCCAGCCAGAAAAACAACAGATGACCAATTTGTACAAAGCATTTTTTCCTTATGTTACATTTATTTAAAATACATTAAATCGTTGTGCTAAAATTGAGGCAGCTGGCAGTCCAGGCAACCTTATAAGATTTGTATATTCTGGAGCCAGGCCCACTCATTTGGAAAGGTGGATTTGTTGGGCAAGTATATTTGCTTAGTCATATGCCAACTTATTGGGGAGCAGAGGTAGTCCAGAATTTATCATGCACTTGTTTTTGTTTTCATCAGAAATTTAAAAAAAATGAAAATCAGAGAGTTGATATCCACTTAGTCCTAAGTGAAATAACTGACAGTGCCAAGACTCTGTTCAAAAAAAAAAAAAAACTCGTGGGATGGAATCTGAGAAATCTGGTCATTTTCCAGGGGCCTCTTCTCTCCTATTATTACATTTGTTGACATTGATACTGTGCCCAGTGAAACTTGGGAGTAAAAGTCACATCTAAGTTGAGGGAATTATATCATTACTATTTTAAAATAATTTTTAGTTTAAATATCATAGCTTACTATTGATATTTGAAGATGTTTTATAGCTGCAGAGCTGTTACACCAATCTCTACACAGTGTGACAAGATCCCACCACCATTGTCCCATAGCCCCTTCATCTCCCACCCTCAGCTTACTGGGTTCAAGTGGGTTGTATTAAACTGGTTCAAGCATGGGACTAATTTGTGAAGCTTCAGTATTTGCTGTTGTTTTAAAAAATTATTTTAATGCATAGATTTTATTATATTCCCTTTTGTTCTTCTTTCCCCCTCACTCACACCTTCCCGCCCCTTTGGGGCCACACCCAACTCTGCTTTGGGTTTATTTCCAACTCTGAATTCGTCATTTATGGTGAAGCTCTGGGTATCTTGTGTGATGCTGGAGATCTGATCTGGGTCTGCTTTGCAAGGGGAACATCCATGTATACATCTCTCTGGCCCCAGCTTTCTTCAGATTCTTCACAGGATTGATAAACCTCTCAACAAGGTAAGCATCACTGGTAAAAGTTTTATATGTGGTGCTTTACATTAGCTTTGAGTATCTATTTTAAACCACACTTAAATTAAATCTGGATAACACAATGCCAGAACAGAGAAGCCCATCACAAGTGATCGAGTTTCACATATCTGCAGATTCCTTAATGACGGCTTAACCTCTAGAAATGTCCTAGTCTGAATTCTAACAGTATAAATACCTGATATGGTATTCATTCGTGTACAAATTTACCTGTTTCAGCACATTTTTCCATTATTAATCCAAAATCAAAGAAAAACCTTTTTTTTTATGAAGATCTGTCTTTAAAAAATTGAAGTTACCAAAAGTAAGAGGAGTCTATTTAAATCCAATAACTATTTTTGCGTGACTACTATATTCACAACATGCTTGGGACATATTTGGTAAATTCTTAAGGGCTAAATACACACTTTTCTTAGGATATTGAATTAAAGCATAAGAAAAACACAGAAAAAACAGTCTGTTCTCTTACTTTATGATCTCAGTGGAGAGACATATTTTGGAAAGATATGTAAACAGTTGAAGAATAGTTTTAGACCTTTAATTGACTTTAAATGTCAAAATATATGAGACAGAGATAGCCATTACTAGCTAAATAAAAACGAAGGTAATGAAGGATCACTTTTTTAAGGAGGTCACTATGTAAAGTCCTTGTAAGTGAGACTAATGGAAGTAATAGGAATTGAAGTAAATTCTAAACTGTAGAGATTTGGATGTGTAGAATTAGAGGAATATTGCTATTGACTGAGAATGAAACAATGTTCATAAATTTATATCAGCGCAATTAGAATGAATTGCACAGTAAATTTTATTTTGAGTACTTTGTAAAAAGATACTCCCAAATATTGAGACCACTCCTGGAAGTTATCAGGGGTGATGTGCATGCCAGGAATTGCACTCAGAGCCTTGCATATAATAGGTTTGCATTCTACCATTTGAGCAACATCCTTGACCCTATTTGGGAAACCCTTAAAATAAAAGAGAAATAAGAGAATGGCTAATGGAGCACTCCATTTGGAGAAGAATAAGTAGAAAGGAAAGGAGGAAGGGAAGGAGAGCAATGAGAAAGAAAATAATTGAAAGAACTTTTTTTTTAACAGTTTGTGCTACAAAGTAATGGGTTAAGCTTTCCTTGCTTTCACCAAGAGTGAGTTCTGGAATTAAAATGTGTTTGCTAATTGTATTATAATAATATCCAGAGTTACTAAAATCTAATTAGCAGAACATACATACATAGCTGATTACTGAAGGTCAGGGAATTAGGATAAGATGTCCCCAATAGGTGCCAGAGCAATAGTATAGTGGGTAGGGCATTTGCTTTGTACATGGCCAACCAGAGTTTAATTCTCGGCACCCTATATGGTCCCCAAGCCTGCCAGAAGTAATCCTTGAGTGCAGAGCCAGGACTAAACCCTGAGCACTTCTAGGTGTGACCCCAAAACAAAACAAACAAAATATGTCTCTGATAAGTACCTCTGCTTGACTTTTTAAAGATTGAAATAAACTAGAGACTTCTTATTTTTATTTCAATAAATATTTATATATTGTTAATTAGGTCTGTTACATTTTACATATGGAAATATTAAAGTATGATAGAATAAAGTAGATAATATCTATTATTAGAATCCCCCAAATTAGTAGCCAGTAGTCTCATAGATTATTTACTAGTCTAGATTTTGAATTAGTTTGAAATCATGTTAAGCTGTTTTTATTATGTATGTGATGCATCTTGAAAATTATCAAGATTTTAATAGTAAAAAGTAAATAATTAGTTCTCATCTTTTTACAAAATTATCAGAATCAGAAATTTGTCTTAGTATATGAAATCAGTTTCATATTACATAGATCTTTTTTCTTGACTTTCTTCCATTTCCTCTCCAATTCTCTCTCTCTTCTACTCCTTTATCTGATAATGAATTAGTAAACTTGAGTTACCAGGAGATATTTCCTCATTAAATACATTGCATTTTTCTGAATATTGACAAGATATAAAAATGTTAGCAACTTATAGCCCAAATAATTTTTATCCTCTCTTATACAGAAAACTTGGTCAAGAATCGCAGTAGCACTCTAGCACTGTCATCGAGTTGTTCCTCAATTTGCTCGAGGGGGCACCAGTAATGTCTCCATTGTGAGACTTGTTGTTACTGTTTTTGGCATATCAAATATGCCACGGGGAGCTTGTAAGGCTCTGCCGTGGTGGCGGAATACTCCTCATTGCTTGCCCGGGCTCTCTGAGAGGGACGGAGGAATCGAACCCGTGTCGGCCGCATGCAAGGCAAACACCCTACCCACTGTGATTCAGGTAGTAAGGGAAAAGGAATTTGAATTTGATCACTGCATACTACTTTTTACATGCTATGGCTATTACTGGAAATCTTTGAGTCCCAGTTTCCTTATCTGTTAAATAGGTATGTCTAAGCTTTGCACAAGTTACAAAAAATAATTGATATATACAGGACTTTACATAGTATGTAGAACACTAAGAAGGCTGCCAAAAATTTTACCTTGGATATAACACTAGCATCTGACTTTATCATTGGCTCTTACTCTGATCAGGGAATTTGAAAAATAAGCTGTTGTTAATACACAGACAGAAAGACACATACACGCATTAGAAAATAATCCTAGTTGGTTATATAGACTGCATCTTGAGTAGTAGTGGGCACTTTGGTGTGGAGAAGTTTTAGATTTAAAGTGTAGACTAAGCCTTACTTCTTTTTATCTGGTCTCTTAGGAATCCTTTAATTCTTCTTCAGCATGGATCAACTTAGTCTAGCTGAAGTGGCTGTGACTTTAAAAAAAACTCATGGGTAATAAATCCTCCAAACTGGTTAGTATGAGGCATTTGGTAGTTATTCTTTCTCAGAAATTTTTAATATATGCTTTTTTGGTGTAATCCATGTCTATTGATTCATTGGGCTGGAGCGATAGCACAGCGGTAGGGCGTTTTTCTTACAAGTAGCCAACATGGCCAAGCCGAGTTCGATTCCTCCGCCCGTCTCGGAGAGCCCGGCAAGCTACCGATAGTATCTCGCCCACACAGCAGAGCCTGGCAAGCTCCCTATGACGTATTCGATATGCCAAACACAGTAACAACAAGTCTCATGATGGAGACGTTACTGGGCCCGCTCGAGGAAATCGATGAACAATGGGAGGACTGTGACCTGTGACCTGTGACTAATTCATTAAGCTGAAATCAAGTAATTCTCTTGGGTACAGAGTATGCATTTTTTAAAAGTATGAAAGTAATGATTTACAAAATGGACTAAAATAGGTAAATAGGATACCTATCTCACAAATTGGCAAGGATAGATGTTTGTCTGATTGACTATAACTGCAATCTAATAAAAAGGATAGATTTTTAAGTCTTTAAGTGGTATGTGAAGACCAAACTATTAGAATTAATGAGAGTGAGCAGCTAAAACCTCAGGCCATGCTTTTAAGATAAAAAGCTTGATTCCAACCCTGCCCCCCCAAAAGAACCGTACTCACTATATTTAGCCAAAATATTTGAAAATTGGGTAGATAGTGTGCAATACATAAGGCTAAAAGCAGTTGATAGATATTGAGAATGTTCTAATATTTAAGGTGAGAAAATGCAATGCTGAGCTGGAGTTTTTAAAACTGTGTGTGTGTGTGTGTGTGTGTGTGTGTGTAACAATCTTTAAATGTTTCCAAGGTAATATTATCATTCAGGTAGATAACATACAGAAAGAAACTTTCAGTTATCTTAAAGATGTCCACATATACCTTTAGAGGACATTCTCCAAAGGTTCTGCTATCATAGTCTAATATCTCAATTCTTGTTCATACCTATACTTATGTTTGTTTGTTTGTTTGTTTGTTTGCTTTTTGAGTATACCCAGCTGTGTTCAAGTTTATTCCTGGGTCTGTGTTCAGAGATTAATCTGGCAGTGCTCAGGGGACCACATGCAGTCTAGAATCAAATGGGGTCAAACTGCCTGCAAGGCAAACATCTTACCAATTCTACCATTTCTCTTATAATTATCATAATCATATCATAATCTAATCATAAGATTAAATATCACTTCAGACAAGACATCTTATATCTCAATAAGATAAGACATCTTCAAGATAGCTGAAAGTTTCACTGTATGCTATCTACCTGAATGATAATATTACCTAGGATTGTCAAATATACACACACACATTAAGTCACATACCTTAGTTTTTTTTAACTAGTACCTCTGCACTTCATTTTTATGTTTTCTATCCATTATCCATACTCCAAAACAACTATTTCTTTTCAAATGTAAGCAACAAAAAGCAGGTTAGCCATGCTGAGGTGGAGACACTGGCTGGAAAAAGGCAAGAGATTTCGAAGTGAAAGCCAAAAAGTTCTGGCAAGTATACCAGAGACTAGAATTTAGGGCCTGTTCTTAATGTGCCTCATTGTTATTATTGTGGCCAAAATACTGTGTAAACTCACTTCTCATTTGGAGAACATGGGCCTGTGTTTCGGAATTCAGCATCCACTGCTCATTGTGGGTCTATGTACTTCTCCTCTTAGGAAATGTACTTCAAAAATAAGAGACTTTAGAAGATTGCTTTTCTTTGCTCATGTTCATGCCAGAGTTTTAGAAAAGGGACTGAAAGCTGGAGACATACGGCTGGTTTTATCTTTCCTTGAGCCTTTTCCACTGCCTGTCTTTAGCATCTTCGCTTCATTGCCCATGTGTCACCTGTGCTTAGTCATGAGGTGATATATCCTCTTCCATTCCAACAACATTGATCTAAGTCTCCCCCCCTCTATTTTTTAATAAATCTTAGTGAAGCAATATAACATTCCAGGTCAGTCCTGTAGTGCTGTTCTGGCCTCTCCGGAGTGGCTGCTGCAGAGCCTGGAAACTTGCTGGCACAATATTGCAAAGTGACTCTGTGGGGGCTGGACGACTTCCAGCCAGCAGTGAACCACGGCCAAGAAACGCCAATATGGATAATGCAAACAAGAGAGATTTGGGGCACATTTCGATTTAACCATCTGATTTAATTGACAGAATAAATGCACCTGTCAACGGGTAATATTCTTGTGATTAGTTTTGGCTGTGATGATGAGATGATGTTAAAAGAATGTCAGAACAACCTGTCCTGGGACTCTTATGCAGTTTCGAGTTAGGGAAGGTCAGTTTTTTGAGCTAGTTCAAAGAAGTAGGATTATCCTCTTGTAATATGACAGCATTTTCTGGACACAGTGAGCATTTTATATGGTGTTTTCCTTTCTGTGCTTAATGTTCACCAGAAATGAGACCAAGTAGGGGATAGAAGCATACAGAAGTAATTGGCTTCTGAATCTCTATGGCTACAGAGGACAGTCCTCATTTGAAAATGGAAAACCCTAGATATTAAACCTGAGACTACCACTGTCTGGTTTTGCCTTTCTCCATACTGGTTCTTTTGCTACCAGTTAGAAAGCTGTTTAGAATTTTGGTTGGGTGAAAATTCAAAGAGGTCTTTGCACAGAAATCCTGTTTCCTTCAGAGAAAATGTTGTAATTTGTAAACTTAGAACAGGTTTAATTAATAGTCACTCATTTTTTAATTAACACTTTGTAATCTAAATCCAATCTCTTTGGAAATTTTGCTTCTAAGATTATTTATCATTAAGTAACTTTGGGGAAAATGTCAATGTGTAATCCATTTTCTCCTTATCACTATTGTGCTTTCTTTCTTTTTCTGAAACTCTAAGTTCCTATAATTTTCCTGATATCTCTCTTCTTGGTTTTCTCCATTGTTACCCCTCTCTTTATTGATTCTTTGCAGTCTTTAACCAATCCTCTGTAGTCTTTAACCAATAGTCACCTCCTATTTTCTCCTGTTTTCTCCTCCCTTTTAGTTAGTCCTACAATTAGTGACTTAGTTATATATGGATTGATACTTAAAACCCTTACTAAAACCAATAGTCACTTTGGAATATTTCTTTCTATGCTCCTTGAATTAGATTCCTGTTGGAAAAATTTTAAACATCATGCTTGACTCATTGGCTCATTGAACATGGCTTCTTTTGAAGACTCGTAATACCCATTTCTATGGTGATCCTCTCATTCTCCCACAAACACCTCCTAAATTTACCCTATAGAGAAAATACTATGCTTAATTCCTGGCCACATAATCAATTGCCAGGAGGATATATCATAGACTGAATGCATTTTTCTGACTTTTCTATTTCTGTTCTAACCATTATTACTGTTTACCCACAGTCTGAAATAGTGAAGCTTAATTTTTTAAATTACAAATTCCTTTGATTATCTGAAAAAAACTAAAGATCTTGCTTTTTTCATATAAATAATCATATATGTGTATATATACACATATACATATATTTAAAGGTTTCTTTAATTTTATTTATTAAAATATTAATTACTATTTTGTGATGATTATTCTCTATTATGAGGGTCTAAATCCTCTCTTTTATTACTTCCTACTTGTAGTGCCTTATTTGTATACAAGAATTGGTACTTAAAATTAATGCCGAAAACCAGTATGTCAGTCTACCCTCCTTGAATTAGAATCTTGTTAAAGAGATTTGAAACACCACACTAACTCACTGAATCAGATATTCAAATAGAGGTCATTTGATCAGAGAGGAAGAGTAACTGAGTCCAATCACATCCCACAGTTGCTGAATTTTCTTATTCTGCTATTATTCAACTGTGCAAATCACTGTATCACTGTCCTCCCGTTGTTCATCGATTTGCTCGAGCAGGCCCAGTAACATTGTGAGACTTGTTACTGTGTTTGGCATATCAATACACCACGGGGAGCTTGCCAGGCTTTGCCGTGCGGGTGAGATACTCTTGGTAGCTTGCAGGGCTCTCCAAGAGGGGCAGAGGAATTGAACTCGGGTTGGCCATGTTGCCTGCATGCAAGGCAAACGGCCTACCTGCTGTGCTATCTCTCCAGCTCAACTGTGCAAATGATAGAATTTATTATGGAACATTAGATCTCAGCAGGTAGGGATTTTTTCTTGCATGCAGCCTAACCAGCCAACCCGGGTTCGATTCCTCCTTCCCTCTTGGAGAGCCTGGCAAGCTACTGAGAGTATTTCGCCCACATGGCAAAGCCTGGCAAGCTAGCCATGACGTATTGGATATGCCAAACACAGTAACAAGTGTCACAATGGAGACATTACTGGGCCCACTGGAGCAAATCGATGAACAGTGGGAGGATAGTGCTACAATGCTGCAGATCACTTGATCACTTGATCACTTGACTTCCTGTTAATCATCGATTTGCTTGAGTGCGCGCCAGTAGCATCTCCATTTGTCCCTGTCGCATGCTAGTATAGTCCAATGGCATTTGTTTGTTCTAGGAACACGAAGGTTCCTAGATTGTTCAGGGTCTTGACAAGAAGTCTGACCATCTGGTAGGTTGGCGGCCATGCAGTCTTTTGATGTCCCGTGGAATCCAGTCGGTAACGGCTCTAGTCTGGCGGTCGTCTCCAAATTACGTGTCCAGCCCATCTGATTTTCGATGCCTTGGCAAAAGAGACAGCGTCCCTGATTCTTGATTGTCGATGGAGGTCGGAACTCCAGATTCTTTCTCTTATTTGAGTGAACCATGATACTCCAAGCATAGCTCTTTTGATTCCTCTTTGGGAGATCTAAATAGCGTTCTCATCCTGTTTTCATAGGGCCCAGGTCTCTGAGGCATATGTTAATGCAGGAAGAACAGTGGAATCAAAGAGATGTGCCCAGAGCCGGAGGTTCTTCATCCTCTTAGCTATTTCTTCGACATTCTTGAAGATGTTCCAAGCTGTTCTCTTCCTCCTGTGCAACTCAGGTGCCAGGTAATTCTTCATGTTGACTTCTCGACCTAGGTACATGATATGCCAAGCACAGTAACAACAAGTCTCACAATGTCACTGGGTTCACTCTAGCAAAT
Organism: Sorex fumeus; assembly: GCF_029834395.1. Lineage (NCBI taxonomy): Eukaryota > Metazoa > Chordata > Mammalia > Eulipotyphla > Soricidae > Sorex > Sorex fumeus. Next base: position 53,357,199 of record NW_026606063.1, read on the forward strand.
TGATTAACAATGGAAGGACAGTGCAGTGCAGTTCTTTATGCTCAGTAACATTATAATCAATTGTCATGTATTAAAATATCTTATAGAATAATTTTTCTTAAATATTTTTAATAATTACACTCAAGTAATATCCAAATAAATATTAGCACTGAAAATAAGAAAAAGTTTTGAGGGTCTGGAGTGTTAGTACAGCAGGAAGGGCACTTGCCTTGTATGTGACCAACCTGGGTTTGATCCCAGCATTTTATATGGTTCCCTGAGTACAGCCAGGAATAATTCCTGAGTGCATAGTTATGAGTAAACCATGAGCATGACCAGTTGTGGTGCCCCAAACCAAAAAGAAACCCCCCCAAAAATATTAAAATTTGGAGGCCACACCCAATGGTAATTAGAGCTTTCTCCTGGATCACTCCTGGCAGGCTTACTGGACCATATGAGGTATGGGGTTCTAACCCAGGTTGGTTGTGCTCATGACAAGCACCCTACCATCTTTGCTATAATTCTGGCTCAGAAAAAGATTTTTTTAAGTGGGTAAGAGGCTCCAAAATCAAGTTGAAATTAATTTAATTAAAAGTGTAGTAATACACTCAGGTATTTGGAATTTTTAATTTGCAGTTACTAAAGTAACCCCACACAAAATTTTCCTGTAGTTGCCTATGTTAGTTTTTATTTATTTCTTAGATCAGAGTGTTTTGAGTATTTTTCTTTTTTTTGCATATTTCTGTTCTCTGTCCTATTTTAACTTTAGTTCCTTTGGTTTACCATGAAATTCATCATTAAAATTTTTTGCATAATAGAAATGCATAAAACGTGGCTATTAAAATGTAGAATTGTTATTGTAGTTGATTCCTGGGGCTTGGGACAATATCTTTTTTTTTTCCCCTTTATTTTATTTTTTTTTTTTTTACAGTTGTAGATTTACAATTTTTTGTGCTTTGGTTTCAATTATACAATGATCAGATACCCATCCCTCCACCAGTGCCCATTTTCCACCACCATGGATAATATCCCTCCCACCCCCATCCCCCCATCCCCCCTGTCTCTGTGGCAGGGCAATCCCCTGTGTTCTCTCTCTCCTTTTGGGTGTTGTGGTCTGCAAAAGAGGCATTGAGTGGCAAACATGTTCAGTCCATAGTCTACTTTCGACATGCATCTCCCCTCCTGGGAGGATCCTCCAAACATCCTTTATTTGGTGCTCCCTTCTCTATCTGAACTGCCCTCTAGGATACCCGGCTGGCCTCTAAGTTATGGAGTAATCCTCCTGGTGCTGATCTCAGCTATTCTTGGGTATTAATCTCATACTTTGTTACTTTATATCCCCCAGATGAATGCAATCTTTCTATGTCTATCCCTCTCTTTCTGACTCATTTCGCTTAGCATGATACTTTCCATATTGTACCACTTGTATGTAAATTTCATGACTTCATCTTTTCTAAGAGCTACATAGTACTCCATTGTGTAGATGTACCAAAGTTTCTTTAACCAGTCATCTGTTCTTGGGCATTCAGGTTTCTTCCAGTTTCTGGCTATTGTAAAGAGTGCTGCAATGAACAAACAAGTGCAGATGTCACTTCGACTATACATTTTTGCCTCTCTGGGATATATTCCCAGGAGTGGTATTGTTGGGTCAAATGGGAGCTCAATTTCTAATTTTTTGAGAATCGGGACAATATCTTAAGATTGGTTTTATCACATAATTAAATCAGAACATCCAAATATTGAGCATAGAAAACAAAAAGTAGATTAAAATACTTCTTTGAGTTATTAATATGTAATTATCTTCATAGCTTGAGCGGGTAGGGCGTTTCCCTTGCAAGCAGCCCACATGGCTGACCCAAATTCGATTCCTCTGCCCCTCTTGGAGAGCCCGCCAAGCTACCAAGAGTATCTTGCTGATGGCAAAGCCTGGCAAGCTACCCATGACGTATTCGATATGCCAAACACAGAAACAACAAGTCTCAAGATGGAGACGTTACTGGGCCTGCTCTACAGTGCTACCTTCATAGCAGAGATTGAAAATCAGAAATAAAGACCTAATACTCAAAATAAGAGATAGAATAAAATATGAAAGTCAATAGGAAAATTTAAGATGATAAGTTTCTAAAACATCCAAAATAAATTTTTCCCTGTGAATTATTCTTTCTGTAATGACATTGCCAACCTATTCATTTAGAAATGCACTTTTAGCATTATGGAAATGGTCATTTTGAAATAAAAAGGAGAAAAGATTTCTTGTATTTTAAAGTAGTTAACCCAAAATTCATGTAAAAGATTCTCTCCTCAAATATTCACTACTTGAGAGAATACAACCTAAACGCAATGCGCCACATATCCATCTGTGTCTGAACAGTGAATAGAGAATACTTTCGAAATTTGTACTTTGTATTGAGCAAAGAGTTCTTACTTGGACATTATTAATTTTACACTAGCAGCATTTTATTCCATAGAGATTGAAAATATCAGCCTTCAATAAACCAATATGTATGATTAAGCAGTAGCTCTGTCCTCCCGTTGTTCATCGATTTGCTCTAGCAGGCCCAGTAACGTCTCCTTTATGAGACTTCTTGTTACTTTGTTTGGCATATTGAATACTCTTGGTAGCTTGCCAGGCTGTCCGAGAGAGGCAGAGGAATCGAACCTAACTCGGCCAGGCTGGCTGTGCGCAAGGCAAACGCCCTACCACTGTGCTAAGACAAGATAATTTAAACTTATTATTTATGGGGACTCGAGAGATAGTAGAACAGGCAGAGCACTTGCCTTATACATGGTTGACTCAAATTCATATCTACCAGAAATAAGACCTAAACACCACTAGGTATGACATGAAAACCCAAAGGGGGGTGGGGGGGATATTGAACAGCCAATATTGGGCATCAGGATGAGAGTAGGAAATGGAAAATTTTATTTTTAAAAGTTATTTCCTTGCTTCTGGCTCATCGTACTTGGACTAACATTTGTTTGGGATGGATGTTAACATAACGTTAGCTTCTCTATTTTCTTGTTCCTTACATAAATACAGCTTGCTTCTTTTAAGCCTATTTCTATGATATTATGATGTAGTACCTAGAAGGTTAGTTGGATAAGAAATTAAATTTTTATTAAAATTATTTTTTTAGTTCTGTATCACTGTATCACTGTCATCCTGTTGTTCATTGATTTACTTGAGTGGGCACCATTAACATCTCTATTCATCCCAGCCTTGAGATTTAGCAGCCTCTCCTTACTCATCTTTCCCAATGATTGGAGGCTCTTTCAGGGTTAGGGTAATGAAACCTGTGTAGTTACTGTTTTTGACATATCAAATATGTCATCGGAAGCTTGCCAGTCTCTGATCGTGCAGGTGGGATACTCTCAGTAGTTTTCCGGGATCTCTGAGAGGCGTGTGTGTGTGTGTGTGTGTGTGTGTGTGTGTGTGCGCGCGCGTATCTATCTACGTAGGTAGATAGATAGGTAGGTAGATAGATAGATAGATAAATAGATAGATGATAGATAAATACATATATATATTTCTCTCTGTGATTTGTTGCCTACTATCTGAACCCCATCAGACATGGTGTGGTAATTATGGAAAATGGGTAGGAAGTGCTTATGATGTGTCGCATGGTCTGGAAAGCAGCCTAGAGCATGGCAGTGGTTGGGTAGTGGAGGTTGGCTGCTGGGACTGGGTCCCTTGGGGCGGAAGACTAGAGGAAGCAGGCAGAGTATCTCTGCTCATGGGTCCTGTTGGGTCCAGAGACGAAGGTCACAAAGTTCCGCATCCCCCAGTGTCTGCTGACCCAGGTGTCACACCCATAAGCTACTCCCTGCTGGCCCTACTTAATCTCCTCATCGGCCACCCTCCAGAACTCACAGCTGCTTCTCCTGGAGGGGAGAATGAAATGAGACTTCCATAACCATGCCACTGGACTCCACGCCAGGCTGTTTTCACTTGGGGCGTCCCAGAGAGGATGGGTAAGAGCCCTCCTCGCCCCAAGGGACCCAGCCCCAGCAGCCAACCTCCAATACCCAACCACTGCCACACTCCAGGTCGCTTTCTGGACACTCGGGCAGAGCCTCATTCATTAGTGAAGTCCCAGAGAACCCAGGTTTTTAGTTCTAAAGAGAATTTTTTAAAAACTAAGAAATTTTCAGACTCAAGAGAATGAACATATAAGCAAGATGTAGTTTTGTATTTTATGGCAAATGAATCAGACGTATACAACCTGCATTTGATTCATATGCAGACTGCAATACTGCAGATATTATTTTTCTCTTTGCTTTTTCCACATGATATACATAGTTTAAGCATTGTGCAGAACTATAAAAAATGAAAGGTTTCACATTTTTTAATTTTTGTAGTTTCTAGAATAACAAATCAAAGAAGAGAAAAGTTATCTTTTATTGATGCACATATTTTAATTACTCTGACAGATTATGTCTTCAATGTTTAGGTGTCCTATCTTCAAGGTTCTCTGAGACTTCTGAAGGCTGGCTTCTGTCTGGAGATAGGAATAAGCAGAGGAGACATGGATTCAAAGCAAATATCCTTCTAGATTTCTCATTGAGCCAACTGCAAGCTGCTCCTGTATTCTGAAGGACTGGAAGAACAGAGTATGTTCACTTATTCCTAGCTTAAAGCTTTCAACTAGGATATGAATCTGCCCTGTTCACCTTCCAAAAAGCTAATCCGAAATCAGTTTATGGGATTAGCACAGTAAATCACTTAATGGTGTTTGAGGCATTTTCATGAGAATTAGATTTTACTAGATTTTTCCCCCCTGTTATAGTCTACATGGTAAGATTCTTATAGCAACTTCTTATAAACTATAAAAAGGGAGGCTTGGCTCTTCCACTCTGTAGAAGCAGCATGTTCTCTCTTAAACCCATATCCCACTCTCTTTCTCACTCCTCACATTTCTGAAATTAAATTTCTTTCAATAAAATTATTTTTATTTTAGAAAAAAAGAAAACTTGAGTCACTAAAGTCAAAGGATTATTTTATCTCTAACTCTGATATAATTTTTTAAATTAAAAACATGATCAAATTACTCATTTTCATTTTTTTTGTGAAGTAGCATACTTTTTATTAAAACTTATTTAGAAAGATGTGAGGGGAGAGAAAGAGAAGTGTATGAGTTTGAAAGAGAGAACATAGATTTCTGGAGGAGCTTTTATATAATTCTTCCACTTTTTTTCCTGGAGTTTCATGTACATAAAAATTAATCTGGGTGTTGTCACAGGAAAGCCTTCCATTGCTGATAATTTTCTAATAATCTAGCACCTCAAACTGTTGAAGGTTTCTTCTCAATCTCAGCTTTTTCTGTAGCTTCTTTTCCAAGTTAGTCCTCCCTTCTCTGGGTGGGGTGTCAGATTTCTGCATCTGGGTGGTGCCTCAACTCTTTGCTTCAAAGATTTGTATCTCAAAGGGATGTGGTCTTTATGCCCTTGGGCTACACTTCAGGGCTAGGGCTCTCTGTAGCACTGTAGCACTGTCCTCCCATAGTTCATCAGTTTGCTGCAGCGGTCACCAGTAATGTCTCCATTGTGAGACTTGTTACTGTTTTTGGCATATCAAATATGCCAATGGGAAGCTTCAGGCTCTGTCGTGTGGGCGGGATACTCTCCGTGGCTTGCCGGGCTCTCTGAGAGGGATGGAGGAATCGAACCCGAGTTGGCTGCATGCAAGGCAAATGCAATACCTGCTGTGCTGTGCTATCTGGATCGCTCACATTTTGTAATTCCCAAATGTACAATTTTTACCCCCACCCACCTATCTTCCTACATTTAACCCCTTAGACATTTCATCCTTTAAATCATTTTTTGTTTGGGTGAAGAATCATTTTTTGGCCATCCCCAGCAATGTTCTGAGGCTACACCTTGATCTGCACTCAGGAATTACTCCTGAGGTTGCTCAGGGGACCAAGTGGTAGCCAGGGATCCAACTCTGACAACTCAGATCTGTTGCTTGCAAAGCAAGCACCCTACTTCCTCTAATTCATTCAGGCCCCAGGATATTTTTTGGGGGGTAGGGGGGGGCTACACCTGCTGGTGCTCAGGGCATACTCCTGGCTCTGTGCTCAGGAATCACTTCTGGTCGGGCCCAGGGGACTATTTGAGATGCCAGGAATCAACACAAATGGGCTGCAAAACCATCACCCTTTATATCTCTAACAGGTACATGGATAAAGGTCTGTAATCTGTACCTCTCTTCATGCTGATAAGTGGGCACAGACCCTGCCTATGTAAGCTAGTGAAATTAACACAAGTGGGCTGCAAAACCCTCACCCTTTAAATCTTTAAGAGGTACATAAATGATGGTTGATGACGGAACTGGCAGAAAAACCCAGGTGTGCAGAACCCGGGGCTGAGATCTCCAAGCCTGCTCAGTTTGGGACTGGGCCTCCTCCACCCAAATCCCCCATCTTCCAGTAGCTAGACAGTTACACCCACCAACTGCTGTGTAATCCCATCAACGGCCAAGATCCAGAGACTTTAAAACCAAGCTCCCAGAAGCACGCGGCCACGAATGAGGCCTCTTATTGTCTCGTTCTCGCTCTCAGAGAACCCGGCAGACTACCGAGAATATCCTGCCCACATATATGCCTGACTGGGAACACCTGTAAAGGTGATTATAGGCTGCCCCCAAAGCCTCCATCCCTCTTGGAGAGACCGGCAATCTACCGGGAGTATCCTGCCTGCACAACAGAGCCTGGCAAAGTACCCGTGGCATACTCGATATGCAAAACACAGGAACAATGATTGTCCTCATTTCCCGACACTGAAAGAGCCCCCAATATGCCATTGGGCTACACTAGCATGTGACAGGGACGAATGGAGATGTTACTGGTACCTGCTTGAGCAAATCGATGAACAACGGGGTGATAGTGATAGTGATAGTGATGGATGACGGTCTGTAATCTGTACCTAGTTTCATGCTGATAAATGGGCACAGACTTTGCCTATGTAAGCTAGTGAAATCTAGTGCTAACATAGTAATCATGTGGCCCGGGCAATGTTTTATTGAGTTTTAGAATTATCAGTCTGAAAGAAGAAATCAGATAGATTTAAACACCTTTTTAAAAGATGTTAGGCCTGAAGGAAAGAAGTTTTCCCAGATCCAAAGAGGGCAGAGAGTTTAAGAGAAAACAAAAACAAAAACCACAAAAGCCACAGTTACCAATCCAGAGTCAATGGAATACTGTCATCCTCCAAAGGCCCTCAATTGTTGTCTGGTTTGAGGTGTTGTGCGTTTAAGAATAGCATACACATGATCTTTTATCAAGATCTATTTATTCATCAGAAAGGCTATATATCTGTTTTCTGAAAGTTAATTTTTCCAAGAATATTTCAAAATTTCTCTTTGAACTAAGATACATTTTCCACAAATATTCAACACTTCCACTTTGAACTAAGGGAAATGTTACTATTGTAAAAAGTCATACATTGAGAATGAATTGATATAGGACTTTGTAGTTATAAAAAACATTGTATAAATAGAATGTAGAATAACTAACATTGTAGAATGCAGAATAACTGACATTGCATTTATGACAAGCGATAGCACAGTAGTAGGGCGTTTGCCTTGCACACAGCCAACATGGCCGACCCGAATTCGATTCCTCCGCCCCTCTCGGAGAGCCCGGCAAGCTACCGAGAGTATCTCTCCTGCACGGCAGAGCCTGGCAAGCTCCCCGTGACGTATTCGATATGCCAAACACAGTAACAACAAAGTCTCCAATGGAGACGTTACTGGGCCCACTCAAGCAAATCGACGAACAATGGGAGGGCCTTTACCTTTACCTTTTAACTAACTAACATTGCATTATGTTATACACAAATCATGAGTAGCACTGTAGCACTGTCCTCCCATTGTTCATTGATTTGCTCGAGTAGGCCCAGTAATGCCTCCGTGAGTATACAGCTTAAATAATTTTATAAATTTAACATATCCGTGTGACAGGTTATATCTGAGTATTCTATATATCTTGCATTCTTGCCAATACTTGATAATTATCAACCTTTTGCTTTTAGCAATTTCATAGATTTAAATATGCTTGGAATATCACGATTCACTCAAATGAGAGATAGAATCCGGAGTTCTGATCTTCGTCAACGCTCAAGAATCAGGGACGCTGTCTCATTTGCCAAGACATCAAAAATCAGATGGGCTGGACACGTAATGAAGTTTACAAACAACCGCTGGACTAGAGCCATTACTGATTGGATTCCACGGGACATCAAAAGATCACGTGGATGCCCACCTATAAGATGGTCAGACTTCTTCGTCAAGACCTTAAATGATCGGTTTGAGGCTCTGCATGTTCCTAGAACGAACAGATACCATTGGGCTACGCTAGCACGCAACCGGGATGAATGGAGACATTACTGGCACCCGCTCGAATAAATCGATGAATAACGGGGATTAAGTGATTAAGTGATAAGTGATAGATTTTAAAAAATGTATCATTGTTGGTTTAATTGATACTTCTCTAAGAATAATCATTTAAAATATTTTTTTCTTGCTAACCATTTGGATAAATTTTTTGTACAGTACTCCATGTCTTTTCACCATATTTTTCCCCAGAAATTTTCTTATTGATTCTAGATTGGAACTTTTTGTCAAATCCTTATCAGAAATATATTTTGCTTTTGTTGGGGAGTGGCTGGCAAGCTCACATTATTACACGGATGGTGGGACCCGGAATGAAAGGTAAATTTAGTCTGACTCAGGTCCAGTGGTGCTGGGAGTCATTGAGTGACTCTAGTGATGCTTAGATACAGCCAGGGAAGCTTATGGGCAGCCTCAAGGGATATATGTACCAGGGATTAAACTCTGGGCCTGTGTTTGCTCAATTTACACTCCACCTTTGAGTTGTATCTTCTTTCTCTGAATATATATATATTTTATATATTTAATATATAATTTTTATACATTTATATAGAATTTTTTATATTTGATGTTATGTCATTTGCTATTTGGTGCCTTTTAGTAAATAAAGGTTTTTATCAAAATGTTTATATATTTTTATAGTAAAACTTTTTATATATTTAATATATCATTTTTTATATTTGTTATTTTGCCATTTGCTATTTAGTTCCATTTGGTAAAAAATTCTAAATTTGATGATGTGTGGTTATATTAGTTTATTTTAAAAAATTTGCCCACAATAATGTAATAAGATATTCTCCTATATTTTATTATACAAGTTTGAAAAATTTCTGTTCAATATTTCCAAACTATTATGTGAATTGTTAATATATGAATAAAATATAATCTAGTAGAAATTTCTAATTCCCATTGTAATTAATCTTCATTGCTATTGTATATTAAGAATCAAGGATAATTGTTTCCCCCATAGATATTCAGTGATGAAGCTCTACCTTTACTGTATCACAATGTATTTTTGCATTATCTATCCTGTTCTAGTCACCTAATTATTGTCCAAGAACTGCAGTAACAGTTTGCTTTCTTGTCTATGACTTGATCATAAATGTTATAATTTTGATTAATTTATATTTTGGGGGTTTCCTTTAGATACATATATTTGCCTCTCAGCTATTAAACAGTTTTCTCTTTGACACTTTTTTCATTTTATATCATGACTAATGGTGTACAGGCTCAACTTCAAGCTTATTTTATTGAAATATTAATTCTATAAAAAAAAGAAAAGGATGTGGGAGTTGAAGAGATAATACAGGAGTTAAGGTACTCACCTTGCATGTATTCAACCCTAGTTTGATCCTAGGCAGAGAATGTAGTTCTCTGAACACAGGCAAGAAGTGACTACCTCTTCTCAGAGTTAGGAGTAAGCCCTGAGAACTGCCAGTATGGCCCCAAAACAAAACCACAATAGAAATGGGAGTCTCAGATAATTTATTTGTTCTTTTTAACATTAATAAAAAGTATTTTTGATATATCACTTAAAATTTTCTAGGTATATCTTGAACTTCACATTCATCTATCAAGATAGTCTCTACTTTTATCATATTGAAATTAATATGAGATTAAATATTGACACCAGGATATATGTTACATTTAAATAATCCTAAAATAACATGAAAAGGTAACAATACTTGCTAATTTAATATCAAGAAGAAATGATTATTTTTATTAAATTCACTTTTTCATTACTTCTAATTTTTATTCCAATATAAATCTTTTATAATCCATTTTTATCTCTCTCCATTATTTTTTATGTGGGATATCACTGAACTGTCTCACCTCTCCCTGATACCTTCCTTGTATACCTATTAATTTACAAGCCAGGATTAAGCCCTGAGATTTTCTATTAAAATGAATTTGATTCTGTTTCTTTGTTCAGAAGATTAAGTCTATAACTAAGGTTATAGACCCAAACCAGGATATTAGAATAATTCTGAAAGGAAAGCAAATTTCAGATGCATCTTATATTTATTTATTTTTAATTTTTAAATTTTATTTTCATAAGGTTGTTCACATTAATTGATTATATTCAATATTTCAACACCAGTTCCACTACCATTACACCTTCCCGCCACCATTATTTTGAATTTTCCCACCACCATTGAAGCCTGCCTACCACAGACAGATGCTAGATACTTTGTTTTCTATGCTTTATTATGAATATCATGAGAGGTTCACAGCTGCGCACTCCTGGAATTCTAAAATTGTAAATGACTGGGGTCCAGAGATAACTCCCTATGGGGATTGGCCATTTTGAGATTCATTTGTGAATCTCTGCATCAAGGCCATTAATGCACTGAGATGGCACCCGGAGGCAGTTTGTGGGCATGACAGCCAGGACCCGAAGCAGGCGGGGAGACAGGGAGGGACGGCCTATCCCAGCAGTCACCATGTGGCCTGGCGTCTTCAGTCTCTACTCCCGTACCTGGGTTTTTCTTCTGGAAGTTTCATCTGGATTTTTTCTGGAGTGGGAGGAGAGAGAACATCCACTCCATCTGAGGTGTCCCAATGAAACTGGCTCAACACAGGGTCTGGAGAGACCTCTGGCGAGCTGCTGTCTTCTAGGATTCACTGCTGAGTCTTTGGATCAAGTTCAAGACTGTTAATGCCACATCTTATATTTATACACAGACCATTATTATGTTATTATATTTTAGAACATATCAGTACTGGGTTAACAAAACATTTTTTTCTAAAATAAACAATAACTGGGGCGGGAGTGATAGTACAGCAAGTAGGACATTTGCCTTGCATGCAACCAATCCGGGTATGATCCTTGGCATCCCACAGGGTTGGCTGCATGCAAGGCAAACGCCCTACCCACTGTGGAGAGCCCGGCAAGCTACTGAGAGTATTCGATATGCCAGACACAGTAACAACAAAGTCTCCAATGGAGACGTTACTGGGCCTGCTCGAGCAAATCGATGATCAATGGGAGGGCCTGTATCCCACATGGTACCCAAGCACTGCAAGGAGGGATTCCTGAATGCAGATCCAGGAGTATTCCTTAAGCTTTGCCAAGTGTGATTAAAAAAAAAAACACAAAAACTCACCTCTGAAAATCCAAAACCAATTACTGAAAATTAAAAATTCAGTGATTTAAAAAGCAATGATACTTATGATGTTTTCTTTTTGTGGTTATTTTGTTTTGGGGTCACACACAATGCTGCTCAGAGCTTAGTCCTGACTTCATTCAGGGATCCCTCCTCACTGTGCTAGGGTGATCATAGAGGGTGCTAGGGATTGAACCTGGGCCAGCTGGCTTTGTGCATAGAAAGGGCCCTAATGGTTGTACAATCTCTTCAGCTTCCAAAACATTCATATTTTAAAATAACATTTTGGCCTAAACTTTTTTTCAAACATTTTGATTAATTATACATAGAAAGTGTAGTTTTTAATTTATAAAAATGAGTACTGGAGAGATAGTACAGGGGTAGAAGTCTTATCTAGCATGTGGCTGACTCCAACTTGATACACAACACTGCATATGGTCCCCAGAACAGTGCCTGGAATAATCCCTGTATACAGGAGAAAATTCTTAACATAACCAGGTGTGGCCTCTAAACATATAACACCATATTATTTAAATTATTTTACACCTTAAATCTGAAGAGCTCACCTCTCTATTTGCTTGGTCTTAAATAATCATTTATTTTCAAGTCAATAATTCAAAATGATGCCAGTTAATCTCATGTTTTTATCAAATATATGTATAAGAAAACTGGAAGGTACATATGTAACAAACTATTATGGTATTTAATATTATATGAAGCTCTGAAAAGAGCTACTGGGTCACAAAAGGACATCAAAGTACCTTAAAAGCATATTGCTAAGTAGTAGAAACTTTACTATTAGAACAGCTACCAAACTGCCACTAACATTGGAGGACAGAATGTATGGTCTTACTCTTAAAGGACTCTGCTTTGGGATTTTCTCATTTGTATTCTCAGCAACCTCCAGGTGAAGATTAAATGTGTAAGATTTGAACAAAATAAACATATTTTATTTCAATTTACTAGTGTTTATATCAAGTGGATGACAAAAAGTCTACTCTTAAACTTTTAGTGTAATTCTTCAGGAAATGATGTATCACATGCTAATTTGGGACTTGTTCACTGCCACATAATAAATAACAAATTTATTTATTTCTTATTTCCAAGATATTCTTCAATCAGAAATATGATAATTAAAACTAGAAATCTTCAACATTTAAAAATTTCTCTCACATATCTGGATGGGGATGGAGCGATAGCACAGCGGTAGGGCGTTTGCCTTGCACGCAGCCAACATGGCCGACCCGAGTTCAATTCCTCCTCACCTCTCAGAGAGCCCGGCAAGCTACCGAGAGTATCTCACCCGCACGGCAGAGCCTGGCAAGCTACCCATGATGTATTTGGTATGCCAAACACAGTAACAACAAAGTCTCCAATGGAGATGTTACTGGACCCACTCGAGCAAATTGATGAACAACGGGAGGACAGTGACAGTGACAGTGATATCTGGATGGAATGTGGAAAAAAACCAACATCAAGGAAAGAAAGTGTATAATTGAGAGTTGCATTGACCTAAAATTAGGTGTTTTGTTTAAAGCTGAAGTTTTGATTCTAAAAATATTGAGTATTTTCACAAGAGGGCTTACAACTAGCATTCATTGTATCAATGAACACAAAAATTATTCATTGACTGTTTTTCTTATTATATTTCTACACTGATTTTTTTTCAGGACTTAATTTGCTTTTCACATTTCACATTAAAATATTTTCTCTTGTGTTATTATGTAACATTGCATAGAGAGAACATGAATATTGGAAAAATCTTGATTTTCTTTTTAACAGTGAGAAATTTTTGTTCTAGGAATCTGCCAAGAAGAATCTGATGCCTGATAATTGTTGACTTTAAAATTCCAAGTTGAACTTAGGTCTTTGATTTTTTTTTTAAATTGACTGACTAATCCTGAAGAGCAGGCAGTTTCCTAAACCTTGGTGGTATATAAGCTCATATTTCAATTCATATTTCATATTTTAATTCATATTTCAACTATATTCTTAATTTTCAAAGTAAGGTCATTCAAAGAAACATTTGGTTACTTTCATACATATAAATTGAAAGTATAAGGAGAACATTTTTGGATTTCTGTCTTCCTTTTTTGTAGACAAATATACATGCATTCTAACCTAATATTCTTGTTAGCTGGAGCGATAGCACAGCAGGTAGGGCGTTCGCCTTACACGCGGCCAACATGGCCGACCCGAGTTCGATTCCTCCACCCCTCTCGGAGAGCCCGGCAAGCTACCGAGAGTATTTGATATGCCAGACACAGTAACAACAAAGTCTCCAATGGAGACGTTACTGGGCCCACTCGAGCAAATCAATTCTTGTTATAAAATGCAAAAATATCATGTTAGATATTACTTAAATTTATCCAGAAAACAGAAAATATTCATACATTTTCACAGATTTTATTTTTAAATCATAAATTTACAGGAACTTTTGAAAGTGCAAGGACAGGGGTATGGTGCTGCCAGCAGGTCAGTCTGTACCTGTGAGGCAAGTGCATCAGCAGCCTGATGGCACTTTCAGACTTCCAGATACCCCAAAATTGCTGCTGTGGCTTTGGGTGAACCCCAAAAACTTGGGGCAAAGTTTACCAAGAAAGTTACCGGCCAAAAGTTAGGTAAGTGGGAGTCACACCCACAAAACACCTCTGGCTCAGCTATATAACTGGAGGCATGGACTCTGGTTCCTAATTGAACTGCTTAATGGCCATGATCCAGAGACTCAGAAACAAATTTTGAAACCCAACAACTTTTGGCGGAAATGTGTCCGGTCCCTGCGGTAGGCTACCAGGTGCTGGGCCACCAGGTGGAAATAGGTTTCATGCCTTGGCCTGTTCCCCCTGGTGGCCTGGTGGCTGTTATCCTCCAAAGTCCACTGGACAGTCAGGTTTGGGCCCACAGTGACGAGACACATGGGGCCTCACAGGATGGGGATGGAGTGGCCCTTTCCTCCTCGTCCCAACAAGACCCCAAGTCACCGCCCATGAATGGCCTCTCAGGCTCCTGATTAAGCTACTTAACAGCCATGATCCCAGAGACTCAGAAACAAATCTCAAAACTCAGCAGCTTTAGGCAGAAATGCATCTGGACCATGCAGTATGTTACTGTCGCCGGACCACCCCAGGGGGAAACGGTGTTGTCCCTCTGTCTGCTCCCCATAGGCGGCTCAGTGGCCACCATCTTCCAGAGGCCATTGGACAGTCAGATTTTGGCCCGCAGTGACGAGGCGCATGTGGCCTCATGGGATGGGGGTGGAGTCGGCCCTTTCCTCCCCATCCCAATGAGACCCTGAGTCGCAGCCCACAATTGGCTCTCTGGCTCCTGATGAAGCTACTTAACAGCCACATTCCCAGAGATTCATAAACAAATCTTGAAACCCAGTGGCTTTTGGCAGAAATGCATCCGGTCCCTGCAGTAGATTACTGGTGCTAGCCACCCCAGGTGAGAATAGGTTTCGTGCCTTGGCCTATTTCCCTGGTGGCCCAGTGGCCGCCATCCTCCAGAGACCAGTCAGGTTTGGGCCCTCAGTGACGAGACACATGGGACCTCACGGGGTGGTGGTGGAGTTTGCCCTTTTCTTCCCATCCCAATGAGACCCCCGAGTCGCAGCCCACAAATGGCCTCTCTGGCTCCTGATCAAGCTGCTTAATGGCCATGATCTCAGAGACTCAGAAATAAATCTTGAAACCCAGTGGCTTTTGGCAGAAATGCGTCTGGTCCCTGCAGTAGATTACTGGTGCTAGCCACCCCAGGTGAGAATAGGTTTCGTGCCTTGGCCTATTTCCCTGGTGGCCCAGTGCCGCCATCCTCCAGAGACCAGTCAGGTTTGGGCCCTCAGTGACGAGACACATGGGACCTCACGGGATGGTGGTGGAGTTTGCCCTTTTCTTCCCATCCCAATGAGACCCCGAGTCGCAGCCCACAAATGGCCTCTCTGGCTCCTGATCAAGCTGCTTAATGGCCATGATCTCAGAGACTCAGAAATAAATCTTGAAACCCAGTGGCTTTTGGCAGAAATGCTGCCGGATGCCTCAGTAGGTTACTGTTGTCGGGCCACCCCAGGGGGGAAAGGGTGCTTCCCGCAGCCTGCTCCCCCTTGGCGGCTCAGTGGCCACCATCTGCCGTCTCAATTATACAATTGAGATCAGTGGACAGTCAGGTTTGGGCCTGTGGTGATGAGACACGCGGGGCCTCATGGGATGGGGGTGGAGGTAGCCCTTTCCTCCCCACCCCAATGAGACCCGAGTCGCCACCCACAAATGGCATCTCTGGTTCCTGATCAAGCTGCTTAATGGCCATGATCCCAGAGACTCAGGGACAAATCTCGGAACCCAGCAGGTTTTGGAAAGAAATCCCTCCGAATTTATTTAAATTTTGAAATTTCAAAATCGTATGGCCACTACTGCAGCCACTCAACTTCATATGTTATTCATAACCAGCAAAAGAAAACAAATTGTCTACTGTTGTCTTTTCAGCAGATCTGAGTGTTGGGGAAAATCCCAAATAATAATGGTGGGTGTGGTGTCGAAATGTTGAAGGGTATCAAAGTATAGAAAGAGTAATTTGGAAATCATCTGCCCCACAGGTAGGGGGAGGGTGTGAATGGGGTATTCTGGGGATTTTGGTGGTAGATAATGGGCACTGGTGAAGGTACGGGTGTTTCATTGTATGACCAAGACTTAAACCCGAAAGCTTTGTAACTGTTCTCATGGTGATTCAATAAATAAAATTATAAAAAATGGGAAAATAAAAAGTAAGGTGGAGTTCATGCACAATTCAATCAGCCTAATCAGTGGCTGAATAAACAGCAGTACTCCTACAAAATAAAATGTGCAAGATCTCATATACACTGCACTCATTTTATTTATTTATTTATTTTTTTAATAGTGAGACATGAGGTACAGTTGCAGACTTACACATTTTTGTGCTTGGGTTTCAATTATACAATGATCAAATACCCATCCCTCCACCAGTGCCCATTTCCCACCACCAAGGATCCCGGTATCCCTCCCACCCCCCATCCCCCATCCCACCCTGTCTCTGTGGCAGGGCATTCCCCTCTGTTCTCTCTCTCCTTTTGGGTATTGTGGTTTGCAAAAGAGACATTGAGTGGCAATCGTGTTTGGTCTATAGTCTACTTTCAGCATGCTTCTCTCATCCTGGGAGGATCCTCCCAACACCTTTATTTGGTGTTCTTCTCTTTATCTGAGCTCCCTTTTCCCCTAATATGTGTGGTTGGCCTCCAGGTCATGGAGCAAAATTCCTGGTACTAATCTTGGCCATTCTTGGGTGTTAGTTTCCTATTTTGTTACTTTATGTTCCCCAGATGAATGCAATCTTTCTATGTCTATCCCTTTCTTTCTGAGTCATTTCGCTTAACATACTTTCCATGTAGTACCACTTGTATGTAAATTTCATGACTTCATCTTTTCTAACAGCTACATAGTACTCCATTGTGTAAATGTACCAAAGTTTCTTTAACCAGTCATCTGTTCTCAGGCACTCAGGTTTTTTCCAGATTCTGGCTATTGTAAAGAGTGCTGCAATAAACAGACAATTGCAGATGTCACTTTGGCTATACTTTTTTGCCTCTCTGGGATATATTCCCAGGAGTGGTATTGCTGGGTCAAATGGGAGCTTAATTTCTAATTTTTTGAGAATCATCCATACTGTTTTCCAAAAGGGCTGAACCAGTCAGCATTCCCACCAACAGTGAAGGAGTGTACCTTTCTCACCACATCCGCGCCATCACCGGTTGCTTTTGTTCTTGTGCACATGGGCCAGTCTCTGTGATGTGAAGTGATATCTCATTGTTTTGATCTGTATCTCCCTGATGGTTAATGATGTGGAACATTTTCTCATGTGTCTTTTAGCCATTCGGATTTCTTCTTTGTCAAAGTTTCTATTCATTTCATCTCCCCATTTTTTGATGGGGTTGAATGTTTTCTTTTTGTGGAGTTGAACCTGTACTTTGTATATCCTTGAAATTAACCCCTTATCAGATGTGTACTTGGTGAATATCCTTTCCCATTCCGTAGACTGTCTTTGTATTTTGGTCACTGTTTCTTTGGAGGTGCAGAAGTTTAAGATAGTCCCATTTGTCTATCTCTATTTTCACTTGCTTGGCCAGCGGTGTGACATCTTTGAAGACACCATTAGCTTCTATGTCATGAAGGGTTTTGCCAACTTTTCCTCAATATATCTTATAGATTCTGGTCTGATGTTGAGGTCTTTAATCCACTTAGATCTTACTTTTGTACCTGGAGTTAGGCAGAGATCTGAGCCCATTTTTTTGCATGTAGCCGTCCAGTTTTGCCAACATAATTTGTTAAAGAGGCTTTCCCTGCTCCACTTTACTTTTCTTGCCCCCTTATCGAAGATTAGATACTCGTATGCTTGGGGGGAGATGTCAGTATATACAACCCTGTTCCATTGGTCTACAGCTCTGCCTTTGTTCCAGTACCACGCTGTTTTAATTATTACCGCCTGGTAGTAGAGTTTGAAGTTAGGGAGGTTGATTCCTCCCATTTTCTTTTTCCCAAGAATTGCTTTAGATATTCGTGGGGGCTTATTTTTCCATATAAATTTCAGGAATGTTTGCTCCAATTCATTGAAGAATGTCATGGGTATCCTAATAGGGATTGCGTTGAATTTATACAGTGCTTTGGGAAGTATTGCCATTTTGACAATGTTACTTCTCCCAATCCATGAACAGGGAATATTTTTCCATTTCCTCGTATCCTCTTTTATTTCCTGATGTAGAGTTTTGTAGTTTTCTTTGTACAGGTCCTTTACTTCCTTAATTAAGGTGATTCCTAGGTACTTGATTTTCTGGGGCACAATTGTGAATGGGATTGTTTTCTTCATGTCACTTTCTTCTCTTTCACTATTTGCATATAGGAAAGCCATGGCCTTTTGGGTTTTGATTTTATAGCCTGCCACTTTACTATACAAGCCTATTGTTTCTAGAAGTTTCTTGGTAGAGGTTTTAGGATTTTCTAAGTATAGTGTCTTATCATCTGTGAATAGTGAGAGCTTGATTTCTTCCTTTCCTACCTGGATGCCCCTAATATCTTTTTCTTACCTAATCACTATTGCAAGTACTTCCTGTACTATATTGAACAGCAGTGGAGAGAGTGGACATCCTTGTCTCGTCCCTGATCTTAGAGGGAAGGCTCTCAGTTTTTCACCATTGAGGACGATGCTTGCTGTAGGCTTGTGGTAGATGGCTTTAACTATATTGAGAAAAGTCCCCTCTATCCCCATTTTGGCTAGGGTTTTCATCATAAATGGGTGCTTGATCTTGTCAAATGCTTTCTCTGCATCTATTGATATGATCATATGATTTTTATCTTTTCTTTTGTTGATATGATAAATTATGTTGATTGATTTCTGAGTGTTAAACCAGCCTTGCATCCCCGGGATGAATCCTACTTGGTCATGGTGTATAATCTTTTTGATGAGTAGTTGAATTCTATTTGCTAGTATTTTGTTGAGAATCTTTGCATCCGTGTTCATCAGGGATATCGGCCTGTAGTTTTCTTTTCTCGTGGTGTCTTTGTTTCCTTTTGGTATTAGAGAGATATGGGCTTCATAGAAACTGTTTGGGAGAGTTGCTGTTTTTTCAATTCCTGAAAGAGCTTGAAAAGGACTGGCAGCAGGTCTTCTTTAAATGGTTGGAAAAATTCGCTAGTGAATCCATCTGGGCCCGGGCTTTTGTTTTTGGGAAAACTTTTAATTGCAGTTTCTATTTCGTTGATGTTAATAGGTCTATTCAGATACTCCAGGTCTTCTTGATTCAGTTTTGGGAGATTATAGGAGTCCAGGAATTTGTCCATTTCTTCTAGGTTTTCTTTTTTCGTGGCATACAGACTTTCAAAGTAGTCTCTGATGATCTTTTGGATTTCTTTGGTTTCTGTTGTGATATCCCCCTTCTCATTTCTGATTCGGTTTATTAGGGTTCTCTCTCTCTGTTTCTTTTTGAGTGTTGCAAGTGGTTTATCTATCTTATTTATTTTCTCGAAGAACCAGCTCTTGGTTTCATTGATCTTTTGGATTGTTTCTTTGGTTTCCATGTCATTGATTTCTGCTCTAAGTTTTATGATCTCTTTCCTTCTGCCTGATTTAGGCTCTTTCTGTTGATCCTTTTCTAAGGACTTGAGCTGTGAGGTCAAGTTTTATGTGCACCGTTTCTACAGACCTAAGATATGCTTGCAGAGCTATAAATTTTCCCCTTAATACGGCTTTCGCTGCATCCCATAGGTTCTGGTAGCTTGTGTCTTCATTCTCATTTGTTTCCAAGTATCTTTTGATTTCTTCCTTGACTTTGTTCCTGATCCACTCGTTGTTCAGCATTGAGTTGTTTAATTTCCAGGTGTTTGATTTGGTTCTCCATATCTGTGTGTGATTCACTTCTATCCTCAGTGCATCATGGTCTGAGAAGATGGCTGATACTATTTCTATCTTCCTGATTCTGTTGAGGTATGTTTTGTGTCCTAGCACATGGTCTATTTTGGAGAATGTTCCATGTGCACTGGAGAAGAATGTGTATTCTTTCTTTTTTGGGTGTAAAGCCCAGTATAGGTCTATAAACCCTCTCTCTTCTATTACTTCTTTCAAAGCAAATGATTCCTTGCTGGGTTTTGTTCTTGTTGATCTGTCCAGAGGTGATAGGGCAATGTTTAAGTCTCCAAGTACTATTGTGTTGCTTGCAATGTCCTCCTTAAAATCTGTTAGCAGTTGTTTTAAATATTTAGCTGTTCCCTAGTTAGGTGCATATATATTTAAGAGTGTGATTTCTTCCTGTTGTATGTATCCCTTGAGGAATAGAAAATGGCCTTCACTGTCCCTTCTAGTCTTTTTCAAGATGAAATTAATGTTGTCGGATACTAGTATGGCCACCCCAGCTTTTTTTTTGCAGGAGCTGTTTGCTTGCAGGATTGTTTTCCATCCTCTGACTTTGAGTCTGTTTGCTCTGAGTGTTGAGATGAGTTTCTTGTAGGCAGCAGAATGTTGGGTTCTGTCTCTGTATCCATTTTGCCACTCTGTGTCTCTTAAATGGTGAATTGAGACCGTTGACATTGAGAGAGAGTATAGTTATGGGGTTTTGTGTCATGTTTCTGTGTGGGTGTGTTGTGGTTGTAGGGTTTGTCTTGTCTTATAATAGCCCCTTTAGTCCTTGTTTTAGGTTTGGTTTTGAGTCTATGAAGTTCCTGAGCTGCTGTTTATCTAGAAAATAGTGTACCGTTCCTTCGATTTTGAGTGAGAGTTTAGCTGGATAGAGTGTTCTTGGTGAAGCATTCATTTCGGTGAGTTTTTTTACTATATCTCGCCACTGCCTTCGGGCTTGTAGGGTTTCCTCTGGTTTCACTGCCTTCCTCTTGTAGGGTCTGCTGTGAATCTCAGGGGTGCTCCTTTGTATGTGATTTCCTTTTTTGCCCTTGCTGCTTGCAGTATTATGTCTCTATCGGCAGCATCGATCATTCTAACTATAATATGTCTTGGAGTGTTTCTGTTGGGGTCTCTTTTAGCTGGCACCCTTCGGGCTTCTTGAATCTGAATGGCTGTATTGTGAAGCTCTGGGAATTTTTTGGTGATAATTTGTTTAAGCATGGTTTTTTCATTGGGATTGTTTCCCTAAGCTTCAGGTATGCCAATGATTCTAACGTTGTTTCTTCTGGAATCATCTCGTAGGACTCTGATTCTCTGTAGAGCTATTTTGAGGTCCTTTTCCACTGTTTGTTGTTGCGTGTTGGCTTGGTGCAGCTGATCTTCCAAGTCACTGATTCTTTCTTCAGCTGTGGTCGTTCTATTTTTAAGGGCAATGAGTGAGGTTTTGACTTCATCTATGGAAGCTGTGATGCGTGCCATTTCTGTGCGAAGCTTTCCAATTTCGGCTCTCATTTCTTGCTGTATTTTGTCAATTGTGCCATCGATTGTTTCTTTCATGTCCTCTTTCAATTTAGTGGAAATCTGTGTGACTGTTTCTTCGAGTTGATTGAACATCTTAATGACTTCATATCTGAATTCCTTGTCAGAGAGGTCCCTAAGGTGGCTAGCACCTACTGAGGCTTCTGGACTTATTTCCTCGTGGTCTCCCTGTGGTGGGGATTTGTGTTGTTTCTTCATGTTTTTGTGTAGGTGTAGGGGTAAGATTTCTTGATTTGAGTGAACTACCTGCGGCCGCGTAAGCTTTGGCCTGCCGAAAATTAGGCCATGCCGACTTTTAAAGCCACGCCCACCTCTAAAGTGGCCACACCCCCACGGATACCTGGTGTCTGTCCAGGAAGTAAAGACTGGGTGGGGAGAAGAGACCAGCTCAGCTTGGGCGGCAGAAAGGGAGAGGCAGGGGGGCTCAGATCAGTTTTTTCCTCCCAGCGTCCAGGGGACGCTTCCGGACACTTTCACGGTGGAATCCCAGCCGCCTGTACTCATTTTATTTTAATCACAATAACTTATGTACTTATAGTACAATATAATAACCAAATAATTGAACTTGAAAAACTATTTTATGAATAACCATTAATTTAAAGCAATAGTTCCATGAATATTATAGAAAACTCCACTATTTAAACTGACTACAGATACATCAGCATACAAATACTGAAATAGGCACTTATTTTATACTTGCTGGGCTGGAGCGATAGCACAGTGGGTAGGGCGTTCGCCTTACAAGCGGCCAACATGGCCGACCCGAGTTCGATTCCTCCGCCCCTCTCGGAGAGCCCGGCAAGCTACCGAGAGTATCCGATATGCCAGACACAGTAACAACAAAGTCTCCAATGGAGACGTTACTGGGCCCGCTCGAGCAAATCGACGATCAACGGGAGGGCCTTTACCTTTTTTTATACTTGCTAATATGTATCTATCAAATATCAGAACTGATAAATATATTTATACAGAGATAATGATATAAATTAGTCTTTAAAATTTAATCACACAATCTTCGATCTTTTAATTTTTGACCCATAAACTGGCCCGTTTTAACTAAACTAGAAAATGGTTGAAAGTGTGGATGAGAGAGAATTAAGAGAAGCATTAGGAGTGGTCTTGTAGCAGATCAGATGAATGAGTTGTTATAGAGGTCTAACAATCTGTAAATTCTGACAAAATTTTAATCTGATCATCAGTGTATATGGGCATTATTTTTCTAAAAGAACACTCCTAAGTGAGTCTCTTTTATTTGATCTTTCTAGAGTTATTCCTCAATCAGAAGTTCTTTTGCTCATATTCCCTAAAAGTATGTGCATTCCTACTTTTGTTCTCCCCTAATGTCTACTGAATATATTTACAAAATTAAAATTTCTAGTAACTATGCTGGAAAATATTGGTATTACTACTACAGATTAAGAAAAATAATGGGATAATTAGCAGAAAACTTAGAGATCACAAAGAGTCTAAGACACGCAACAGAGCAATAGAGTAGCAGACTCAGTATCCAGCAAATTCTATGATCTCTAACTGTTGAACCATTAGGTCCTAAAAGGCAATATCTAGTTACAGAAAGATTAGTCTGTATTTCAGAGTGTAAGCTTTTCATCAAGATTTCAGCACATAAGATATAAGCATGATTCCCTGCAAAGGACAAATGTTCTTTAAAATTGAAATTTAGAATATGATATTCTAAGTTGGTTTCATCCTAGACTAAAAAAATTAAGATTAAGCCAACTAATGACATGAGAAAAATAATGACCAGACTGAGAGAGAGAGAAGGGGCATACATTTATACAAAATAGGAGACCACCGATATTCTATCTAAATTGATCTACTACTTTCAATTTAATTTACTTCTAAAATATTTTCCTCCAATAAGAACTTTGGGCAAAGATATGGGCAGTTCAGAGTCTCAGGTCAAACTAACTCAAAGAATAACTGAAGGTTGGGAAGTATAGGAACTCTGACTTCCATCTGCTCTAATGACAATTTAGTGGGATTGTCATGGAACACAGATTTCAGTCTCTCTGGGGAAGGCTGATAAATACAATTCCCCATTTAGAGTTATGTCCATAGCTGGTCATCTGGCTTGGCAGAGCCATCCGGCTGCCTGTCCTGTGGGACTCTGCACAATACTGATCCATTCTAAGTCATGGTTTATGTTGTTTGTCTGCTCAGCTGGTGCCAACCCAAGCAAGACCTAACTCTTAGTGACCTTGATAGCCAATCTAAATAATCACACCAGGCAGCTAAGTTTCCTCTATACTTTCAATAATAAAAGAACAATTTTTCTTTTCGTGTGAGATTTCCAATGATATCTGGTTTAAGGAAATTGGAGGGAAGAGAAATGGGTCATAATTGGTAATAGCATTAGTTTTTAAAAGTCAGTGCTCAGGTAAAGATTTTGTTTTTGTCATCTCCATCATTTTCACCAAAATAATTAGAATACTCACTTTTAAGCAAAGGATCATTTATAAAGAACACTTCTATTCCCTTATAATACCTTTAATGAAGAAGTCATTAATAGGTATACTAGCATAGTTGAAACTTGGTAACTAATTTTCACATAAGCATTCCATTTACATGTTATGGGAAGCCTAATAAGGACATAGCTGATAATTGTGGAATTGACTGTTATGACATTAGAAAGTGAGCTAATAATATCTGATTATAAAAAGCTTTGCCTGCTATGACATGACTTTGAGCTGCTTCTAGTCATAGAACATCCTAATTCTAGTTAGAGGAAGTGCTTCCTTCAGGTTTACATTGGACAAATTCTTTTCCTAATATATGGTGCTATTTAATACTTACTCCTGGTTAGCTTCTTCTTTCCTATATGTAAAGAACCCGCCTGCAGAAGGATGTGTGTATACCACCGGCTCTCCAGGCGGCTCTCTCTCACAACCTATGTTCGGTGCTTTAGAGCCACTGTGAATGGACAGGATAGGGACAGCTGTAGGCAATGGGCAGGTGAAGGAAGAACAAGGACCAGGCTGGTTGCTGATTAATTACCATTTATTCGATCTCTCATCTCTCCAATCCCATGTATTCTTCCTTCCTTGTCCCTCATTCCTCGATCCCTGTTCATCTCTTGGTGCTGCATCTTGCAGCCTGGGCTCTCCCTCTCCTCTCTCGATTCTGACCCCCACTGCTTCTCTCTCCACCCCTATTTATCTCTCTACACCTTGCCCTCCAGTCCATTCTCCACCCACTCTGGAAGCAAGAACAACATGAGGAACCCCATCCTGAAGCCCTGCGGGCAAAATATACCTTAAGCTGTTTTTCTCCTTTAGTTATTTTTGTATGGACACAGTAAGAGATACACTGAAGTTTGTAGGACAGCTCTCCTAGGAACATCTTGCCACAGACTCAGACTACAGAGCTCAGGTCAGATTAATCATTCCCAACCCCAGCAGGGTCCAAATCTAGTTGTTACTTTTTGGATCATGACAGCATCTGTCCATGACCATGGACTTATAGTTAAACATTAAGAACTTTGGCCAGGCCCATCTTGATGCCAGAGTAGCACACAGCTTACCACTTGCCCTGGGTCCATCCAGTCCCTCGTCGGGATGCTGCTTTTGGGAGTGCTAGGAAGTAAGGGTAGCTGGGGCTTAGGTCGAGAGAACAGATGCCCAGGAGCAAAATATCATTTTAGAGTCAAATGACTCCACATAACAACAGCATAGAATTTACTACTGTCTTCCTGTGCCCACACAAAAAGGACATTGCACTGAATAAACTATACAAAGGACTCAAGGAGAAGAGGAAAAACAATATTTACAAGTCAACAAGGCACAAAGAAAGATGCTACAAATAAACACAGAGGAAAGAAAGCACTGTGATGGGAGCAACCCAATAAACCTATACTGCCTGAGGCTATGTTATTCTACACCTAAGGATCATTGTTTTATTATTACCTAGAAGTTCCTTCATAACTGGGTAGCCATCTGGTACTCATTGTACTCTGCTTTGAGGAATTTCATATAGATATATCTAATTAAACTTTCATAATTATACTAATCTTGAAATCTTGACTAGTCTTTCCTAGTTTTAGTCACTTGGCCCAGATATTATCATGTTTCACTTGAAGTGAAAAGCTAATCTCCAACGTAAATATTTCATATAACTCTCTTTATGGCCATTTATTCTTGAATGTAAGGAGAAAAGAGTGAGTACCAAGTTCTGAATAAGAATATTTTAATGAAGATTATTGTTGATTACTTCTTTCTTTTGGGAAATAAAGAATTAAAATCTCAATGATTTGCAACAGGTCAAAATAGTTCTCATACATGAATTTGAGTTAACTGGGTCATAAACCATGGCTACATTGTTAATTTGTTAAATATAGCATAGCGGGTAGTGTGTTTGTCTTGCACGTGGCCAACATGGCCAACCCATGTTCGATGTCTCCTCCCCTATTGGAAAGCCAGGCAAGCTACCAAGAGTATCTCGCCCACACGGCAAAGCCTGACAAGCTACCCATGACGTATTCGATATGCCAAACACAGTAACAAATGTCACAATGGAGATGTTACTGGGCCCGCTTGAGCAAATCAATGAACAACTGGAGGACAGTGACAGTGACAGTATCTCCAAGAATTAAATAAAACGTTGAAACAGTGAAGAGAAGACAACCAACTTTTAAAAATGGATCTTGAAGGAAATGAAATTCTCCAGTAACCCTTTCTGACCTTTGGGGAGATTAACCTCAAAGAACAGATTGCTAACATTGTATTTACTATCACTAGAACATATCTTGAAGTTGAAAAGGATGACCATGAGATTTTTTTTTTCACAGGCCAAGAATAAAGAAATAGTATAGCACAACGATAGGGCGTTTGCCTTGCGCTCAGCCAACCCGGCCGAGCCAGGTTCGATTCTTCTGCCTCTCTCGGAGAGCCTGGAAAGCTACTGAGAATATCTTGCCCACACGGCAAAGCCTGGCAAGCTACCCATGACGTATTCAATATGCCAAACACAGTAACAACAAGTCTCAAAATGGAGACGTTACTGGGCCTGCTCCAGCAAATCGATGAACAACGGGAGGACAGTGACAGTGATACTGGTAATTGACTTGACTTTTTTTTTTTGGTCACATCCACTGATGCACAGGGGTTACTGCTGGCTTTGCACTCAGGAATTGCTCCTGGCGGTGCTCAGGGGACCATATGGGATGCTGGGAACTGAACCCGGGTTGGCCAAGTGCAAGGCATATATCCTACTATCTGTGCTATCACTCCAGCCCTTGACTGCTTTTAAAAATGTCAAATTTCTATAAATTCTAAATACATTTTTGCAGACTGCTTTGTTACCTTGCTAAAATACTGATACAGTTTTTCCAAAAAGATTTTTCCTTCTCAGTTATAAATACCAGAAATAATTGAATTAGTATTTATCACAATGACCCATTTAAATTCTTCTATTATCATTTTTTCTTTTTGTGGGGGTGATCAGTGGCAACTGGGGGCCATTCTTATTTTACCTAGCCTTTGGTCTTAAGGTCTAAATAGTAGGGCGTTGGGTGGTACAATCAGTCCCTGAGATTCTGAGGATCTACAGGACAATACTGTCAATAATGAAATCCCTTTGGAACCAGGGCTCAAAGTCAGGTTAGTTAATGCTTTGCATACCTGACCTAAGAGCTATCTCCCTGGTTCATATCAGCATCATTTTTCAAATTCCATTCTTCAGCCATTATCCAGCCACATACCCTAAAAAATTAGATGCTTTGGTCTCTTTGTTGTTTCTTTTTTATTCACCATGCTCATATATCTTCAAATTTTTGCTCCATTTTTTTCCTTCTTTAGTCTGCCTTCTTCTCTACTTATTCATAATTTTTATTGAATCACCATGAGATGCAGTTATAAAGTTGTTCATGATTTCCAGTTATACAATGTTTCAACCCCAGTCCCTTCACACCAGTGTATACTCCCCACCACCAATGTTCCCAGTTTCCCTCCTGCCCCCTTTCACACCAGCCTGCCCCTATAGCAGGCATTCCCCCTCCCCTTTCCTTTAGGCGTTAGTTTGCATGACAGGTACTGAGTATCCCGCCTGCACGGCAAAATCTGGAAAGCTACCTGTGACATATTCAATATGCCAAAAACAGTAACAACAAGTCTCACAATGGAGATGTTACTGGTGACTGCTCCAGCAAATCGATGAACAATGGGAAGACAGTGCTACAATGCTACAGTGTTACCCAGGAGCAAATATTATTTTGAAGTGAATTAACTTCCATGTTACAAAAGCATAGCATCAACTGACTTCCTTTGTCTATACAAAAAGGATATTGCTAAATAAAGCATGTAAATGACAAAGGAGAAAAGCAATAAAGGGTTATTAATGCTTGATGGAATTGAGTGTGCCTCAGGGGTACTGTTGTGGGAGTATCTCAATAAACCTAAGCTTCCTGAGGGAGGAGCAAAGATAAGCCAATGTTACACAATATCCCACCACCACATGTGGCAAGCTTCCAACAGTGGAACAGTCACGCTGGCCCTTGTTTATGCTGTCTTTGGTTATTAGTATCATACTATTTTTTTTATATCCCACAAATGAGTACAATCATTCTGTCTGTCCCGTTTCCTCTAACTCATTTTATTCAACATAATTATCTCCATGTCTATCCATTTATAAGTGTATTTCATGACTTCATTTTTCCTAGCGGTTGCATAGAAACCTGTTGTGTACCAAAAGAAATGATGTCCAAGATACAAGAACAATACACAGAACGGGAAAAACTACTTACTCAATGCCCATCTGACAAAGGGTTAATATCTAAGATATATAAGACACTGGTAGAACTTTACAAAAAAAAATCTCCCCATCAAAAACCAGGGAGAAAAAAAATGAGTAGAAACTGCCTCAAAGAAGAAATATGTATGGCCAAAAGACACATGAAAAAATGCTTTACATCACTATTCATCAGGAAGATACAAATAAAACAACAATGAGATATCATATCACACCACAGAAACTGGCACACATGAAAAGGAAAAAGAACAATCAGTGTTGGTACAGATGCAGGGAGAAAAACCTCACATTCATTGTTGATGCAAATGCCGCCTGGCCTAGCCTATTTTGGAAAACAACATGACATTCCTCAAAAAAAAAAAAAAACAGAAATTGAGCTTCCATATCACCCAGCAAAACCATTTCTGGGAATATACCCTGGGAGCCCAAATCACACACCAGAAACACCATCTGCACTTCTATGTTCATTGCAGCACTGGTCGCAATAGCCAGAATCTGGAAACAATCCAAGTGCCCAAGAACAGACAACTGTATAAAGAAAGTATGGTAAATCTTCTCTACTTTAAAAGCAGTGCTCAACATTTTACCTTTTCTAAGAATCTTCAATAGAAATATTTTACTTTGCTCTTTATTTTTATTAGATATTATTTTAACTATGATCAATCATCATAGTTCTTTGCTTGATGTTTTAATTTATGAATTATATTACTATCCTCTGCCGTGCAGCAACATAATCTAAATGATCTAAACATATTTTTTCTCTTTTGATATTTTTTACACTTTAGTTAAGATGTAATTGACATGCATCATTATATTTGGTTTAATATATATAGTATAATGGTTTGATGTGCATATATTGTGAAATGATTTCCACAGCTAGTTTGCATCCATTATCTTAAATAGTTAAAATAGAAAAGGAGAAAAGGTAATTTTTTGCGTAGTGAAAAAAAGCATTTAGAATTTACTGCATTACATATTTACTTAACAATGTGCATGCATATGTATACATATATTATATAGTGTGTCACTGCAGTTATCTGCTATACATTTATTTATCTAATGATGGAATTTTGAACATTGTGGCCCTCTACCTTTGCATCTTGTCACTGGTAATCATGATCTAATTTCGTTTACTGGGTTTTATATAAAAGTTCTTATGTAAGCAAATAATAGATTATAATTCTCCATTTGACTTATTCTACTTAGCATAATGTCTTAAGGCCCGTCCATGTTACAAATGATTGGAATTTTTAAAAAACTTTTTAAGTTGTTGAATAATATTTCATTGGATGTAGATGTAAGACAACTTTGTTTATTCATTCATTTGTCACTCAACACTTGGTTCCAAGTTAACCAGCTGTTGTGAAGAACGCTCTTGGGAACAGAGGGGTGCAGACATATATTTTAGTTAGTTTTTATTTCTTTTGGACATATTCTGAGATATAAAATTACTTGATGCTGTTGTAGTTGTTTTTATTTTTTTTTGAGGAGCCCCCTCACCCCCCCATGCTATTTCCATAGTGATTACACCTGCCTGCAGTACCACCAACAATGTACAACACTTTCCTTTTCTCCACTTCTTTAGTTATCTGTTGTCTTTTTTTTTAATTTTTATTAGTAAAATACCATGGGGTACAGTTGTACACTTAGAAATTTTTGTGCTTTTGTTTCAGTTATAAAACGATAGAGTACCCATTACTCCAGCAGTGCTGTTTCTCCACCATCAATGCTCCCAGTATCGCTCCTACCACACTGTCCCTGCATCCCACTCAAACTCTGTGGCAGGGTATTGCCTTTTGTTCTCTCTCTGCTTTTGGGGCTGT
Organism: Sorex fumeus; assembly: GCF_029834395.1. Classification (NCBI taxonomy): domain Eukaryota; kingdom Metazoa; phylum Chordata; class Mammalia; order Eulipotyphla; family Soricidae; genus Sorex; species Sorex fumeus. The sequence continues at coordinate 53,387,192 of NW_026606063.1, forward strand.
TGTTTGCAAAAGAGGCATTGAGTGGAAATCATGTTCGGTCTATAGTCTACTATCAGCACGCATCTCCCATCCTGGGAAGATCCCCCCAATACCCTTTACTTGGTGCTCCCTTTCCTATCTGAGCTGCCTTTTCCCCTAGTATGTGTGGCTGGCCTCCAAGCCATGGAATGAACCTCCACGTACTTCTTGGCTGTTCTTGGATGTTAGTCTCCTATTTTGTTACTTTATATTCCTCAAATGAATGCAATCTTTTTTATGTCTGTCCCTCTCTTTCTGACTCATTTACTTAACAGGATACTTTCCATGTAGCACCACTTGCATGTAAATTTCATGTCTTTATCCTTTCTAATAGCTACATAGAACTGCATTGTGTAGATGTACCAAAATTTCTTTAACCTGACATCTGTTCTCGGGAACTCGGGTTTTTTTTCCAGATTTTGGCTATTGTGAACAGTGCAGCAATGAACATAGAAGTACAGATGTCATTTTTACTGTACTTTTTTTCCTCTCTGGGATATATTCCCAAGGGTGGTATTGCTGGGTGAAATGGGAGCTTAATTTCTAATTTTTTGAGAATCGTCCATACTGTTTTCCAAAAGGGCTGAACCAGTAAGCATTCCCACCAGCAGAGAAGAAGGGTCCCTATTTTGCCACATCCGTGCCAACATCAGTTGCTTTCGCTCTTTTGGATATGGGCCAGTCTCTGTGGTGTGAGATGATAATCTCATTGTAGCTTTGATCTGTATCTCCCTGATGAATAATGATGTAGAGCATTTTCTCATGTGCCTTTTTGCCATTCAAATTTCTTCTTTGAGAAAGTTTCTGTTCATTTCATTGCCCCATATTTTGATGGGGTTGAATGTTTTCTTCTTGTGGAATTTAACCTGTACTTTGTATATTCTTGATATCAACCCCTTGTCGAATGTGTTGGCGAATATCCTTTCCCATTCTGTAGACAGTCTTTGGTCACTGTTTCTTTCGAGATGCAGAAGCTTCTTAGTTTAAGATAGTGCCATTTGTCTATCTCTATTTTCACTTGCTTGGCCAGTGTGATGACATCTTTGAAGATACGGTTAGCTTCAAAGTCATGGACGGTTTTACCAACCTTGTCTTCAATGTATCTTATGGACTCCGGTCTAACGCTGAGGTCTTTAATCCATTTGATCTTACTTTTGTACATGGTGTTAGGCAGAGATCTGAGCCCATTTTTTTGCAAGGAGCTGTCCAGTTTTGCCAGCACAATTTGTTAAAGAGGCTTTCCTTACTCCACTTCACATTTCTTGATCCCTTATCAAAGATTAGATGATCATATGTTTGGGGGAAGATTTCAGTATATTCAAACCTGTACTATTGGTCTGCAGCTCTGCCTTTGTTCTGGTACCATGCTGTTTTAATTATTACTGCTTTGTAGTAGAGTTTGAAGTTAGGGAGGTTGATTCCTCCCATTTTCTTTTTCCCAAGAATTGCTTTAGCTATTTGTGGGGGCTTATTGTTTCTTATGAATTTCAGGAGTGTTTGCACCATTTCTTTGAAGAATGTAATGGGTATCATTATAGGGATCGCATTGAATTTGTACAATGCTTTGGGATGTATTGCCACTTTGACAATGTTATTTCTCCCTATCTATGAACAGAAGATATCTTTTCCATTTTCTCATGTCCTCTTTTATTTCCTGAAGCAGTGTTTTGTAGTTTTCTTTGTACAAGTATTCTACTTCCTTAGTTAAGCTGATTCCTAGGTACTTGATTTTCTGGGGCAAAATTGTGAATGTGATTGTTTTTTTCATGTCAATTTCTTCTCTCTCACTATTTGCATACAGGAAAGCCATGGACTTTTGGGTATTGATTTTATAACCTGCAACTTTACTACACAAGTCTATTATTTCTAGGCGTTTCTTGGTAGAGGTTTTAGGGTTCTCTAAGTGTAGGATCATATCATCTGTGAATAGTGAGAACCTTATTTCTTCCTTTCCTATCTGGATGCCCTTAATATTTTTTTCTTGCCTAATCGCTATTGCAAGTACTCCCAGTACTATATTGAGCAGCAGTGGAAGGAGTGGGCATCTCTGATCCTCAGAGAAGGCTCTCAGTTTTTTCCCCATTGAGGATGATGCTTGCTGTAGACTTGTGGTAGATGGCTTTAACTATGTTGAGCAAAGTCCCCTCTATACTCATTTTGGCAAGGGTTTTCATCATAAACGGGTGCTGGATCTTGTCAAATGCTTTCTCTGCATCTATCGATATGATCATATGGTTTTTATCTTTTCTTTTGTTGAGATTATGGATTATGTTGATTGATTTCCAAATGTTGAACCATCCTTGCATCTCCAAGATGAATCTGCATCTCCAAGATGAATCCCAGTTCGTCAGGTGTATTATCTTTTTGATGAGTTGTTGAATTCTATTTGCTGAGAATCTTCGCATTCATGTTCATCAGGGATATGGGCCTGTAGTTTTCTTTTCTTGTAATGTTTTTGTTTCCTTTTGGTATTAGAGAGTTATGGGCTTCATAGAAACTGTTTGGGAGAGTTTCTGTTTCTTCAATTTCCTGGAAAAGCTTCAAGAACTGACATCAGGTCCTCTTTAAATGTTTGGAAAAATTCACTACTGAATCTATCTGGACCTGGGCTTTGGTTTTGGGGAAGAGTTTTTATTAGTACCTGAGTACTATTCAGGTACTCTAGATCTTCTTGATTCAGCCTTGGGAGATTATAGGAACCCAGAAATTTATCCATTTCTTCTAGGTTCTCTTGTTTTGTGGCATACAGATTTTCAAAGTAGTCTCTGAAGATCTTTTGAATTTCTTTGGTTTCTGTTGTGGTATCCCCCTTCTCATTTCTGGTTCAGTTTATTAGGTTTTTTTTTCTCTCTCTCTTTGTGAGTCTTGCTAGTGGTTTATCTATCTTCTTTATTTTCTCAAAGAACCAGTTCTTGTCTTCATTGATCTTTCGGATTGTTTTTTTTTTGTTTGTTTTTCATGTCATTGATTTCGGCACTAAGTTTTATGATTTCTTTCCTTCTGCCTGGTTTGGGCTCCTTTTGTTGGTCCTTTTTTAAGATCTTGAGCTGTGAAGTCAAGTTGTTTATGTGGGCCCTTCCTTCCTGCGTAATTTGTAGAGCTATAAATTTTTCCCTTAACACGGCTTTAGTTGCATCACATAGGTTCTGGTAGCTCGTGTCTTCATTCTCATTACTTTCCAAATATCTTTTGATTTCGTCCTTGACTTCTTTCCTGACCAACTCGTTGTTCAACATTGAGTTGTTTAATTTCCAGGTGTTTGATTTGGTTCTCCTTGTCTGTGTGTGATTTACTTCTATTCTCAGTGCATTGTGGTGTGAAACGATTGTTGATACTATTTCTATCTTCCTGATTCTATTGAGGTATGTTTTGTGGCCTGGCACATGGTCTATTTTTGAAAATGTTCGTGTATCCTGGATAAGAATGTGTATTCTTTCTTTTTGGGGTGTAAAGCCCAATACAGGTCTATAAACCCTCTCTCTTATATTTCTTCTTTCAAAGCCAATATTTCCTTGCTGAGTTTTGTTCTTGTTGATCTATCCAGAGGTGATCAGATGATGTTAAGGTCTTCAGCTACTATTGTGTTGCTAGCAATGTCCTCCTTAAAATCTGTTAGCAGCTGTTTTAAATATTTAGCTGTTTTCTCATTAGGTAGATGTACATTTAAGAGTGTGATTTCTTCCTGCTGTATGTATCCCTTGTAAATAGAAAATGGCCTTCACTATCCCTTCTAATCTTTTTCAACCTGAAATTTATGTTGTCAGATACTAGTATAGACACCCCAGCTTTTTTGAGGCAGCTGTTTGCTTGCAGGATTATTTCCCATCCTTTAACTTTGAGTCTGTGTTTGCTCTGACAGTTGAGATGAGTTTCTTGTAGGCAGCAGAATGTTGGGTTTTGTCTCTGAATACATTTTTCCACTCTGTGTCTCTTAGTGAATTTAGACCATTGACATTGAGAGAGATTCTTGTTATGGGGTTTTGTGTCATCTTTCTGTAAGGGTCTGTTGTGCTTGTAGGGTTTGTCTTGTCTTATAGTTGCCCCTATAGTCCTTCTTTTAGGTTTAGTTTTGAGTCTATGAAGTTCCTGAGCTGCTGTTTGTCCAGAAAATAGTGTACTGTTCCTTCGAGTTTGAGTAAGAGTTTAGCAGGATAGAGTATTCTTGGTGAAATGTTCATTTAATTGAGTTTTTTCACTAGATACCACCATTGCCTTTGGGATTAGAGGGTTTCCTGTGATAGGTCTGCTGTGAATCTAAGGGGTGCTCCTTTGTATGCAATTTCCTTCTTTGACCTTGCTGCTTGCAATATTGTGTCTCTATCAGTGGCATCCATCATTCTAACTATGATGTGTCTTGGAGTGTTTTTGTTACGGTCTGTTTTAGTTAGTACCCTTCGGGCTCCTTGAATGTGAATGGTTGCATTGTCCAACTCTGGGAATTTTTCAGCAATGATTTGTTTAACTGTGGCTTTTTCATTGAGATTGTTTCCCTGACCTTCTGGTACTCCAGTGATTCTAATGTTGTTCCTCTTGGAATCATCTCCTGGGACTCTGAATCTTTTCATCATCCTCTCCTTGTGGTAGGGATTTGCGTTATTTCTTCATGCTGGTGTGGAGGTATGGGGACTTACATGTTACTCGAGATTGCTGGGTATGAGTAAATTACCTGAGGCTGTGTGAGCGCCTGCCCGCCCAAAATTATGCCATGCCCACTTCTGGAGAGGCCACACCCAATTCTGGGGAGGCCAAGCTCCTACAGGTCCCTGGTGTGTGTGTGTGGGGGGGGCACAACCTGGGAGAGGAAGAAGACTGGGCACTGCCTTGGGGATGGACAGGAAGAGACTCAGGGATGGTGAGTGACCCAGGGTCCTAGAGGACGCCTGGAGCACATAAGAGGAGAAAGCCAAGTCCCAGGTTCAAATACTGACTGACCTGGGAGAGGAAGACCAGGCACAGCATTGGGGACAAACAGCTCTGTTTTCTTTTTTTAAAAGAGTTATGACCATCCTAAGAGACATGAAAGAACTGTCATGTTTATTTGCAATATTTCTAATAACTATGACGTTGAGCATCCTTTCATATAACTGATATTTTATATATCTTCTTTGGAATAAATGTCTATTCAAATCTTTTACACATTTTATTTTTAAAGGTTAAATTTGGTTTTGCTAAACTAGTCTTTGATACCAGAAGGATCACTCTAGAATGTACTGGTGGTATTTAGGGCCTAACAGAGCCATTATCAGCAGTGCTCAGAGGATCATAGAGTGTCAAGGATCAAACCTAGTGTATTATGTATGCAAATGCTCTACCACTCAAGTCACATCTCTGACAAATTTGCCCACTTAACAATTTGTGTATTTTTTTAAACTGTTGAGTTGCATAAGGTCTTGTGTTTTTGGGGTATTAAACTCTAATTAGATATGTGACTTTTAAACACAATTTTACCTCATTGACTATTTATTTTGTTGTGCAGAACCTTTTTATTTTGGTATAGTCCTCTGCGTTTAGTTTCAGTTTACTGCTTATTTTTCAGGTGTCATATCCAGAAAATCATTGCTAACAATTCAATACCAAGAAACATTTTTCTTTTTTTCTAGAAATTTTATGATTTCTAATAATAAATTTCATTATTTAACCCACTTTAAGTTATTAAATTTTGATACTATTATAAACAGGAATTATTTTATCCCTTTTTCTGATGTTTTGATATTAGTTTATAAAGCACTATTTATCCCGTATGCTAATTTTATGTTCTAAAACTTTAAGATACAATTTTACTGATTTCATAAATTAGATCTAACTAGGGGTATTTTTTAGCTGAAACTTTTAGGATTTTGTATAGCACTATCTGTAGCATTGTCCTTATTGTTCATCGATTTGCTCAAGCGGGCACCAGTAATGTCTCCATTGTGAGACTTGTTTTACTGTTTTGGGCATATTGAATCTGCCCCGGTAGCTTGCCAGGCTCTGCCGTGTGGGGGTTATACTCTTGGTAGCTTGCCTGGCTTTCTGAGAGGGATGGAGGAATCGAATCTGGGTCGGCTGGGTGCAAAGCAAACACCCTACCCTCTATGCTATCACTCCAGTGCAGGATTTTGTATAAATTTTATTAAATATTAATTTAATGTATTACATATTAAATCAGATCTTTGCAAGACAATTTTACTTTTTTTTCAAGTTCTAATGCTTTTCATTTCTTTTTCTTGTCAAGGGCTTTCTAGTACTGCATTAAACAGTACAGAGAGTGGTGGAAATGTTTACCTTCTCTTTCATCTAGAGAAAGTGCTTTTAACTTTTTACTATTGAATATAATCAGTAATTCCTATCATATATACTATTAATTATATTACAATACATACTTTATATAGTTATTGAGAATCTTGATTTTATCATAAAAATATAAGTGGGTTTTGTCAAGTGCTCTTTTGTATATATTTTGTGTTATATATTTTGTGTTATATTGAGATGATCTTGTGATTTTCTTCTTAATTCATTAATATAATACATTAAGTTAATTTATTTGCATACATGATATCATTCTTACACCAAGAGTATCCAAGTGATTAAGTGACTCTCAATTATAATGAATGATAATTGCAGTGTACTACTGAATTCATTTTTCTCATTTTGTTACAAATTTTTGCATCTGCAGTTTTTCTTGATTTTGATTTAGGCACTATTATATACTCTAATATAGTCTGTCCTGTGGAATTATACTATAAAGTTATGGTAATCAAAACTGTATGATAATGGAACAAAGGCAGACAGACTAATTGAGAGCTGAGAGATAGGCCCAGAGGTATATAGGCAGCCAGTCTTTAACAATGAATCTAAGTGCATGGAGTGGAGCAAGAAAAGTGTCTTCAAAAATGATATTGAGAAAATATTTGTGTATGTATACATATATATGGGATCTCTATCTCATACCATACACAAAAGTTAATTCAAAGTGGGATCAAAGTCTTCCATAGTATATCTCCATTCATTAGTTAGTTACATGCCAAACTCTTCATTATATTTACTGACGAGATTCATTGAGGAATCTTCAATGACTTAGTGCAATTGGCTTAGCAAAAATAAGCAAACAAAACTATATCAAGTTTGGAAACTTCTTAATTGCTAAAGAGGCAATGGTCTGAATAAAAAAACACCCAGCAGATTAGGAGAAAATATTTTCTCATCTGACAAAGGCCTAATATCTAAGATCTTTAAAACACATACAAAATATAACATCTGACTTAACATCTAAAGTTACAAAGCACTCACAAAACTTAAGAACGAAAATACAAAATACAAACCATTAATAAAAAACGGGGAAGAACTGAATAGATACACCCTTAAAGAAGCAACAGGTGTGTACTAAATATATGAAAAGTGTTCTTCTTTGTCACTTATGATCAGAGAATTGCAAATCAAAACAATAAGATATCAACTCACCCTAGAGACAGGAGCATACAAAGAAAACATGGAAATGGTCAGTGGTGGTGTTAATATGGGGGTAATTTATCCACACTTGGTTTCACTTGATCACTTGATCACTTGACATCCCGTTATTCATCGATCTGCTCCAGTGGGCACCTTCAATGTCTCCATTCATCCCTGTCACGTGCTAATGTAGCCCAATGTCATCTGCTCATTCTAGGAACACAAAGAGCCTCAAATTGATTGTTCAGTGTCTTGATGAAGAAGTCTGACCATCTCATAAGTGGGCGGCCACATGATCTTTTGATGTCCCATGTAATCCAGTCAGTAATGGCTCTAGTCCAGCGGTCATCTCCAAATCTCATTACGTGTCCAGCCCATCTGATTTTTGACGCCTTGGCAAATGAGACAGCATTCCTGATTCTTAACCGTCGACGAAGGTGGGAACTTCAGATTCTTTCACTCATTTGAGTGAAGCGTGATACTCCAAGCATAGCTCTTTCGGTTCCTCTTTGGGAGACTAGAATAGCGTTCTCATCATGTTTGCGTAGGGCCCAGGTCTCTGAGGCGTATGTTAATGCAGGAAGAACAGTGGAGTCAAAGAGATGTGCCCGGAGCTGGAGTTTCTTCATCCTCTTAGCTATTTCTTCAACATTCTTGAAGATGTTTCAAGCCGCTCTCTTTCTCCTGCGCAACTCAGATGCCAGGTCATTCGTCATGTTGACTTCTCGACCTAGGTACACATAACTGCTGCATTCGGAGATGTTTATCTCATTGAGAGTAAATGGAACATCAAGAACAAGACCATTTCTCATAAGCATTGTCTTTGTTAGATTCAGCTGTAGTCCGATACTTCCACACTCATGGTTGAAGTCGGCTAGCATTTGTGCTGCTTGGCTGATGTTTGGTGTTATAAGAACGATGTCATCAGTGAAGCGGAGGTGGTGTAGTTGCCGACTGTCTATCTTCATGCCCATTCCTTCCCATTCCAGTCGTCGCATGAAGTTCTCGAGGGTAGCACTGAAGAGTTTTGGTGAAATAGTATCACCCTGCCAACCCTCTCTCTTGACATCAATGATCACCTCCCTGTAGAATGGTGAGATGCTGGTAGTGAATCTGCAATACAGCTCATGGAGGATTCTGATGTATTGACTTTGAATACCCTGTTTGGCTAGGGCCGCTTGAGTGTCAACAGAATCAAAGGCCTTCTTTAAATCAATGAACGTTAGACAGAGCGGCATCTTGAACTCCTGAGAAACCTCAATGAGCTTGGTTATCGTGTGGATATTGTTGATAGTGCTAAATCCTTTTTGGAAACCGGCTTGCTCGCATAGTTGTTCTTCATCTAGTGTTCTACTAATGCAATTCAGGATGACTCAAGTGAACAGCTTGTAGATGACAGACAATAGGCAGATTGGGTGATAGTTGCCAATGGTGTAGATGTCTCCCTTCTTGTACAGTAGTCCAGTCCTGCTGGTTTTCCATTGGAATGAAACCTTGCATTCAGACAGGTAGCGTGTGAAGAGCTGAGCCAGTGTATTGATGAGTACTGATGGCAGTTTCTTCAGGTGTTTGGGTCTGACCTTGTCTGGGCCAGGTGCTGTTTGATTCTTTACCAATGAAATAGAGTGTCAGATTTTGGAAGGGAGAACTTTAGGAATGACATATCCATCCTGCGGAATTTTGTATGTGGGCAGGTGGATGTGGCTATCAAAGAGATCCGAGTAGAAGTCATGGATAATCTTCTCCATTTCCCTTCTGGAAGATGTGATAGATCCATCAGGACTTCGGAGGGCAGTCATCTTGGTCTTGTAGTAGGCAAAGAACAGGCGGGCATTCGAATGCTTTTTCCAGCTTCTGCCGCATCTGCCAGGACTGCTGCTCTTCTTTCTTTAAGGTCTTCCTTTATTGCTTCTCTGCACTGCTTTGCGAGCTCACACATTCACTTGCTGGTGCCTAAGGCTTGCGCCAAGCCACATAGGTGAATGAGTTCGAGAGTTTTTGAAGACAGTCATCTTTTTGTGGCTATCTCTCTCGGAGTTCCTTGCACAATCATGGAGGTGCTGAACCAGTTGATCGTAATCCTCGTCAATACTGTCAACAACAGCATCTTCCCATTTTTCTGCAATAGTGCCAAAGAGTTCCCAGTTGGTCGTTCTGGGAGTTCTCTTCTTAAACTTTGCAGGTCTTTTTCCTTGCTCTGTGAAGTAGAATTTTGCACGAAAGAGACGGTGGTCTGATCCCGTTTGGTTCAGTACTGTCTGTACTTTCAATACACGTGGTTTAGTCTCTTGGAAACAACATAGATATTTCTTTAAAAGTCAAAAATTGAGCATTCCATTACCCTGAAATTTCACTTTTACCTCAAATGTTACAAAACACTACTGTGAAAATACAGTTGTCTTCCTACTTCATTACATCTGTGTTCCTCATAGATTTGGGTCAACACTTTTCTGGTAGTGTCCTTTTCAGACTTTGGTATTAGGCTGATGTTAGATTCATAAAATCTGTTTGGAGATTTTCTTTTACATCTAGCCTTACCAGTTGCATTTGTTGTGATCTTCATTGTTGCCTTTCTCTATGCATTTTGATTACATTTCTTCTCTTTAAAAATTATTTAAGGACAGAGTTAGGTACTTATTTTTTTGTTACGTGTAGATATTTTATGCTATCAACTTCATTCTTGAAATTATTTTCTAACTTTACATAAGTTTTTTTTGTGTTTTTCATTTTTGTTTGTCTCAAGTTATGTTTTCCTTTTTCCTTTTTCTTCTTCCTGCTTCCTAATTAATAAGGAATTATTGGTTAGTTTCTTGTAATCATGAATTTTTCAGTTTTCTTACTATTTATTTCTACCTTATATCATTTTTATCAGAGAAAATACATTGGACATTTTTTATCTTCTTAAGTGTCCTGATTCTATATTTGTGACCAAATATATTTTCCATCTTAGAAAATGTTCCATATATACTTGAGAAGAATGTATAAAGTTAAACTTAAGTTACATCAAGCTATTAGATTTTAGTAAATATGTCATTACTAACATTTTTAAATGTTTGTACTACTGTAAATAAAGACCAAAATTTTGAAAATATAGCATCAACTTTTTGCATATATTCTATAATTAATATTTGTTTATTTACTTTAGCACAGCGGGTAGGGCGTTTGCCTTGCACGCAGCCAACGTGGCTGACCCGAGTTCGATTCCTCCGCCCCTCTCGGAGAGCCCGGCAAGCTACCGAGAGTATTCGATATGCCAGACACAGTAACAACAAGGTCTCCAATGGAGACGTTACTGGGCCCGCTCGAGCAAATCGACGATCAACGGGAGGCTCTTATTAAACCAGGAACTGTGCTGAGTTGCTAATACTATGATACTTAAATATAAATTTATCTATACTTCCAGGAGCTCAGAGTCTTAAAAAGGAAATAGATATAAAGTAAGTTGTTAAGATAAATGATCATATAAAAGATGTAGTTGTCAAAGGAAACAGGTCTGATTAACAGTGTTTGAGGTATATCCTAAAAGTCTATGAGATTTTCAAAAATGGATGTGTATTGTTCAATTGGAAAAAAATGTCTAATTTATTGTGAAGTTTTTCTACATTATGGAATTTAAATGCTGGTAAGTGTTCTAGGAACTTGAATGAATTTTTCTAATGAATGTGGATGTGCAGCGTGCGTGTATGTGTGTGTGTGTGTGTGCGTGTGTGTGTGTGTGTGTGTGTGTGTGTGAAAACTCAAAAGGAAGGTGATTTTTCTGCACTGTGAGTGGATGCTCTGTATAGATAAGAGAGAATATGGAACAAATACTTTATCTTAAGTCTCTGCACTGATTTGGAGTCTAGAAAAAGAAGAGGTCAGAACCATTATTTATTTACTTATTTTTATTTTTTTCTACAACTAGCAAGACTCAGGGATTACTCCTGACTGTATCAGGTATCACTCCTGGTGGTACTCAGGAGCCATATGGGGTCGCAGATCTCAAACCTAGCTCTATTGTGTGCAATGCAAGTCTTCACCTCTGTTCTATCTCTTTGGTCTCCTCAAACCAGTATATGAAGTCATTAATGAGAAAATTTACATGGAAAGTCTGTAGATTATAAGAAAAATATTCTAGTTCAAAGATGTGTATTAAAAAACAAAACAAAGGTAGGGAACTGAAGCTATAGTATAGCAGTCAGGGTATTTTCCTTGTACGTGCCTGCATAGGTTCAATCCCTGGCACCACTTAAGGTCCCCCTATCCAGGCAGGAGTAAGCCTTGACCACTGCCAGGTGTGGCTCTGAAGCAACATCAACAAACAAACAAAAATAAACCAGAAGTCTGGAAAACAAATTATTTTTCTGCCCAACTACATTTCAAATTAAATGGTTTTTGACATTGTGACAATATTAATAGACCACTAACAGAGGTAGATTGTGTCTATGCTAAGCAAAATGGTATTCTGATTTGGATGCAGATAATACAACGTGAATGAACGTGGACATGTATTTAACTCTAAGTATCTATGAATCTGAGAACACCAAGAAAGGTTTGTCTCATTTTTGAGGTAACTGAAAAGTTCAATATGCCACTAGTATTTAAGGATCTCTGTAAAAATGACTTTATTTACCAAACTTGGGAAGCCTAGAAAAAAAGTAGGTTCTTTGTTTTCATTTTGTTCTGGCCACATTTGTTTGTACACAGGAACTGACCCATGGTTCTGTGTTCAGGAATCACTCCTGCAATGCTCAGGGGACCATATGGTGTACAAGGAATCAAACCAGGTCAGCAACATGCAAAGCAAATACCTTACTCACTGTGCTGGCCTAGAAAATGTAGTGGTTAGAATTGGTAGTAGACACATGAAAAATGAATAAAATAAGTATCTTATAAAATGTCCATATTATATAATCTTTTACTTAATCAAAGTGTGGGTTCTAAAATCAAATTTGCAAACAGATTTAGAATGTTTTTGCATGAGTTCTCAAGAAGAATAGGAACTCTGGAGAGATTAATTTTGTGAAAGAATCATGATTAGAAGTAAGACTATTACTCCTTGGATTTGGACAGATGGCTTAAATTCTGAATTTCACTCCTTAATCTGCAAAAAGAAGATAAAGTAAACTTACCTAAATGTTGTCAGCATTAAGTAATCTAAAAGCATCTTACAGGGATCGGAGAGATACTACAGAATGTAAGCTGAGTATCTAGCATACAGCTGATCCAGATTTGATTCCCAGCACAAGATATGGTCCCCTGAGCACATCTAGGAATGATCCCTAAGCACAAAGCCAGGAGTAATTCCTGAGTACTACTGGGTGTGACCAAAAAAACAGAACAAAAAAATAATCTTATGGAGTAGGCATTGGGTATACTATATGTATATTCATTCTATACATAATTGTGCTATACGAATATATTTTAATTTAATAATCCCTTTTGTAATTCAATTTATGTTATAATATTCATAAGCTATATATAAATATAATAGTGTAAATTTATGCTATAGGAAATTTTCTTTTTAATGATTGTAAATTTAAATATACTATTTCTTATTGAAGAATAGTATTCATTCATTATATTTAGCACTTTTACTAATCAATACTTGATCAAGAGTGTGCTGACTACAAAACACACCAAACTAGAAATTCTAGAAATTTCTTGTGTTACCATTCTCTGTACAATATCTCCTTAATAAGAGCTTCTTCATTTAAGGAATCTGAATATAACTTGATCATTGGTAAAGGTAAAGGTAAAGGCCCTCCCGTTGATCGTCGATTTGCTCGAGCGGGCCCAGTAACGTCTCCATTGGAGACTTTGGTGTTACTGTGTCTGGCATATCAAATACTCTCGGTAGCTTGCCGGGCTCTCCGAGAGGGGCGGAGGAATCGAACTCGGGTCGGCCATGTTGGCCGCGTGCAAGGCAGACGCCCTACCCGCTGAGCGATCATTGATGTATTAACAATTACTAGAATATCACATATTTGTTGCTACTAATACATTTTGAATTTTAATTTATATCTATTTCAAAACATTCCAGTAAAAGAAAGAAGGTAGTATTTCTTTTCATAACAGAAGGAAGAGAGATTATCTTCTTAAAAATGTCTTTGTACAACTAATCTATCATATTGGGACACCCAGAGACACACAAACAAATCTTGGAACCGAGTGGCTCTTGGTAGAAATGCCTCTGAACTTTGCATTAGGCCATCTTTGCCAGAGCACACCACAGGGGAGCAGGTGCTGTCCCTCCACTTGCTCCCCAGGAATTCCGATGGCTGCCATCCTCCATAACTCACTGGAAAATCCAGGTATGGGCCAGCAGTGATTGCACATGCCAGGCCTCATGCAATAGGGGAGGAACTGGTCCTTCTCCTCCCCCACCCCAATGAGACCCTGAGATGACACCCAAGAACAGCCCCTGGCTACTTACTTAGCTCCTTAATGGCCATGATCTCAGAGAGACACAAATGAATCTCGGAACTGAGTGGCTATTGGTAGAAATCTCTCCAGCATTAATTATTAAAATTTTAGTATTCCAAGACCGTGTGTCCACTGTATCGGCCGCATGATATGATATTCATAACCAGCAATACAAAACAAATTGTTTAACATTGCCTTTTCTTCAGGGCTGAGTGTTGGGGGAAAATTCCAAATAATAATGATGGGACTGGTGTCAAAATAGTGAATGTAATCAAAGTAGAAAGAGATTAATGTGAAAATTATCTGCCACACATGCAGGGGTAAGATTGGAATGGAGGGGAATATTGGGGTTTTTGGTGGTGGAAAGTGTGCACTGGCGAAGGAATGGGTGTTTGATCATTGTATGACCAAGACTGAAGCATGAGAGCTTTGTAACTGTTCCTACAGTGATTCAATAAATAAATTTTTTTAAAAAAGAAAAAAATCATATTGGGACACATTCTAAGACAATTGTATAATATAACCCATGGCTTGTTTTCAATATTCTGATAAGTTCATAAGTCACTTATTTTTCTTTAAAAAACTAAATATAGAAATAGAGATCTAACCTCTTTATATGTTGCTCCAAAAATTTCTCATGTTAGTATTGCTAGAGTTACCTCTTGATTAATTTTTAGAGAGAATACTAAAGTTAATAAAATTATTTCAAAGATACATTTTTTTCAAACTAAATTTTGTGTGTAGATGAGTAAAGGGGGGAATAAGTTCACTTATAATGCAAGTTATAAAATGTCTAAGAATAAAAGAAAAATTCTTGGCTTAAAACTTTTGTGAAAAATACACACTTATAATGCAAGTATAAAATGGTTAAAAATAAGGGAAAAAGGTCTTGCCCTTAAAACTTTTGTGAAAAATACACACTTCCAAATAATAGATGAAGTCATAGAGGTCACATGTCTTTTGTATGTCTCCTCCAGTATTCTTTAACAGAGCCCGCATCTGTTATCTTTACTGAACTTTAGAAAATCATACTTAAAAGATCAAATGTAGTAGAGAATGGAGCTGATAAAATATAGCAACTATATTGTTCTTCATATCTTGGCAATAAAATTAAACCCTAAAATGACTGTGCATGAAGTATATTGATTAAAGAAAACATACATCTGGCCTTACCATATTCAGTAATGTTAGTATCAACTTTTACTTTTTTTAAAATATTTATTGCCTAGAATATTCATACATGTGGTTAAATGAATTTTTGAAATTTGAGAAGTTGGTATTTTGTTCATTTTAAATCCAGGTAAGTGAATACTTGTGAGATTTGATTCAGATCTATAATTCATCCCTGTATTTTTGTCCAAGTTCTCGCTCTTGGAGAACCTGGCAGGCTACCAAGAGTATCCTGCCTTCATGGCAGAGTCTCGCAAGCTCCCCATGACGTATTTGATATGCCAAAACCCAGTTAAAATGATGGGTCTTATTCCCCTGACCCTGAAAGAGCGTCCAATGTGGCACTTGCTAAAATCTCAGGGCTAGGATGAATGGAGACGTTACTGGTGCTTGCTTGAGGAAATCGATGAACCACGGGATGACAGTGATACAATGATACAGTGATTTTTGTCCATTTGTCTGACTAGAGTAAATAAATACTATTCCCATATTCAAACAGTGCTAGGAGATTTGGAAAATGAGGGGCCAGAATAGTTTTATAGTGAGTTGGTAAGGTGCTTATCTTGCATGTGGCCAACCTAGATTTAATCCTCAGTATCCTATATAGTCCCTCAAGAATCACCTGAATTAATTCCTGAACACTTAGCCAGGAGTTCCCCTTGAGTTTCACCAGATGTGGCAAAGAACAAAAAATAAAATAAAATATCAGAGTGAGGGTTGGAGACATAGTACAACTGGTCAGGCACTTATCTTGCTGACCCAAATTTGGTCCCTAGCATCCCATATGTTTGCCCAAACCCACCAGCATCTATTTCTGAGTGTATAACCAGGGATAACTCCTAAGTACCACCAGGTATGCCCCCCCCAAACCTAAATAAAATAAAATATCAGATCATGGTCTTTGTTTTCACAAAAAAAATGCTCACGTAAAATTTCCAAACCTTGAATGTCAGGACAATATATAAATATCCTATAATTCATTTCTATTTACTGTTATATCATATATATGAATACACTAAATTTAAAAGTCAAAAAGAAAGTTCAGTGGCTTTGGATATCAATACAATATTTTCAATGTACTATCTCTAGTATAGCAGGTAAGTTATTTATCTTGCACACACCTGACCCAGGTTTGATTCCCAGCATCCCCGTATGGTCCCCAAGCCCCAGCAGGAGTAATTTCTGAGTGCAGAACTAGGATTAAACCCTGAGTATCACCAGGTGTGATCTAAAAATAAAACAAAATAAAACGAGAAACAGAAAACTTAACTAAGAATAAGTAGGTTCTAAATTTGGTTATTTTTTAACAGTTCCTATTTGTTAACATTTATTCACATACCTAGGGTATTTGGCTACATTTTAAAAAATTACTTATTACACCCAGCTATTATGAGAAGTAGATAATGTAGTTGTTAATAATTGTTTTTAAGTTTCACAAACAAAGTGGCAGTCATTAAAACAGGCATGTCATTGGAATAAAGATAGACCCTGAGATCAATTGAATGGAGTGAAATATCCTGAGACAGACCCTCAGGTATATTATCAGTTAATATTCTAGAAAAGAACAAAAAATATGAAGTGGAAGAAGAGAAATCTCTTCAACCAGTGGTGATGGAAAAACTGGTCGGCTACATGCAAAAATATAAAATCATACCCCTTTTTAATGTCATGCACAAAAGTCAAGTCAAAATGAGTTGAAGGCCTAATTATCAGACCTGAATCTGTAAGGTACATAGAGGCAACTTAGATAGTACTCTCCATCACATTGAAGCAAAGGTGTGGTCAAGGATGAAATACCACTAACCAAACAAGTGGAAGCAAAGATAAACAAATGGGATTATATTGAATGAAAAAGCATCTGCACCTCAAAGGAAGCAATGACCAGGATATAAAAACAGCTCAAAGAATGGGAAAAATTATTTACTCAGCACTATTTGATAAGGGGCTAATATTCGAGATATGTAAGGTACTGGTAGAACTTTATAAGATAAAAACATCCAATGTGATCAAAAATGGGGAGAAGAGGACAGAAACTTATTTCAAGAAGGAAATACAAGGCTAAAGGCACATGAAATATGCTCTACATCACACTGATCATCAGGGATTTGCAAATAAAAAAAATAAGGAGATAGCATTTTATGCCACAGATACTGGCACAAATCAACTAGAACAAGAAAAACCAGTACTGGCATGATGAAGGGTGAAAGGACTCTCATTCATTGTTGGTGGAAATGTAGACTGTCCCATCTTTTTTGGAAAAAAAAATGGGCATTCCTCAAAATATTGAACTTATATAAAACCCTGCAATAGAACTCCTGGGGATATACCTAAGGGCTCCAAAACACAATGCTGAAAAGCCACCTATAATTCTATGTTCATTGCAACACTATTCATAATAGACAAAATCTAGAAA
The DNA here is from genome assembly GCF_029834395.1 of Sorex fumeus. Taxonomy (NCBI): domain Eukaryota; kingdom Metazoa; phylum Chordata; class Mammalia; order Eulipotyphla; family Soricidae; genus Sorex; species Sorex fumeus. Next base: position 53,404,626 of record NW_026606063.1, read on the forward strand.
CAATTTGGGTGCCTGAGAAGAGATGATTAGATAAAGCAACTATAGTACATCTACACAGTGGAATACTGCACAGCCATTGGAAAAAAGGAAGCCATAAAGTAGGTAAAGAGATATTCTTGATAACATTTCAGTATCAATATTGCAAACCACAATGCCCAAAAGGAGAGAGAGACAGAGACAGAGAGAGACAGAGACACAGAGAGAAGAAAATCCCTTGCCATAAAGACAGGTGGGAGTGAGGGGATGAGGGGCGATGGAAAGGAACCTGGATACACTGGTGCTGAGAAATGTACACTGGTGGAGTGATGGGTATTGGAATACTGTAGAACTGAAATCTAATCATGAACATCTTTGTAAGGGTCTATCTCAGAGTGATTCAATAAAAAAATAAAAATAAAAAATTTGCTTGTACATGGATGGACATGAAGACTATCATGCTAAGTGAAATGAGTTAGAGGGAGAGGGACAGACATAGAATGATTACACTCATTTGCAGAATATATTTAAAAAAATAATATAGTCTAAGAATAATACCCAAAGAAAATAGAAATGAGGGTCTGAAGGACAGATCCATGAAAGAAAGCCTGCCACAAGAGGGGTTGGGGGGAGTGCAGGTAGGACAGAGATGGAACCACTATGACACTGATAGTTGGAAATGATCATTCTGGACAAGAACTGAGTGCTGAAAGGAAGTAAAGTGAAACACATGATACCCTTTCGGTGACAGTATTGCAAACTACAGTGCCTAAGAGCCTGAAAGGAAAAAAGGAAAGAGAGAAAGAGAGAGAGAAAGAGAAAGATGAAAGAGAGGAAAGAAGTGAGAGAGAGGAGAAAGAGGGGGGAGAAAAAGAGGAGAGAGGGGGAGAGAGGAGAACAAATAGAGAGTATTTTCCATATAATCAGGCTATTGGGGGGGAGAGTGGGACATAGCTGGTGGGAAATGTACACTGGTGAAGGGATGAATGTTGGAACATTCTATGATTGGAATCTAATCATAAGCAACTTTTTGTAAATATCTAATGATGATTTAACACATTTTTTAAAATAACTATTTTTGCATATAGGAAGATGAATCCTGAAATATTCAAGAAATATGCAGATATGGGGCTGGAGCCATAGCATAGCAGGTAGGGCTTTTGCCTTGCACACGGCCAACCCAGGTTCAATTGCCAGCATTCCACATGGTCCCCTGAGCATCGTCAGGAATAATTCCTGAGTGCATGAGCCAGGAGTAACTCCTGTGCATCACCGAATGTGACCCAAAAAGAAAAAAAAATTAAATTAAAAAAAGAAATATGCAGATATGAAGTATCATCCCTGTGTCAGGAAAGACTTTTATTTTCATTCAGGTCCTAATATTTTTGAAAATTGTCTGATTTGTCTGGTTTCTCTTTCAGATGTTGACAATTTTGAAACCAAAGTATCCATTGCCTGGGGTCCATTAATACAAGTTAGCATTAAGTTAGCATAAGATTTTACTCCCTTATACATCAGGTTCACACCCTTTGTCAATAAAAAACAGCTAAAAAAAGTTTAGGGGGTAATTTGAAAAGTTTAGGGGGTAATTTATTTAGGGGGGAACATTGTAGGTGGATAGGATTGGGGTAAGGTTTTGTAATAAGATTTTTAGAAAGAGTAAAACTAAGAAGAATTGCCTAGCCCTAAAGTAGTCCAAATGCATAAGAAACATGTTGCTTTGAGATGCAAATACTGAGCTTTTTGGAGATAAAGAAAATTAGCCACCATCTACAAGCAGAAACTGATGCAGAGGAGGGTGAACCCTCTCAGAAAAGGAGAAGATTCAAGAGAAACTAAACGTCATAATAAGAATCTGAAAGGACCATCAAGAGTCCATCCAAGTCTTTTTCCCTATGACAACACCAAGATTAACTTTTCAGTATGAAGCCCTACCATTTAAACCAACTCTGTTGGCTAGTATGATAGCAGAATATGTAAGGTGCTTGCACTAAGTCAACCCAAGTTCAATGCCAGGCATCAGTTACTGTTCCCTGACCACCTCCAGTTGTAATGCCTGAACACAGAGTCCAGAGTAAACCCCTGAGCACAGCCTGGTGTGATCCCAAACAACAACAACAACAACAACAAAAATCCAAACAAACAGGGGCTGGAGAGATAGCACAGTGAGTAGGGCGTTTGCCTTGCACACGGCCGACCCGGGTTCGATTCCCAGCATCCCATATGGTCCCCTGAGCACCGCCAGGAGTAACTCCTGAGTGCAGAGCCAAGAGTAACCCCTGTGCATTGCCAGGTGTGACCCAAAAAGCAAAAATAAAATAAAGTAAAATAAAATAAAAATAATGCAAACAAACAAATGAAAGCAACTTTGCAAAGGCATGTGTGGAGTACTCCCCATGCTGGAAATTGACTCACCTCTTTGAAAAGTCTCTAATCTTTTTTGAACACGTTTCTCTGTCTTTCTCTCCCTTCTCATTTCCCTAAGTAAACTTCTTTACAACTTTACTACACACACACACACACACACACACACACACACACACACACACACATGCATATACCATAAGAAACGGAGAAAAAAATATGAGGTGTATTTTTGTGACTGTCCTGGAACCTATAGTAGCTGTTTCCTTTTGGAGAGATTGGTTCTGGAACCATACCAAATGTACCACAAAAGTCTTTTGTCTCTCTGTTTAGGGATCATGTCAGCAATACTTTGAAGATGTTGCTTGCCTGGAATCAATCAGGGTCAGCGGCATGAAAGGCAAGTGCCTTAAACCTTGCACTATCTCTACAGCAATATGTTGTTGTTTTCTCATGGGGTATAAATAACTTAGAATGCAAGATATTCCCAAAAAAGTTGTAGATATCTTGATTTCTGAGGAGCAGGAGGTGTACAAAATGATGATTTCTGCTGTGTTAAATAGAAGTAGGTAGAATATATTATAGAGTTGAGAAAATATAAGAAGAGTCAAAGATAGTCTAAGAACCCTTTGTGAACCTGCACATTCTACTATTTCTTTAAAAACTTTAGACAAAACTGGAAGAGGTTCAAATGATTTGGCCTGCCTCTCCTACCTCTTTTTTTTTAATGCCTCTTTTCTGAGATACTCTGGCCAAGGACTAACAAGCAGTGAAATGGCAAAAGGCAGGCAGCAGGCAGGAGAAGTGGAAGCAAATGGCTATGGAAAAACACAAACTGTATGATTAAGCTCTGAATAATCAGGAATTGCATTGTAGCATGTTATACATATTCCATGGTCATAATTTTATATTTTCAACAAAATTCAAAAGAACACTCCAATAAAACAAAAACAAACCCACAAAATGAAAAATGAGTCATTGTTGACTGGGACAAACCGACCTGTCATTTCCTTTCTATATATCACCTATTTACCTTTCCAGTCTTTTCCATGTGATCTAGTTAGTTGTACTTAGCACATTTGAGGGAAATAAAGAGATTCACATTATCATTTTAATGGTGCATGAGTTCTTTCATTATGTAGTTAGTTCACATACATCAACATTTTAAATTTTGGACATTCTAAAATACATTTGGCAAACTGCTAAAGAAAAAAACCGTCTGTGAGCCTGTAGGAACTAAAACCTGGTACATGTCTGAACAAATGCAAAAGCTCCATTTGTGCTGTTCAGCTTTACAAGTTATATAGCTTTGGGTGACCTTTTTAAAAGATAGTCAAGTGGCTTTGAAATATCATTAAAAGATGATCAGTGGTAATTGTCTTAATGATAATACTCACATAGAAAAAATATTAAGTGTAATCTTTTCTTAACCTCTACTAAGATTTTTACAGGCTCTTAGAAAAGAAAGACACTTGAAAGTTATTTATTATTAAAGGCCAAGTGAAAACTCAATTTGTACGGGATTTTAATGTCTAATAACTCAGGTTTTTGAGCATAAAATAAGACCCATGACCAAGCTCTGTTTTATTTATAGATTGATTCTGCCATTGGTGCTTTTGTTTCCATAGTTTGGCGAGGAGGGCAGGAATAGGTGGAGAAATGGAAATATATCACCTACTTTATATTTTATTATTAGTAGTAAAAAGCCTTTTTGTGATGTTTTTAGAATTTACCATGCCATTACCTGTATAAATATCTGAATTTTGTGATTGAGGCAGAGGGAGGAAACACTGAATAATAACTGTGCCAGAGACTGTGATAGGTTCTATCTAGAGACTGTTACTTAATTTAACCAATAATTTTCTGTATCCATTGAGATTCAAATATTATTTACTATTTTTATGTTCTGATAGTGTGAATTTTACTGGTGGATATCTAAAGTTAATCTAACCAGTCATCACCACACACACACACACACACACACACACACACATACACACACACAAACCCTCTTTGTCATGTATCAGTTTAATACATTGCAATTCTAATTTGTTAATATTTCTTTAGCGGTATATTACTCTATCACTATTTATCATGAGTAGACTAATTTTCTTTTTTGTTTATAGTTTCATTCAAGGTTTGGCAAGGGATAAGCAGTTACCAAAATGGCTTACTTTTCTAAAGACTTATTACAATGCTAGTGTTATTTCTTAAAAGTTTGAGAGATTTCAACAGTAAAACTATCTAATCTCGAGATTTAGGTGTAGGATAGATTTACATTTTTAATTTCTTAAATGTTTTTTAGTAATACAGAAAATTTCTATTTTATATTTTAGGGAAAATTTTTCCTCAAAAATATTTTTAATAGGGGTTCCTGGGACCACTTTTAGCAGTGTTCTACCAGACTATTTGGGCATTATGATTTGTGACTTGGGTCAGCAGCTATTGGATTCCACTGAGGCCATCCCCAGCAGTGCTTAAGTTAATATACCCTACAAATAAAATATTTATTTTTAAATTGTACTTTTTAAAAAAGTTTTCTTTTACAGGAAAACTCAAATTTATTGGCAAATCTTGTTCTTAAATTCATTATATTTTAATATCTATAAACCCTAGCCATATTTTGTTCAGGCTGTATTTTAAATATGCCATCCTTGGAGTTACTTAGACACTTGGGCCCAGTACTGCTCTGGCACCACCAGGGATACACCTGGTGATGCTGTGTTTGTGTGTGAGAAGGCTTGTCATGCTGGGGATTGAACCCAGTTCAACCCATCTCACAGAAGGCTTTAAGATTTACAATTTAAGCTACACTCATGGTTCCTGTTTTCAATAATTTTAAATGTGTTAAATTAAGTTTATCTTTTCCTGTAGCTGGATAGTATTCCGTTCAGTGTATATTCCACAGTTTCTTAGGTCACTCATCTGAGAGTGAACATTTGATTTGTTTTCATATCCTGGCTATTTATTACACTAAGTACCACAATGAACAAATTTCTTTTATGTAATTTTTTAAACTGTTGTATTCTTGGGATAGATACCAAGAAGTGTAGTCAACAGGGCACATCTCACTTTTGTTTTTAATTCTCTGTGAAGTCTCCAGACTTTTCAACAGAGACTGAACCAGGCTGAAGTAGCATTCCCAGCAACCATAAATGAGGGTTGCTTTTTACTGAATCTTTACCAACACAAGTTTCTTTTTTTTATTTTGATATATGCCTTTCTTTGATTTCTTTTTACCCAGTGGTTGTTGGTGCTGTTCAGTTTCCAAGTTTTTGAGCCTTTTTTGAGATTTCTTTATATGGTTAATTCTGTTTTCATGGCACTGTGATCTGAAAGATACCTCTATGCTTTCTATTTACATGGCCTTATAGATCCTCAAATTATAGCACCACATGTTTTCTATCTTGGGAAATATTCCATGAGCATTGAAGAAAAATGTCTATCCAACTTTGGAGAACAGAGGTATTATTAATTAAGCCCAGTTCTTCTAACTCATTATTTAGGACTTTTATTTCTTTATTGGTATTCTGTCTTGTAGATCTGTACACTGACAAGAGTAGGGTGTTATGAATCTCCCACTACTATTGTGTTGTCATCAATGTATCTCATCAGATCTATTTGCAGTTGCTTTATGAACTTGTTGTTCCTTCCTTTGATGCACATATGCTAATAAGAGTTAAGTCTTTTTGATCTATTGATCCTTTAACTGGGCTGAAGCAATAGCACAGCAGGTAGGGCTTTTGTCTTGCATGTGGCGAACAGGGCCAACCCAAGTTCGATTCCTCGGTCCCTCTCTCGGAGAGCTGGCAAGCTACCCTTGACATATTTGATAAGCCAAACACAGTAACAAGTCTCACAATGTTACTCGGCCTGCTCGAGCAAATTGATGAACAACGGGAGGACAGTGACAGTGACAGTGATCCCTTAACTATGTAATGCCAATTTCTATCTCTTATTCTTTAGCTTGAACACTATCAGGTGTGAAATAGCTATACCTGTCCCTGCTTTATTCAGTCTACCTTTGCATTTGTGATTGTTTTGCAACCTTTCACTCTGAGATTTTGTCATTCGTTATATTGATATTTGTTTTATGTCAAAAAAGAATGTCTGAGGGTTTTTTTTTTTATAAAGTTTGTTATAAAAGTTTAAGTGAGTTCAAGTGTCTTCCCAGCATGGAAAGTTAGTTTTTGGTTTTAAATCCTTCTTGCTACTCTGCCTTTTGATAGGTGAGTTCAGTTCATTGATATTTAGAGAATACATTGAATTGAAGGAACATGTACAGTTAATATTATTCTTTTGAGGCAGGACCAATACGGGTAGGGCACTTGCCTTTTAGGGCAATTGTCTTACACTTGGCCAACCCAGATTTGAACCCTGGCATTTCATATGGTGCCCCAAGTACTGCACTGCAAGTGTGGTTCCCTCCCCTCAAGTTATTATTCTTTTGGCTTTTCCTTACTTTCTCTATGTGAGTTTTGACGTTGGTCTTTTGTGTAGTGATCTAGTTGCATTTACCTGTTATAGTTTCTAAATGTTTTTGCTTTGAGGTAACATTTGTTACCTGAAGTGCTACACTTATTTTTCCTTTAAGTGGTTTTTTTTTTTTTTTGGCTTTTTGGGTCACACCCAGAATTACACAGGGGTTATTCCTGGCTCTGCACTCAGGAATTACTCCTGGCAGTGCTCAGGGGACATATGGGATGCTGGGAATTGAACTCAGCTTGGCCACGTGCAAGGCAAACACCCTACCCGCTGTGCTATCGCTCCAGCACCTAAGTCTTAATTCACCTAAGGCTAGAGCTCAGTTTATGTGTCCCCTTATGTACTCTCTGTCTTTTCCCCATTTTTTGTCTTATATGTACCTTTTTTGTTTCCAAGTGGGGTCTCTATACTTTCTAAGGAGACTAATTAGCAATCTGTACAGGGTTTAGAGGCAACAAATACCCTTAGCTGTTTGTCTGCAAAGGATTTTAACATGGCAACCCCTAACAGTAACAAAGCCTGACAGAGAAAATAGAACTGTGATCAGAGGACATTAAGTTGAAGGATAAGGGACATTGAGATATTGGTATAGATATCTTGACACTGTAATAGTAGGAATAAATGAGCAGCACTGTGGTTATAATATTCCTTATATTTTAATAAAATTAATATTAAATACATAAATTTTATATTGTAGTGCTTTAATTAAAGGTAAAGGCCCTCCCGTTATTCGTCGATTTGCTCGAGCGGGCCCAGTAACGTCTCCATTGGAGACTTTGTTGTTACTGTGTTTGGTATATCGAATACGTCACAGGGAGCTTGCCAGGCTCTGCCGTGCGGGCGAGATACTCTCAGTAGCTTGCCGGGCTCTCCAAGAGGGGCGGAGGAATCGAACTCAGTTCGGCCATGTTGGCTGCATGCAAGGCAAATGCCCTACCGCTGTGCTATCGCTCCAGCCCTTAAAGGTAAAGGCCCTCCCGTTGATCGTCGATTTGCTCGAGCGGGCCCATTGGAGACTTTGTTGTTACTGTGTTTGGCATATCGAATACTCTCGGTAGCTTGCCGGGCTCTCCGAGAGGGGCGGAGGAATCGAACTCGAGTTGGCCATGTTGGCTGCTTGTAAGGCGAACGCCCTACCCGCTGTGCTATAGCTCCACGCCTCATATTCTATGAGACAGGTAACTTCTCAGTTACCTGTCTCATATTCTATGAGACTCCACGCCTCATATTCTATGAGACAGGTAACTTCTCAGTTATTTCCTTATTTAAGATTTTATAGACACTAGTTCATAGACAGTTCTGTAGGATTTGGGACTATCAGACTATAGACATTTGTAAGTAATTAAATACTTGCTTCTGATTTAATTCTATCTCTATTAGGGATTATTACTTTAATCTATTTGTATGTTATACAGCATGTATTTTCTTCTCCTTTTTTAGAATTTTGATTTCAAGGACAGATCTGGCTATGCTCAAGACTTACTCCAAGCTCTATAGTAAGAGATCACTCCTGGTGAGGCACGAGGGACCATATATGGTGCTGGAGATCGAACTTGGGTTTTCTGATTACATACAAGGCAAGAACCTAACCCACTATGCTATTTCTTTGAGTCCCTAGAACAATATCGTATATGATTAAAAAAAAAGTCTCCTATATACTTAGAAAAATCATATACTCGGCCATTGTTGGATATAATTTTCTGTCTGTTAGAATGATTTAACTAAACATGCTTTTCTATTTTTCTCAATTATGTGTTTTCATATGTTGATTTATCTAGCTTACTTTTCTTCACCTTGAAGAAAGTTCTTTTGTCTTTCATGTAGTGTGGATACACTGACAAAACATGTTTTTTGAATGAATTTATTTCCTTTTTATTTATGAAAATTATTGCTGACTGTAGAATTTTAGGTAGGTATTTTATTTTCTAAAATCTCAAAAAGAGTATTTTCATTTTCTTCTGAAAGGAAGACAATGACTAAAGTTGAAAAGAATTAGATTTTATTGTAATATTACTGAAAAATTATAGTCCCCAATTATCTCATACTCTGATTACATTTAAGATTTAATAACTGAATTTCTGTAGCATGATATGATGTTCCCAGATAATTTTTTCTTTTAACTTAACCTACTTGTGGATCACTGTTTCGAATCTGTAAATTAATGTCTTTCAGTATTTCAAAGTACTGTGGTTTCTAACCATTAATTATTTCAGATAAACCTCCTCGATTCTTTGTTCACATGGACCTTAAAATAATGTGTATTTTAGTGTCCCAAATCTAACATTTCTCTCTCTTCCTCTCTTTCTCTCTCTATATATATATTTATTTATTCTGAAATTGTTTAATTGATTATGCATTTTTTAGAAAATAAGATGAGGTTGAAAATATGTATTTTAACAAAATTAAATTTATTTTCATTCTCAATCTTCCCCTCAATTTTATTATATTTATCAAAATTATTTTAAATTCATTATTTGCTAACTCTAATTCTTAATAATCTCATAATTGTTATGTTTTGACTATATTATTTTCTCCTGCTTTCTTGAATATTTATTAATTTCCTAAGTCATACTTAGGCAACCCTGGAGATCACTTTTGCCATTCTTAGCTGACTGGGCTGAACAGTTCAGTGCAGAGTCTGAGAATATCATACTCTTCAGGCTCTGAGGTGCCAGGGACTACTGAGACCACCTTGGCAGTACTTGGGGCCACAAAGGCCACCTTCTGAGATTTGGGCACTAGATATTAAACCAGCTTGATGGTATGTTCCCCAGCCCCAGATTTAGCAAAAATTTAATCGTGTTGTTGTTGGTCTGAGTCAAATAGAATTTCAGTGATTTATCTTCCTTCCACTAATGATAATTGAGTTTTGGTCTCTGAAGCACTTTTGTTCCTTACTGGCAATTTAGCTCACACAGAGTCTTTAATAGGGTGGATTTGTTTTGGTGTTGCTCACAATCTTACGGTATAGGCAGCACTTCTAAGCCATGATCAGAGGAATCGCCTGGATCTATAAATAAAAAGGATTCTTCTGGTTGGGATTAAATTCCAACATCTTGCTAAATTTGTGAATCCCTGTTTATATCTCAGTCCCCCTCTTGATTTTTCTTTATCAGAATTTCTGGAACTCACACGGATGCCTATGCACGTGAAGTTTCAGAGTCAATCAAGTTTCCTGAAAAATATCTTGTGTGATTAGCTGCTGGTCTGTGATTGTCTTCTTTCTAGTTCCCTGATGCCCTGATTCCATCTACCCTGCAAACACTGTTTCCTTTATCCTGCAAGAGATTGAATAAAAAACTAGGAAATATACTTACTAGGAAAATCAAGGTAAATGTGGTACTTTATTTTAATTTCTTTCTAATTTGGATACTAATTTCTCTCAAAGATAGCAGTAGCCATATGCTCTTTACTGCCAGTACCTAAAGCCTTAACAGATTTTGATTTATACTTTCTATAGAAGAAATTTGTTATCCTTTAAAAAGGTAAAGGTAAAGGCCCTCCCGTTGATCGTCGATTTCCTCGAGCGGGCCCAGTAACGTCTCCATCGGAGACTTTGTTGTTACTGTGTCTGGCATATCCAATACTCTCGGTAGCTTGCCGGGCTCTCCGAGAGGGGCGGAGGAATCGAACTCGGATCGGCCATGTTGGCCGCTTGTAAGGCGAACGCCCTACCCACTGTGTTATCCTTTAAATGTCTTAAAAGTTTAGTAAAATCTTTATTTTTACAATCAGTTTATTATACTTTCTTCCTTTTACTTTGATAACTTGTAATAGGTTTATTCAATTTTTGTTCTTTTCAAAGACGTATTCTACTTTATACTCTTTTCTAATTTCTTGAGTCAGCTTTCACTAAATTAAAATTTTTATCATTTCTGAAATGAATCTAATTTCAATAATTGTCAGCATTTTATTTGCTCTATGAGTTACTTAAAAGCATATATCTTTGGGGGGGGAGGTGGAAGTGGCGTGTTTCATCTGGCTGTGCTCGGTGACTTACTCCTAGTGCTTAGGGATTATTTCTGGTAGTGCTCAGGACCATATGCAGTGCCAGGACTGAACTGAGGTTAACCATATGCAAGGCAAGTACTTTACCCTCCTGTACTATCTCTCTGACTATAGAACATAGTTATTAATTTAAAAGTATACTTGAATTCTAATTATTAATATTATTTTGGTTTGGGGATCATACCCAGCAGTGCTCAGAACTTAATCCTGGCTCTCTGCTCAAGGATCACTCGTGATGGGGCTCAAGGGACCATATATGGTGCCTGGGGTAGAACCTCAGTCAGCTATGTACAAAACAAACGCTCTATCTTCTATACTATTGCTTTGCCCCAAAATTCTGATTATTTTGTTACTTATGTAGCGATAAAAGTACTATTCAATTTCTCCACTAAAATGGTTTTTGTCTTTATTATATTCATTTTTGTTCCTCATAGTTTGAAAAAATGTTAAGTGCATAATAATTTGATTTTTTTCACTCAATCTTTTAAATTATGATATTACTTTTTCTGTCTAAAATATGTGTTGTCTTTAAGTCTATTTTTATAAGTGTAACAGTTTTCCCATATATTTTCACATATTTTGCAACACTGTTGTGTATTGTTTTTATGTGTATCTAGCTTAATAATATTATTATAATCTCTTTATTTTTTGTAATTAGAGACTACAGACTAACTGAAATTTCAATGAAAAGGTTGTAGTCTAAGAATACCGCAGTATTTGGACTTTTGTGTCTTTAAGTCATGAAATTTAAGTAACAAAACAACTGATCACAACATAAACATTTTTGTTTCTTTCATATACTTTTAATTTTGTTAATTCTTGGTAAAGTTTTAGAAATATGTGTAAGTAATTAAAAAAAATGACTCCCTGGGGAAATGAATCCTTGCAAGGAAATGTATCCTTGATTTCTACTGGAAATCTGCAGATGCTCACATAAGAAACATACTTACTACACTTAGAATGAACATGTTGCAAGCCTTGTATATTTGCATACCTAAGAGAATAATTGTTTCAAAGATATGGGCAGAGAACACATGTGGTTGTTATCAGATTATGAACACCAGACTTCAAACATCTATTTTTCAGGTGTACAGCTTGAGGAAATTATTGAATACTCAACACAAATGCCATGTCTCAGGGAATATTTAGAAAAATATAGGTGCTACTGTATTTTGAATAATCAGTCCCTCTGGCTCTACTTGTGACTGATGAAAATTCTATTTTATTTTCCTTTGACAAAAGGAAAGCAGAATTGGAGCTTTGTGCAAAGTTTGTTAAGCAATTTCCATTTTGTAGATTTCACAGATGTTTTGAAATGGTTAAGCTAAAAAAAGAATGTTTTAACTCTTCAGTAGCTTACAACAAAATATATTTCCATCAGTTGGATAAATATATGTATGTGTGTATGCACATATGTGTATAATTTCATACTTATGTAATATAAGTGATGATTTCTTCAGACACACACAAAGAAGTATCTTTATAGGATATATATTCTTGGTTTGGATGCAAGAATTTATAAAGTTACGTATTACTCCTGTATGTTGACTTTTCATTTATCTTTTGTAACTTACAGCTAATAGATATTGAAGTATTTTTAAATACACATGAAGCCTAGAAGCTACTATATGTCTGAAGTCCAAATTTATTACCTTTTGGAATTTGTTATAACTTAAGCTCAATAAATTGGCCCTGGGTCTTAATTTTTAGAGTAGTCCCAACTGACTAATTTCTAAAATATGTGCTTTGATAGGCATACTTCCTTTTAAACAGCAGCAATTTCAAATCATCTTGGTACAACAAGGTCAACCATTGAGCCCGCTTTGAACAGGCCAGAAGTAATTATTGTTAGTGCTTCCTTATGCTCTTAAAAGATATGATTGGTTATATAAATTACAAAATCAATCTAAATTTAAAAGACAGGTTCTAAAGGAAGAAAATTTGGTTTAAGTTATACATTAATGCATTATAAACTCCACTGGTTGAAATATTTTATTTTTATCCAACATTTCCCTCTACTCTTTTCTCTGCATATGATTTCTTTATATTTTATTGGCATTAGGTTTAGAGCGGGTAGGTTATATCAGCAATTTTAAGTATATAATTTTTAACAATTTATTAAAAATTCTGCACAATTACTTCTTAGGATTTTCCTTTCTTAGTATAAGTAAATGTCACCTATAAAAATACCTTAGTGGTTTATTCAGTGAAAATTGGGTTACTCCACTATCATTTCTTTTAAAAACAAATCTATGATTATAAACCAACTACAAGAAAGTATTTTTGATATCCTAGCTAAATGAATTTAACTGAAGTTGAGTTATTGGTGTAAAATGCTGTCAGAAATTTGTTGTGACTAACCATTTCTTTAGTTAATTCAATGTATCTTTAACCATTCAATTCTTACTTTAGGAAATGATGTTTTTTAGAAAATAAAGAAATTTATTATTGTTGATTTCTGCCTTATCATAAAAAAACTTGACATTTAGTTTCTCTATTATAGATATTATATGATTTAAAGACAATTAAACATGTGACCAGATGGAATGCAGGAGCCTGTGTTAAAAAGTTATTTTTGTTTTTCTCAGTGTACGGTTGAATAAGCCAGGACTTTCACATAACATTGAGTTTGAACATCAGATTAAGAAAGCGACAAGAATCATAAAGATTCATGAAAATAAATTTTATGGAGTCAGACACCTTTAGCTAGTCTTCTAATCATCTGTACTTCGAGTACTTTTGTATAATCATATTTCTGATGTTAGGAGACTAAATAGACCTCAATTAACTTATGTTCGCAAACTCTGTAGGTAATGTGGAGTGTTTTATTTTTAAAAAAAATTTTAATCAAGGAAACTAAATCATCAAAAAGGGTTCCTGATTAACCTGCAGCTGACAAAAAAATGTAAACAAACCATCTAAGTTTGAAAGCATTTCAGACAATTGTAGTTTTTACATTTCATCTCCAGTTCTTATTATTAAAATGTCAGAAATAAGATTTTAGTTCTTCAATTGGAGCAAAAGTCAGTAAATACTTAGAGGAAGTATATTTTCAACCCTCAAGTTTGGTCAGAATTCAAAAATGAAAGCTAAATGCACCTTTTTTTCATTTCTACAATTTGATCATATCCCTTTCAATATAAGTGAAGAATAATAGGGATTGCTGTATGTTAATATACTTATTTATTTTGTTTATCATACTTTTAATTTTGGAATCTGTGTAGATGATTGTCTGAATTAATTATATTAATATTCTTGAAATATTTCTAATACAATAAGAAGCAACAAAGCTACATGCACTTTTACTTGATTTCCTTTTCCACTATAAGACTCTTGATTGTTAAATTTGTAGAGTAACAGAAAGCATTTGCATATTCTTTATGACAAAACATAAGTATTTCTTCCTTGTTCCATCTGGTGAGCTTTATTAAATTTAAGATAACTCATCATAGTATCTTCTACAAAACATCTCCTTTAATACTTGATTATATAGATGCTTAGCTTTGAAAAAGTTTTCTGCTAGCCTTCATGAACTTAACAGCTGTTTGGTTGACAAGTCCTGAAAGTTTTATGGCAAGTTTATGCCATTACTAGTGAATGATTTTGTGATTTGTAAGCGATATTTAGTAACTGAGATCTTAAACTATAATCATTCTCCTTTTAGAGTCCCTTACCCATTGTTAGTGTGGATTTACTGATAGCCTTCAAACTTGCTCAAACCGAATTAGACTGTTCAAGTAAATCTTGTTCTAGATGACCAGGGAAGCCTTGTCTATCTGTGCTATTGATGAATCACTTCTATGTTTTATTATTTTTTTCTTCATGGTTGAGTTTGAAATGAGGGAGAAATCAAGGACCTGCCAATCAGACACATGAAAAAAGTAAGGTATTTCTGCAACAGTAAATATATAAAGCAAAGAAAAGATTGTTATGGAGAAAAGTTGTGATAAAATTAAAATATTTTTAATTTGTAATGTGGAATTTTTGCCAGATGTGATCATTGCAGATTTTAAATTGAGCTCTGTTCCATATAACTAGGCAAGCTCTGCTCCATATCACTAAGCATACATATAGTCTCCCTTTAACAGAGTTGATATAGTTTCTGTAATATTAAAGCATTGCTGAACTCCTCGAATTTTGTGATATATTGTTAAGCTACAGAGTACAGGAAACAAGGTGTGGGCTTATGAAATCATAACTCCCCCCTCAACAAGCAGGAATACTATTTAGAAGCAACAATTGCATACAAACATGCCACTTAATAATTTAAATGAAATAGATATATTTTTCTTAACACCTAAGACTTTATCTCCAAAAGAATAAAATCTATTTGTGTTAAATGACCAATTAAGCCTTACATTTTGAATTTTCTTTTGGTTCTCGGTTTGTGTTTTTCTTTAAAATAGATTATGTCTATGTGAAAGAGGAAACATTTTCAGAAGCCATTTCAGTTTTACTTAAAGCTGTAAACATTTTAGACTTAAAAAATGTAAAATATTGGTTTTTCTTTGTGTGTTTAACAAGAGTATAGAAGAGATTTCTACCTTCTGCAGCACATTTAGATGGTTCTTTTGTTTTCAAGTGTACTTTCTTCTCCGTATTTCCTTCCATAGAATTTCGGAATTTTCTTTCTCTCATGTTTTATTGAAAAGGCTCTGACATTATATCATTTCGTTTTCCGGCTTTATCCCTTTGTCTGAAGGAACGTTAGCAGCATGCCTGGTTTAAGGACTCCAGACTGCGAGAGAAATGGATAGCCACAAGAGTACCTCTAGTCAAGGTTGAAAGAGAGCACATAGCTTTCTAAACCGAACGCCGTGAATTGGGGACATTTAGGTTATTGCCATGACAATCCTAATTGTTGGGACTTTATTCTTATGCTGGTCTTTATTCCGTTGTATTCCCCCTAACAGCACCCGTAGACGAGTCACTTTAATTTCTGGGCTGGTTTTGGAGGACGTGTAGCCAAGAATCATCATCTTTTTGTTGCGATAACAAAACACACGGTCAAGAGGGTCTAAATGGAATTGCATTTGATAGGCATGCAGAGATCGGTATGAAGTAAGACATGCTCCCTTTGACCCCTGGAGGCTCTCTCTAACAAATGATGGGGCTACGTTTTTTTCAATTACAGGAGATTCCAATTACTGTGAAATTATGGGGCTAGGTGAGCTCCCTCTATGGGCTAATTTAACGTCTGCAAATGATATTTCTTCTTCTTCTTCTCCTTTTTTTTCTTCTTCCCATTTTTTTCCCCCAACAAAGCCTCTGTGTGGCCTCTGGGATGAGGTGGCCGCCTAAGGGCCCTGAGGTTGTGCTCCTTGGAGCGTGTGCAAGATGGCTGCCCCAAGGCTGTTTGAAGCTGGCGCGTTTGAAGCTGCCCGCGCGTGTTTGAAGCTGCGGCATTTGAAGCTGTCGGGCTTGAAGCTGGCGCGTGTGTTTGAAGCTGCGGCATTTGATGTTGCTGAGGACGTTTGTAAATTTGAGACAGACTTTAATATTGTTAGACGGTAGGGGAGTCCTTTTCAACCCCCTTTTCATATATTTTTTTTTACTTGAACTTTTAAAAAAGTTTTATTTAACTTTTTTTTTCAACTATTTTAACTACTTATGTCAGCCGAGGAATGCTGTGATTCACAGCCATTATTGTAAGGAGGCTGTTATGTATTTTTTTGTGCTGCTGGGACCATAGGAATTCTTGAGTGGCTTTGACTGGATACAACAATGTGGAGAACGGTCCCAACTGTGAAAAGTGCTACTGTGGCCACAGAACAGTACAGAATAATTTTGAGGGAAAAAAAAGGCAGTCTCCTTAATGCTTTTAGAAGAAGGCTAACTATGCCCGCTGTTGCATTTGCAAGACTGATGAACGTAGAGGTAGAACAAATGCGTGTGAGTAGAAGTGACTGAGATGCTTAGAAGTAAGGATTAAATTAGAAATTTCCACCAGCAAAGCTTTTATAAACCCTTCCCATTATTAGCTCATCTGATTTCTATTAGAAATAGGGAGGTGGAGGTAGTCATCAAACAATGCCATCAACCCTTTGGACAATGCTCTACAAATGAAGGATGCCTTGTGGAGAGAGCAACTACTATGGAAATTGGTGAAAAAGCTAATGATTATTACTGCTTTTAGTAAAAGAAAGACAGATGACTGAGGCAATCCACAAATTATAGTTTGGGAAATACTTCTTGTTTTGAGGAACCTTAGATATGGAAGTGGAAAAAGTGGAGGAAATTTTGGAAGTAGCCATGAGTTACCAAATCCAATAAGCATTGAGAGAAAAAAACTTTTGCTTTTGGTGCAAACATTTTTTCCTTTCCTTCCCAGTCCACAAGTGATATGCTTGTGTGAAAAGTAGAGATAAGAAAACCGCCGTTACATTGTCTATTGTTCCCTTCTGATAGAAGGGTGAGTTAGAGTTATGTTGATGGGTATGTCATAAGCTATTATAGTAGTTGTTCTTAGTTTCTCTTTGGTTATTTTTTTATTCATATTTTAAAATTCCCTATTCTTCTAGTGATTATTTTCCTGAAAAGTATATAGTAGCTTCTTGATATTGTCTATTTTCTGGACTTGAAACTATTATTTACTTGTCCTTGATTAATTTTTGGCATTGGGTGTAACAAAGGTTCTATGGAAGACACTCCTGTTTTCAGCCTTATTTGTTCACATTTACACAGGATTGAGACATTTGGCTCGATATTTTGTTTTTATTTGTGAACTCGATATTTTACTTGTGAACTACTTTTGGTTCACAAAAAAACAGCAGCAGTTTAATCTGTGTGATTAGATTTGAATTATTGCACTTTAACACAGATGAAACTGGGTTTACTCTAATAATTTAATATTCTTTCACACCTAAATGATGAAAATATTTCTATCTTTTTTTTCAAACAGCAAGTCATCTTGACTTGGTTTTCTTGCAATCAATGTTTTTAAGGATTTCCTTTCATTAGTTCAACATTTCTGATTTGTCAGGGAAGAGATTTTGTAATATCTTCATTTGAGTTCTATGAATGTATTTTCTACTCCAACTTTTTAATTATTAGTTTCTTCATATGTATTATTTTAAATTTATATGTATTTTTTTTCATTCTGTTAACTAATAACATATTGCACAGGTTAAGTATTTTATTAAATTTGTATTTTAAACTTCATATGATCAATATTGACATTCATTAATAACAGAGTAATATCTGCAATTATTAGTCTTATATAGTAAAAATCTGTTATAATAGGTTTTTAAAAATTTATAAGATATTAAAATAAAATTCAGTGACATGGAAGCATTTAGAATGATCCTGCATATATGGATTCATATATTGTTTCAGAATTTAATTAAAAACTTCAAAACTCAAGGAACAACATATATATATATACACATATGTTTGTGCTTGTATATATATGTACAAGCACATGGGAGAATATTCCTATGTTTGTATGTGTTGTATTTTGTTGTAGAATCTTTCTGATCAATTTTGATTTTGCCTCATTTCTCACCTTCTCTAATATTCATCTATTATAAATTTTTGCTTTTGTAAACTTAAATTTTAATTATCATTATTCAGTGTTTTGGGATCATACTCAGCTTTTCTCAAGAATTACTGAGGAATACTACTGGCTCTATGCTCCTGGATTAATTTTGGTGTAGTTTGTAGGGACAATTTGCAGTTCCTGGAACTGAACCAGAATCAGCCAGGCAAGTGCTAAACCTGTGCTATTTCTTTTTCCCTTAACTTTAATGATTTTGATGAACAAAGTTATTGTACCTTAACACCACCAAAGTTAACATAAAATGTATAGATATTTCCTTTTTAAAAAAATTAAACTGCAGTCTATACAGGTGTTGGGATACTTGGGAAAACATGACACCGCATTTGGTTCTTCTTAGGCTAGATGAGTGTGCTTGTAAATATGGAAAATTTACATGGTAGTATAGTATTGTAAAACAGGGTAGATCTGAGGTGTTTATTTTGTGGAGAAGACTTCACATAACTATGATGGGTGTTACTTAAAATTTATCTTGAGAATAAAAAGAGTAGATCTTCAAGACGAAGAGAGAATATATTTACTGATAGATTTACACCTGGATGGTACTCTCCCAACTAAATTCCTAGGTTATAAGTGGGCAGTAATGAAAGCTGCTTCTTTTAAACAAAGGGAAAAGGACGGAATTGGAGCAAGAGCTTCTTCTCAGCCTCTGGCATCTTCCTTGCTATTAATTTAACATAATCTGCATTCCTATGTAATGGTAATTTATCTCCAAATCCATAGAGACTTGATTGACTTAGTTTCCCATACTGAAGAGACAATTAGAGAAAGTATGCTTTTGGCATATTTGAAAAAAACTTGCCTGACCCCTTTGGAAAGACTGCTCCCACATGGTCCAGTAATCAACATTTAGTGACAGACTAGTTTGAGAATAATTGAACAAATGCTTAGAAGAGAACTACATGTATTTTATTATATATTTATGCAAACATCCTCCAAGAACAGAATAAATGTTTAAAATTTATATCTTACACACTTAGAAACTTCCCCGGATGTTAAATCAGCATGAGGATCAGTGTCTTTTAATCCCTGTTTTCTTCTTGGATTTGCTGAAAAGTTCATTCTTATTCTCAGAATCTTCATTAGTTTTCAATTTTTCAATTTTTAGTTTCTTTTATATTAAATTTAATTTCTGATTAATTATTCTTATGCTATTATTCCTAATTAGGCTTTCCATTCTTTGGTTTTGTTGTAGTTCTTTCATTCTCTCTTTTTTTCCTATCTCTGTCTTCTTTCTCTTTTCCTCCTGTGTCCATTTTCCTCACCTCTCTTCATGTTTTCTTTCAGGATACCATGATGGGGTTTATAATATGCCTTCTGTGGTAGAGATGTAAGATTGCTTCCTGAGTGGAATCCAAGCTGAAAATGTTGAGTAGCCATAACTCCATTTTACTACTATCATGTTTTATAGAACCTACATTACAAAGGTTTATTGATTTAATTAGTAGTAGTTATGAGATGATTAGGATTGAAGATAATTGCTTATAAGTATTCTTTTTAAAACAAATATATACATATTTACATAACATTTATTTTTATTCCATGTCTTCCTTTAAAAGACAGTAAATTTTATCATTTGGGGCGACATAATTCAATATTTAACAAATGCATGCAATCTTTTAACTACCACTTCATTCATGGGATTGAACATTTTCATCACTAGGAAAAATTTCTACATTTTTGAAATGAATCTTCTATGTTTAGGCCCTTGGTCCTGGCAGTCAGCAATCATGATCACTCTAAAGATTTGCCTTTTAAAGAATGTGTGTGCTCTTTTGTGTTGTCTAGATTCTTTCACTTATGCTTTAAATTTTCTTTTATTTTATTGCTTGAATTAGTATATTTTCACATGCAATAACAGAGTAGTATTCAACTGTACAGACACAGCCATTTGTCTACCATTTTATAATCTTCTTTTCCTTAATCAACAGGTGATTTTAAGTAAAACTGCTTAGAAACATTATTGCATGCATGCAAGTATTAATTTGTCTTGGAATGGTAACACTAACATTACATGAGAGTTCTAGTTATGTCCTATCCTCACCAACACTTGATGTTGTTAGTTTTTTTAATGTTGGTCATTGTGCTAAGGAAGTATATATTCATTTTCATCTATTTTACAATCACAGTTATTTGTTTTGCCAACATTACTATTTTCAATCAATTCACTGTGTTTTATTGTACCTTTATTTTCATATCTATTTAATAATATTCTTTTGAAGATCATCACTATAATTTATGTCCTTATGATTTTACAAAATTTCTGTTAGAGCCTGATATAATAACCAAAAAAATCAACCATTGACCAATAAATTGATCAATCTTAAATGACCATTTTAATAAGTGAAGGTTATATATGACTTAGGATCTGTGTTTAAATGTGTCCATATACTATCATATAAATTATAGATAGGCATTGCTTATTTCAAGATTAATATATGCTTTTGTGATAATTTAGAACCTAGCTTTTTCAGTAAAATTTTATTCTCCTCCTACACCCGAAGGTACACTCTACAATTCAGCCTGTTATTTCCTAAAATGTCTGTTTTTATTCTTTCCCTCATTAGACAGCTTAGAGAAGTGTACCATTGTCCATTAAAGAAGCAACTTTTTTTTTAATTCAGTACCTACTTACATTTGTCAGAATTGGTGATTTTTAACCTTTTTTTTTTTTTGTAGTACTAACTGTTCTCAGATCTCTGTCTTTGTTCTTGGATGTTAAAAAGATACATAGTCACTTTGTTAAAACTCTTTTTTAAGAATCCAGTGTAAATGAGAATCATCATTTCTATCACCCTATTCTTTTCTTTAGAAGTGTTTCACTTCAATATATGCTGGGGTTCTGATTTTCTCAATAAGTCTCAGTTATTAGTTCAGAACATTTACTTGTTTAAGTAAGATTCTAATCATTCTTGAAACATCTGACTACAGCAATGAAAACTGAATGCTGGAGAGTTGCATAACCATTAAGTTATTTTACAAATTTAAAAAGTGTATCTTGTAAGTCAATCTTCATTTCACAAAACAATTCTAAGATGTTCTTTAAGCCCAAGTTAATGTATATTCATTCTCTCCAGAGTTACTTTGTTGAGTTCTGTGTTTGAAGATAAATCTGATTTTTTAGTTTTGCTGTGTCATAAATAATAAGATACTGCAAAGTACCTTATAGATGCCAATAAAATCAAGAATTAATCCAACTTGTTGGATAACTAGCTTTTAGCTCATTAGTAGTATACTGAATGTTTTCTGCTCAATGCATGGTATTTTTCTTTTCACATTTTCTCATATATATACATGTGACATATTTGATTTTAAGCTTAGTATGCTTTATTGAATAAAAACATTATACAAAGAATAGACTACATACTGAAATTAGAAAATTGTGGATAATTTGAATTTGCTTTTACCAACAATTTGCAAACCAATCTCATTTTTCCTATTTCTATTTTTGGTAAATAACCTTAGAAAAAAATAGTATGGAATGAAATATTGGAATATTCATTTTTATATTTAGTAGGAGAAAATAAATGCTAAAATAACCTAATATTTAGTATTTAGTATTCAGTAGCTATTAAGTCTGAAAAGGAAAGAACACATTTACAAATATTTTTGTTAACTTCTGGTATGATTTTTTAGTGGTCATTTTTAGTCAGCATACTTCTAGATTTTTGTGTGAGCTAGATGGCTTAAACACCAACCTAAATACTTTCTCAAGCATTTATTCCTTCAGATCCTTCTATATTTTAGTTTGGGACTACTTAAAATTATTCTCAGAACCACTACTAAGTCACCACTAAGTATATCTAACAAATGACTGAAAATATCTATCTTTATACTAGATAAATTTCTGTTTATTTGTTTCTAGAAAGCCAGACTGTTTTCTAAGAAATACATGCTGTGTATTTTTCTGGTGTCAAGACCTCAGTAAATAGGGATAATTCTGAGTATTTGCTTGTCCCCATTTCTCTAAAGAATTCTGGTATCTGACTCATCTATAATGCATATCTTCTCAGCCCACCCCCTAAAAACCTCTGTAGCAATTTACATCCTCTCTATTGTATAGTAGAGTTGAATTCAAGAGAATTAAGCTTTTCCCTTAGGAACTATTGCTCTTATTCACGCTACACAGAGGGAGGGCATTCCAGCTTTCTTTAAATCTGACCCCATTGTCTGACCAGAAGTCTTTCTCTAAATAATGTGTGATACAGAAAATTGATTAACAATTTTAATAAGCTATAATTTCAGTGTGATTTCTGTAAGTCAGAGTATAATGGCATTTTAGAATTTTACTTGCAAATCTTTCTGGGGAAATTTTAAATATATGTGATGTCTGATCAAAACACTGGAAAATAAAGGAAATCAAGACAGACTCAAAACATAAAACTTCATTGAGTTGAAGTATAAATCACTGAGGGAAGGATGAATTATTTAAAAATGACTCAGGGACAAATTTAATTACATCTAGACTCACATTGTCCCATACATTAGTGTGAAATCCCTTTGCGTTAAATAGACAAATGTATAATACAAATATGGGACTTATAATTTTTTTATTGGTTTGTTCTTGGGACACACCTGGCAGTTGCACTATCATTACCACCCCCAAATATGGGGATTCAAAACTAAAGTTGACTGATTTAGTAGTAATAAATATTTAAAAACACAAAATAATGGAAACAGGCTACATAGAGAAAACCTATAGATTTGACTGCGTAGAAATAATTTTTAAGTGAAACTCCAGGCCCCAAATCCTGAAAAACTTTGTTTATAATGTAACCAACACCAAACCATTCATCAATTTGAGTTTTTGGTTGTTTATGTTTGATTCTTAGGTCAAGCCCAGCAGTACTCAAGGTTTAGTCCTGATTCTGTGCTCAGGGAACACTCTTGGAGGGCTCAGTACACCAATATGGGTTCTGGGGATCAAATCTGTGTCGTCTGCTGCAAGGCAAATGCCTTACCTGCTGTATAACTCCAGCCCCTCTCAATGATATTTTAAGATTTTTATTTTTATGTCAACTAACTACATAAGTTAATACACGAAAGTGAAAAATTCTGATTTAAAAGTAGAATAGTTAACATTTTATATGAATTACAAAGGGATAATTTCTAACACTGCATTTTTTTCAGCTGCACTGGAAATCAAAGATATATATATATATATATTACTTATATTTAACCAAATAAATAGTATATCTATTGATCGATCTATTATTTTATTCATTTATACACCTATGTTTGTATCAGATGCTCTATTCAGTGAGTCATTTGTCTATTCACACACTTAACATGCTTATAGAGATTTTATTAAAGGATTATAATACAAGAGAGCAGCTTCAAAGAGAGGAAGAAGGGGGTTAGCTTTTGTTTTGTTTTTGTGGGGATCTGATTTTATGTTTAGCAGAGATAGAGTGACATCATAGCTTATACATTTTAATTTTTAAAGCTTGTTTCTTGATATTAAATTTCTTTATTTTTTTAAAAAATTGTTTATTTCCATTTGAATCACCATGAGATACACAGTTACAAAGCTATTCATGACTGGGTTTGAGTCGTGCAACATTCCAAGGACTATCCCTATACCAGTGTACATTTCCCACCACCAATAGTCCACCCTCCAGCCTGCCTCTATGTTAGACATTTCTCTCTCTCTCTCTCTCTCTCTCTCTCTCTCTCTCTCTCTCTCTCTCTCTCTCCACTCTCAATCTCTATCTATCTATCTATCTATCTATCTATCTATCTATCTATCTTCCCACACCCCATTTGGACATTATGGTTTGCTATACAGTACTGAGAAGTTTAGCTTATACTGTAAAAAACTATGCATGCTGAAGGTTGTGTGTTCACGGGCTCTCTGGATGGCTCTGTCTCACCACCCACATTCGGTGCTTTTGAGCCGCTGTGTGTGGCCTGGATCGGGAAGGCTGTTGGCTGAGGGCAGAAGAAGGAAGAAGCAAGAGCCAGGCTGGTTGGCCTTAGTTGCAGTTTATTCCAATCCTCTCTTCATTCACTCTCCCAGGCCTCTCTCTCCCAATCCCTCATCTCTCCAGGCTGACACTGCCCCCTTCAGGTAGCCAAATCAACATAAGAAAGCCCTTCCTGAGGGCCCACCAAGTTCAAAGGGACCACCTAAAAGGCATTCCAAAGCCCTTCCTGACTCCCAAGGGCAAAATACCTCCTAAGGTGTTTTTCTCTTTTCCTCAGTCCAATAACTATCAACGTATCAATACTAGCTATTTTTTATGGACACAGTAAGAGATAACATTGAGACTTGTAGGACAGGTCACCTGGGGACATCTTGCCACAGACTCAGACTACAGTTCTCAGGCCAGATTAATCATCCCTAACCCTAACAGTGTCCAAATTTAGTTATTACGTTTGGATCATGACAACATTTGTCTATGACCAAGCTCTTAACTTATAGTTAAGCATTATGGCACTTTGGCCGGGCCCATCTCAATGCCAGGGTAGCACATAACTTACTGCTTACCCTGGTTCCATCCAGTCCCTCATCCAGACCCTGCTTTTGGGGGCGCTAGGAAGGAAAGGCAGCTGAGGCTTAGGTGAGAGGACAGATGCCCAGGAAGGAAATATCACTGAGAGTCACATTACAAAAGCATGTCTTCTTATGCCCATGTAGAAAAGACATTATTCTGAATAAACTATGCAAAGGATTTAGGGAGAAGAGAAAAACAATATTTACAAGTTAACAGAGCACAAAGAAAGAAGTTACAAATAAACACAGAGGAATGGAAACAATGTGATGGGAGCAACCCAATAAACCTAAACTACCTGAGGCTAAGCAGGAAGGACAAAATAGTGTTATCCTACATTATACCTTTTCTACTAGCTCAGGAAACTCGTATTGAAGAATAGAATCATAATGAATGGGATACAAGGCCAATCTTAACACCTGAACTAAATCTCCAGTCCCAGGCCAGTCAGTTTCAAACGTTTTCTTTTGTTTTTTCTTTCTTTTTCTTTTATTATTTAACTGTTGTAATTACTGATTGTCTATCTTCACTCTCATTCCTTCCCATTCCAGTCATCGCATGATGTTCTCTAGTGTGGCACTGAAGAGTTTCGGTGAAATGGTATCACCCTACTGAACCCCTCTCTTGACATGGATGATCATTTCCTTGTAGAATGGTGAGATTCTGGTGGCGAATCAATAATATAGCTCATGGAGGATTCTGATGTACTGAGTTTGAATGCCCTGTTAGACGGGCTTCGATGACTGCTTTAGTCTTAACGGAATCAAAGGCCTTCTTTAAATCAATGAACATTAGACAGAGTGGCATCTTGAACTCCTGAGAAACCTCAATGAGCTTGGTTATCGTGTGGATATGGTCTCTTGTGCTGAATTCTTTTCGGAACCTGGCTTGCTTGCATGGTTGACTTTCATCTAGTGTTCCGCCAATCCTATTCAGGATGACTCAAGTGAACAGCTCATAGACGACGGACAACAGGCAGATAGGGCAATAGTTGCCAATGTTGTGGATGTCTCCCTTCTTGTACAGTAAAACGGTCCTGCTGGTTTTTCATTGGTACAGAACCTTGCATTCAGACAGGTAGCATGTGAAGAGCCGAGCCAGTGTATTGATGAGCGCTGACGGCAGATTCTTCAGGTGTTCGGGTCTGACCTTGTCTGGGCTGGGTGCTGTACAAAATGGCATGTTGGGTTTTACACCACCTCCACTTTGCTGATGACATCATTCTAATAACACCAGACATTAGCTAATCGGCATAAATGCTGACCAATTTCGACTGTTAGTGGGGAAAGATTGGATTGCAGTTGAATCTCACTAAGACAATGTTTATGAAAAACGGACTAGTTCCTGACATTCCATTTGCTCTCAATGGAATGAACATCTCCAAATGCAGCAGTTATATGTACGTAGGTGGAGAACTCAACATGACAAACGACCTGGCACCTGAGCTGCAATGAGGAAGAGAGCGGCGTGGACCACCATCAAGAGTGTCAAAGAAATAGCTAATAGTGAAGAACCTCTGGCTCTGGGCACATCCCTTCGCCTTCACTGTTCTCCCTGCACTAACATATGCCTCAGAGACCTGGACCCTACGAAAATAGGATGAGAATGCTATTCAGGTCTCCCAAAGAGGAATTGAAAGAGCTATGCTTGGAGTATCACACTTCACTCAAGTGAGAGAAGGAATCCGGAGTTCCGATCTCCATCTATGATTGAGAATCAGGAATGCTGTCTCATTTGCCAAGGCGACGAAAATCAATGGGCTGAACATGTAATTCCATTTGGAGACGACTGCTGGACTAGAGCCTTTACCACCTGGATTCCCCGGGATGTCAAAAGATCTCGTGGCCGCTGAATTTACAAGATGGTCAGACTTCTTTGTCAAGACCCTGAACAAACGGTTTGAGGCTCTTTGTGTTCCTGGAGGAAGCAGATGTTTTTGGGTTACACTAGCATATGACAGGAATGAATGGAGACATTACTGGCACCCACTCGAGCAAATCAATGAGTAATGGGATATAGCACAGCGGTAGGGCGTTTGCCTTGCATGCAGCCAGCCCGGCCGAGCCAGGTTCGATTCCTCTGCCCTCTTGGAGAGCCCGACAAACTACCAAGAGTATCTCTCCCCCACAGCAGAGCCTGGCAAACTACCCGTGACGTATTCAATATGCCAAACACAGTAACAACAAGTCTCAAAAAAAAATGGAGACATTACTGGGCCCGCTCGAACAAATCGATGAACAACGGGAGGACAGTTCAGTTCAGTTCATTGTTATTATTATTATTATTAGTAGTAGTAGTAGTAGTAGTAGTAGTATTAAGGGCAGGTTTGGGCCACACCCAGTGATGTTCAGGAGTTATTCCTCACTGCATTCTGGAATCACTCCTGGAGGTGTTGTGGGGGACTATATGGAATGTCGGGGTTCCAACCCTGGTCAGTTGTATGCAAGGCAAATGTACTAATCCATTTGTACTATCCCCCAGGCACCTGTTTGAACTTTTCTTAATCTCAGAGAGTCCTAAAATTTTGGAGTTCAAACAGAACGGGTTAATTTGCAAAAATCTTTGACTAACAATACCATATGCGGTTTTATGTATAAAGTGACAGTGTGTAAATATACTGTGCTTTACTTAACTAAGCCTTGTTGGATGTGCATTTAAGGTTTTAAATGGTGATATACTGGAGGTCATTACACAGATAAGATTATTTTCTAAGATTAATTTTATTTTATTTTTTTATTTTCTAAGATTAATTTTAGAGAGGTTGTTTTTAGCATTATTTCAGTCTTGTTACAAGTTACCAAATTGTTCTACAAAATATTTTAAGCTTTTTACCTGTTTTGGAGTAATTATTTCTCAAATTATTGCATACACTGGTTAAGGCACTAATATTCAAGTTTAAAAGATTGGTGACATTTATAATTTATTTACTTTGAAATTTTTGACGAATAAAGTGGTGAACATTTTTTCTGTGGTCTTGTATTTTCCTTTTGTAAAATGTACATACATGCTTTCTTCTGTCTTCAGTTTTGTTTTTTTTTTAGAAGTTTTGTTTGTATTTATGCTATGTCTTTCTTTGACTTAGTTATGTAGAAAATTTTACTCTAAAAAGTTTTGAAAATTTTAATTAGCTTAGGTCTATCCATTTTCCTCTATAAAGGTTCCTATTTCCAGTGTAATGATTATGTATCCCTACTGGATAGCATGATCATATTAACTAATATGAGAGAATATTTTGATTCATTATTCCCTTTTCCTCCAGGTTTATAGTTGAATATTTCATAATGGAAAGCATGATCAATGGAATTTTTTAGTGGAGTGCCTTGAAGGAAAAGTCAGGACCACATGATTTTTAATTAAAATGAATTTTGTGAAAGGATTATATTGTGAATATGATTTCCTGGTGACTTCTTTTTAGTAATAAAAATGGGATTCGTAGGAAATATTGAACTACATTAAGATTTTATGGAAGTTAGATATAATTTCAATGTTAATGTTTTTATATAGTGTGTGAATTATTCTGTATTTGAATAACTAATAATATATCTCAGCAAGTTACCTGAAAGTTTGTTTTGTGAGAAAATTTTGTATCTGAACCTTTAAACTTAGAAGGTCAAACTAATGTAGATATATCATAGATGTATATCTTTATTGATATTCTAAGAAAATATTTAAGTAGCTAAAGAAAAATGTGAGATTTATGCAAAAATGTAAAGGTAAAGGTAAAGGCCCTCCCGTTGATCGTCGATTTGCTCGAGCGGGCCCAGTAACGTCTCCATTGGAGACTTTGTTGTTACTGTGTCTGGCATATCGAACACTCTCGGTAGCTTGCCGGGCTCTCCGAGAGGGGCGGAGGAATCGAACTCGGGTCGGCCATGTTGGCCGCTTGTAAGGCGATCGCCCTACCCGCTGTGCATTAAATAATTTATTAAATAAGTAAATTGAGAGCATATGATAACTGCTGTGGATTGAAAGTCTTATAATGATTGGGGGGTCTTATAATGAAAGCAGAGTAATCAATGGACACGTGAGGAAAAGTATCAAAATGCTTGAAATGGCTTTTACTTTTTTTTACCTTTAGAACAGGCTTTTTCAATTCATTCTTTGTTTACATAATAGAAATTTTCAGTAGCATAGCTTCATATACCTATAGGTATGTTAAAGTTCAACAGATCCCACCAAAGTTTTAGTTCTATCACTATCAAGTGACCCCTTGTACTATTCCGCACATCATTCTTCCTTCTCTCTGGTAACTACGATGTTTTTCTGGGTCTAAGAGTTCCTTTTGTAATGTTTTTTCTAATTCGTTTTTTGCGTATTTATATTCAAGATATAAATAAAACTTGTCAGATATATGATTTGAAAGTATATTCTCATGGTATATGGGAGCAACTCCCAACTCTCTGCTAGAGGATCAATCTTAGTGTTGCTCTGGACCTAGCAATGCCTGGGATGGAACCAGAGATAGACATGTTTTTTGGTTGTTGTTTTTCAATTTTATGATGGTTTTCTTCACTGAATAAAAGCTTTCATTTTCCTTCTGTTTATTTTTACTTTTGTTTCCATTGCGATTAAAGTTAAGTCTCCAAGGGAGTGTCTTCATAAGTCCTATTCTTAGTAATCTAATTCCTTCCTTCCTTCCTTCCTTCCTTCCTTCCTTCCTATCTTCCTACCTTCCTTCACTCTGCATGTGACTGTTGTTTTTGCATCTTCATTTGTTGAATAGGCTTTCTTTATTCCATTATTTGATCTTTATCATTAATTAAATATGACTCCTTTATCATGAATTAAATCACTGTATATATTTAGGTTTATTTTGTGCCTCTGTATTTTATTTTGTCAGTTTGTGTATGAGTTTGTTCCTATACCATACTCTTTATTTTTTAATTTTTATTAATTTTTAAATTTTTATTTATTTAATTTTTATGTTTATACAAAAATTATATAAATATGTAATTTATATAATGTTATATGAATATTATATTAGCTAGACAGTTACGCCTTCCAACTGCCGTGTAACCCCAACAACGGCCAGGATCCAGAGATTATCACAACAAGCTCCCGGGAGCACGCGGCCGCATTTGCGGCCGTGCGACTATTTATTTACTTTTCTCTAAGTTTTCAGGGTACCTTAAATATCCCACCCGCACAGCAGAGCCTGGCAAGCTATCTGTGGTCTATGCCAAATAGACCAAATTGATATGCCAAATCCAGTAATAAATGGATCTCATTCCCCTAACACTGAATACGCAGAGTCGAGAAGGATATGGAAGGAGAGGCTGATAAAATACCAAGGCAGAAATAGGCTGCCAAAATGCAGAAAAACAAAAATGATTGTCTGTACTTTTAATGCTCGTACGCTGGCATCTACTGAATCCATTGAAGACCTTATGGTACAAGCGCGAAGGATCAAGTACGAAATCATTGGTCTGACCAAAATGAGAAGACATCAATCACATCATGCCGTTTTCGACACTGGAGAAGAACTGTTCCTTGGAACATGTGATAAAAGAGGCGTCGATGGTGTCGGTATCCTTGTCAATACAAACTTAGCCAGGAGCATTGATTCATTCGAATGCCTAACAACCCGAATCGGACGATTACACTTGAATAAATGTGGCTCACTACCGGCAGTTTCTATCTTTGTTGTCTATGCACCAACATCCAGTTATGGTGAAAGAGAAACTGAGAAGTTCTACATGGAGCTGAAGAAGTTCTATAAAGAAGATCACACCTTCTACAAGATCATTGTTGGTGATTTTAATGCCAAGATAGGACCAAGAAGATCAGTCGATGAACTCCACATCGGAACCCAGGGCCTGGAATGGAACGAACAGGGTGACAGACTGTCTGAGTTCATCATGTCAACCAAAACCTTCCATGGTAACTCACAGTTCCAAAAGGCTAAATCTAAACGTTGGACATGTTGGACATGGGAGTCTCCCGATGGACGGTTCCACAATGAAATAGACCACATCATATTCAATCGGCGGTTTTGCCTAACCGAAGTTGCTGTTGTCCCAAAATTCCAAACGGGATCAGACCACCGTCTTCTTCGTGCAAAATTCTACCTCACAGAACAAGGAGAAAAGAATGCAAGGTTTAAGAAGAGGACTCCCAGAACGACCACCAACTGGGAGCTCTTTGGCTCTGTTGCGGCAACATGGGAAGATACTGTCATTGACAACATTGATGAGGAATACGATCGAATGATTCAGCACCTCCATGATTGTGCGAGGAATGCCAAGAGAGAGATAACCACAAAAAACCGCCTTTCTACGAACAATCTTGAACTTATTCACCAACGTGGCTTGGCGCATGCCTCAGGCAACCACAAGCGAACATCCGAACTGGCAAAGCAGTGCAGAGAAGCCATCAAGGATGACCTCAAAAACAAGAGAGCAGCAGTACTGGTAGATGCGACAGAAGCTGGGAAAAGCATTCGTAATGCCCGCCTGTCCTTCACCAACTACAAAACCAAGATGACTGCCCTCCGACATCATGATGGATCTATCACATCTTCCAGAAGGGCAATGGAGAAGATTATTCATGACTTCTACTCAGATCTCTTTAATAGCCACGTCCACTTGCCCACATACCACATACCACATGATGGATATGTCATTCCCAATGTTCTCCCTTCCGAAACCCAACATGCCATCTCGTTGGTAAAGAAACAAAGAGCACCTGGCCCAGACAAGATCAGACCTGAACACCTGAAGAACTTACCATCAGTACTCATCAATACATTGGCTCAGCTCTTCACTCGCTACCTGTCTGAATGCAAGGTTCCATCCCAATGGAAAACCAGCAGGACTGTACTACTATACAAGAAGGGAGACATCCACGACATTGGCAACTATCGCCCAATCTGCCTATTGTCTGTCATCTACAAACTATTCACTCGAGTCATCCTGAATAGGATTAGAAGAACACTAGATGAAGGACAACCATGTGAACAAGCCGGATTCCGAAAAGGATTCAGTACCATCGACCATATCCACACGATTATTAAGCTCATTGAGGTTTCTCGGGAGTTCAAGATGCCGCTCTGTCTAACGTTCATTGATTTAAAGAAGGCCTTTGATTCTGTTGAGACGGAAGCGGTCATGGAAGCCCTAGCCAATCAGGGCGTACAAACTCAATACATCAGGATCCTTCGTGAGCTCTATTGCGGATTCACTACCAAGATCTCACCATTCTACAAAGAAGTAATCATCCATATCAAGAGAGGGGTTCAGCAGGCTGATACCATTTCACCAAAACTCTTCAGTGCCACCCTCGAGAACATCATGCGATGACTGGAATGGGAAAGCATGGGAGTGAAGATAGATGGTCGGCAACTACACCACCTCCGCTTTGCTGATGACATCGTTCTAATAACACCAAACATCAACCAAGCGGCACAAATGCTGAACGACTTTGACCGTGAATGTGGAAAGGTTGGACTACAGCTGAATCTTACGAAGACAATGTTTATGAGAAACCACCTTGTTCCTGACGCTCCATTCGCTCTCAACGGAACCACCATCTCCGAATGCAACAGTTATATATACCTAGGTCGAGAAATCAACATGATGAATGACCTGGCACCTGAGTTGTGCAGGAGGAAGAGAGCGGCTTGGAATGCCTTCAAGAGCATTGAAGAAATAACTAAAAGGACAAAGAACCTCCAGCTACGAGCACATCTCTTTGATTCCACTATTCTTCCTGCATTAACATATGCCTCAGAGACCTGGACCCTACGAAAACAGGATGAGAACGCTATTCGGGTCTCTCAAAGAGGAAACGAAAGAGCTATGCTTAGAATATCACGATTCACTCAAATGAGGGATAGAATCCGGAGTTCTGATCTTCGTCAACGCCCAAGAATCAGGGATACTGTCTCATTTGCCAAGAGATCAAAAATCAGATGGGCTGGACATGTAATGAGGTTTACCAACAACTGCTGGACTAGAGTCATTACTGATTGGATTCCACGGGACATCAAAGAATCACATGGACGCCCACCTACAAGATGGTAAGACTTCTTCGTCAAGACCCTGAATGATCGGTTTGAGGCTCTGCATGTTCCTAGAACGAACAGATACCATTGGGCTACGCTAGCACGCAACCGGGATGAATGGAGACGTTACTGGCACCTGCTCGAGTAAATCGATGAATAACAGGGATTAAGTGATTAAGTGATTATATAAATATAATAATGTTATATTTATAAAAATCTTATTATATTTATATAAAATAAATAATAATATAATAATTTCACAATAATTTATTAAACTCAATATTTCAACACAAATGCCACCACTATTACAGCTTCTCACCACCATTATTTAGAATTTTCCCAAACACCATTCTAGCCTGTCCCAACAATAAGACATAAATAATTTATTTTGTATTGCTTGTTATGAATAATTTGCTAAAAATAATCAATAGCACAGCAGGTAGGGCGTTTGCCTTGCACGCAGCCAACATGGCCGACCCGAGTTCGATTCCTCTGCCCCTCTCGGAGAGCCCGGCAAGCTACCGAGAGTATTCGATATGCCAGACACAGTAACAACAAAGTCTCCAATGGAGACGTTACTGGGCCCGCTCGAGCAAATCGATGATCAACGGGAGGGCCTTATTTTTTTAATCAAGATTGGTCTCCTACTTTACATCCCATCCAATGTGATATGCTACTTCTGGTACAACAGTAGTGTAGAGTATGAGATGTTGCACTGACACAAAAGCAGCTGCTCACTTAAGAATTCTAAAATTTTAAATAGGGTGATACAATCATAGTTAAATTTTTAAGTGTATGGTGATTTGGGGGTCTGGAGGCATCTCTGCACCTAGTTGCTCGCTTCCAAGATTTATTTTTGAGTCTCCGAATCATGAACAGTTAATGAGCTTGTATGTTTGCAGAGGTGTTCATAGATGTGGCTGCCAGAATCCTGGAAGAACAGGGAGATAAGGGGAGGTCGCCCATTCCCTACTCCATGAGAGCTTGGAGTTTTTGGTCACAAAACCCATATACTTGAAATTTTCAACCGATTTATTCATGCCAAAGGCTTGTCCGAAGCCTGTGGAGATGGGCCTTGAGCATGATGGCAACTGGGTTCTGAAGGTTTTCAGCTGCCAAGGCTCTGTTGGACAAATGAGGTATGCCATATTCTTTAGAATTAGCATTATTTGTAGTATTACTTTAATAACTTTGTAGTATGACTTGAAATTAGTATAACTGTTTTACTTCCTTATTTCTCAGAACTACTTTGTCTATTTGTGGTTTTTTGGTCCATAAAATTTTAGAATTACTTGCTCCAGTTTCTTTAAAAGAGCCATTGGAATTTTGATAGGTGGTAATTAATCTAAAATTCCCTTAGGTAAAATAGACACTTTAACAATATTAATTTTTCCAGTTACATATATGTGTTGGGGCTGGAGCAATAGCACAGCGGGTAGGGGGTTTGCCTTGCACGTGGTTGATCCAGCCTACCCGAGTTCAATTCCTCCGCTCCTCTCTAAGAGCCCGGCAAACTACGGAGAGTATCTCACCCGCATAGCAAAGCCTGGCAACGTGAATTATTCGATATGCCAAACATAGTAACAATAAGTCTCACAATGTTACTGGGCCTGCTCAAGCAAATTGATGAACAATGGTAGGACAGTGACAGTGACATATATGTGTTATCTTTCCATTTCTTCGCATCTTATATTTCTTTTAAAAATGTAATAGTTTTCCATTTGTAGATCTTTCACCTTTTTTGTTAAGTATACTATCAGGTGTTTTATTCTTTTGATAAAATTGTAAATAGACTTATTTTATAAATGTTGCTTTCTTCTCATTTACTATTTTCTGTAGTATTGCAATAGATTGAGGGGCTCCCCATTGGTGTTTAGAATCTTGGTACTGGGGGACTCCAAGATCACTTCAGTGTTGTTCAGAGAAGGTAAATTTTCAAAGTGATGTTGAGCAATCTGTTTTCTGAAAAGAGCAAATGAGTTCAGAGAATTCTGATTTACTACTTAAATGTAGATTTGTCAAATGTCGGCTTATTATGTCAAGGTTCCTTCTATCAACTCACAGTTTATTGAGGATTTTTATCACAAATGAGTGCTGTGTATTGTTAAATACTTTTTTATTTTATTTAATTTATTTTTTAAATTTATTTATTTATTTATTTTTTTGCTTTTTGGGTCACACCCAGCATTGCACAGGGGTTACTCCTGGCTCTGCACTCAGGAGTCACTCCTGGAGGTGCTCAGGGGACCATATGGGATGCTGGGAATCAAGCCTGGGTCAGCTGTGTGCAAGGCAAATGCCCTACCCACTGTGCTATCACACCAGCCCCTAAATACCTTTTTAGCATCTTGAGAAAATTATCTAATTTTTATCTGTCCTTTTATGGATGTGGTTAATTACCTTAGTTGACTTGTGTATAATATTGAACCATCCTTGCATCCCTGTAATAAATCCCTATTGGTCATGGTATGATTCCTTTGAGGTATTGATCGCTTTTATTTACCAATATTGTACAGAAGTTGTTTGCATCTGAGTTCATTGGAGATATCAATCTTTATTTTTAGCCTATTCTTATATATGTTTTTTATTTAAAAAAATAAATTGAACGACAGAGACATACACAGTTAGAAAGTTGTTCATGACTGGGTTTCAGTCATATAATGTTGCAACACCTGTCCCTTCATCAGTGTACATATCTTACCACCAATGTCCCCAGTTTCTCTGCTCCTCCCTGCCTCTCTTGCCTTTATGAAGTCACTTTTCTCCTTTCTCTCCCTCTAGTTTCTATAGATGTGTGAAATTAGATTGTTTTTTTCAGCTTTCTCACTGATGTGGGCCTGTGAAATAATGAACTTTTCCCTTATACTGTTTCTGTTCTATCCCAAAGGATCTGATAGTTTGTTATTTCCTTCTCATTGTTCACCAAATAAGTTTTTACTTATTCTTTGAAGTCTTCATTTACTCATTAATTGTTTAAATTTAAACAGACTTTTTTTCACTTATCTTATTGAAATGTGTCTATTATTAGCTTTGAGTATGTTTATTGATATACTGTGACTATCTGTGCCTTAATACTGCAACAGTGCATTTTAATTATCTGTATCCCTTTGAAAACTGAAGATTTCAAATCAGTAGATCTTGACTGAAACCTGAGAATATATCGATCAAATTCCTCAGTGAAATTTCTGTGCTGCTTCAGTCTCCTTCCTAGGATCAAGGGTTGAGAAATATTATATTGATCTTTTAAAATATATATAAACTAATAAAATATAATTATATCATAATTATTGCATTAAAGTAGTGGTTCATATTTTTCTCTCTTCAAACTAGCAAATATTATGTGAGGTCTGGAAAAAATTTGCCAGTATATCTAAAAAAAAACCCTGAGATCCCTAAATGATAATTTCAGTTTTTATTCTCCTTGAATCTTAGTTTAAAAGTTATCATAATATCCAGAATTATTTTTGTTTTTGTTTATTTTGGGCTGGAGGTATCAGGTAATGCTTAGGGGCTTGGCACTTGGGAGATGTTCCCAGAAGTGGAAACCAGGTGGTACTGGGAATCAGTATTCAAGGTTCTACATTCAGAGCATGTTCTCCAGACCTTTGAATCATCTCTATTTTTATCATGTTTAGATTTTTTGCTTTCCATGCAAATTAATTATTGCTTTTTTTATGGCCTTTAATATTAGAGAAAAACACTAGTTTATAAGCTTTGAATATTTCTTTGGTTTTACAATCTATGAATAACGTTTTTGAAAGGCTCAAACTAGGTTAATGATGAGACTACTCCATAGGATACATCACCCTTTACAAAGATATTTAGTTCTAAATTTATAGGATTCTATTTCTGTGGAGTCCCAAAATGGGTCATTTTCAAGCAAGATTTATTTTGAATCTCAGCTGATTCCTCTGAAAATTACTTTGTCTTGTCCAGTTAAAAGATAGATATATTATATCTAATTCAAGATAATAATTTACTGTTTTTCTAATAGTACAGTGCATATTCTTCTCTTTGAAAAAAATATGCAGTATATCTAATGATGATCCAAAGCTATTAGTATAGGTCCTTGTGCAAAATTGATCACTGATGAGAGCTTATAGGGTAGTTTTTGTTTTTTTTGGGAATATGAGCTCACTGAAGCCATCAAAGGAAGATGTATATACTCTTTCGTTCCTTTGATTTCTGAGGATACTATGTATAAATTCACCATGCCTTTCTACTTTACATAAATGTACATATCCTTATCATTTCTCAAGACAATACTCCTATGTTTAGATAATGTATTTTTTTCCTTGTGACAGTGGGAATTAACTAATACTATTCAGATAATTCATAATTCAAAGACTTTATAATTTATTTTTTGGAACACATCATGTTTATTCATATAGCTATAGTTTATCACTGATTTTGCTCTTAAAAGGCAGAGTCAAGCAGTTAAGATAGAGACAAAATGACTATAAATGCTGACATATCTATTATCTATCATTAACAGAACATGATGTCTAATCTTATTGTGAAGGGTTGCTGGATATTCTAGCCACATACTTTTTCTAACCATACATTCAAAGTTTCAATAGTAAATACTTGGTGGACTGCTCATTTAAACCAATGAAAACGAAGAGAACATTTACTTCATTCCTGCTAAAATGTTGAATACATACTCCAATCCACAGAAGAGTGAAAACACTTAAAAGCAAAAGTAAAACCAAACTTTTTAAATACTGTAGAGCTAGAAAGAACTACTGCTTTCCTTACAAGTAAAAAAGGAAAGCAGTGCTAGTAATCTAGATAGGTAAACCAGTATTAACACTGACTTTTTCCTTAGAAACCTTTGGCATGACCAACTTGACTTTCATTTGTGCTATGTACACACGACACGAAATAAATCTACTATTTGCCCGTGGAGAGAATTTTTTTGAAGTTGTTTTTTGTGATTCGGGAACTCAAAGTAGTTATACTTTTAGGTTTAGGGTCAACTGGAAATTTCATAAAAAGAAGTAGTCTCCTATACAAATTTCAGTGGAAGTTTCATTAGATTTGAAAGTCATCTGAATTGTTGTCATTTGGACTTACCTTGTTTTTTTTCATGAATTAATAAGTCTATCTTGGGAAAAAGAAAACAAAATAAATTGAAAAAAATATCATGCCAATTTTTTGTTTGTTTGGTTTTGTGGAGCAATAGCACAGCGGGTAGGGCGTTCGCCTTGCACGCGGCCAACATGGCCGACCCGAGTTCGATTCCTCCGCCCCTCTCGAAGAGCCCGGCAAGCTACCGAGAGTATTCGATATGCCAGACACAGTAACAGCAAAGTCTCCAATGGAGACGTTATTGGGCCCGCTCAAGCAAATCGACGATCAACGGGAGGGCCTTTACCTTTTACCTTTACCTTTGGTTTTTGTGTGGGCCACACCTGGCAATATTCTGGGCTACTCCTGTTCTGTGCTCATGAATCACTCCTAATGGTACAGGTTCCCCAAGGGGGACCACATGAAGTGCTGGAAATCAAAATGGAACTAAAAACTTTAAGCACTGTACTATTTTTACTGCCCAAGAATTCATTTTAAAATAGCCCCCCCATTAATAATGATCTTAGGTTTATGGAGATTTTTTAAAAAGTTGTCATTAATGATAACAACTTTTTTCCCCCGCTTTTTGGGTAATACCCATCAATGTACAGGGATTATCTCCTGGATCTGCACTCAGAAACTACTCCTGGCAATGCTCAGGGAACCATGTGGGATGCTGGCAATTGAACCCCAGTTGGCTGTGTGCAAGGCAAACGCCCTACCTGCTGTGCTATTGCTCCAGCCCCAATGATAATAACTTTTTATGCAAACTTTAAAATACTCCTGATATAAGGTTTATTCCTTTCTTCCTTCCTTCCCACGGAAAAAAATATGATTAGACAGGCAGCTGACACCATAATCAAAGCAATAGAAGGGGGAAGATAATGTTGAACTGTATCTTTAAATTGCATACAGAAAATCGCTGTCTATTGAGAATTATAGACGTAGAAAAATGTTTGGGAGGTGTTGGAGTGATAATACATCAGGTAAGTCTCTTTTGTTGCATGTGGCTAACCCAGGTTTGATCCCCAGCACCACATATGATTCACAAAGCATGCCACAAGTAATCACTAAGTGTGAGTAAATCATGAGAACAGCCCTAAAAATAGGATATTTATAATTTGTAAATGTAAAACTATATTCACCTTCTACTGATATTAGAAATTAAAGCAAATATCTTATTTTGATATGGATTTAGACAACAGGGAGTTCGCATAATAAATTTGGAAATGGAAAAAAATAAACAAAGTGTGAATAGAAGGAATATTCCGTTTATCTGACAAAGGGCTAATATCCCAAATACATTTAAAAAATCATAAAACCCGATGATAACAAAAAGCAAATATCTAGCACAAATGGTGAGGAGAGAGGAACCTCTCCAAAGCTGGCCAACAGGTGCATGTAAATAAAGCTCATAATCACTGATTATCTGGGAAATACACATGAAAATGACATTGATATGTCATCTCATACTAGCAAAAATGAGATGTACCAAAAACGCCAAAAAAATAAGTCCTTGGAGTTTGGAAGGACTGGGATGTGGGGAAAAAGGAGCCCTCACTCACTGTTGGTTGTAATGTTGATTGGATTTTAGACTTTGTGAAAAACAGTATGGATTTTTTTTTTTAAAAATTATAATTACCTTATGATTCAACAATTATCTTCCATGAAATCCAAAGAAAATAAGGATAACTTCATTTAGGAATATTAGAATTATAATTGCACAACTATGTTTATTGCACTTTATTTAGACTGATAAAGATCTGGAATCCGAGTGCCCCATGACAGATGAGTAGGTAAAGAAGTTGTAGAATATGTATATATATTTATATGCATATATATATATACACACACACACATATGGAATAGTATTCATCTACAAGAAAGGAAGAAAACTTGCCTTTTACTACAGCATGGTTGGAACTGAAGGTGTCATAGTAAACAAAATAAGTAAAAGGAGGAAGTAGTAAATTAAATTTTAATAAAAATTAAACAAGGCAATGGTCAATACACAATG
This sequence comes from Sorex fumeus, assembly GCF_029834395.1. NCBI lineage: Eukaryota > Metazoa > Chordata > Mammalia > Eulipotyphla > Soricidae > Sorex > Sorex fumeus. The sequence continues at coordinate 53,444,597 of NW_026606063.1, forward strand.
AAAATTACCCTTAGGCTCTGAATACATAATCAAAATAATCAAAGGGAGTAAGATGAATTGGTATAAAAGTATTCAATGGACTTTGGTGGAAGGGTGTTGCCACTTTGAAGGTGATGTGGTATGCTAACATTATACCCCAAAAGTAAATATTAAACTCTTATAAGCCAACATTACCTCAGTAAAAAAATAACTAGAAAAATCAAGAAAAATGCTTATAACACCATTGGAAATTCATTTGCAGAAAGAGCAAACTTCCTATCCACTAAACAGAAATGCTCTACGTGAAGACAGGTCAAACAGTATGCACGGTTACCTTCTTTATAATAGCAAGAACAGAAGAAAATACCCAGATATTCATTGAGAGTAAAGTGGATAAATTATTTCCCTATGTTCATAAAATGCAATATTATACAACAATGCAAATGAATATTCTACCACTACATATATAATCACAATTAAATCTTAATAGCATAGTGTTTAATAGCATAAATTCCATTTTTTGTTAATAATCTTGGAAAATACAATTTTTGAAAGAACTTGCACACATGCCTTAAATTTCACAACCCCCCCCCTTAAGATAGGCAATTCTGGTATTATTGTCCTAACAGTAAGAAGTACAAGATTAAGGGTGAAATAAGGTTACCAATGACAAATCATGGAGTCAAAACTAGAATCTAGGTCTTCTGACATGCTGCTTTCCTGAGAACACTCAAGTGATGATATCCTATGTTCTGTGAATCTTTCCTATGATGATCAGTTCTACTGTTTTAAGTACGATATCACCTCTTCCTATCATCCACAAATATACACTGTGATAAGACATTTTTTTCATGTTACTGAACATATTAACACTCTTTGGTGTATTAAGCACAATCCTAAGATGATATTTGTGTTTCAAATTTTTAATATTCTCTTCCACAAGCTCTAAATGATGATATGAAAGTGACTTTGAGAAAATTCTGCAAAGTAATTTTTGTTGGATATGTAAAACTTAGGAATGTAAGTCTGTTTACAATTTTTAAAACCTGCATCATTTTCCAATACAGTATTTAGATTGATATAAACAGCACAGTAAAAAAGTGGTCAACAACATTCCATCTTACTGAGAAACAACATACATAAGTGCAAGTCACATTGCATGAGTTTGATTTTCTTGTTGACTTTATTAGAGGAAGAAAATTTAAGAAAAACTTTTCAGGTTTCATTTTATCTCAGGTGTGGCATCCTCAGCAGCAAGGCAGAAAAATAATTTCAATTAGGAAGAGTCAAGTAGTAGTGATCAAAGCATAAATGCATGTGGTTAAAAAGGATGAACACTTGTTCAGTGACTTTGCTCATCCAGTGTAAATATTCTTATTAAGGAATATTTTAAATGGTATGTTAATTGGGAATGTGAAACACAGTGGAATTTTAACTTAGTATACAACTGTGAAATTGAATGTAGCTTACCCAAAACTACCTATCAAAAGTAGAGAATGGCATTAGGGCAAAAGGACAAGAAACAACTGTGCTGATACAGAAAGAAAATAAAGTTAATAGAAATCTATAGGTTTAAGTAAGCCATCAAACATCAGTCACTTTAGGGGTTTTAGTGATAGTACAGTGGGGAGGGCGTTTGCCTTGCATGCGGCCGACCTGAGTTCAATCCCTGGCATCCCATATGGTCCCCCAAGCACCGCCAGGAGCATCTCTGGGTGTGACTCAAAAAGAAAAAAAAATCAGACATTTTAAAAGCATGTTTTGTTTCTTAAAGAAAAAACATGAAAATAGGATGGAGCTATATAATCAAGAATAATTTTAAATTTTATTTTATATATTTAATTATATTTTATTATTATATTTTAAATATATTATTTTAAATTTAAATTTAATTTAAATTTAAAAAATTTTTAAAGGTAAAGGTAAAGGTAAAGGCCCTCCCGTTGATCGTCGATTTGCTCGAGCGGGCCCAGTAACGTCTCCACTGGAGACTTTGTTGTTACTGTGTCTGGCATATCGAATACTCTCGGTAGCTTGCCAGGCTCTCCGAGAGGGGCGGAGGAATCGAACTCGGGTCGGCCATGTTGGCCGCTTGTAAGGCAGACACCCTACCCGCTGTGCTATCGCTCCAGCCCTGCTATCGCTCCAGCCCAGCTGGAGCGATAGCACAGCGGGTAGGGCGTTCGCCTTACACGCGGCCAACATGGCCGACCCGAGTTCGATTCCTCCACCCCTCTCGGAGAGCCTGGCAAGCTACCGAGAGTATTCGATATGCCAGACACAGTAACAACAAAGTCTCCAATGGAGACGTTACTGGGCCCGCTCGAGCAAATCGAAAAATTTTTAAAAATATAGTTTAAATATAATTACAAGAGGAGAATCAAATATACGAAGAGTAGATGATGAAGAAAATAAATTGGGCTCCAAAAACAGTGAGGTGGGAAATGAAGTAACACCAAGAAACAACATTCAAATTGATTTAGATTCCCTCTAAATCAATCCTCTCACAAAAATGTTTCTTACATTGGGTCTGGAGCAATAGCACAGCGGGTTGGGCGATTGCGGCCCACCCAAGTTCGATTCCCAGCATCCCATTTGGTCTCCTGAGTATCGCCAGGACTAATTCCTGAGTGCAGAGCCAGGAGTAATCCCTATGCATCGCCAGGTGTGACCCAGACAGCAAAAAAACAAAATGTTTCTTACATTGAGATTTGTTAAAAACCTAAAGTTGGCCATTTTTTTATCTTAAAGAGAAATTAGTAGTTAATGTATGTTAGAAATTGTAAGATAAGGCTTGCAAAGCTGAATAAATCTAAAGTTAAGTGCATTTGTCAATTATATTGACTGAAGACTGTTTTCAAAAATAGAATTGCCAGTGCTGGAACAATAGCACAGCGGGTAGGACGTTTCCCTTGCACACGGCCGACCCAGGTTCGATTCCCAGCATCCCATATGGTCTCCTGAGCACCGCCAGGAGTAATTCCTGAGTGCAGAGCCAGGTGTAACCCCTGTGCATCGCCAGGTGTGACCCAAAAGAAAAAATAGAATTGCCACAGTAGTACTCATCTTTAGTGAAACTATTAAAAAATAAAGGAGGGGTTTTTTTTTTTGGTACTTCAAGCCTAAAACAATTGCTGCTGTAATTTAAGAAATACAAACAGTTTTAATTATTGTGAACTATTGCAGCTATATTTATGATTAACATGCAAAATGAAACAATATGTTATAAGCTATAAATAATTAAGAAAAAGGATTAATTAATATTGATGAATATTTTGAGATGGCCATTAATGAGAGTATGAACATGAGGTGACTTCTAAAATACCATTAATGCTATTTTGAAGCCATTTATCACTATGCAGATGTGAATTTTATTGCTGTTTTCCCACTCACATATTGTTGATCTGTTACAAATGTTCTTCAGGTTATACTTCAACTTCTCAGTTGTTAGAAAGTTCAATAAAGTTATAGTCCATGCTGCTACATAAGTAATATGTACATAAGTAATTATTTAGCATTAGCTAATTCTATATAATCTGTAAAAGGTAAAAGGTAAAGGCCCTCCCGTTGTTCGACGATTTGCTCCAGCGGGCCCAGTAACGTCTCCATTGGAGACTTTGTTGTTACTGTGTCTGGCATATCGAACACGTCACAGGGAGCTTGCCAGGCTGTAAATAGGAAAATATTTGCTAATGGAAAGGAGAAGGTTTCATGTGAAATTAACATGTTATGCCAGAAAGTAACAATGCTGAAATTTCTCTAAGCTTTTGAGTTGCTTACTAACAATTGAGTATGCAAGAGGGAAGGAAAGGAGTACTTTCCATGAAACTTCTTGGCTTCAAGTCTTTTGCCTGACTCAGTTGCACCATGTACTATGTTTTAGGTTGGTGTTTCTCAGTTTGGTGCCATATGACCGCGTGTTGGCCCTCCAGATATTCCAAAGATGGGGGGAAATCACTGGTGGGAGTAACATCACAAGATTAGGGGCTAATCACTAGAACAGGGGGGTCCACAGAAAGATAACAAGGTTAGAAAAGTTATGATCTGAACAAGGCTGTTGGTTGAGCTCATTGAGCTTTTAGTTCTTCTGCAGATGTTTTCACATGATTTTCAACACCTTTAACTTTTCCTTATACCACCTTTCATTCAGCAAATTTTGCATAGTATTTTTTAAAAGTAGGATCCCATATGTAATGACATAGTACTTATTAGATATTTTCTGTAGATTTTAAGCTATGTCTGTCTTTAAAAACTGAAATCATACTGTTGTTGTATTCTAGTTGTTTCATAGGTAATTATGTTTCAATGATAATTTCCAACTCCCCATTTCTCTCAAAAACTATCCTTTCATTCTGATTTTGTAGAACATGTAAGTCACATTTTTCTAGATTTACATTCCAGAAAATCCCTGTTTCTTCTTACTTTTGATTATTTAGTGCTATTAAGATTGAATAAATAAATATTAACTTTTTACTAATTTGATATATTTAATGTTTGTCTATAATATGTAGAAACCCATGATTCAATACTGCTACTGAGAGAATGGACAAACAAATGCACTATTGTTCACAAGTTCTATAAAGCCTGCCTACAAACTAATGGCAAGCTATAGAGGTCCTGCTGAATCTTGACCTGCTCTAAATTTCAGTCTCTTCTTCTTGTGTTTATTTTTCAGTTGAGTTGCTCTCCCCCTGGCCATATTGACTTATCTGTTCTTTACACACACATACACAATACCATGAGGCTGAGAGGAGATAAGCAAATTATAGCACACTTTCCTTGCCAATCCTTTTCATATTGCTGACAGTGTTAATTTCCTACAGTTCTAATCACATTATACAAAATTTCCTTCTTTTATTTACAAATCCTTAATAAGTCTACATCACTAATGAAATTAAATAGGTATTCATCGCATAGTACCAATAGATTCCCTTGTATTTTGCCTCCACTTTCATTTAACATATCATACTTGCTAACCATTTTAGTTATCTAAAGAAGTCATGATTTTCTAATCACTTAATGTTTATATTTTCATGGCTTCACATCTTTTGATTTGCAATGCCTGTAACTGTGCTTCGCAGCTGGATGTCTTTTTCTGAAATTAACGTGAAAGTTTACTCAGTCATCATGGTCTTAGATAAGAAGACCATATATTCCATGTAACCCACCCTAGTTATGCAAAGTATAATTCATATAATAAATATAATGAATGAGTTTTTCTTATGGACTCTTTTATTATATAAAATTTTATATATCTTACTGTCACTGTCACTGTCCTTCCATTGTTCATCTTTTTTTTTTTTTGAGCAGGAACCAGTAACGTCTCCATTGTGAGACTTGTTGTTTTTACTATTTTTGGCATATCAAATATGCCATGGGGAGCTTTCCAGGCTTTGCTGTGCAGGCAGAATATTCTTGGTAGCTTGCCAGTCTCTCCGAGAGGGGTGGAGGAATCAAACCAAGGTCAGCCCCATGCAAGGCAAACACCCTACCTGCTATGCTATCATTTCAACCCTTTTATATATGTCATTTTTACTGTCTTCCCATTGTTCGTCGATTTGCTCAAGTGGGCCCAGTAACATCTCCATTGTGACATTTGTTACTGTGCTTGGCATATCAAATACATCACGGGTAGCTTGCCAGGCTTTGCCATGCGGGCGATATACTCTCAGTAGCTTGCTGGGCTTGCATAAATATATAATTTTGTATTCTGTTTGTATTTAAATTTTTTGTTTATTATTCATTTAATCTTCATAACACTAAATAATCAAAAGTAAAAGAACCAGGTTTTTTCTGAAATTCTAATGCACATAAATCTAGAAGAATCTAACCTACATGTTGCACAAATTAGAGAGCTTTGAGTTAAAATTTGTTATTTTTATTGTTTGGCTTAACATTTTCAAATATTTTAAAAAATTTATTTAGGGTTCAAGTGATAGCACAGTTGGTAGGGTTTTTGCCTTGCATGAGGCTGACCCAGGTTCAATCTCCAGCATCCCATATGGTCCCCTGCCAGAAGTAATTCCTGAGTACAGAGCCAGGAGTAACCCCTGTGCATTGCTGGGTGTGACCCAAAAGGCAAACAAAACATCTTTTTAAAATTTTTTTTTAATTTAGTACATTTTAGATGGGCTGGAGCGATAGCACAGCAGGTAGGGCATTTGCCTTGCACGCAGCTGACATGGCCAACCCCAGTTCGATTCCTTCGCCCCTCTTTGAGAGCTCAGCAAGCTATCAAGAGTATCTCACCTGCACGGCAAAGCCTGACAAGCTACCTGTGACGTATTCAATATTACAAACACGGGTACAACAAGTCTCACAATGTTACTGGGCCCACTCGAGCAAATGGATGAACAATGGGAGGAGAGTGACAGTGATTATTTAATTAAAGAAACATCATTTAGAAAGTTGTTGATAGAGGATGCCAGATGTGGGGCAAGTGAGAGCCCTCCTCATTCCAAGGGACCCAGTCCCGGCAGCCGACCACTACCCAACCACCGCCACACTCCAGGCTGCTTTCTGGATGCTCAGGCCGAGCCTCATACATGAATGAAGTCCCATGGAACCCAGACAAATGTGGAACTTTGTGACCTTGGACTCTGGACTCAGTAGGACCAGGGAACAGAGATCCTCTGCCTGCTTCTCTCAGTCTCTGGTGACTCAGGGATCACACCCCTAAGCCACACCTTGCCAGCACTGGATAATCTCCTCATCAGCCACCCTCCAGAAGTCAGAATGCTCCTCCCAAATGGGAGTATAAGATGAGGCTCTCAAAAACATGCCACTGGACTCCACTCCAGGCTGTAGGGCGAGTGGGAGCCCTCCAACCCCAAGGGACCAGTCCTGGCAGTCGACCTCCACTACCCAACCACCATCACGCTCCAGGCTGCTTTCTCGGCCACACAGCCTGGAATAAGACACTTCTTACCTGCTTTCCACAATCGCTACACTATATCTTATGGGGTTCAGACAGTAGGCAACAAATCATAGAGAAAAATATATAAATATATGCCTCTTGGAGAGCCTGGCAAGCTACTGAGAGTATCCCGCCCACACGGGCAGAGCCTGGAAAGCTCCCCCTGCCATATTTGATATGCCAAATACAGTAATGACAACAGACCTCATTCCCCTGACCCTGAAAGTGCCACCAATGGTTGGGAAAAGATGAGTAAGAAGAGGCTACTAAAATCTCAGAGCTGGGAGGAAAAGAGACGTTACTGGAGCCTGCTCGAGTCATTTGACAATCAACAGGATGACAGTGATACAGTGATTTGATAAAGGAATCCACCAATGGTCTCATGATTCCTCCCAACACATTCCTCTAGTCACCCCTTACTTGCTACCTTGACAGACACATTTCACAATTTTAGTGATATAAGGAATATTATATCTGCCAAACTAGTCTCCCAAAATGAAGAGAGGCAAAAATGACTGTACTTTCAAATGCTCGTACACTGGCATCCGCTGCATCCATTGAAGACCTTATGGTACAAGCACGAAAGATCAAGTACGACATCATTGGTCTGACCGAAACGAGAAGACATCAATCCCATCATGCTGTTTTCGACACTGGAGAAGAACTGTTCCTTGGAACATGTGATAAAAGAGGTGTCGGTGGTGTCGGTATCCTTGTCAACACAAACTTAGTCACGAGCATTGATTCATTTGAATGCCTAACAACCCGAATCGGACGATTACACTTGAATAAATGTGGCTCACTGCCGGCAGTTTCCATCTTCGTTGTCTATGCACCAACATCCAGTTATGGTGAAAGAGAAACTGAGAAATTCTACATGGAGCTAGAGAAATTCTATAAAGAAGATCACACCTTCTACAAGATCATTGTCGGTGATTTTAATGCCAAGATAGGACCAAGAAGATCAGTCGATGAACTCCACATTGGAATCCATGGCCTGGAATGGAACGAACAGGGTGACAGACTGTCTGAATTCATCATGTCAACCAAAACCTTCCATGATAACTCACAATTCCAAAAGGCTGAATCTAAACGTTGGACATGGGAGTCTCCCGATGGACGGTTCCACAATGAAATAGACCACATCATATTCAATCGGCGGTTTTGCCTAACCGATGTTGCTGTTGTCCCAAAATTCCAAACGGGATCAGACCACCGTCTTCTTCGTGCAAAATTCTACCTCACAGAACAAGGAGAAAAGAATGCAAGGTTTAAGAAGAGGACTCCCAGAACGACCACCAACTGGGAACTCTTTGGCTCTGTTGCGGCAACATGGGAAGATGCCGTCATTGACAACATTGATGAGGAATACGATCGAATGATTCAGCACCTCCATGATTGTGCAAGGAATGCCAAGAGAGAGATAACCACAAAAAACCGTCTTTCTTCGAACACTCTTGAACTTATTCTCCAACGTGGCTTGGCACGTGCCTCAGGCAACCACAAGCAAACGTCCGAACTGGCAAAACAGTGCAGAGAAGCCATGAAGGATGACCTCAAAAACAGGAGAGCAGCAGTACTGGTAGATGCAGCAGAAGCTGGGAAAAACATTCGTAATGCCCGCCTGTCCTTCACCAAATACAAAACCAAGATGACTGCCCTCCGACATCATGATGGATCTATCACATCTTCCAGAAGGGCAATGGAGAAGATTATTCATGACTTCTACTCAGATCTCTTTAATAGCCACATCCACTTGCCCACATACCACATACCACATGATGGATATGTCGTTCCCAATGTTCTCCCTTCCGAAATCCAACATGCCATCTCGTCGGTAAAGAAACAAAGAGCACCTGGCCCAGACAAGATCAGACCTGAACACCTGAAGAAATTACCATCAGTACTCATCAATACATTGGCTCGACTCTTCACACGCTACCTGTCTGAATGCAAGGTTCCATCCCAATGGAAAACCAGCAAGACTGTACTACTATACAAGAAAGGAGACATCCACGACATTGGCAACTATCGCCCAATCTGCCTATTGTCTGTCATCTACAAACTATTCAGTCGAGTCATCCTGAATAGGATTAGAAGAACACTAGATGAAGGACAACCATGTGAACAAGCTGGATTCCGAAAAGGATTCAGTACCATCGACCATATCCACACAATAACCAAGCTCATTGAGGTATCTCGGGAGTTCAAGATGCCACTCTGTCTAACGTTCATTGATTTAAAGAAGGCCTTTGATTCTGTTGAGACGGAAGCGGTCATGGAAGCCCTAGCCAATCAGGGCGTACAAACTCAATACATCAGGATCCTTCGTGAGCTCTATTGTGGATTCACTACTAAGATCTCACCATTCTACAAAGAAGTAATCATCCATATCAAGAGAGGGGTTCGGCAGGGTGATACCATTTCACCAAAACTCTTCAGTGCCACCCTCGAGAACATCATGCGACGACTGGAATGGGAAAACATGGGAGTGAAGATAGATGGTCGGCAACTACACCACCTCCGCTTTGCTGATGACATCGTTCTAATAACACCAAACATCAACCAAGCGGCACAAATGCTGAACGACTTTGACCGTGAATGTGGAAAGGTCGGACTACAGCTGAATCTTACGAAGACAATGTTTATGAGAAACAACCTTGTTCCTGACGCTCCATTCGCTCTCAACGGAACCACCATCTCCGAATGCAACAGTTATATATACCTAGGTCGAGAAATCAACATGATGAATGACCTGGCACCTGAGTTGTGCAGGAGGAAGAGAGCGGCTTGGAATGCCTTCAAGAGCATTGAAGAAATAACTAAAAGGACAAAGAACCTCCAGCTACGAGCACATCTCTTTGATTCCACTATTCTTCCTGCATTAACATATGCCTCAGAGACCTGGACCCTATGAAAACAGGATGAGAACACTATTCGGGTCTCTCAAAGAGGAATCGAAAGAACTATGCTTGGAATATCACGATTCACTCAAATGAGAGATAGAATCTGGAGTTCTGATCTTCGTCAACGCTCAAGAATCAGGGACGCTGTCTCATTTGCCAAGACATCAAAAATCAGATGGGCTGGACACGTAATGAGGTTTACAGACAACCGCTGGACTAGAGCCATTACTGATTGGATTCCACGGGACATCAAAAGATCACGTGGACGCCCACCTATAAGATGGTCAGACTTCTTCGTCAAGACCCTAAATGATTGGTTTGAGGCTCTACATGTTCCTAAAATGAACAGATTCCATTGGACTACACTAGCACGCAACCGGGATGAATGGAGACGTTACTGGCACCCGCTCGAATAAATCGATGAATAACGGGGATTAAGTGATTAAGTGATAAGTGATTAAGGAATATTAACTTTTAGGCTTTATCATAAGACACTTAATACCCATCTTCCAGGATTGCCACACCCTACTTGATAGGGTTCAAATATGGTTTGAACAATGGGAATACCTGCAAGGGCAATTAGAGGCTGCCCTAAAAGCCTCTATCCATCTCAGAGAGCCTGGCAAGCTACCAAGAGTATCCTGTCTGCACAGCAGAGCCTGGCAAGCTGTTCGTGGCATATTCGCTATGCCAAAACCAGCAAATACAATGGGTCTCATTCCCCTGACCCTGAAAGAGCCACCAATACAGCAGTGTTAAGAAGGATGAGGAAGGAGAGGCTGATAAAATCTCAAGGCCAAATTAGTCTCCCAAAATGAAGAGGCAAAAATGACTGTACTTTCAAATGCACGTATGCTGGCATCGAAAGCATGTATTAAGGACCTGATGGTACAAGTATGAAAGATCAAGTATGACATCATTGGTCTGACAGAGACAAGAAGGAATCAATCACATCACGCTGTTTTCGACTCTGGAGAAGAACTGTTCCTCGGAAAATGTGACAAAAGACGCATCTGTGATGTCGGAATCCTTGTCATCATGAACTTGGTCATAAGGATTGATTCATTTGAATGCCTAACAACCTGAATCAGACGATTACACTTTAATAGATGTGGCTCACTGCCGGCAGTTTCTATCTTCGTTGTCTACGCACCAACATCCAATTATGATGAAGGAGAAATTGAGAAGTTCTACATGGAGCTTGGAGAAGTTCTATAAAGAAGACCACAGCTTCTAGAAGAACATTGTCGGTGATTTTAATGCCATGATAGGACCGAGAAGATCAGCTGAAGAACTTCACATCAGGACCCATGGCCTAGAATGGAATGAGCAGGGTGAGAGACTGAGTTCATCATGTAGACCAAGACCATCCATGGTAACTCACAGTTCCAGAATTCTGAATCTAAACGTTGGACTTGGGAGTCTCCCAGTGGAGGGTTCCACAACAAAATTGACCACATCATATTCAATTGACGGTTTTGCCTGACCGATGTCGCTGTTGTCCCAAAATTCCAAACAGGATCTCCTTTGTGCAAAATTCTACTTCATGGAGTAGGGAGAAAGGGCTGAAAAGTTTAAGAGAACTCCCAGAACGACCACTATTGCGGCAACATGGGAAGATGCCGTCGTTGACAACATTGACGAAGAATATAATCGACTGGTTCAGCACCTCCATGATTGTGTAAGGAACATCAAGAGAGAGATAGCCACAAAAAAAAAAAAACACCTGTCTTTGAAAACTCTTGAGCTCATTCGCGAATGTTGCTTGGCGCAAACCTCAGGCAACAGCAAGCAGACATCCGAACTTGCAAAACAGTGCAGAAGAGCGATAAAGAAATACTTCAAAGAGAGAAGAGCAGCAGTGCTGGCAGATGTGTCAGAAGCCAGGAAAAGCATTCACAGCACCCACCTGTCCTTCACAGACCAAGATGACTGCCCTCCGACATCCTGATAAATCTATCACATCTTCCAGAAGGGCAATGGAGAAGATTATCCATGACTTCTACTTGGATTTCTTCAATAACCACGTCCACCTGCCCACATACCAAATTCCACAGGACGGATATATTGTTCCTAATGTTCTCCCTTCTGGAATTCAACACGCCTTTTCGTCAGTAAAGAAGCAAACAGCACCAGGCCCAGACAAGGTCATACCCGAACACCTGAAGAACCTGCCGTCAGTACTCATCAATACACTGACTGGGCTCTTCACACGCTACCTGTCTGAAACCAAGGTTCTATCCCAATGGAAAACCAGCAGGTCTGTACTACTGTACAAGAAGGGAGACATCCACGACATTGGCAACTATTGCCCAATCTGCCTATTTTCTGTCATCTACAAGCTGTGGATGTCAAGTCATCCTGAATAGGATTGGCAGAACACTAGATGAAGGACAACCATGTGAGCAAGCCGAGTTCCAAAAAGGATTCAGCATGATCGACCATATCCACAGGATAACCAAGATCACTGTGGTTTCTCAGGAGTTCAAGATGCCGCTCTGTCTAATGTTCATTGATTTAAAGAAGGCCTTTGAGTCTGTTGAGATGGAAGTGGCCATCAAAGTCCTAGTCAAACAAGTTGTTCAAACTCAATACATCAGGATCCTCCATGAGCTGTATTACGGATTCACTACCAGGATCTCACCATTCTACAAAGAAGTGATCATCCCTGTCAAGAGAGGGGTTTGGTAGGGTGATATCATTTCACCAAAACTCGTCAGTGCCACCCTCAAAAGTGTCATGCGATGCCTGGTTGGGAAGGAATGGGAGTGAAGACAGATGGTTGGCAACTACACCACCTCCGCTTTGCTGATGACATCATTCTAATAACACCAAACATTAGCCAAGCGATACAAATGCTGGCTGACTTCGACCTTGAGTGTGGAAAGGTTGGACTCCAGCTGAATCTCATGAAGACAATGTTTATGAGAAACAGTCTCATTCCTGATTTTCCATTCACTCTCAATGGGACAAACATCTCCGCATGCAACAGTTATGTGTACCTACGTCAAGAACTCAACATGACGAATGACCTGGCACCTGAGTTGTGCAGGAGGAAGAGAGAAGCTTGGAAAACCTTCAAGAGCATTGAAGAAATAGCTAAGAGGACGAAGAACCTCCGGCTCTGGACACATCTCTTCCATTACTCTGTTCTTCCTGCATTAACATACGCCTCAGAGACCTGGGCCCTATGAAAACAGGATGACAAAGCTATTTAGGTCTCCCAAAGAGGAATCGAAAGAGCTATGCTTAGAGTATCACACTTCATTCAAAAGAGAGAAAAAATCTGGAGTTTCAACCTCCATCGATGGTCAAGAATCAGGGATGCTGTCTCATTTGCCAAGGAGTCGAAAATCAGATGGGCTGGACACGTAATGAGATTTGGAGACGACCACTGGACTAGAGCCATTACCGACTGGATTCCACGGGACGTCAAAAGAACGCGTGGCCGCCCACCTACCGGGTGGTCAGACTTCATCGTCAAGACCCTGAACGATCGGTTTTAGGCTCTTCGTGTTCCTAGAATGAACAGATGTCATTAGCCTACACTAGCACGTGACAGAGACAAACGGAGACGTTACTGGCACCCGCTTGAGCAAATCTATGATTAATGGGAAGTCAAGTGATCAAGGGATGATCAAAAGTATTAAAAGAAAGTAAACTCAAATAGAGAAGAGACTACCAAGTAAAGGATGCTTGGAGGGCCCACTCGGGATGGGAAAGTTCTGCTGGAAGTAGACTATAGTCTGAGTATTATTGCCACTTAATACCTGTATTGCAAACCACAACACCCAAAAGAAGAGAAAGATAGAGTAAAAGAAAATGCCCCAGTCACAGAGGTCTAGAGGACTGGGGAGGGGGTGCTGGTGGGAGGGTTACTGGGAACATTGGTGGTGGAGAATGGGCACTGGAGGAGGGATGGGTACTCGATCATTATATGACTGAAACATAAGCACAAAAGTTTGTAAGTCTGTAACTGTACCTCATGGTGATTCACTAAAAAAAAATTAAATAAAAAAATAAAAAGAAAGTAAATGATCATAACATTAGGGAAAGGACTCAAATAAACTTTTTTCCCCCATAGAAATTATATTAATGTTGGCATTGGTACCAACAGGTACATACTTGAAAAGGTAACAACATTTCTAATTATCAGAAAAATGCAAATAAGAACCACAATGAAATATCACCTCACACTTATTTGAATGACTTTCATGAATAAGATAAGAGGGGGCTGGACCAATAGTAGACGGGGTAGGGAATTTAACTTGCATGTGGCTGACCAAGTTTCAATCCTTTGCACCCAATATAGTCCCCTAAACTTTTCCAGGAGTACCCCCTGAAAACAAGCCAGGAGTAAGCCTTGAATGTAGATGAGTATGAACCAAAATCAAAGTTTTTTCTTTTTTAAAAAGGAGAAATTAGAATTACTGGAAAGCATATGAAGAAAGAGAATTCTTCTGTACTACTCATAGAGATCTTAATTTTTCATGACCATTATAGAAGTTGCTCAAAAATTAAAAATAGACTTACCATATGATCCAGAATCCCCAACCTCTTTTTTGGGTATATATCTGAAGGAAGGCTGGAGCGATAACACAGCAGGTAGTCCGTTTGCCTTGCATGTGGTCAACACAGCTGACCCGAGTTCTATTCCTCTGCCCCTCTCGGAGAGCCCGGCAAGCTACCGAAAGTATCTCGCCCACACAGCAAAGCCTGGCAAGCTACCTGTGATGTATTCTATATGCCAAACATAGTAACAACAAGTCTCAAAATGGAGATGTTACTGGGCCCGCTTGAGCAAATCAATGAACAACGGGAAGACAGAGACAGTGACAGAGTATCTGAAGGAAATAAATCACTAGGGTGAAGAAATGTCTGCACTCATGTTAGTTACAGCATAATTGTCATACCCAAGACATAGAAGCAACCGAAATGTCATCCTAAATGTCAATGGATGATGGATAAACATAACATACATACATATATACACACAAATATACACACCAATGTAATGTTATTTATTCATAAAATAGACTCCTTAAACTTTTAATAATGGTGAAACTTGGGAATAGAAAGGTAAGTAAAATAAGCCAGAGGGAGGGGTTAAGCGTGGGATGGGGGACTCTATGAGCTCACTTTCATGTGGCATCTAAAAAAAAAATTCCAGAGAAAAAGAATAGATTGAATGAAGGCGAACCTAGTATATTTCCAGTTATATAATGAATCAATTCTAGGTATATAATATGTGTAGTGGTGATTATAGTTAAGAATTCTATATTAGTAATAAATGTATATTTGAAGTAAATATAAATAAGTAATAAGTAATAATAAATATGTATTTAGAAGCTGTTGGAAGAATTGATCTTTAATCTCTATGTATAAAATTTTAAGTATGTGAGTTGATTTTAATTGGATTAACTAAATTTAATACAGTAATAACTTTACACTGTATATTTATCATATTATTATACTATATACTTTAGTAGCTTTACACTGTATAGTTAACAAATCATAATACTACACACTTAAACTTACGTACCGTTGTATGTCAGTTTTATCTTAGTGGTGCCAGAAAATAATAAAAGATCAAAAAAAGAAACTACTTGGCTAACATTAATTATTATATCTCCTTAATAATATAATGATTTATTCTGTCAACTACCATAACTATAGGAATTCATAAGTGAAACCCTACATCTAAAAGCTAGTTACAGTTTTGAATTTTAGCACTTGTAATTCTTTGTGTTGGAATTAACAAAATGAATGGGGGACCTAGTTGTCATTTAAAAAATGAATATTAAGAGGATTTTTAGAAAAATAGTAATCTACTTCGATTTTAATATCCCCTACATATTATAAAAATAAACCAGTCCTGTATAATCTTATAGCTTAGTGTTAGATAAAAACATCAAACGGTTTGGAACACAAACCTAATTTTATCTTTTGTAACGCAGCTCAATTTAGTAAATGCATTTCAATGGTACACTGAAAAAGAGTATGACTTAAAATACTGGAAGCTGGCCAGGATGTTAAAAAAAAAGGAAAGGGGAGAATAATTTATATTTAATTGGTTTAAACCTACCTTTGCTAGGTCAATAAGAACAGAAACCTGCAGCATTAATCAAGATAAAATTATCAACTGATTAATCAGTGTTCTAATTACTGCATAGTTCTTTACCTTTTCAGTTTTAATTACTAAGCCTCATTGTCTTTTCCATATGGCTAACATGTATTCATAGCATACATATTCTCTAACTGAACTCATAAAGATAAAAATACAAATTATAGATATTAATACATCAGCGAATAAATTTCTTGTGCCTGTTAAGAATTACCCACAAAATGTAAGTAAGCTACTAGATTATAACAAGAAAAAAATGACAAATTTAAGAATATTCAATCAAAAAATGTTAGTGGGTAATATGACTATGATTATGAAACTAAGGTTTATGAGACTATTTTTTGTTAGTTATACTTCACCAAGTGAATTTATGTAAACTGTGTCTGAATCCAACTACAATTTAATATAAATTAAAACGTACAGTAGAAATTTTAAAAATTATTCAAAAACCTTTTCCAGCTAAACTTTTTATAAAGGTCTACGCATTTGTTTTTTAATGCACTTATTAGGGCTACGTTGACTCACTGAATATTCCTCACCCTCAACATTATTATCATTTGGGCTAAACAGTTCTTTGTGTTTAAGGGCTATCTTTTGCATTAAATAATGGTTGGCAATATCACTGACTTCTACCCATTCCCTAGAAGCCAATATCTCTAGAGCACCCAACCACTGCTTTTAGACATACAAAAAATTCTCCAGGCATTGACACATGTTCTCTGGGGGATAAAAATTATTCCTAACACACTGAGAACTAATGATTTCATGGGGCTGGAGCGATAACACAGAGGGTAGGGTGTTTGTCTTGCACACAGCCAACCTGGGTTCAATTCCCAGCATCCCATATGGTCCCCCAAGCACCACCAGGAGTAATTCCTGAGTGCAAAGCAAAGAGTAACCCCTGAGCATCACTGATGTGACCCAAAAAGCAAAGAACTAATGATTTCACTGTAAGGCAACTATTAAAAGACTTATTTTAAAGTATACTATACAATAAGGTACTCTTTCAGCTGAGCAAAGTTTGTCTAAGTAGAATGTTTTCTCTCTCTTTTTATGTATGGAGTCCTTCCTAGTACTGCTCTCCTGACTTCTTGGCTACACTTGTACAGTGCTGTTGCTGACCATCTGGTCAATGCCCAGAGATGCGTTGGGGGACAAAGCTAAAAATCAAACTCAGAGCCTTATGCATTCAAGGCATATAGTCAATTATATTTTTAATGAAAAACCCAGTGACATATTTTCAGATGATTTTGATTGTCTTATGGTGATGATAATCATTATGATAATAGTATACTAATGTCACCGAAAGCATTAGTATAAGGTCATGTGTGGAAGGTATCACTGTTTAAAGATGTCACTACAAAAACGTATTCACTTGCATTACTTTATTTAATGACTAAGGCAACTTAGGGGAGTTCGGGAGGCCCACTTGTGACCAGGCCCTCTCTTACAGAGTATAGAAAGCTTAAACAACACAAATTCACACTATTAGGACTTCGTCCTGTGGTCTCATAGCACATAGTTAAGAATGACTGTCTTTGACTAAGGTTTCACATTTCTAAAGAGGTGAGACTTTTCTACATTCTTTTTGAATTAGTTTAGGTATTTTACTTTATTATCAGTTGTATCAACCTGTAATCAATTAAGGAAGTTAATAGAAAATGTTCTGAACTTTATCTAAATACCACCAAAGGATTATTTTAAAATTCCAAAGTGGATTTGTTTGAAGTTTAATAAAAAGACATTTATGGGAGCTGATAATAGTGAAATGGGCATTGTGATTATATACTTATTGAAAAATGGTTTTCTCTGAAATAAAAAATATTTTCTCATCAAGTTTTTCTCCTTACTATCCCTCCCTTTCTTTTCCATCCTTTCTTTTCTTTTTTTTCCAAACTTCCTTCCTTTTCCATTCTTATCTGATAAGATGCTATATAATTTCCATTGTGCATTGTATATGATTGATATTGGAAAACTGTTGAGTTTAGGCACCACTTTTAACTAAATGACTTGAACTCTAATTCATTCTGTTTGCATGGTCATAATGCACAAATGTGAATAGTAATGTGGCCAAAACCTAATTGTATTTTTTAGTTACCTCACTCAAGTTAAAATGTTTTCCACACCTACGTAGGCTTAACATTTACCTCTACTAAATATTGTTTTTAATTTTAGATTGGGGATTAGATGATGTGTCTAATGTGTTTTTCCTAAGCATTCAATTA
The DNA here is from genome assembly GCF_029834395.1 of Sorex fumeus. Lineage (NCBI taxonomy): Eukaryota > Metazoa > Chordata > Mammalia > Eulipotyphla > Soricidae > Sorex > Sorex fumeus. The sequence goes on from NW_026606063.1 coordinate 53,462,747, forward strand.
TTTGTAACTTCCCATTTCAGAAAAATGTTTTCGGAACATTGAACTGAATGCGCATGACCACTTCTGTGGGTATTTATGTCACCATTAGGGTTACTTCTAAGGTACAAGACTCTAAAATGGAAATATTTCATCTTTATATCTATAATGATTCATCTATGAAATCTTCTTTATTGCATTTTAACTACATCATAATAAAGATACTTCTATTCGTTATTTTTGTTTGTGTGTGTGTAAGAATACTTGGATAGCCAAGAGAGATACTAATCTATACTTTTTTTTTTTTTGCTTTTTGGGTCACACCTGGAGATGCTCAGGGGTTATTCCTGGCTCATGCACTCAGGAATTGCTCCTGGCCGGTGCTTGGGGGACCATATGAGATGCTGGGAATCGAACCTGTGTTGGCCATGTTGGCTGTGTGCAAGGCAAACGCCGTACCCGCTGTACTATCGCTCCAGCCCTAATCTATACTTTTTATATGTGTGCACAAAGATTATTTTAGAACATGCTTTATTTAGTGTAATGTTCTTTGTTTTTCTGGTTTTTTTTTTCCCTTCGAGATTTATTTATGAGTCTCCGAACCAGGGCCAGTAAATGAGCTTCTTATGGTAGAGGCAATGGGACATGTGTATGGCTTGCCAGGCTTCCTGAAGTATGGGGAGTTGAAATGCCACCTCAACACTGAGAAGGCCCAGAGTTTTCAGCCCAAATCCTTTAGCCCCAGTAATTTAGCATCTTTTAGTAGTTCAGTCCTGAGGTGGTAGAGTCTGGCCAGAGGCATGAAGGCAGCTGTTTCTGTTCTTTGTTTTCTAAGCATAATCCCATTGATAAAATAAGCATAGCATTTACATTTGAAGAGGGAAACAAATTTAGGCTAAAAATCACTTGTTGAGCACACTGGTATATTGAGCTAGTTATCTCAGTTCCTTAACATAATGAATTGAAATATATTACCAAAATAATAGTGTTGAATCATGTTCAACAGGTTTTGCAGGTATGGGGTTTGCCATTGTTTCACCTGGTCCTAGGATAACTTGTTGGGTTGAGCAAACACAGCATGAAGAGTAATTGGCTCTTATAGTATGTAGTGTCTATATATTAAAGAGAGCTATGCAGCAGAGAGCACGTTTACATAAAACTTAAATAAATAAACAAGAAATAACAAAAAAATACAGACATATCAGAAAAAAAAATGGCCAAAGCACAAATCCAAAAAGTCACAAAGAAATTCAAATTGAAGGAAAGAAGGTTATGTTATTGATAAATAAAATATTACAAAGTGGTCCACCATGAGTTCCTTATTTTTGACCAAAAGTATAATGGAAAATTTTTAAATCTAACTTTAGGGGTGCAAGTCCATATGAATTTCCTGGAGGGAAATTGAACAATTTGTATGGTAATAAAAATTTCCAAGTTTATTCAGATTTTGAAATTTTTGGAAATTTTAAAAATATTAACACACTAGTATGAAAAAATATTTAGTCATAAGGTTTTAATTGCTGCATGTTAGTTAGAGTCTCCTGCCCCCACGCCTGGCTGCCCTCACCGGGGCCCCTTGGAGGGAGGCAGGTTGAGTGTCCTCCTCCACTCCCCCGCCCCAGCAGAGCCCCAGCAGCTGAAGACCTCCAGAACCAGCCACAGCCATGTTGAGACCACTCTCCACATGTCCGGACAAGCCTCATGCATGAAGGAACTGGCAGAGAAACCCAGGCATGCGGGTCCCAGGGTTGAGATCTCCAAGCCTGCTTGGATTGGGTCTGGGCCTTCTCTAACCAGATTCCCCATCTTCCAGTAGGTAGGCATAATACTCACCAGCTGCCGCCAGTGCCAGGTTGGCCCCATCAACGGCCAAGATGCAGAGACTATAAAACCCAGCTCCCGGAAGCCCGCGGCCACATAAACAGCTGCCCAACATCTTATTATCTCATTTTTCCTTTGGAGAACTCGGCAGGCTACCAAAAGTATCCTGTCCACACGGCAGAGTATGGTAAACTTCCCATGTCATACTCAATATGCCAAATAGCAGTAACAATGATGGGTCTCATTCTCCTAACCCTAAAAGAGCATTGAATATGGCTCTTTTAAAATCTCAGGGCTAGGAAGAAGGAGACATTACTGGTGACTGCTGGAGGCAATCGACGAACAACATGATGATCGTAATAGTTTACATTGATACAGGTATAGAATGTTATTTGATTGACTGATAAATTAATGGAACAAGAATTCATCAGCATTGACTGCTAAATATCAGGAAAAGACGGACAACTCAATATTACTCACCAGCTGAGGCAACACATGATATACTGCTTATGAACTGTTACTGCTAAAACATGGAATCTGAAACTGAGCAAAATTCTAGATTGAAGTATCTGTTTCTAAGTTTTATACTTAATAGATGTTCATGTTCAATTACCCTGATGATGTGATCATAAACTAATACAGACCCATTGATCCTTTGTCCTAACAAATAATTTTCAAGGGCATAAAAGAGATGGAGGAGTTAAAGAGGTAATGCAGAAAGTAAAGTTCTTGCCCTGCATTTGGCCAACCGTCATGCATAGCATCCCCCAAGTCCTCATCTATGTGATCATTGAGCACGTAAATAGGGTAAGCCCTGATCATAGCCAGGTGTGGTCAAAAGAGAAAGAGAGGGAGAGGGAGAGAGAGAGAGAGAGAGAGAGAGAGAGAGAGACAGAGAGACAGAGAGAGAGAGAGAGAGAGAAATTTAGTGCTCAGAAACTTATTGACTATGTGCAATATCACTGTATCACTGTCATCCCATTGTTTGTTGATTTACTTGAGCGGGCGCCAGTAATGTCTCTATTCCTCCCAGCCCTGAGATTTAAGCAGCTTCTCCTTACTCATCTTTTCCAATGATTGGAGGCTCTTTCAGGGTCAGGGGAATGAGGCCTGTTATCATTACTATATTTGGCATATCAAATTCGCCACAGGGAGTTTGACAGGCTCTGCCCATGCAGGCAGGATACTCTCAGTAGCTTGCCAGGCTCTCCAAGAGGTATATATATTTCTCTCTATGATTTGTTGCCTAATATCTGAGCCCCATCAAATATGGTGTGGTAATTCTGGAAAATGGGTAGGAAGTGTCTTATGATGTGTCCAGAGAGCAGCCTGGAGCATGGCTGCTATTGGGTAGCAGAGGCCGGAGTGAAAACAGCCTGGCGCGAAGTCCCAGTGCAATATATGAATTTTATTTGGGGTGTTGATCTGAGCACTCTGGAGAGCGCAAGAAAATAAGGAAAAGGATATTAAGGATTTTTTTAAACAATGAATATTATTTGATGTTATGAAATAATGTTTGTAGTATTTTGTAGTTATATTAAAATAACCACAGATATAATGATAAACATACAATAATAACAGTTTTATTATCTTTTAAGAAAACACTGAGGAATGAATCATTGATGAAATAAGACTGACCTTAAATAGATAGTTGCAAAGTTGGGTAATGGATAATGGTAGTTTATTATACCTGTCTTGCTTGTAAACAGCAGCAGACACCTTACTTGATTAACAAAAATGGCTCTGATTTGCAAATCTTTGAAAGAAAGTGCTATTGCAATCAGTAATATCATCTTTATATTCCATACTATGTGAATGATTAAGAATATTCAGGCATCAAAAGGTCCACAAAATTTTAAATCTGAAAACACTGCAGATATAAAAAACCTTCTAATTATCACCTGCTATTTCTGAATTATGGGTGATATAAATTTTCTTTGTTTTTGTGTATTTTTCAAGTTTTTATAATATAAGGTAAAGGTAAAGGTAAAGGTAAAGGCCCTCCCGTTGATCGTCGATTTGCTCGAGCGGGCCCAGTAACGTCTCCATTGGAGACTTTTGTTGTTACTGTGTTTGGCATATCGAATACTCTCGGTAGCTTGCCGGGCTCTCCGAGAGGGGCGGAGGAATCGAACTTGGGTCGGCCATGTTGGCCGCTTGTAAGGCGAATGCCCTACCCGCTGTGCTATATTTATTTTAATTTAGAATATAGAAAATAAAGGAAAAGCAAATGTGTCTTACAAAAGCTTTCTCCATAAATGTTTAAAACAGAAGTTCACTTCATTCCATAGAAGCATTTTAATTTAGCAAGGCATTATTTTATAATTGTTTTTGAATAATAATCAAAATCCAGGAAAAAATAAAAGTTTATCTGTATTTTGTTTAAGAGGACTGTGAAGAGTTGCTTTTTTAAAGAGAAAGGGTCAAGGGAACTAGTCTAACTAAAGTAGATAGAATACCTGGAGTAAATTCTATACATTACCCTTGCAATTCCCACTACAACTATGAAATTTGCTTATATAATTGTTTTGTAGTGACGAAGTATAGATTTAAAGCAGCTTGTTGCTTGTTGCTATCAAAGATAGAGATCAAACCAAGGTCATCCTCTGCTACTTGACATCCTGAATGTGGTTAGAAAAGTGATCCTTTAGTATGATGTGCATTTCCCCAGGAACAAAATACTGTGACATTTTGGTATTACTACTGTGTTTTGAAAGAAAAAAAATCGTATAACTTATATTCATACATATTATCTAGCTTCTAAAATATTATCAAGAAAATTAAAGTTTTATTTTTAATAAGTTGGCATATCGAATACTCTCGGTAGCTTGCCGGGCTCTCCAAGAGGGGCAGAGGAATCGAACTTGGGTTGGCCATGTTGGCCGCTTGTAAGGTGAACGCCCTACCCGCTGTGCTATCGCTCCACAGTAACAACAAAGTCTCCACTGGAGATGTTACTGGGCCCGCTCGAGCAAATCGACGATCAACGGGAGGGCCTTTACTTTACTTTAATAAGTTGAAATTATTCAGGTATCATGATTTATAATTTTCTCCATACTAGGCTTTCAAGCACACAGCATTCCAACACCAATCCCACCTTTGGTGTCAATTTCCCTTCACCAATGCCCCCAGATTCCATCTTCCCACCCCTGCCTGCCTCCTTAACAGGTTATTTATTTTAGTTTGGGTCCCATGCTTCAGTACTGATGACTTTGTGGTTTAGATATATGCATACACCACACCTCTACCCAGCAAATGTGGCCAAGATCCCTGAAAAATTAAAGTTTCTAAAATAAATTTCACCAATCTACAATAGAAATGGTAAGAAATATCTAAATGTAGAGTGTTGCCAACGAGTAATTTGGTTCTACTGAATCTGTTGAATAGGTGTGTCTTTAAGTGAGGTAGAGCTTGCACATGGCATTGGAAGTGGCCAGAATCACCTAGCTATGTGTTGTTTATGACTTAACATCACGCATTCTCTGTTATCACCATTTAGGTCATTTTAATCTTTTTATCACTTCAAGGGGCACCTGTTAAAGCAGGTTTGATAAACACTGTGAAATCCACTAATTGATAAGGATTAATTTGTTGTCAAGAGGAGGGTTCAGAAAGAAGACTGCAACAGGAAACAGATGAGCCTTTTATTGAGAAAAGACACTTTCTCTGTTGGTAAATTTGTACCCTCACTCTTCAAGCCTTTGTTCAGTATCTCTGATAACCTACCAGCTGTCAACTTAGTAAAGTTTCTGAGTAAATATTTGAATTCTTTTAAATAAAATAGACTTTAAAAACATGTTACACGTATATAGATATGTTAAATTCAGCTTGGACTCGTTATTGGTGCATTGAGCTCTTGCACACGCTAAATGGACTAGTGTTTATTGATCCTCAAATTGAAAAAGAGCAAGAAATGAAAACACAGACACAAAGCTACTGCTGGTGGGGAAGACCAAACCCCTTCTTTTCTCATTCTTGGCATGTGAATAGAGAGCATACATGCAGAAACTCGTACATGCACATCACATATAAATATAAACTCATCAAATGTTAATATATTTTAATGTCGACTATTTTTGAATACATTAAGTTTGGAAATCTTGATACTTTGTACCAATGTGTTTCAAAGACAAAGAATCACAGCATTTACATGGGAGAATATAATAGCTACAGGCAGTGCTGTAGGTTTTGCTCCCAAAATATATTACCTAGGATATTATCTTGATTATTATAGCCCTCAAAATAGATTTCTCTTTAATTATAGTCTTTGTCCCATCATAAGGGAAATCTCTTGACCAATCAATTTAATTATCCCTTGTTTAATAACTCCACAAAAAATACCCCATGAAAACAGCATTTTCTCACTATATAGATTATTAAAAATCATGAGTAATTGTTATTAATATTATGGAGAAATTTACATCTCTTGTAATTCAAGATTTCGAGTAGAAATTTCCATTTCAGAAACTCAAGTAGCAAATCTATTGTATATTTTTGCCTTTTCTGAAAATTATGTGCTCTGTAACTACCCTTAAGTTACTTTTCTTCTGTTGCTAATTATGTCCATTATTAAGGATTTCCAAATACAGCAGCAATTGACGTTTATGTACTCATGTATAGAATATATAAGATAATTAGAGCCGCAGCTGTCTATCCTTACCATATTTGCACTTTTTGCAGTTCTCTGACCTTTGTGCTTTTGTTTCCAAGCTTAAATCTTCAATACCAAAAACAACTGCTCCGCTGAACTTACACTGAAAGCAGAGAACCATTTTAAAATAAGTTTGAGTATGGTAAAATGTTTTGTGCCTTGATGAAACATGTAAGAGTATCCGCTACTTCAGTTTAGAATCATGTGCTTTGTAGTTGCCTTTCTTTGGTATTTTGATACAAATTCTCCTAATGCAGTGCATCAATTATCAACATATACACCTTAAAAAGTATGCCATGGAATATCATCAGAGCCAGCAATTAGCCTAGCTCTTCTATTTTTTTTCTCTGGACTAAACTGAGTTTTGATCTTGTTTGACTTAATATTACAATCCATTTTGCTGCCATGGATTAAATGTGCAGTGTTCTATTTATTGCAGTTGAGAATCTTGTTCTGTGATCACCTTTCTGACCACTTAAGAAAGAGTATAAGTACTTATAAGTACCACAAACATACTGGTCATTGAACATATCAATGAGTGAAAGGTGAGTGGGTTGATGATGAATGAGAGAGAAGTACCTTTGTTTCAATATTTATTGAGGCTTATTTTTAATGAAGTGTTCTATGTAGAGTGGAAATATTGCTCTTTTTTCTACCTCTTCATAATCTCTTTAGTAGGTCAAGTTGCTTTCTGTGACTGTGTCTTCATTATTTAGTTTCTGGAAAAGGTTGAAAGCTTTACCTAAGCTATCAATTAAACATTATATTGGTGTTTTTCATGAGTATGAGAGTAGATATTTGCTAACATGCTGCAAAGAAAGAATACTTGTTCATTGTAATTCTTGATGATATTATGAAACCACCATAAAGATGACAAAAATCTAGGACTATGTATCTCTGATGGGATGGAAAGTACAATTTTGGCAGAATATACCATGATTTTGTGCTAAAAATAGGAAGAAAAATGAAGTTTACCAACTTTACAAATGTTCTTTTCCCCTGCAGGAGAATCTTCCTGCAGGGGTAAAGCCTTAGAATGGCTGTACCCAAGCTGAGCAGGCAGAGAGGACTATTCTTACATTTGCAGATTACGTCAAGTCAATAAAACAAAACTGACTACACACTTAAAATTTCATCAGTGAAGATGCAATCATTTTTAATAATATCTCTGCATATGCATCAGTCCAAATTGATTTTTCGAAGCAATTTCACATCATCATCTCATGTGAACCTCCAGCAATTCTGTGAGGGAAATAATCCATCTGAATGGTCAGTCTGTTTTAGAGGCAGAGAAAAATTCCCAACTCTTACTCTGGAGTTCCTTTTCTTATATTCCTAATTGTTCTTTTTTTCTATCTTCAGCTTCATCTGTGTATGATTTTCACCTTTATGCATAAAAATGTCTAATTTAGGCAAACAAATGAGGTGTTCTCCAATAATATTCTCCCTGTTGTCTAATAATCCCATCCAATAGCGATACCTTTTGATGTAGGCAGGCAGGCAGATAGGAAAGACCACCTCCAAAACCAATGGCAGTAAGTTTCCTGGGAAGTAATAGCTCCGAGGTTTCAAAAGCCAACCCTGCAGAAAACAGGAACTAAGGTTTGATAAGACCCTCACCTGTCACCAGCAACAGACCCAAAGAGGCTCCAGCAGAAACAAAAGGCTAAGAAAGAAATTCAAAGACCATCACCACTCCCAGCCCTACCTGCCTTGGCAACCTCCTAAGCAAGGAACTTTTGCCTAGATAGAAGCCCCATATGAGGGCAGATTGGAAAATCTTTACAAAGGCCACCTTGAACAAAGGAGGGGTATGCATATGCTGCCTGAGCCCATGCCCATGTGCTGCCTGAGCACATGTCCAAGCACACGTAATGCCTGAGCACATTTATTGCCCAAATTTCCATCTTGAGATGTGTACTTTCATGCTTTCCTGTCTAATGCTGATATGTGTGTAGGGGCTCTCATCACTTTTTGAAAAGTCCCCCCCCCCCCCCGTGCACTAATCTCTACTCTCTACTACTTTCTCTCCCTCCTTCCCTTCAAAACCTCCAAATAAAATCTGTTTTATTTCACTGCTTGTTAACTCCTGAAATTCTTTTTTGTGAGGAGAGACAAGATCCCAATAACCCTGGGTCCCATGTGTGGCAAAGATGGATGGGGAGAAAGTGACCATCGTTCTCCTCCCTGCTTCATATAAGCCACCTATGGGGCCTATGAGCATCACTTTTACAGCAAAATATCAGGAAAGAGGCACACACTCACCATCTAAATAGCTTGCCTTCTAATCTTCCTTCTCAGATATCTACATTTTATTTATTTATTTAATTTTTTTATTAGTGAAACACCATGAGGTACAGTTGTAGACTTACACATTTTTGTGCTTGGGTTTCAGTTATACAATGATAGAGTACCCATCCACAATGATAGAGTACCCATCCCACCACCAGTGCCCATTCTCCACCCCCACAAATCCCAGTATCCCTCCCACCCCCCCATCCCCCATCCCACCCTGCCTCTGTGGCAGGGCACTCCCTTTTGTTCTCTCTCTCCTTTTGGGTGCTGTGATCTGCAGAAGAGACATTGGGTGGCAATCATGTTCTGTCTATAGTCTACTTTCAGCATGCATCTCCCATCCTGGCCAGATCTTCCCAGCACCCTTTATTTGGTGCTCCCTCTCTGAGCTGCCTTTACCCCTAGAATGTGCGGCTGGCCACGAAGCCATGGAGTGAACAACCTGGTATTTATCAAAGCTGTTCTTGGGTGTTAGTCTCTTATTTTGTTACTTTATGTTACCCAGATGAATGCAATCTTTCTATGTCTGTCCCTCTCTTTCTGACTCATTTTGCTTAGCATGATATTTTCCATGTAGTACCACTTGTATGTAAATTTCATGACTTCATTTTTTCTAACAGCTACATAGTACTCCATTGTGTAGATGTACCAAAGTTTCTTTAACCAGTCCTCTGTTCTCAGGCACTCAGGTTTTTTCCAGATTCTAGCTATTGTTAACAGTGCTGCAATGAATGAACAAACAAGTGCAGATGTCACTTCGACTATACTTTTTTGCCTCTCTGGGATATATTCCCAGGAATGGTATTGCTGGGTCAAATGGGAGCTCAAATTCTAATTTTTTGAGAATTGTTCATGCTGTTTTCCAAAAGAGTTGAACCAGTTGGCATTCCCACCAGCAGTGAAGGAGAGTCCCTTTCTCGCCACATCTGCGCCAACACAGGTTGCTTTTGTTCTTTTGAATGTGGACCAGTCTCTGTGGTGTGAAATGATATCTCATTGTTGTTTTGATCTGCATCTCCCTGATGATTAATGATGTAGATCATTTTCTCATGTGCCTTTTAGCCATTCGAATTTCTTCTTTGAGAAAGTTTCTGTTCATTTCGTCGCCCCACTTTTTGATGGGGTTGGATGTTTTCTTTTTGTGGAGTTCAACCAGTACTTTGTATATCCTTGATATCAACCCCTTGTCAGATGTGTATTCAGCGAATATCCTTTCCCATTCTGTAGACTGTCTTTGTATTTTGGTCACTGCTTTTTTGGAGGTTCAGAAGCTTCTTAGTTTAAGATAGTCCCATTTGTCTATCTCTGTTTTCACTTGCTTGGTCTCCATTTTATTTTGATTAGCCCCCCAACCCCTCCCCACCCCTGCACACCCAGCACTGGTGCTGAGATCCATTCTTTCCTTTTGACTTTCTCTGATTTTCTATGTTTACTTTCACCTGTTATAAAAGAATGTCTACTCAATTTGAGGACTACATTTTTATCATAACCAAATCTAAATTTCTGTCCGAACCTCTCTTTTCATATACCTATATGTATCTATATTGGACATGCACAAAACTAAACCAATTTCCAATGAGTTCAAGTTGGTTTCTTTTTTTTTCCCCCAAAAATCTATTTCTGATCTTTCATAACAATTCAATGATCCATCTCCTTGCTCAAGCCAGAATTCTGGATAACACAGGCAACCTTGTCAGCTTTTGATGTGTCCACTTTTCAACAACATATACTTTGTTAATCCTATACACTTAAAGTCCTGTCAATTGTAATTGATCTTCTTTTTAAAAAATTCAAGTGTGATCTCCTCCTTTCATTCCCATTGGCAGTATTCATTATAGAGTCTCATCTTAACTTATGAAATAACAAATATCCCAATAATTATAATGTAAATATAATATAAATATTTATCCCAATGGTTATAATTTTCCTTCTTCTCAAATAGCTATATTACTGTCATGGAGTGTTTTTAATATTTACCTGCTTAAAGTACATCTATTTTAAATCTTCTTTTTAGTGCAATATTTAAACTTATTTGTGGTCTGTTACAGTCTTCCATTTCAAATTTACCTGGTCCCATACTTTCTTTGCCTCTATTCTATTAAAATCCTCAGGCTGTTCTGTGTCCTTTGGCAACCTTGCTGGAAGTGCCCTCTGTACTCTGGATTGATTGCTATTCCTCCTAAATTCCTGTTCACCAGAACCTCCAAAGGTTGCCTTACTTACTTACTTCATTGCAAATGAAATGAATTAAGATGAATTAAATTAGATAAGATTGGACTTCTCGATCCACTATGATCAATGTTCTTAAAAGTGAAAGAAGGGAAAAACATAGGGAAGAAGATCTCATAAAGACAAACAGAACTGAGTTGATATGTGTATATAAGCCAGTGAGTGCCAAAATTTCTGCAGCACCAGAAACCAGGAGAGAGTCATAGGATGATTTCTCTCTGTTAGCCTACAAGGAGAACCAAACTTACCATAAACTTGATTTTAGACAAGTCACCTGCAGGAGATTTTGGTCCTTTAAAGTTAACCAGCTTGTGCTTGTTTAATTAGATCTAGAAAACTATTTTACACTCCCTCAACCCTTTTGTGATAGACTTTGTCTAGGTTTGACTCAGGTTTGGGTGTGGGAACTATGTATGTCCAAAGAATCAAGTTCTGATACTGTAATGGAGAGTTCCCACCAGAAAATCACTCAGAGATATTACAGGAGCTTTAGTTTTCTGATTCCAGCATCTTGCACAGTGCGAGGTATGGAGAAGTACTGAGTTTCACTTGGTCACATCACTGCAGTGACAGGTTTCTGATTTTTGCTGTCATATATCTTAGAGTCTTTTGTTTTTTATAAACTAAAGTATCAGGTGCTCATGATTTTGACTTCTTTTTGAGTTGCTCAAGTTGATTGTATTTTAGGCACAAAATTCTATAATTCACTGACAATCTAGTGTGATCCTTGACTGATCTAGAGGTATCTTCTGGTAGGAAAACTAGCTTCCTTGGAAAAACTGATCTTACTTTATGCCCTGGGACAAAAAAGCTTTGAATATGGAGGGCAGCCAGGGCGTTTAGTAAAGGCAGAAAGGGGAGGAAGGGGCAAGAACAATGAAGTGAAAGATGGAAACCCTTCAGCACTATTTACTTAAAATAATGTAATGAGAATAGTTACCTTCATTACCCATAGTAAGTTCTTGGGTAATGGGTACTTTCTTAGCAGTTTCATTTCAGTGCTCATTTCTCTTCAAATATCCCCCTGCTCATCTTCCTCTGCTTCCAATACATATATAGAAAGTAGAATTTTTTGTTTCATCTGAAAGTTCCTCAAACATCCCAATTTTCTTTCCAAGATTGACCAGTCTTTGCTGAGTGTCATTTAATTCTTACAGGTGACAAGACGTAATGAACATGAGATGAAATATTTTTCTTTATAATTGAGTCTATTCCCTTTTGATTTATCAGAAGACAAATGAGTTCCAAAAATTCCGATGAATTTGAAAGGTCCATTGCACATTTAGAAAACTGTATTGTACCAAAAGGTACTTTAGAAAAACGTATTGCATGAGTGCGCGCACACATACACACACACACATGCACACGCACACATACAAACACAGACACATCAATTATTTGGTTAACTGATGAGAAACTAAAGGCCAAGTTTGGAAATTGTTCAAGTTTTCTATGAATATTCATAAATAATTAACTTGCATCTCAATTTAGAACCTAACAACAGTTCCTTTCCATTTTTTGTTTTGTTTTTAATATCTGAGTTAATTATATGCTGAGGTCTAGTTTCTGGGTCTTCTTTCCTAGTAGATCTAATAACTGCCTTTGATGAAAATAACCATCTGCTGTTGCTATCATTAGGCTAGTTCGCTGATGTCTGCAACCTAGACTACCTATAGCCAAGACCTGGGAAGGACAACTTACCTCCTCTCCTCCTTTCTTCCACTCTCTGTACTAAAAGTGCAAAAAATAGCTTGCCAGAGAAAAAGACTAGAAAAAATAGGAACCTCTCCCAAAATAAACAGAGAAAAACTAGTTTGCATTATCCTTCTAGGTATTTTCAATCCTCTTGGACTGCCACCTGTTCAGCCCCAGGGTACAGATATGTGAAAGATACAAAAATGCAAACCCCTGGGGGTAAAAAACACCTAGAAAGAATAAACCATCCTCACCCTGTACAAAGAATCTGTATTTTGAGAAACAAGGCTACATAGAAGAATAATCAGGGCCCTGGGCTGTTAGCAGGAGGGAGGCCTTTCCGGGACTGCCCCTTTTGTCTCTTCGCCTTGTACAGGCTGGAGGATGGGATAATTGTGGACAAAGGGTCCGAGGAGGGCGGAGAGTAGGGTATGAACTCTTCAGGCAGCTGCTTTCAGCTTTATTTACCGTCCCATCTTTCCGCAGAATGCTCAGGTCCAGTTCCGAACGCCTTCGAGGTGCTGACTGCGGAGTAACACTGCCATCTAGTGGCCATCAAGCCCTCTGCGAGCTGGCTTTCTCTGCCCCCCTGGCCCGCTCTATTGCTTCCTCTTCTTCCCTTTCTCGCTCTCTCCCTCTCTCCCCCCTCTCTCTCTCCTTTTAAAAAAGGTTTTTATTCCGTCAAGCAAAAAAAAAAAAACAAAAAAAAAAAACCTGGCTCTTGGAAAACAACCAACTCTGTTGGAACTCAGAGATAATAATCAGTTTCTCTGGGCTTGTGAAATTGGCTCATTAAGCGTGCTTTTTAACAGAAAATATTGGAAGCGATTAAGTCTGCTTTACTGAGTGGGCATGAAATGGCCAACCTTCGGCCACCCACAGCTCCTAGGTGCCTGGCGCCGTTTTATGCATGCAGCGTAATGTCTTTACTTGAAGTGCTGTTTATTCATCACCTGCTTATTTATCTCTTTGCATTTGGCAGGCACATCGATCAATGTTAAACTGTCACACAAGGTTATTTTTCTTTTACATAACAGTATAGGCCTAAGGTAGTGGCATATTAAAAGTAATAACTTTCTAACTTGTAGCTCAAGATGACAGCCCCATTTTTACCCGAATATATTACAGCAAGGGTTTCCTCATTCCCTTCTCCTCCCCCTCTCTCCACTCCTCTAGTGCTCAGCTCTTCCAAGGTCAAAGGCGTCACTCTGCCTTTCTTCCTTCCCGCTTTGCATACCACTTAGTTTCCTCTTCACCTCCAGTTATCTTCAGCTTTTAGGCTGATAAGACCACAGAGAAACATTCTGCCCACCTGGTGTACACATCTTGCTTGTCCGTCTGTATGATGACATTTGCCCTTTTGCATAAAGACGTGGTGGCTGACTGGATTCTGGTGAAGCTGCAAAAAGGCTTCTTCGAATGATGATGATGGAGGTTGTGAAGATCTTCCCCTATCTCTGGTCAGTTTGGTAAAAAGTGGTGGGATGTTGCTCTTTTTTTTTTATATTGCTTTGCAGTTCTGATAGGTGACAACAACTGCAAGCAAAGCCCAGAGTAAAAAAAGAATTAAAAAGCAACTGACAACAACTAGTTTTGCCTTGAAGCAACTGGTGTTGGTGAAGGGCTTTTAAGTTGAGTAGTTTTCCTTCTGTTTTCTCTGGTTTTAGCTAGATTCCTGTTGCTTTCAATCACCCAGGTTGTGATGCCTCCTTTCTTGGCAATAGGCCAGGCAAGCTTTCTTTGTACAAACAGATTTTCTTTTCCTTTCTTTCATTCCTTTTTTCCCCCAGTCCAGCCTAAAAATGCCTACAGATAGAATATCAGATCTTTTTAGTATCAAATTTCAAAGTGGCCCTTAGAATTCCTTCCTGCCCTTGATCTTTCCCTTTGGATTTTAGCTCAGACTTAGACTCTATAGCTAAATATGTCTTGGATGGTGGCTTTCTGATATAATGCTTTGATAATCTTATGTACACAGAAACTAAATATCTTACTATAGTGGATATTGTTGCACAACTATTCTTATGACACAAGTTACTACGCTTACTCTGATCATCTATTTCTGTGCGTATCAAATAGTTTGTGAAGAGAGGATGAGTAAGGAAGTGTATATGATTAAGAAAATATGGACCAGCTGATTTCTTAGGAGGCTCACAAGTTAAGCATTGGTTCTGGCCCACATTTTGCATTCAGTTGTACATCCTTGTGCATAGGAAGATGGTGGAATGCTGATCTATGGTGATCTATTTTATCCTGGTTAGTACAGCCCCAGACCAAAAAAAAAAAAAATAGCATGCCCATTAAAAAAAGAATGCAAGCCAGCCTGTGTCTAAGCTCTTACGATCAATATTTGCATTAAAGTAGTTTAAATGTATGTGGCTCTGAGACTGTCCATTCTTTCAACCTGACCTGCTGCATTGATTAGGGCTAGTGATAGAGGGGGAAGGAGCAAATCAGGCGAGGAAAAGAATTAAAAGGAAAAACAGAAGAAAATGAAAGCTGTCTCTTTGAGTACTGCAGGATATATGCTTTGAGCTATTCATGGATGCCATTTTTGCTCAACTGCCCACCCTGTAGGAGAATCTCCTCTATCCACATCTCTCACAAGGCTGTTTTGTGTTTCAAAATCCAACAAAAGAATTTCTGGATGCCTCTAAGGATGGACGACTCAGAAGCTTGAAGTTAATAGCTAAATGTGAACAGGCAAATGCTCTCATTTGGTTACTCTTCTTAGCTACTTTTACTCTATTTTTTCTTCATGACTCATGTGTTCATATTTGGAATTATTGCTTGCTTGATAAAAGTCTCATTATTACAATTATAAATTAAATGCTATTTTGTACCCAAAACTCTCAAGTTCTTTCCAGATACCATCAAAGTTGTTTCTTTACCGTTGTCTCTCAAAGGTTAAGAGGACTACCTTTTCAAATTTGGTATTCAGTAGTGGGTTATAAATATTCCAAAATCAAACCAATAGTAAAAAGTTCTTCACATCCAGATTTTCAAACTTTCAAAGCCTCTTAGCCAAACCGTTAGATAATACTGAATTTGAAAACTATTTTTCTGGGTTGAGATGTTTTACCAGAGCAAACATCACACTCACCACTACTCTCTGAATGAGGATACATCAGTGCTTACTTTATCATATCACAATCTGTTATCGTATCACCATAAACACTTTAAGTTATTAGAACACAAAATATTTTAGTAAAAACATGGTTAGAGATTGATCTCCTAAAGAAAGCAAGGCAGTAACCAGAGGATAGTTACTACATGACAATACTTTGTTCTCCTTCTGCTAAGACAAAGATATGACCCATATGTTTATTGCTTGGTGAAACAATATCAAAAAAATGTGAAAGTTTCTGAAAAAAAAAATGAACACTTGAAGCTCATTTGAAAGCTACTTGAACTAGAGTATAAAGATTTTTCTCTATACGATAAAGTATTTTACATTAGCATTTTTTCACAGATTATATTATGTGTTGATATCTACTGAGACACATTTCAGATGTTATATACTTCTCAATATCTCAGAAACTTATCTGTAGATAATAAGCAACTATAAAATAGTTAAATTCTTTTACAAATAGAATGTGATATTGTCGTGCTATCAGTCATAAGGAAAGGAAATTTAGGATATGTAAAAAAAATGGGGTATGGAGAAGTAGAGTGTTGGACTTGAATATGGATGGACAGAGGATAAATTGAAGCATAGCAGAATAGTGAGAAATATGAGTAGAGTTTAGAATTTCAGTCCTCTCAGCCAAGGCTAATGTTGTTGGACTGTTGGGTTATTGGGCTAATATTATCAGGTTGTTGGGTTAGTCCAGGCTACCAAGACCCTCAAGGTTAAGATTGGACAGTTGAAACTTTATTGCATTAAGTATATTCTTTTTATTTTATTTTATTTTTATTGTCTTGGGGAATCAGTCAAATTTGTCTGCTGAAATTACAGCTTGGAAATTTGACCTACTTAGGGCATTGCTTAGAGCACTGGAGTTTCAAACAAGCCCTTCACTCTAAAGGAAGAATCTCTTGATACTTTCATTTTCTCAAGGATGAAAAGAAATTAAAAGTAACACATGTGAAGATTTTACTTATGAGGCTAATGTGAAGTGGGGAAATTATCTCCAGAAAGAAATAAAAAGGTGAAAGCAATTTTTCAAATCTGAAATCTTTAAAGCAATGTGTTGATAAGTTTGCTTTTTTACCAAAACTGATGCACAAAAATCGAGCTTATCAGACACATACAATTGTGTGCAAAGAATCAATCATGTTAGAAAAGGGTTTTCTGTAAGATTCCTCTAAAGACAATGTCCCTCTGTATATTTAAATGTGCTTTGATATACTAACCTGAACATTCATGCATGCATGCAGAAAAACAACACCACCAACAAAATCAAACCCACAAATAAAGCCCCCATTTATAAAAAAAAATTAAAAACCATATCATTCTTGGTGGCAGATAAATACTTAGTTGTTGCCATATCTTGGATTGAGTTAGGTAATAATACTCATGTATTATGAAACAGAGAATTTTAATAAGAGTGTAGTACATTCATTTTGAGTGAAAATCTCTGTTTACCTTCCTGTTTTTCTGGTTCATCATGAAAAATGAAGTTTTGTGCAGATTAGTAGTTCTCGAAGGGCAGTTCTCAGAAATGCAATATTAACCTGACATTGGTTTTGTTTAGAAAATGCAGATCCTGGGACCTCATTTCTGAACTGCTGAATCAGAAACTCAAAGCTATTCCTGCTGGGGAGTATGTTTTAAAAACCGATTTCTATATTTGAAGTAGTATTCTTGGTAATGCAGATTGTTCAAAGTTTAATTATCAGATAAGCTAAATGAAATTTCTATGTCACTTAAAATACAATTCTTTTTAGTTAAAGACTGGTCTCAAAATATCATTTTCCAGTGATCATTTAATTTCAGTTGACTTAAGATGCTATTTGTATTAAGTGGGTACTAATTTAACATAGGTTTATAGTCATTTGAAGCCATTTTTATTCATTAAGAAAAATATCTCTCTAGATTAGATTATCATGAGTTTGAATAGCAATAGGGATTACTCTTTGTAGGCCTGAGGATTTTCCAGATGAGTGAACACTCTGTTTTACTGACCTCCGGAAAAGCATGGAACTTTTTTTTTTTTTTTTAGCTACAGAGCAGAATGGTGACATCCTGATACCAGCTTTACTTCAGGCAAAGAAAATAACACCACACACACACACACACACACACACACACACACACACACATACACACAACACATTTTCTGTCTGGATTCATAAGTAGAAAGTATAATTTATTATGATTTATATCATTTTAGTGTCCATTATAATTTCTATATTTTGCTTTATATTTCCAGAATGTTAAAATATTATCTTCACTGTCAAATTCTTTATTCTTTCGGTACTAGTTTTGAAAAAAAAATATATGCAGTAGATTTATTTACTAACTCTAAGGTTTTACAGTCTTAAGTACATTTCATACTCAAGGTGCATAAAAAAAGGGAAAATTTTCTACGTAGTACATAGAACATATCTTTCCCAACTGTTGGTATACCCTATTAAAAAAAAAGAAAAGAAAAGAATGCCCTTCTACCACACAAGCTACTTAAAGAAATTTTAAGACCTCCTCTATCCTTATTTTGTTCTATACTGATTTTTTTTTCTTTGTGAATTCAAAGTCCACTAGTTTCCTTAGTTTCTCTGGTTTTGATAATAGGACTATCTAAACAAATAGAGAAAAATTACCTCCTAGCTTGGAAAGTTATTAACTCACCCAGGTTTTGACCTTGGAGCTCAGTACTCTGCCACTTGGAAAGTCATCTTGATAACTGCTCTTTAAAAATGATTTCGATCAGTTGAAACTTTTCACCTGATAAAGAAAATAAGAAGTCCAAGAAAATGATAATGGGTGCAATGTGGGCACAATGCACTGTTTCAGAAATCTAGGTTCTCCTAATCTACTGAAATTTGGCAAGTTTTAAGAGGAAAATATGAATGACTATGAAACTCAAATTTGTATGATTAGTTTCGAAATCTATTTCTGTGATTAATTCCAAATCTTTAACTGTGCAATAAATTTGGCCATGGATTTATTTAAGCTGAATTACATTAATCTTTTTTTTTTTTTTTACTTTACATGTAAAAGTGGGAACTCCCAATATTGTAATCAAATGCTTGAATTGCTTGGGCACCTCTTTCTGGCACTGGTGGTAGCTAAATTGACAGAAATCTTGTGTTATCAGAGACTGGAAGGTGAAGTTACAGAGTTAAGATCTGAATGTGAATATTGCTTTTTTTTCCCCTGATAACACGTTTAAGTTTTATTTAGTGTAAATCTATTTCTGAATTTTCAGCAAAGTGTCATTAGTGTAAGATGATCTGGCAACCTTCCTGATGGGTGAAGGCAGAAAAGTACATTCCCTTAAGAAAATGAAAGCTGTTCTGAGTGGTTTCTGACTATCACGGATATGCATATAGAAAGTTTCAAGAGTCTATAGGGCCAAAATATGAAGAAAGTTAGTCTGAATTGGAGAGTTCTGAAAGACAAGCAAATACCACAAATACTATATTAAGGCATACAAATTAGGTTCAGAATTGAACTAACTCTTCTGCAAACTTTGATTTTATCAGTTTAAATCCCCGAGTACCAATTTAATGCTTACACAGATATTATCTACTGAATAATCTGGGTTATGAGCCAAAAATTCTCTACATTTTCTAGCAGAACAGTAATTAACTCACCTCTTTAATTCCAAAAGCTATTATAAAGAGAAAAACCTTGAGACATCAGGTAATATATTCCTTAATTTCTAAGGGAATACAAGAATGGTTTATAGTCTATACTCTGACAGAATTGCATTCAAATACATTATTTTCTGTGTAATTGGGATTGGATTTAATTTAATTTGAATATCTTTTTTTATATACTCATAGAATAGGAGCTTACTGTTTGAACGTGGATCACATCCAGTTTTGCCTCTTCTTTTTGCAAAAAAAAAAGTTTTATAGAGGCTACACATGTTCATTTAGGTACTGCTGTTTTAGGCTGTTTTCACACTGCAAAGGCAGAATTAGTAGCTGTTGCAGAGACAACATTACTTATAAAGCCCCAGATATTTATCCCTGGTCCTGTGTGAAGGTAGAATTTATCCTTTGCAAAGACTGTATTTTAATGATCATAGTAACTTATTATTTTTCTTGAGTAAATTAGATGTTTGAAAAAATGGAGAACATGTATAAGAATATAGGTGGGGGAAAGTAGTACTTTATTGTTTGGAATTTGTATTCTCTTTGCATTTCTATCACTCTGTCAACTTGGAGGGCTTATATCACTGTGCTCAGTCTTGATTCTGTCATATGTAACAAAAGGAACTTGTTCAATATGTTTATTAAGGTCTTCTCCTCTCCTCAATTGTCTTCTTCCTTTCTCTTTTCCTTCTTCTCTTTACACCCTTCCTTCTTTCTATCATTTTAAAACAGTTTCTGTCATGGTAACTGAGTACAGTCTTCCCTAACCACTTCTGCCTAGATTAACTTCTTCCTTTGTATGCCATGCAATGAGCTGAGTCATATATTGTATTATGGTTTCTCCTTTATTAACTGTTACTTTTTCTTTTTATTATTAAAAACTTTCTCAGAATAAGACCTATATTACCCTTCTCTTCATATCTCTAATATGATTGTTTTAGATTCAGGCACTAAGCAATTATTATTATTACTATTATTATTATTATTATTGTAAAAGCAGGACATATAAACAATTGTCCATGTGTTTTAAAGGAACTGGATCCCATATTATTTGCACTAGTATAAAAATATTTATGCCTCATTATAAGTAATTGTAGTTGAGACATATTTATGGTAAAGATGGGGAGAAAATGGACCCAGGTATTTTTCTTAAGAGAGTCAATTGGATGATGCAGTGTCTTGGTTATACTGCTTAGCTGGAAGTAATTACAGAAGTAGTTGTGGGAGATGAGAGATCTGTACTTGAGATCCAAAATGAATATACCTTGTCCTCGCTAAAATTACAATCTTCATAACATGAGTGAAAGTGAAAATACTAGAGTGCTTTGTTATGCTGTCATGTATAATAAGAGGCATTTATTTATTTTTTGTGACATACCCTGTGGTGATCAGGTGTCTATAGGCATCACTCTTAGTACAGGAGGGGAATACCTGTGGTGCCAGGGATCGAACCTGGGTCAGCAACATACAAGATAAACACTCTATCCGCTGTGCTATCTCTTTGCAGCCCAGTAATTAATTTATAATGGGACTACGGTTGCCAGTATTTATTGATTTCCTACAGTATGCTTCAAGGTTAATTAGAAGAATATGAAATATGTAGTCTTTTGATTCAAGGATTGGGTCAAGGATTGGGTCAAGATGGACTAAAATCTCACCCACTTTCCTATCTAGTTATTTCATCTTCAGTGACTTTACGTTTGATGGATTGTATGAATAAGTTTAATCCATGCAGTTGTTGTTTGTACTTCTCACTGGTATTTACAATAAAGAAGATCTTTGCTATTGCAGTCTTTTTCTCTAGTTTAGAGGTTATGATAGTTTATTTACTTGTTAGAAATGAGAGTAACTTACTATGCAAAGACTGATGAAAGCCCTGGAATGGAAAGGTGATAGTTATTTGAATTCAATTCAACCTCAAGAGATACACTTCCTTAATGGAAAGCTTTAGAGCACTGTCCTAGGAACTTCTCTTTTCTTGATTAGTCTTCAGCATACTCATTAAGGTAAAAAGATCTAGTATATTACTCAGGAGCAGGGGGACTACATTCTTATGTGCCATATGTTTTTTATTATACTCAATTACAAAAATAAAGAAGTGACACCTTAGATCAATGAGTAATTTCTAAATAAAATTTCAACTCGTTTTGAAAATATGCAAAACCATTTATCATTTTAAGAATATAAAACATTGCTATAACTTATATCTCCCTGTTTCAATATGAAAAAATAGGTAAAAAAGTTAATTTTAGCATATTATAGCAGATTTTGATTCAACAATGATAAATATGTATCAATAAATTAAGAAGGTGATCTATTATGACATGGATATAACATGGATATATATGGATAAATATAACATGGATATATAATATATACATTATAATATGGATATCATTCAATATTTTTGGTTTACATTTGGGCCACACCCTGGGCAATGTCCAAGATTTACTTCTGGCTCTGCACTCAGGGATCACTACTAGCAGTCTTTGAAAACTATATGGAGTATCAGCAATCAAACCCAACTTGATCACATACAAGGCAAGTTCCCTACCTGTTATGCTACATATCTGATCCAAACTTGATCTCATTCAAAAGGTAAATGCCTATTTGTGTTTATGATAGCTGAAAAAAATTATACTGAACTTGTCTTTTCTCAACGAAGGAAATTCTGAATGAGTCTTTACAAAATTTCCTGATAGTCCAAAGGAAGTTTCTATCTACAAGTCTAGAAAATTGTTAAGGAATTATAGAGTTTGAACGTGGAAAATGGTGAGATTAAGTATAATGTGTCACTTCTTTTGGTTTGGAATATTGAGAGCAATGTAGATTGAAATATATTTGCAGTTGTTATTTACAAAATGAATTAAAGATTGTTGTCTAGAATTTAAGATGCCAGGGGTAATTGTCTAGAATTTAGGGAGGCTAGGGGTAATTGAATTAATTGAACATTCAATTAAAAATCTCATGCCAGTTAGAAAATGTCTTAGCAATTATTCAAATAAGAATCTGAACCGGTTAATATAAAATGACTGTAGTTGAAAAGGACAAAGAAAAAGTGCAGAGAAAACAACATCTTCTGACATAATGGTTACACATATACCAATACACTGAGTTAATTTTCCTTTTGACTTCTGATGGTGAGAATGGCAATTAGAGAAGAAAAGTAAATAAATGAGTGAGTGTATTATTTATGAATAAAAGAGCACAGGTGATAGTTTAAGAATTCTTGAGTAACATTTCATGATATAGGAAGAAGGAAACTATGCCTTTGATATAAGATGTGATAAAACTCATTGAACCATTGTCTGAATCAGATGATTATTCAGCTAGGGTTAGAGACCAAATTCTAGGCCAGGGAATGACAGTTTGAAATAACTTACTTCTTTCTTTTATTTTAATAAGATTTTTTTCTTACTGCTTTCTGTTACTCCATTAACCATAGCAATTGGGAGAAACCAGAAGAGTCTTCTTCTGTTCTGTTCCATAACTGCCGCCCCCGATGTGCTGAGCAATAAGACTCTATATTTCAGTGTTTGAAGGAACTGCCTGGACCCTGTCTTTCAAAGCAGTGAAAGCAATTTTTCCACTATCCATCCCTTTCTTCACTTGATAGAAGAACAAAATCATTGAGTCATAAAATGCATCTGGGTTTTGAATCCATCTTGGAGCAAAAGTAAACTGTTGTTCTTGGACAAGCCCCAGAGACCACTTCTAATTTCTCAGATCATTTTCTCCTCTTAGCCTACGCATATGTATACAGGTCTTTCTATAGCTACATTTTGAAAAGGCACACTTTTAATACCATAGGAGCAAAAAAAAATCATTTTGGAGGTAAATATTCTTTCTGTAGAATTGCAATCAATATAGTCAGAACTAACAAGCAGATGGATGTATTTGAATGCCATTATCTTGTGTACAATGATATTATCTCTTTCATGAAAAATTCAGCAGTTTGGGCTGCCTTAGTGAAGGGAAGATTGAAGTTAAAAAAAATAGCAAGAAAAACATGATCAGACTCAGAATCCCTGAGGGGGTCCCATTGCATCATTTAGCAGGAGAATGAGCAATGCTGGAGAAGCAGTGATGGTGGAGGCACTGTCTGTGCTCCTTATGGCATTTTTGGCTTCAGGTCCCATTCAAGCCCCACAGCTGTAGGTGGGAGCTCCTGGGCCTGCTAAAGCATCACACCGTGACATTTTTATCATCCGTCTAAGAGAAGAAAATAAATTTGCTAACAGAATAGAGCTGGCAGGCTCATACCCCTTGTCACATTCCAGGCATCTCCTGGTCTGGCCTGAGCCAGAGGAAACCTAAGTGCAGGCCAGAAACTATGTGATGGACATGAAGTAGACTTAAATTGTTTAGAAGAATGTGGGTTTTCTGAGAAGGAATGTATGTTTTTTTTTTTATTGGATATTTAAGAAATGAAAACACTTAGACTGCAGGGGAGATGTGACCTCAGTTTTGTTCTCTCTAGGCCAAAGATACATTGACATGGGTGAAAGGGAGCTGAAAGTTATGCCAGCTTTATTTTTTGAGGGACTTAATATACATAGGAAGGAAAAAGAACACAAACAAGCCCTGTACAAATTTCTTTTACAAATGTTTTCTATTACCTGATGATTGAAATAAAAGTTTCATTGAGATCTCATACAAGTTGTCATTTATCAAATACTACAAACTGACTAATTTTTTCCTCTCTGAAGATAGCCTATATGTCACTTTTTTTGGTGGTGATGGGGAACTGGAATATGTAACCTCAATATCATAGTTTATTCTTCTGTGAAACATATTTCAAGTTTTATTATTTTAGTGAGAGCTTCCTGAGTGACTATTTTGTGAAGTTTCATTAAGTTGGTTTGTACCAAGCATTTTTCACAGACAGGCCTTGCAATGTACTGTTGTTTATGACATCTTGTATGTCCCCAATCAGGCTATGAGTCACTTGAGGTTAATCTTTGTGACTCCAGTTTCTAACAAGCTGCCCTAAACAGATTAGACAGCCAGAAAGTGTAATGTATTGGTAATACTGATGAAGAATGGCATAAGTCATGTTTTTATAATTAAATTTTATGAATGTGACATTGGATTATTACAGGAAATGCAGTGTAGTAATATCATAAGGCATCATATAAGTAGTTTCCCCAATTGTAATGAGAAGATAGATTCATTTAGAAAAAATTTTTTGTATATCTCTCAGTTAAGTTTATCCAAACACATTTAAAAGTCATTGTTACCTGTATCAAGTTTTACTAGAAAAAATATAATATAAAGCAAACAGGTTAATTATCTTCAATGATAATGCTAAATAAGATCATATATCTATATATGTGTGTATTTAGATATGTATATACATAGGTATATATAGATACATATATATATATATCAGATACACAGAGAGACAACTGGAGCACAGCTCATGTTATTTTTAAAAGGAATTTTAAAATTTATTCCTTGTTTTAATAATACTAGTGATGAGACATAGTACAATTAAGATTTATTTGGGGGATAATATTTAACTTGGAAAGTGGAGAAAAGTGGGTGGATCTTGGAGATATGGAGATATGGGGAGAAAGGAAAGGTCTGCATGACCTTTTCTACTGAGAAGCAATATGTAGATTCCACAGACTAAGTTTTCTCATTGACCCTTCTAGGTACTCCTCTCATGACTCATATTCTTCATTACATTTTTAAGATTTTTATGTTTTTATCTTTCTTCTTTTCCTTATGTTCTAGTCTCTGCTTAACCAGAAATAATCATAAAATTTTATTGAGTAGGGGCTGGAGCGATAGCACAGCGAGTAAGGTGTTTGCCTTGCACGCAGCCAACATGGCCGACACAGGTTCAATTCCCAGCATCCCATATGGTCCCCCGAGCACCACCAGGAGCAATTCCTGAGTGCATGAGCCAGGAGTAACCCCTGAGCATCGCTGGGTGTGACCCAAAAAAAAAAAAAACCAACCAAACAAACAAAAAAACCCAAAATTTTATTGAGTATAGTTATGCATATCGATATGCCAGACACAGTAACAACAAAGTCTCCAATGGAGACGTTACTGGGCCCGCTCGAGCAAATCGACGATCAACGGGAGGGCCTTTACCTTTACCTTTATAGTTATTTAACTGCCATGCTCACTGCCACTCTCCACATGCTCGGACAAGCCTCACCCATGAGTGAATCCACTGTATATATAATGGTATTTTAAATTTTAGAGTTCCTGGAATGTGTGGCTGCAAATGCGGCCACACGACATCTCATACTCTACACCACTGATGTACCAAGAGTAGCACGCAACATTTGATGGGTTTTAAAGTAGAAGACAACCAATTTCGTGGGAAATATATATTAATTTCTTATACAAGGGTCTAATGGTTCCAGGGTGAAATACAATAATCTTCACAAACTTTCCTCTAAGGAAACTTTTTTGGATCATTTTTAGTGGATTTTTCATAACAAACAATACCAAATTAATTATTTCGGTCTACTTTGGGGGACATGGTTTGAGATTTGGCATGGAAACATTCAAAATATGGTGGTGGGAAGGTGCAAAGGTGATGTATTAAATGTAATGAAATATTATGAACAACTTTATAAAGTAAAATAAAATAAAATGACTGTGCTGGTGTTATGTCATTCCTTTATACTTGCTATGTTAAAATAACTTTTTACTTATATATTTTACTAATAATGAAATTAAAAGGAATTTGAAAAATTTTAATATTAATGTTATTAAAAATTGTATTTTAACTTTTTACCTCTAAATGATACCTCAAGTAAAGCAATGAAATAGAATTCTTTTCCTTATAAAAAACGGTGATTTCTATTAAAAAAAATCTCTACCATTGGTGAAAATGAAGCTGGTTGTTAGTTTATGAAGCTGTGTCTTCCAGTTTAAATGAATCAGAGTATTTAACCCCTTGTAAAAATTATAATATAAATTATCTGAAAAGAGAAAAAGAAATCAGTGGCTTTTGATTTTATTTTGCTCTTTGCTTCGTGTTAACTGACTGTAACTTGTGTAAAACCAGCAAATGTAAAGCAGCAGAAGACGAATCACTTTGTACTTTTTAAGTCAACAGGTTCTTTTAAAAAGCAAGTGTAGAGGGAAAATTTGAGTATAGATAACTTGAATAATAGTAGCAGAAATATCTGGGAGCAGATGTTCAAAACAAGTATTTAATGTTCTCTTTTATTTCATTTATTGACTTGTAATTATATTAGGGGCACTGTTGTAAAATCTGTCCTGGTACATTGGACAGGGTAAAGAATACAAATGTTTACAACCTCTTATTTTCTCAGTAAGAGGTTGAAAAATTGGAGATTTAACTAGATATTAACTTAGAACAATAATCAACAATGATACTGACAACAGATGACTGAATATAAGATCTACACAAACATGTATCAACACGATATTTGTTGATATAAATTTATATTTTAAAAATATCTACTCTTTTAGTCAGTATGACCTGAGGTGAGGGAGACTTGCATTGTTCTGGCTGGGACAACAGTATCTGATTTTACTTTTTTGTAATTGAACCTTCAGTTCCTAAAACTGGGGAGGACCTTATAAATGCCAATTTTAGGAGAAAAGAACTTTAGGTAAGATGGAAGTGCTTGCTCACTCTGATATGTGGCATGCACTCTAAAATAATGTAGTGACCTGTCGACTTTGAATCAAAAACATTATGTAAGTTGCTATTTTAAATTCTCTATTACTATATAATAAGATGAGGAGACTGTATTGGCAATGGTTCGTCATTTAGCTCTCAAAATGACAGCTTTCACTCTAAAGACATGTAAGCATTGTTATTCTCGCTGTCCTCCCCATTAGGAACAAATTAAAATTCAAGATAGAAATTCTGTTATCAGTTGAGAAAGCTGTCAGTTCTTTAAGAAGAACCTATCTTTCATGATAAACTAAAAAATTTATTATTTAGAGCAAAGAAATTTCAGCTATATATTCTTAATTTGGTTTGGTTTCACTATTTTCCAGAGCCTAGAGGAAGGTTAGAAAGGAAGTTATGGGATTAAAAAAAATATTTAATCTAAGTTGTAAAGGAGCTTGGAATCACACCACAAGCATCATAATTAACTTTAATAATTATAAATGTAAATGCAGACAAGCCACAAGGTTTTAATGGTGTGCCACATGCTTCTGCTAATTATTTTAGAGTTTGGACACATTCAGTGCCAGCTAATTATAAACCCTGCTATGGAAATCATCTGTTTATATTAGACTTATTGATCTCTAGTGTTTAAGCAATATGAAAAGGGAAATCTACAATGCTGGACCATCTGCTTTGTATTCCTAATTGCTTTTAAAGAATCAAATATATAAATAGTCAGCTTTTTATATATTGGGCTTCAAACTCTTTCAAGAAACATATTGTGCAAACTCAAGTGAATTTTAAAAAGCCAATTTGCAATGTTGCTTCCCTGCCTCCTTTTTAGAACCCATTACCTCTTACCCACACGATGTCTTTCTCTGACCTTTCCGTGGACCTCCAGAGCGAGTTTTTTCTCCTTCATCTCAGAAACTGGTCAATGCAGCTGAGAATGTAGATGCTTATATTTTTGTTGCATTCTTTCTTTAACTTCCTAAGAACAACTCTTTTTTCTCATCTTACTCTACCTCCTATGGCCGTGAATATTTAAAATTATTTCCTTTTTAGGAAGAAAGCAAAGATTAAATGACCAGGTGACTGTTTGCTTGCTTCTAAGATATATTTATTGAAAATCTAATCTCTGGGCACATGCGCTGAATGGCTAGGTGGTAAAATCACACCACTCCTAAATAGTCTTGTGGGGTATTTTGTTTGTTTTTGTCATTGTTTTGGGTTGGGGCCACACCCATCTGTGCTGAAGATTTACTCCTGGCTCTGTGATTAGGGATCAATTCTGGCAGTGTGCTCAGGAGACCATTGATAGTGCCAGGAATTGAACCCATGTTGTCCATACGCAAGGAAAGTTCTTTAACCATTGTTCTGTGTTTCTGGTGCCAGGTCTTATGATCCTATATGGAATATGAGTTAAATGAAGAGAGAGTAGGCTTTTTTTTTTAAAAAAAAACATTCAATTTTTTCTATTACTGTCATAAAGTTTTATCGTCATGAAGTTTTGCCCAAAGTGGGAGATGCTGCCCTCTGGTGGATCCTAGAATGATCCAGGTGCATACCTTTGGCAAAATTAAGGGTACTTCCTGTTGTTTGTTTAAAGACTTCTAGAGGCCAGGTGGATTACAGAGGTGTTTATTTATTTATTTGTTTACTTGCTTTTTGTTTTCAATGAGAAGGAGAGGGAGAGGCCATATAATTGAGACCTCTGGAAAAGATGGTCATTATTTTAGAGTATTGTAATCCTGGATATAAAGTCTACACATTTAAAATCTATACATGTTTATTTATTTTTATTGAGGTGGAATTGGTTTACATCACTACAAAGTTGCAGGAGTGTTATATTATAGCTCTTCAAAATAAGTTGTAAGTTAAATCACACCCAATACCATAATGCCAAATTCCCTTCTACCACCATCTAGCAGACATTTCCGGCTTTTGAGTCCCATGCCTTATTATTGCTTTCAGACACTTATACTTTTTTTTAATCAGAAAATTACTGGTTTAAATTTTACTCATTTTACTTCAATTATTTAATTACTTATTCCTAATTAACAAAGATACCCATTTACTAATATTTTACCACACTGACAAACATGGTAGATTCCCCACCAATATTGAAGTCTAATAATTAATACTTGATATGTATGCTGAATGATAGTTTATTTAGTAATTACTATGTAGTCTTTCTAGGATTAGTACCCTTTAGTTTTCATTGACAATATAAAGGTAGGATTGATTTTTAATTTTATAGAAAAGCAACATAAAATAAGGATTTAAGTTCATCTTTTTCTTCCAGTCAGAAAAGTTGTAAATTTTGCACTCAAGGATCAACAGAAAAAATTTTCTCAATATGCTATTTTTCTTAATTATACACTTAACTATCAACACTGAAAACCTAAAAAGGACTATAATTTACTGACTCAACTCCAAATAGTTGATGAAAAGTGGCTCCATGAAGAGTCTCTAAAATTGTTCATAAGAATTAAAAACCAAGGAAAATAAATCTAGTGCCTTTACGGGTATTTGAGGAGAGGAACTGGTATGCTTCATCATGGTCTAAATAAAAGAAAACAATCCAAGAATACCTGCTATGATCGTTAGTTTGCATTATTCTTGGGCACATTTTAAGGTATGTGTATAAATAGATGCATGTGAAGATTCCAAATTTTGTTAGGATAAGTATTGATGTTAAAACAGTTGTGACTTCTATGTTAACTTCTCTGTTTGGAATCTGTTCCTCTTAGATAATTTATCTGTCCTGAACATTGATCTCAGTTTGCTTTTTTCCACTGTTTCAAATAGAAGTTCTCTTATCTTCCACTTATGTCTTGTACCATGGACTTCCAGCATCTCTGAGTTTTAATCTCAGCACATGTGTAATTGTAGGGCAGCCCTTCTGAATAATCTAAATTCATTCCCATCAGAGCTATAAGTTTCCTTCCATATTGAAGTAAAAAGAGAATATTCAAAGTAAAAAAAAAAATAGTCTCTGAGTCTTGGCCGCTGATGGGATTACACGGCGCAGGGGGCCAGGTGGTGGGTGTGACCCCCGCCTACTGGAATTTGGAGGATCTGGGTGGAAGATGCTCGACTCCAATTCGAGTAGGCTTGGAGGTCTCGGCCCCGGAACCCGCGTGGCTTTGTCCCTCTGCCAGTACCTTCAGGTGTGCGGAGAGTGGTCTCAGCATGGTGGTGGCTGGTCCTGGAGGTCTCCGGCTGCCGTAGCCCTGGCCGGGGCGGGGAGGAAAGCTCAACCCGCTCCCCTCCAAGGGACTCCGGGAAGGAACACCGAGGCGCGGGGGCAGAGACTGCACTGCTCTCGTCCGGGATCTGGATTTTATAGTCTCTGAGTCTTGGCCGCTGATGGGATTACACGGCGCCAGGGGGCCAGGTGGTGGCCGCGCAACATCTTATTATCTCATTCCTACTTTGGACAAACTTGCAGGCTGTCGAATGTAGCCTGCCCACAGGGCAGAGTCTGGCAAACTCCCCGTGGCCTACCAAATATGCCAAATACCAGTAACAATGATGGGTCTCATTCTCCTAAAGAGCCCTGAATATAATCTCAGGGCTAGGATGAAAGAGACGTTACTGGGGCCTGCTCGAGGCAATCGACGATTAACAGGATGATGAAATGAAATGAAATGAAAAAAAAAATCACGTTTCTTAAAAGGTGCTTTAAATGTCTCATGTTCCCAAGTTCCCAACAAAAGTTACAAATCAAGAACCACACAATTGGTAGCTTTACTATTAGAGGGCTTCTGATATTGCTACCATTTAAATTGAATAATATTGCATAGTGGGCTTTATAAAAGCAACCATCTGAATCTGACACTCAAGCATGATTATCTTCCATTCCCATTTAAGAGTACAAAGTCCAGTGCTAATTATAACATCTGTTTCTGTGTAGTGTGCAAGAGACACATACATTTTTTTTGGTAATGAGGCTGTTTTGTTTTTTACCAACATATTTAAGTACAGTGACCCTTGCACATCACAGATTTGAATCGTGTGGCTGCATTCTGTGTATTGTCTTATACATGAGTGATGAAAGCTTTTGGTATTGATAAATTATTACAGATTATAAATATAGTCTCATAATTTTCTTAGTACCACTTTCTCTTTTCTAGATTGTATTGTTAAAATTCAGTTTATTATACATATAATACACAACTTAAGTATTAGCAGTTTTAAGGAAAACTTCTAGTCACCACCAGTAGTCAAGTTTTGGGAAAGTTTAGGTGGCCTTTTCACCATGCAGGTTATTGATACTTCTAAATGTTCTTTTTCAAAGTTTGACCTTAATTGTTTCTGCCTGAACTATATAATGCAATAAAGAAAGTAAAATATATAAGTATAGATATAAAATACTAAGATTTTAATTAACTATGTTAATTTATATATCATAAAATAGATTTTTTTTTTGGTGAATACAGTAACACTGTCCTCCAGTTGCTTATCAATTTTCTCAGTGGGCACCAGTAACTTCTCCATTGTGAGACTTGTTGTTACTGTTTTTGGCATATCAATTACGCCACGTGGAGATTGCTAGGCTCTGCTGTGTGGACAGGATACTCTTGGTAGCTTGCTGGGCTTTCTGAGAGGGACAGAGGAATTGAACCTGGGTCGGTTGCATGCAAGGCAAATGCCCTACCCGCTGTGCTATCGAACCCAGTAGTGTTTACAACTTATTCCTTGTTTTATGCTCAACAATCATTCCTGACAGTACTGGGCCATGAGTGGAGAGGTTCAAACTAGAGTCAGCTACATGCAAAGCATTATAATCATAAACATAAATGCTACTATAATCATATTACTTCAATTACAATAATATTTTTAAAAGAAAAATAATTCATAAAGTATTTAGGTCAGTAGTTGTCAGAGAGGATCTTTTATGAGTACATGTCAAAATTTCCATTTTGGGGCCAGAGAAATGAAAGGGGTGCTTGTCATTTCTCCATCTGATATACTTCACATATGATGCCCTCCATGAAGAAACTACATGGCTTCCATCTTTTCTTACAGCTATATAGTATTTCATTGTGCATATGCACCACAGCTTCTTTATCCATTTATCTACCATTGGACATCTGGGTTCTTTTCATATTCACACTACACTTAGCACTCAATGAACATAGGCATACATAAACTCTTTTAAAATTAATATTTTTGAGATATGCCAAAATGTGAAACACTGAGTCACAGATAAGCTCTACTTTTACTTTTCTGAGGTGTTCATACTGTTTTTCATAGAGGCTAACAGGCAATATTTTCACTAATAATGTATGAAGATTCCTTTTTACTGCCATTACTACTTTCTAGTCTTTTTAATGTAATATTTATTCAATATTTTACTACAAATTTGGTGTAAAATTACTTTAATTGCTGCCAAAAACTTTCAAAGGACATGCTCTGCACAGGCACAGCAAAAACCCATTTTTAAGGCTCGATTGTTTTGTGTTGGCTCAGTCTGTCAAAACTAAATCCTATGGGATTACCTACTTCTCTAGCTTTTGTATTTTTGACACACTTCATTTTGAGCTTATGAAAGAAATGAACAGATTAATGATGAGAGGTATGGTCTTTCTTAGACACCCGACATTTAGAAAACGGGATATACTAAGAGACAATCTTCAGTAATGGTTTAAATTTCTTTTGTCATGTTTCTCAAGTTTGGTAGCCCTCAGTAGGCACATTGACTTATAAAAGAACATATTAATTTTGGACCTGATAACTCTGGACACATTGATTCATAAAAGACATTTTCAAGATGTGTTTTAACCTGTGTTACACATTTTAGTCTCATTCTGCTATCAAGATGGATTAACCATGCCTACAGTTCTTGGAGATTTGCATTTTTTACTTTTTAATCATAATTTCCCATGAATTCTCAACTTATATGTTGCGAATTTAGTGTTGTTCAGTTTTGGAGCCACATCTGGCAGTGCTCTGGGCTTACTTCTGACTGCACTGAGGAATCACACTTGCAGTGGTCAGCACTGATCAGGGAATGATATTTGGTGCCAGGCAGCAAACCTGGTTGGCTTCATACAAGGCAAAAGTATTGACCTCTGTCCTATCTCTCCAACACATGAAATCTCACACTGAAACTATTGGATGCCAATTATCTCAATATTAATCACCTGAAGGATACAAATATCATAATATTGAGTTTGAAATTCATTTTATGTTCATCACATGCTTTATTTTTGTAAATTACATTGACTGCTAATCTTTTATTCTTAAATATATATATGAAGTAATATAATCTCAAATTCAGATATTATTAGTATGTTGCTAACTTTAGTATTTAGAGTCCAAATCATTGGGGGGAAATAAAAATTTTGTAAATTTTCCTTAAGGAGGTCTGAATTTCTTTAGTATGAAAATTGAATCTGCTCCCCTTGAGACGGTGATATCCTCCAAATACGCAACATATAAGTTGAGATAATTGAATTTGGTATCAGGGGATTTTTAAAAAAAATACCACCATGTGGGAATATATGGTATCCTCGGAGTATCAGGACAAAATTGCAACTCTTCATGTACTTCTTATTTTTCAAAGCCTTATCCAAATTTTTGCATTAGAATCTTAGAAAACAGCACTTTTTTTAAGGTAGTGAAAAACACAAATAACTTCCTCCATTATTGTTTTCCTTTTTTTTTCTGAAGGAGTTATAGTAAGAAAGAGGTGGTTATACCATTTACATTATTTTTAATATTACAATGGGAGCTCCAAAACTAAAATTTGAATTTCTATCAAACACTTCGTAAAACAGACACATTATTAAACTCCCCTAGGTTAAGGGAAACTTGAACTGACCCCAACCAAAGCAAGGCATCGAAGAGGAGCCATAATTAGAGTTCATGAGATGAAATCAGGCAATTCCTATTAATGCTTAGTTCATTTCATAAGTCTTTTTGGGGGATGGGGGATGGAAATATTTTAAAGTTGCAAAGTGAACCTTAGAAACTCAACTTTTATCTTCTTTGATTACATCTCAGAAAGGGTTAAAATTCCCTATGTAGATCACTGAAGTTTTATTATATAAGATGACCTTAGGAACTGTCATCTCCCTTGAATTTATATACAAAGAATTCAAAGTAAAGGTTTTCTAGGTTACACTTCTTTTTTCAACCCTTTGTCCTGTCAGCTCAGTCCTTGATATCTTCATCTGCCGACATGCCCAGATGTGCAGTGAATGTTGATTTGAGCTGGCCCCTCAACCCCTCCCTGCTGGTGTCATTAAAACCAGGGAGGCAGCGGCTCCCCTGGCATCTTTGGCACGGCTTGGCTTTACACTGCGGACTAAATTATTGATGAAGAGCACTTCTGTCGCAGTGTGTTTTACCCACCTTTAAATGAAACAGTGCGGATTGAGCTGTCACTGCCTCCTCACTCCCTGCAACTTCTACATGACATTTATGATGTGGTTCAGATTGCACCGAAGCAATTAATTTCCAGTGGAGTCTGCACTCAGAATGAAGATCCCTGACAATTACTGAGGGCTGGTTTCTCAATGAGCACATGACACACTCATCAATACTGTACACAAAAGGAAAACATCAAAATGTATGTAAAAGGGTCTCCGGAATTTGTGATCTTGTCCTCCTCCTCCATTGGAGTGCTGGATTCCAGGATATTGATTGTTCTCTGTATTTATTCTCTTTAAAAACATGGGTGGACCATTCTGACACGTTTTACAGATGCCCACCAAAATTTTAATAATGTAAGAAAATAACATTTTTTTTTCTAAATGGGGCATTTGTTTTTGCCAGTAAATGATTCTTTGGTATTTTCATTGAGTTCCTCAACATATCAACTATCTGAGTCTAAAATATATTTTATCCATTTCAATGAGTGAATAAAGCAGCATGTGCGTTCCATTTATCATATGTGTGCTTAAGTATGTATACACATTTTGTACATGGTAATTTGCACATGCTTATTTTTCAAAGGATGAAATACATATTTAATATATTAAATTTGCTATTTAAAATTATGAAAATGTTTTAAAAATATAAATTATTAATTAGATTGTTATTAAGATAGCATGATTTACAAAGTTATTCATAGTTGAGTTTTAGACTTATAACATTCCAACATCAATCCCATTACAGGTGTCAATGGGCCCAACTTCCCTTCCACCATCCACTTGCCTCCTTGACAGGCATATTCTAAGTATTTTTGTTGTGGTTTGTATCTCATGCTTTCAGTGTTGTTGGTTATGTGTTCAGATATAAGATATCTGGGCACACCTCTCTTAATTTAAATTAACTTGGGGTGGAACAATCTTTATAATATATTTGTAAAAGAATGCTGCTTTAATATCTTCAAAAATCTGATAAAACATCAGCCTAGGAAAATCATATCACTTTAAAAAGTTCTTTAAAAAAATTGAGAAATCACTTAAAATTTTTAAAGTTTAATTTTTTTCTAAATAAAAATATTTAAAAGTTCTTTTAAAAATTGCTAAAATATTTGTTGTTACTTTATATATTATTTGGTGGATTTGAAAAAAATTCTTAAGTATTTCCCTTGGCCTGTTTATTATAATTTCTCATAGCTTAAAAATTAGTCAACTTTTTCCACATAGATAGACTTCCATTTTGTTCAAATACCTCATTTTCAGCAATAGTTTATCATGAATTAAAGGTTTTGATATTCAAATTAGTTCTTATTTAAATACCAGAGCTTTAGAGTCATTCATTAAAATGTAAAAGGCAAAGTATAGTTCATTGAGGAGCTTACAGAAAATTGAGAATGTATTGTTAATTTTGCAAAGGCACAATTTAACTAGATACTAAAAATTGAAAACTTCCATTGGTAAACTTCAGCAAGTTCATTAGAAAGCTTGTATGGGAGGATGTTTGTTTTTCAGAATACACATTGTATCCATAAGATAATTCAGAATTTTTGGTGGCTCCAAAAAGCATTACCACAATCTTAATGAAAAGCCAACAATGGGTTAAAACATTTTATATGCCATTATTCACCTCTATGTAATGCCTATCTTGAATACACACACAGACACACACACACACACACACACAAACACACACATTTACTTCAAGATTGTGTAGCAAGGTTGGTAAATACTGTTTTTGCAAAACTTAGTGTCTTCCAGCCCTACTGAAATCACGATGAACAGATGATAAAGTTTCTCTTTATCATATCTCTCTTGATATGATACAATTTCTCCTTAGAATCCAGCATTTGATCTCATTATTCTTTATCTTTAATGTTATTTGATATCCTAAATCATCATTTTGATACTTCAAGGAATTCAATGAGATAGACTTCAGGAAAGAAACTTTATCTTAATATTACTGTTCCTGCCTCAAATAACATGTACATTACAGAGGAGAAAGTATAGCCCATTTTCAGACCTTCTTTGCCCTAGTATTATGGATTAAAAAGAAAACCAGGACTAGAGAGATATTACCAGCAGGTAGATGCTTGTCTTGAATGCACCATGAGTGATCCTTAGAGTTGCAGGAATAAACCTCACCAAAATAGAAATAAAAATGAAGCTCAATATTAAAAGGTAAAGGTAAAGGCCCTCCCGTTGATTGTCGATTTGCTCGAGCGGGCCCAGTAACGTCTCCATTGGAGACTTTGTTGTTACTGTGTCTGGCATATTGAATACTCTCGGTAGCTTGCCGGGCTCTCCGAGAGGGGCAGAGGAATCGAACTCGGGTCGGCCATGTTGGCCACTTATAAGGCGAACGCCCTACCCGCTGTGCTATCGCTCCAGCCCAAGCTCAATATTACATTTGATAAAATGATTTGTGTATGCCTGTATATACACACTTCTATATATAAGTTGATAATGGCAATACTATTGAGAGATATTTTTAAAAAGTTTTGTAACTTTTTAATGAAGATACATGGGAAGACTAAGATACTGAAAAAAATTTCAGTTATGATCTGTATGTAATGATAATGTTACAGTTTTACACTCTGCTTACTAGATATCATGCAATGGCATTTTCTCCTTTACATGGTTCAACAGTTTGTTAACTCTTAACCCTCTCTCTAACTAGGTAAAGTAAGCAAGGCTAAGAGAG
This sequence comes from Sorex fumeus, assembly GCF_029834395.1. Taxonomy (NCBI): domain Eukaryota; kingdom Metazoa; phylum Chordata; class Mammalia; order Eulipotyphla; family Soricidae; genus Sorex; species Sorex fumeus. The sequence goes on from NW_026606063.1 coordinate 53,499,874, forward strand.
GTTGCATGCATTTTCCAAGGTTACAGAGGCAAACTACAAAATCAGACTCTTTCTTCTTCATACCAAAGCCCAGCATCCTGTTGGTTTACTAATAATATATTCACAGCATGTATTTTTATATTTATTCACTCACATTATAATAGTGGGCATATTTACTCTTTGTGTTATATAACTAACAATTTCTAAATTTATTGATTTAATTTTTGATCACTTGACATTCCGTTACTCATCGATTTGCTCAAGCGGACGCCAGTAACGTTACATTCATCCCTGTTGTGTGCTAACGCAGCCCAATGGCGTCTGCTCGCTCCAGGAGAACAAAGAGCCTCAAACTGTTTATTCCGGGTCTTGATGAAGAAGTCTGACCATCTCGTAGGTGGGCGGCCACGAGATCTTTTGACATCCCGTGGAACCCAGGCGGTAACAGCTCTAGTCCAGCGGTCGTCTCCAATCGAATTACCATTGATTTTAGACACCTTGGCAAATGAGACAGCGTCCCTGATACTCGATCGTAGATGGAGATCGGAACTCCGATTCCTTCTCTCTCTTGAGTGAAGCGTGATATTCCAAGCATAGCTCTTTCAATTCCTCTTTGAGAGACCCAAATAACGTTTTCATTCTGTTTTCATAGGGCCCAGGTCTCTGAGGCGTATGTTAATGCAGAAAGAACAGTGGAATCGAAGAGATGTGCCATGAGCCAGAGGTTTTTCGTCCTCTTAGCTATTTCTTCAATGTTCTTGAAGGTGTTCCAAGCTGCTCTCTTCCGCCTGTGCAACTCAGGTGCCAGGTCGTTTGTCATGTTGAGTTCTCCACCTAGGTATAAATAACTGCTGCATTCAGAGGTGTTATTTCCATTGAGAGCAAATGAATTATCAGGAACAAGTCCGTTTTTCATGAACATTGTCTTCATGAGATTCAGCTGAAGTCCAACATCTCCACACTCATGGTCCAAGTTGGCCAGCATTTGTGCCGCTTGGCTAATGTTTGGTGTTATTAGAACGATGTCATCAGTGAAGCGGAGATGGTGTAGTTGACGATCATCTATCTTCACTCCCATTCCTTCCCATTCCAGTCGTTGCATGATGCTCTTGAGGGTGGCACTGAAGAGTTTCGGTGAAATGGTAATCACCCTGCCGAACCCCTCTCTTTATGTTGATGATCACTTTCTTGTAGAATGATGAGATCCTGATAATGAATCTGTAAAACAGCTCACGGAGGATCCTGATGTATTGAGTTTAAATGCCCTGTTTGGCTAGTGCTTCGATGACCACTTCAGTCTCAACGGAATCAAAGGCCTCCTTTAAATCAATGAACGTTAGACAGAGCGGCATCTTGAACTTCTGAGAAACCTCAATGAGCTTGGATATGGTCAATTGTGCTGAATCCTTTTCAGAACCCGGCTTACTCGCATGTTACACTTCACCTAGTGTTCTGCCAATCCTATTCAGGATGACTCGAGTGAACAACTTGTAGATGATGTACAACAGGCAGATCAGGCGACAGTTGCCAATGTTGTGGATGTCTCCCTTCTTGTACAGTAGAACTGTCCTCCTGGTTTTCCATTGGATAGAACCTTGCATTCAGACAGATTTAATTTTTACAGCAAAAAAATATGGTTATACTAGTTTATTTACCAGTTCTATTATCTTTATAATTTGAGGCTAGTGCACATTCTTTCCCTTTTTCATATCATATAGTAGTGACTACAAATTAAATAATATTTCCCTAAATATTTCCAAATGGATTTTTTCACAATTACCATTTGTAATTTTTCCAAGCATATTTTATCTAGAAAAATTGCACCTATGTTTTTATTGTGCCTTTTTGGTTGTATCTCAGTTGTATGAGTTTCAGTAGCATATATGTTTCACAAAATAAAAATTGCTCCCTCTTTAGTTCCTAGAGAATGTATATTTTAAAGAACAGTTATAGCCTCTAATATTAGGCTATTTCCAAAGTCTTCTATTTAATGAGGCATTCTATCACTTCCATTAACTTTATTTGAACCTATTTTTTAAAATCAAAAGTGACTTCAGAACCTGTTAAAAATTCTGCTAATCAACTCCATATTTGTGAGTAAAGTACAGAATGCTTACCATGAGAATTCTTCATAGCAGTAGATTTGTGTGGTATTACTTTTAGTATGCAAATGACATTTGTTGATAAGGATAATAATAATTTTAAAGTGAAAAGAATAAAAAAGATCAGACTACTTTACTTTTCTTGGTCATATATAGTAGAAAAATATTTAGAAATCTAAATGTTATTTGATAACCTAGTTTCTAAAAAGAAATTAACAGTTATTCCAACTCTGTCTCATTTTCTAAAGCAAAAAAAAAATACTCACCACATAAAAATTTAGTTATAACAGATAGAATGTGACTCTCATGGGACATACTTAATGGATATTTCTGGGTTGTTGGGGTTTTTTTGCTCCAAATGTAAAACTTCAACCTATCTTCAATCCTCACAAAGAGGACTGACTCTTTTGTGATGTCTTGACAGGGTGGAATCACACTTTCTAGTAGACACTGTAAGTCTTCATATCCCCTGTTTTCAGTGAGTGAAGGTGTGAACTTGTTCCTGATGTGCCACTGATTGAATGTTCCAATAGTTTTATAATTCTGGTTGATGCAATAAAGTTTCTGGACCTACTTTGACCATGATCTTGAAGAGGAATATATCAGGTCTGAAAATCCCCTATGGTGTGATGTGCTGGTATTCTCTGCTGCCTACTAACCTTCTCTATGGTTCCAATAAACTTCCCAGCTGATTTTAATTGTGGCTTCCTTTACTAAGAAGCTAAATAATACATCTTACACTCTTTGTCTGACATGAGTTTGTAATAACTTCAAGATCCCAAAACTATTCTAATTCTATTTCAAAACATTGACATAAGGTTTTATGCTATTCTCAGGTCTCTCATATTAGGAATATGCTAAAGATGTTTTAGTATTTCTCACAAAGGTGATTGAGGACTTTGAGTTAAAGTTGGTGGCAAAAGGAATATTTTGTAGAGGAACAAGGGCTGCAATCTGTCTGGCAAAATATTCTTTTTAAAAAATCTTCAGAACTGCCCACATTTTGCCTTCAGCAACTACCATATAGTAGTTATATTACATACTTCTAGCATTCTGCCAATTATGTGTCTAGGAAATGATAGTACATTTCCCCACAATTTTCTTGTTTGTGAAGTTTCGATAAAGCTAATTTTCCAAATGAGTTGATTTTACTCCTTGTCATTCCCAGCTAGGTCATTATTTAGCTCTTAGGTTCAAAGAGTGACTTTTTAAAAATTTGCATTGACTTCTAAGTCACTCTACCCTGTCCATAAATTGTTATTATTGGAACCTATCCATTTTCTAAACTCTAAAAATTCTTGGCAGAATAGACAACAAAGCTACAATCTTTGGAGTCATTCCTGGCTTTCTTTCATGACTGCCACATCCAGTCATTAACTTTATTCTTTTAATTTTACCTGCAAGCCTCACACATCGCACTGCTGATTTCCATTTGCACATTGTTTTCATTTATATTCTCAATATTTGTGTGGAGTACTTCAGCAGACTCTTGCTGGATTCTCTGTATCTTTTCCTACTGACTCCAAAACATATTTCCCTTACGTTGACTTCTTAGAACAGGTCTTCCTACTAATTGCTTAAAAAGTACCTTTAACACAGTCTCAGATCATCTGTATTTATCTCCAACTCTTGCCCTACTAGATCTCTCCTTGAATCTAATTAGAATACTTAATTTTCTCTGGAAAATTTCTATACTTTCCCTTATCTAGGCCTTAACCTATATGTTGTCTCACACTAGTGCTTTTTGTTCTGTCAATTTTTCCTCTTAAAATTACTATCCAGCTGTAAATCTATTATAAATTATTACCATTTTTCTGATGTTTTCCTTATGACAAATAACTGCTTCATAAAAATCCTTATAGAGTTATCAATAACAATTCGAAGTCTTATAGAAATTCGTATACCTATACCCTCCTTTGTGAGTTTATCAAAGGCAAGAACTTTTTGTTCTTATATTTACTCTTTCCTATGCTTTATGATTTCATTTTAGATTATTGGAACTCAGATATACTTTATCTAGACTTTTTATGTTCAATGGAAAGAAAAGAACATTCTATTTAAGTCACTTGATTTAATATTAATATAAAGCTCTATAAATACATTTTCTGAGAATGTTCTTGAGCTTTCATCTGGTGAAAATATACAAAATGAAATAAAGCACTAGATGAAAGAGATTATTGTTGAGTCAGCTTATTTTACTTTGCATATACCTATACATCTCTATTTTGATGCACACAGCAGAATATATCATAGTCTTTATAATTATTTTGATCGTTTCAATAGCAAAGACTTTGTTATGGGGCTGTATAAAATAAAAACATTTTCTCATATATCAAACACATTTCCTTCCTGTCTTTTGGATGAAGAGTTGTTCCTGTGTCTTTCCACAATTAATGCCACCATCTGTGCTTTTAGAAAAAAAAAATCTCATTCCTTTCTGTCTGTTTTGAGACTTAGCACCATAAAGTCTTTCTTCTATCACAAGTCTTTAAATTCTTCCCCTTCCACTGTTTCCTTTCAGCCAAGAAATGTTCTCAAGGTTTCATTCACTTCAACCACAATTTCCCTTAACCGCTATCTGACTTTCCTCATTTTCAACACCACCAATATTTTTGAAACAAAGACCATCTTGGGTTCTTCGATTCCTCTCTCTCTCTTTTTATTCATGGTCCTTGAATTATAAATTATTTTTGCACCAATACCTCTTTCAGAAAGATCTCTTTTTTATTATTCATGCATCTCTTTTTAGTTCCAACTAAAATACTTGATGTTATTTTGAAAAATTAGCTAGATTTACTTGCATCTCTTCTCCCTTTTGAAATATTATTTTATCCTTATTCTCTTCTTGCAGTTCAGTTTTGACTAAAATTTATGCAGCTGTAGGTAGAATGTATAACACAATGGCATATATATCTAATGATAAACACAAAAGTATATCATATCATCATCTTTGAAGTTAATTTTAATGGATAGATGAGATGTATATTATGCAAAAAGTTTTGCAGTTTAGATAATTCTAACTTTAAAATAGATCTAATGTTTGGGATAGTAATGAAAGTGTCTTAATTAGTTTTCCATCTATTCAGAGGCTCCTGACTCATAATTACATGCTCTTGTAAATAGCTTTCAACATTTATCCAATATTTAGTTCTATAAAATCCAATTCTACAGCAATATCATAGTCATCTTGTTATGATAATCCCATTCACTGTTCCCTAAGTGCCCATGAAACACTAAGACCTGTACTCTTATCACTGCACTATCAACATTGCCATGAAAGGTAGTCTCTAGTATAACTCCAATGAGCTCTACTTTATAGTATTAGATAGACAGAAGCACCTTTGAGTAGTTCTCTAGCATTGAGTATTGGCTAAAGTTAGTAATTTGAAGAATACGGCAGAAGAAATTTGATACTAAATTTGAGATTAGGTATATATATTGATCTGCTTTGACATTTGTCAGCTTTTTTTTGTCAGCTGATCTTGCTTTATGCATTTGTCAGCTTTTCTTAGCTATCTCATCCTAAAAAAACATGTACCTTATTATAATGAGTTTCTATGCAAAGGCCCACTAAACCAGAGCTGAAGCTTGTGCAAAATCATATACACCTTATCATTTGATCAAAACATAACTCTAGTCAATAATTTAATTTTAATCTCATGATATACCTTGGGCTGGAGTGATAGCACAGTGGGTAGGGCATCTGCCTTGCACGCAGCCAACATGGCCGACCTGAGTTTGATTCCTCCACCCCTCTCGGAGAGCCCGGCAGGCTACCGAGAGTATCTCGCTGGCACAGCAATGTCTGGCAAGTTCCCCGTGACGTACTTGCTATGCCAAACACAGTAACAACAAGTCTCACGATGGAGACGTTACTGGACCTGCTCGAGAAAATAGATGAACAACGGGAAGACAGTGACAGTGACAGTGATATATCTTGAATTTGAGACACTGAACTAAATTCTATCTACATTCCAATGGCATAGAATAGTGAAATTATAAATTGTACTGCTTGAAGCCATTAAATTGTTATAATTTGTTACATAACAATATACAACTAGCTCATCTGCATAAAACAGCTGTTCACCTGATGTTAGAATTCAACAGTAACATACACATTTTTTTTACTAACACTACCTATTCTCTCATTATTAAAATCATTTTCTTCTCCATCAATACTCCTATAACTGTTAGCTGATGGAGTTCACCTAAGTGCTCTACCACTATGCTCTGCCCTTTAATTGACAGTCTTCATTGTTGTACATCACCTTCTTCCTTATGTCTATTCCTGAGAATAGAAATATCTTTAATGGACCAACCATTTCATGTGCTTTCACTGTTCCCACAAAACTTGACACAATTTTCTGAACATGATGGAATTTAATACTTATTGGTTGAGTGAATATACCAAGACTGTACTTGTTTAATCATCATAATAATTGTACAGGGCAATAATTATTATAGGATAAAGGATAATCACTTCAAAATTTTTGGTAAAGTTCTTTTTAAAGAACATGACAGCAGAGAAGAGTTAGCAGGTTTATATTATAAAGAGACTAGAAAGCAGAGAGGATGTTGTGAAACACTGTTAACAACTGGTTGATGGGCAACAGAGTTTGAATGAATGTACAATTAAACAAGCTGAAGGCCCATGCCAAATTCTGCAGGGTGTTTTAGATACAATGGCTTATCCCTCCCATGATCTCTGTGAGGCAGATACCAGGGCAAAATGTAACTTGATCATACCTAACATAGTATATATTTACTAAATATGTGATTCAACTTGAAAAATGTAAGCTGAGATATGACTTTTATGGGTCTTAATGGGTAAGCTTTGAACTTTATAAGCTGCTGGAAATCCCTAACGGCATTCTAGCAAGAATGCAACAGTGTTTAAATGATTTAGATTATTAAGATGGCAGTGTATATAACTAGATATAAAAACTGATGAGTGAGAATAATTAGAAAGTTACCAGTTGAGTCATAAGCTCATAAACTAGAAGAGGCCTCCTGGCATTCTATTTCTAAAATTTGGGTAAATCTCTTAAACAATTGGATAGTTTGAAATATATCATTAAACTATAGAATTAAAAATTTGCTTGATCCTTTTAAGTACATTAATTTTTGTTGTGGACTAAGGAGACAGCTGTATTATTTTTACACTTTACCTTTACAAAGGGAATGGTGATTTGTTAAATTCCACTCATTTAATTGTTGGACTTTGTGCCTTTAGAAGTTGTGGCTACAATAAACAATATACATTTGAGAATAGCTAAATTTTCAAATTAATCACACCTAATAATAGACCTTTGGAAATCTTAGAGTATCATCAAGAATTTTTGAATGTTCATAGATTGTAAGTATATTATAAGATAGTAGGGTTTATTAAAAACAATATTTTATTGATAATAGAGGCTATAATAGAAAATCTTTTCAGTTGATCACTGTCTATGGGTTTTTGTTTTTTGGAGGCCCCACCCAGGACTGGTCAGGAGTTGCTCCTGGCTCTGCACTCAGGAATCACTCCAGGCAGGCTTAGGGGACCATATAGGGTGCCAGGGATTGAACCCAGGTCGGCCTCATGCAAGACAAGTTCCTACACATTTTATTATTGCTTTGGCCCCAGTCTAAGTCTATGGTATCTGTGATCCTACAGTAAAGTACTTGGAGCTACTGACTGCTTTTTTTTTTCTATTTCCTAGCCTCAATAACCCATAACATGTAAGAGAAAATTTAATTAAAAGTATATTAGTTTTAATATTTCACTGATGATTTAAAACTGAGGAACATGAGAAGAGATATATGGGTAAGAGATTAAAGAGAGTGTGTCTGTGGGGTGGGAGTGATAAAAGAAGACTAGAGAGAAAAAGGAGAAAATGAATAAGAGGTGTCTAAAGTACTGGAGGGAGATGAGCGAAGACAAAGTTAAAAAGTGAGAGTGATAGGGATCAATGTGGAATAAACGGCAACAATAGGGGGGAAAGGACTGAAAAATATATAACCATTGAATAAAATTATCCTGGTAGTATAAAAATGACTTGGCCTATGATCAAAGAAAGAAATGAAAGTAAAGGGTGAAAGGAGGAAAAGAAAAAAATCGTGTTTAAATAGCACTTTTCGTTTTCATAAATATTAACTAATTAACACACATTCTAGCCTTGGGCCATATGCATTACTATCATGGCTATTATTATTCATAGCTGACCGTAAAAGGGGCTACAAAGAGTTTGACACACAAAGTTTTAAATTTTGTACATGAATTTTTGTACATGCATTTTCCCCCCTCTGACATGAAAGCAGTGGCTGGAGGAAAGTTTTGTTTAATATTTTTTAAAATCTATTATTCCTGGATGAGACCACATTATTTTGATTTTTTCATCTTCACGACCTAAGGCCACAAGATATGAAGATGTAGTTTGCATCTAGCTATCAATAATTCTTCACTTGCAACTCCTCTTGGATAGAGAGAGGAGCCCAGCAAAGAGCTTTCAAGTCAGTTACAAGATTTTTGACTGACAGAATTATTATTAGTCTTATTTCTAAGAACAACATATAACTCCTGAATACAATTGAACTGAAACTTGGCCACAGAAACCAGCTGCACAGTGCATGTAGCCACACAACACTCACTGTACCTTTATCAGCCTTTCTCTTTTCTTTTGTCCCATTGAGGCAGAATGAGAGCTCTTCAGCCAGGAACAGCTTTTCCTGTTTCAGCTAGTTTGCCACACTCTAGTTTTTTTCTATGTGGAAAAAATTCTTAAAAAGTGATTAAATAAATCTTTGAATATAATTAGTAGAATTCACATTTTATTCCAGTAGAGTGAGAAAACAATCACATGCCTATAATAATGTTAACTATCTTTTCATTATATTCCTGCCTCTACAAGATAATTTCATTGCAACGCAAAGACTGTCAACTTTCCTTCTCAGAAGTATGATAAAGGATTCTGGTAGGTAAAATAGTTACTATTGTTCTGTGATTTCTGGAAGCATCCTACCTACTGAAGAAAGAGTGCTTGTTTTAAGAGTAAATTTTAACATGAATTCAGGTAGTAGTTTTAAAAAAAAGCTAATAGTGATTATATGTTAATTGGGGTAACTAATATATATATATAGGGATTGAGAACACACCTATCAATTTTTAGGGATTTTTGCTTTATTTATTTGCTTTTGACCAAATGAAATTGATACTGATAGATTTTCTTCTGCCTTGATGCAAAATACGTGCCATTCAGTTTCTAAAATATAATTCCTTAAACATAGTGTAGAGTTCTTTAAAATAAGTTAATTTTAAATTGACATGCATAAAACATCATTGTATAATGCATTGTGCTCATATAGCAATCTCTTCTATATGAAGTAAATCAAACAAATCTTTTATCTATTAATTTAAATATTACTAAACCTTCATGTATGTTAAATTTATCTATTTTTGTATATTCTTATACTATTTCATTCTTTGAGACATTTTACACAAATCTGGAATTAAAAATATTAAGTAATAACCACAATTTTTACTCTAAATAATGAAAACATAATCACTTAATCACTTACCTTCCCGTTAGTCATCGATTTGCTCGAGCGGGCGCCAGTAACGTCTCCATTTGTCCCTGTCGCGTGCTAGTGTAGCCCAATGGCATCTGTTCGCTCCGGGAACATGAAGGGCCTCAAACTGATCATTCAGGATCTTGACGAAGGAGTTTGACCATCTGGTAGGTGGGCGGCCACGCCGTCTTTTGACATCCCATGGAATCCAATCAGTAACAGCTCTAGTCCAACGGTCGTCTTTAAATCTCATTACGTGACCAGCCCATCTGATTTTCGACACCTTGGCAAATGAGACAGCGTCCCTGATCCTTGATCGTCGACGGATGTCAGAACTCCAGATTCGTTCTCTCATTTGAGTGAAACGTGATATTCCAAGCATAGCTCTTTCTATTCTTCTTTGGGAGACCTGAATAGCATTCTCATCCTGTTTGCGTAGGGCCCAGGTCTCTGAGGCATATGTTAATGCAGGAAGAACAGTGGAATCAAAGAGATGTGCCCGGAGCCGGAGGTTCTTCGTCCTCTTAGCTATTTCTTCGACGTTCTTGAAGGCGTTCCAAGCCGCTCTCTTCCTCCTGCGCAGCTCAGGTGCCAGGTCATTTGTCATGTTGACCTCTCGACCTAGGTACACATAGCTGTTGCATTCGGAGATGGTTGTTCCATTGAGAGCGAATGGGGTGTCAGGAACAAGGCTGTTTCTCATAAACATTGCCTTCGTGAGATTCAGCTGTAGTCCTCCTTTCCACACTCACGGTCAAAGTCGGCCAGCATTTGTGCCGCTTGGCTGATGTTTGGTGTTATTAAAACAATGTCATCAGCAAAGCGGAGGTGGTGTAGTTGCCGACCATCTATCTTCACTCCCATTCCTTCCCATTCCAGTCGTCGCATGATGTTCTCGAGGGTGGCACTGAAGAGTTTCTGTGAAATGGTATCACCCTGCCACACCCCTCTCTTGACATCAACGATCACTTCTTTGTAGAATGGTGAGATCCTGGTAGTGAATCCGCAATACAGCTCACGGAGGATCCTGATGTATTGGGCTTGAGTGCCCTGATTGGCTAGGGCTTCAATGACCGCTTCCGTCTCAACAGAATCAAAGGCCTTCTTTTAATCAATGAACGTTAAACAGAGCGGCATCTTGAACTCCCGAGAAACCTCAATGAGCTTGGTTATTGTGTGGATATGGTCGATGGTGCTGAATCCTTTGCGGAACCCTGCTTGCTTGCATGGTTGTCCTTCATCTAGTGTTCTGCCAATCCTATTTAGGATGATTCGAGTGAACAACTTGTAGATGACAGACAATAGGCAGATCGGGCGATAGTTGCCAATGTCATGGATGTCTCCCTTCTTGAACAGTAGTATGGTCCTGCTGGATTTCCATTGGGACGGAACCTTGCATTCAGACAGGTAGCGAGTGAAGAGCCGAGCCAGTGTATTGATGAGTACTGACGGCAGGTTCTTCAGGTGTTCAGGTCTGACCTTGTCTGGGCCGGGTGCTGTTTGTTTCTTTACCGACGAAATGGCGTGTCAGATTTCGGAAGGGAGAACGTTGGGAACGACATATCCATCCTGTGGAATTTGGTATGTCGGCAAGTGGACATGGCTATCGAAGAGATTTGAGTAGAAGTCATAGATACTCTTCTCCATTGCCGTTCTGGAGGATGTGATGGATCCATCAGGACGTCGGAAGGCAGTCATCTTGGTCTTATAGTTGGTGAAGGACAGGCAGGCGTTACGAATACTTTTCCCAGCTTCTGCTGCATCTACCAGTACTTCTGCTCTTCTCTCTTTGAGGTCTTCCTTGATCGCATCTCTGCACTGCTTTGCGAGCTCGGACGTTAGCTTGCGGTTGCCTGAGGCATGCGCCAAACCACGCTGGCGAATTAGCTCAAGAGTTTTCGAAGATAGGCGATTTTTTGTGGCTATCTCTCTCTTGGCGTTCCTCGCACATTCATGGAGGTGCTGAACCAGTCGATCATATTCCTCGTCAATGTTGTCAACAATGGCATCTTCCCATGTTGCCGCAATAGTACCAAAGAGTTCCCAGTTGGTGGTCATTCTGGGAGTTCTCTTTTTGAACTTTGCAGCCCTTTCTCCCCACTCTGTGAAGTAGAATTTTGCACGAAGGAGACGGTGGTCCGATCCCGTTCTAAATTTTGGGACAACAGCGACATCAGTCAGGCAAAACCGTCGATTGAATATGATGTGGTCTATTTCGTTGTGGAATCGTCCACCAGGAGACTCCCATGTCCATCGTTTAGATTCTGCCTTCTGGAACTGTGAGTTACCATGAATGGTCTTGGTCGACATGATGAACTCAGACAGTCTCTCACCCTGTTCGTTCCATTCTAGGCCATGGGTCCCCATGTGAAGTTCTTCAGCTGATCTTCTCGGTCCTATCTTGGCATTAAAATTACCCACAATGATCTTGTAGAAGGTGTGGTCTTCTTTATAGAACTTCTCTAGCTCCATGTAGAACTTCTCGATTTCTCTTTCATCATAATGAGATGTTGGTGCATAGACAACGAAGATAGAAACTGCAGGCAGTGAGCCACATCTATTCAAATGTAAACGTCCGATTCGTGTTGTTAGGCATTCGAATGGATCAATGCTCTTGGCCAAGTTTGTGTTAACAAGGACACCGACGCCTCCAACACCTCTTTTATCGCATGTTCCGAGGAACAATTCTTCTCCAGTGTCGAAAACGGCATGGTGAGATTCGTGCCTTCTTGTCTCGGTCAGACCAATGATGTCGTACTTGATCATTCGCGCTTGTACCATCAGGTCCTCGATGGATGCATCTGATGCTAGCATACGTGCATTGAAAGTACAGATGATCATTTTTGTCTTCCTTCATTGTGGCAGCCTAGGTCGGCCTTGAGATTTTGTCGGCCTCTCCTTTCTCATCCTTCTCAGTGCTGCCATGTCGGTGAAGCCTTCAGGGTCAGGTGAATGAAACCAGTTGTAGTTACTGGTTTTGGCATATCGAATACACAGCGGATAGCTTGCCAGGCTCTTCCGTGCGGGCGGAATACTCTCGGTAGCTTGCCAGTCTTTCCGAGAGGGATAGAGGCTTTTGGGGTGACCTCTAATCACCCTTGTAGGTGTTACCATATTTGAACCCTATCAAATATGGTACGACAATTCCAGAAGATGGGTATTTAGTGTCTTATGATGTGTCGGCCGCGCGGGTCCGCAAAGCGTCCTGGAGTGTGGCGACGGCTGGGTAGTGGAAGTAGTGAAACATACTTACATACTTACATACTTTTCATGAAACATACTTACATGAAAACATATAAGGAACAAATTAGAAAATCCCCCTAATTTACTGAAACTTTCCTAAAGTTATTATAACTTGATATCCTATAATGGAGCTTGCAAACTACAGCAAGGAATTTTTACTAATTTTGAAATGTTTTCTTGGCTTCTTAGTACATGTATATAGTTAAGTTTGTTTTGTTAGCAAGATTATCATTGAGTTTTATAGTCTTCAGAGTCATCATTAATAACTCAATAAATCGGACTGGAGACATATTACAGCAGGCAGGGCACTTGCCTTGCACTTTGCAGCCAACTGAGGTTCAATCCCCAGCACTCCATATGGTCTCCTCACCAGCATTTCTTTAATTTTTTTTAAATTTTTTTTTTATTGAATTACCATGTGGTACAGTTACAGATTTAAAAACTTTGGTGCTTACTTCTCAGTCATACAATGATCGACTACTCATCCCTCCACCAGTGCTCATTCTCCACCACCAATATTCCCAGTATCCCTCCCACCGCATCTTCCCCCGCGCCCCCTACCCCCTGCCTCTGTGGCAGGTGGAATCCCTTTTACTCTCTCTCTCTCTCTCTCTCTCTCTCTCTCCTCTCTCTCTCTCTTAGGGTGGTTTGCATTGCAGGTATTAAGTGGCTATCACGTTCGGCCTATAGTCTACATTCAGTACTCATCTCCCATCCTGAGTGGGCCCTCCAAGCACCCTTTAGTTGGTGGTCCCTTCTCTATCTGAACTGCCTTTCATCCAATATGTGAGGCCGGCTTCCAAGCCATGGAGCAATTCTCCTGGTCCTTATCTCTACTATTCTTGGGTGTCAGTCTCCCATTCTATTACTTTATATTCCACAAATGAGTGCAGTCCTGTGTCTGTCACCAGTATTTCTGAGCATTGCTAGGAGTAGCCTTCAAAACAAACAAACAAAAAATAAATTTCATGATTTTTGAATTTGTAAAGTTACTATTATCATAATGATCAGTATTGTATGTCCATATGCACATGCATGTTAATGTAGTAAAAGGTCAAAAAATAATGATTAAAGGCCTATAACTTGAAACTGTGATTTCTTTATATCAATATAACAAAATCACTGTAAATTCAAAGTGTCTTATTTGTGTTTTATAAAATTCCCTGTTTTTGTTTATGAAAAAATGCTTTTGGGAGGTTATGGTGACACCAGCAGGTTAATCTGTACCTGTGAGGTGAGTGCATCAGCAGCCTGATGGCACCGTCAGACTTTCAGATATCCCTAAATTACTGCTATGCTTTTTGCCAGATCCCAAAAACGTGGGGCAAAGTTTACCAAGAAAGTAAATGGCCAAAAGTTAGGTATGTGAGAAACATACCCACAAACCACCTCTGGCCCAGCTATATCATTGGAGGCATGGCCTCTCTGGATCCTGATCAAACTGCTTAATGGCCATGATCCCAGAGAATCAGAAAGGAATCTGGGAACTCAAAGGCTTATGGCAGAAATGCGTCCTGTTCCTGCAGTAGGTTACTGGCGCTGGGCCACTCCAGGTGGGAATAGGTTTCTTGCCTTGGCCTGTTCCCCCTGGCGGCTTGGTGACTGCCATCCTCCAAAGGTTACTGGACAGTCAGGTTTGGGCCTGCAGTGACGAGACACACGTGGCCTCACCAGATGGGGGTGGAACCGGCCCTTTCCTCCCCATCCCAACAAGACCCTGAGTTGCCACCTACAAACGGCCTCTCTGGCTCCTGATCGAGCTGCTTAATGGCCATGATCCCAGAGACTCAGAAACAAATCTTGAAACTCAGCGGCTTTTGGCAGAAATACATCCAGACCACATACAAGGTGGCTGCTGCCTCAGAGCTTATTGGAAAGCCAAGTATGAGCTGGTGGTAAAGGGTCAACTGCAGTCTCATGGGAAGGGAGGCAGTACCAGCTCGTCCTTCATGCCCTACCGCAGTCACAAGTTGCCCCTCCACGAGTGGCTCTCTGGCACATAACACCAGACACTCAGAAACCAATCTCTTAATTATCTGGCTCTTTGCAGAAATCTAAAATCATTATATGATTCTCATAACCAACTATAGAAAACAAAATATTTCACAATGCCTTTTCAGCAATTCTGATTGTTGGGGGACAAATTCTCAACAATAATGGTGCATTTTTTGTCTAAATGATGAATGTAGTCAATGTAGAGAAGAGTTAAGTAGAAATCATCTGCCTCACTGGCATTGGGAGGGAAGGGAAAGGGTATATTCGGGTTCTTGGTGGTGAAAAATGAATACGGGTGAAAGGAAAGGTGTTTGATCATTGTATGACCGAGACTTAAACCAGAAAGCTTTGTAACTTTTCCCGCAGTTATTCAATAGATAAATATAAGAAGAAAAAACAAATAAATAAATAAAATTAAGAAAAAAAAGAGTAAGGTGAAGTTCATGTCCAATTCAGTCAGCTAATCAGTGACTGAATAAATAGCAATACTCCTACATTAAAAAAATGCTTTTGGAGGTATATTTTATTTCCGCCTGCTATATTTTGAGGGGAAAGGGGTTGAGCCACACCTGGCTCTGTGCTCAGGAATTACTCCTGGTGGTACTCAGGGGAACAAATGGGATGCTTGGGATCAAAGCTGGGTTGACTGAGTACAAGGCAAATGCCCTACTTGCTCTACGATCAGTCCAGCCCCCCAGCCTGTCACCTTTTAAAGAAGCTATGTAATAGGAAACAAAATTTTGTGAGTCTATGACCTCAAAGAGTATGTAATATTTGTAAACCTTTCTAAATATGTATACAAAATAATGGTTTAAAAGACATCTGAAAGGTCAAGTTGCATGATATTCCATTATGAATCATGAGAAAAGAGGGAATCTCAGTACGTAGATTCGAGAAAATAATCTAAAATTATAATCGCATAATATACTAATGAGTTATGGAAATAGTTCTTTATAGAATAGTACATGTATATAGAACCCGTAAATGTAACTGTTTCTGGTCATTAATAGCATACATTCTGTACTGACATTCCTCACTGAAAAGGCAGGACAATCCTTTAGTTTTCTATTGCTTTAGGTAAATGATTTGTGTCTTACCAAATTGATGCTTATCTCTGGGAATTTTTATGGGAGCAATCTCTCAGGTTCTACACATTATAGAACTTTGCATAAAATAATTATCTTTTCTTTCAAATTCACATTAATTAAATGCAAATGAGAAGCCCTATTTTAATTTTAAAAAGTCACATGCTTTGAGAATGTCTTCAGTGAAAAGAAAGCAATATTTGAGATGTTTCTACTATTATCAATGAAAAAATTTTAAATAATATCATCCCAAAATATTTTATGAAATTTAAAGACTAGCTCTAGGGTTTAAATTTTAATAGAAAAGTTATAGTTTCCAGAACTGTATATAAACAGATCTATAACCATTGATACAGTAGTATGACATTAAATTAATGAGTATTTTACCCTCTCCAGGGTAAAAATATATACAACCATGAGCTCTGTATTGTCCTTCATTTAATTTAGGAAACTACAGACTAACAGGATTAATCTTGGGAACTAGAAACTATGTGGCACATTCACTTTATTAGTTTTTCTTCCCACTCAAAAAATGACAATGATGGAATAACAGGATTCTGGAGATAACTTTATGTGGTGGAGCACATTTCTGTCATTTGTGAGGCATGAAGTTTAATCTCTGGCACTGCATGCTCCACCTTCTCCCTCTTCAGCACCGGTGGGTACTGCTACAGTGACTCCAGGACACAACCATCCTGAGAACAGTGCCCTGGAAATTCACTTCTAGCCTGAATATTGCTAGGAGTGACCCCGTGGGGATTCCGAATAAAGTTGGGGGATGACCTCTCTAAAAAATAAACACAGAATAACAGTGCTGCATATAATATGGAACAAATAGTTTTAATGGAATGAGTCCTTATCCTTATCACCATCCTCATTCAGCTGTCTAATCTCGAGTAGCAGACCCCAGAAGAATATATAAAAAAAAGAAATTGTCATTATGACATTTCTAGAATTAGGTCTCTAAACTGATGTGATAGATGGGAATCGTTTTGTATCCTTAAAGAATACATAAGGCGCTATTTCCCCTGGAAGAATATATGGAAACTTGAAATGAACTTTTTTTTCACAGCAAGCAACCACGCTTCACACACATCTATCATTATTTAGCTTCAAACTAAAAAGTCTTTCTCTGAATATCAATTCCTATAAACTATGTAGCTCTCAATTATGGAATCCAAAACTGCTGGTTCCATAATGATAAAGGAACATGCTGTTTGAAAAACCACAATTTGGTTTCAAGTAATCAATATACTATTTGGAAAGAAACGTAGATATGCAGTGTGATTTAGAATTGCTGAGTATTGCACTGAAACCTTCTACAACTCAGCCTTGTTAAGACAGGTTGTTCTTTGTCAATCTTCTTAAAGCCCAGTTGTTCAATTTTAGACACCAGGAAATTTTCTGAATAGTTAGAAGAGAACTCTTCAGGAGTGCAAAAGTAAAAGGACAATAACTTATAGTTAAATACATCATCACTTTTTTTTCTCTTTGGAACTTTTTTAAAAAAATTTATTTATTGAATCATCATGAGAAAAGTTACAAAGCTTTCGGGTTTAAGTCTCGGTCATACAATGATCAAACACCCATCTCTTCACCAGTGCAGATTTTTCACCACCAAGAACCCCAATATACAGATGATTTCTATTTAACTCTTTCTCTACTTTGATTACATTCATTATTTTGACAAAAGATGCACCATTATTATTTAGAATTTCCTCCCAACAATCAGAATTGCTGAAAAGGCATTGTTTTCTTTTGCTGGTTGTGCAGACCATATATATGATGTTGCATGGCCACAATAGCGGCCACGCAATTTTGATTTCTGATATTTTACTAATTAAGTCTGGAGAGATATCTACCAAAAGCCGGATAATTACAAAATTGGTTTTTGTGCCTCTGGGGCCATAGCCTTGTCAGAGAGCCACTCGTTGGGGGCAACTCGTGGGCTCAGTAAGGCATGAAGGACATGCCGGTTCTGCTCCCCATCCCATGAGGCTGCAGTAGCCCTGTCACTGCCAGCTCATACCTGACTGTCCAACAAGCTCTGAGGCGGCAGCCACCATGCTGCCAGGAGGAGGGGGGGGGGGGCAGGGGAAGAGACAGGCACCTTTTCCCTCCCAGGGGGCATGGTGCCTTAGTTTATCGCATAGTCCATTCACATTTCTGCCGCAAGCTGAATTAGGTCTGTGTGCCTCTGGGCCATGGCTGTGCCAGAGACCCGTTTGTGGGGACAACTCATTGCCTCGGTAGGGCGCGAAGCTCTATGGAACGTTTTGACAATGTGAATCCTGAAAGTAAAATGAAAGCTTGAACTTCTATAAGGCTAGAAACATGCAAATACTTTGGGCGAAAGTCATATTTGACAAATACAATTTTAAAAAGTTTGTATAACTTTTAATTTATTTTTTGATCTCTTTGGGGGGTAGGTTCCATCAGGCAGTGCTGAAGGAATTGTGTGTTGATTGGTATTCAATTCAGAGGTGCTCTAAAACTTGAGTTACCTCCTCAGCGTTTTTAGCTATTGTTTTAACCAAAAGGAAAATATCATGTGTATTGAGCATACAGAATTATTGAAATGTCAATGTGAAATATAAATATTTTTAACAACCTTAGTTTCACCTAATTTTTAATTTCTGAGAAAGTGGAAGCTCAAAGAAGTTAAGTACCCCACATAAGGGAGTTAAAAAAAATCAGTTGTAACTATATCTCGTGGTGATTCAATAAAGGGAAAAAAAAATCAGGACAAGGATTTGAATCTGTTTCTTGATCATCTTAAAGGCCCACAGAAGGACTCAATACTTGAACTCTCAAGATATAAAACTCACATTGCCTAGTATAATGTAACAAAGCATTTTGTATTCTGTTATCCCCATTTCTGAAACTTGTTTTAATTGCTTGAACAAGGACATTTTAAGTTTCCTTCATTATAAATTTATTCAGTTTTCCCAAAGCTTATTAGGTAAGATAACTTTAAGATAACTTTAATGAAAGATCATTTTTTTTCTTTGTTGAGAGTGCTTGCGTTGGAAAGACTGTATCATATTGACTGCAGGGTAATGAAAAACACAGGAAGAGAAGGGCCGGAGAGATGGTACAGCAGGTAAGTCACTTGGCTTTCAAGCTTCAGGGTTTGACCCCAAAGACCATATTTGGCCACCCATCCCTATCAGTAGTTGACCTGAACACAGTAATCATGACACAGCCATGAATAATCCCTGAGAACAACCAAGTACAGCCCTCAAACCAAAAACAAAATGTATGAAAATGGAACCATGTCAGGAGAAAAACAGAAAGTGAAAGAAATCCTTACTGAATGACCATAAAGAGAATCACCTGGACTCTGAAACAACATAAAAAAAAATCAGACAAACATCTTTTCTCTCTTTTGGTTTAGTTTAGGGGCCAGTTGTGCTCTTGACTCAGTGTTTTGGGGACCCTGAAATGTCAGGGCTTGAACTCAGGGTTTCAACATATGAAACATATACTCCAGATGTTTGTGCTACTTACTTTGACCCTTAATTGCTTTTTTAGTCTCATTTAATCAAATTGGGGCGATTTGAATAAATGATAAGGTCACGGAAAAGAGCAGCAACTTTGTGAAATCTTCCCTCTTTAATTTATGATATTTTCAGATTACACAGAACCTGGCAAGCTACCCATGGTGTATTCGAAATGCCAAAAACAGTAACAAGCCTCACAATGGAGATGTTACTGGTGCCTGCTTGAGCAAATCGATGAACAATGGGAGGACAGTGCTACAGTGCTACACAACTCATTGTATTACATTAGAAATAGAGCTTTCTTGTACAATGTGTCAGAAATTTTTGCATACAAACACTTTCTAAAGAACGTGATTGTTTAGGGCTGGAGTGATAGCATAAGCGGGTAGGATGTTTGCCTTGCACACAGCCAACCTGGGTTCGATTCCCAGCATCCCATATGGTCCCCTGAGCACTGCCAGAAGTAATTCCTGAGTGTAGAGCCAAGAATAACCCCTGAACATTGTTGGTTGTGACCCAACAAACAAAAAAAAAGTGATCGTTCATTTTGATCAAGTTTACTAGTGTCATTGTGTGTGTTGCCTAATTCTTTCCTGACTGTATTCCTTGATTTCTCCTATCCAATTCTCTTTTCTGCGTAGCTTTTATTGCATCCAGGTGGGAATACTCAGTAGGGCTGCCAGTTACATTTTGTTTGGCTGTAACTTAATATTTCTAAGTGAAACTTGTTTTGGGGTTACAAACTATGGGAAGTTTAACTTGCTCCTTTGCAATTTCAGACATTTTCTGCCTCCTTGGAATGTAAGAGGTGTGAGAGAGTTGGTCAGAACTGAAAGCAGCCTTCTGTGCTTTTCTTTCACAGGGCCCCACTTATTTCTTTTGAGTGTGCTGATAATTTTTAAGGTATGCGATTAAGTTTTCAGTGGAATTTGGATGTGGGGATAGGCGAATTCTCCTGGTCTGGCGTTCATCTCTTTCAAATCAGTCCAGGGAAGTTAAAGGATCTGAGGGGCTGAGAGTTTGTCTGACATGGAGTTGGAGTGCCCTCTGCTGCCTTGGACAAGAAGCTGCACGTACAGGAAGGCATTTCTAGCCAGCACTTCTATTTACAGGAAACCTCCAACAGGCTCCCTTCAAAGTCTTGATGCCCTTAACTGATGGCTTCGCATCTGGCTTTGCTCACCTTTGGCGGTTTGGCTCTTTCAAAGAAATCTCATTGAGGCTGGATATGCTGATTAAATAGCCCACGTGGAAGATAGCTGTTTTCTTAGTAATGAGATGTGATAGATACCATGGTTTAGAAAATTAAGTATTATTTTTTATTAGTTTATCACTGTGAGGTACACACTATGTGTGTGTACGTGGTCAGACTTTTCCTATGTTCAGAGAACCTGAATATTGTTATCTCACACTTGCAACTTCTTGTGTATGTACTTCAAAATGTTTTGTATTTAAAGTTAACATTGAAAAATGTTCCAGATGGCAAAGGCAAGTATTTTTAAAAACCATTTCTTGCTTTATTTTCTAATATATTTTGTCATTATTTAATAAAACATTTTTATCTATGAAGCAGCTTCTTAGAATCTTATTTAATTATCAAGGCAACAACTGTGTAATGCAGCAATGCAGGCTATGCAGCTCACACTTTGTAAACAGAAAATCAAGACCAAAGCCTTAACTAGTCGGATGGAGTAATAGAGCACCGCCAGTAATTCCTGGCGGTGCTTTATTGTGCATGAGTCAGGAGTAACCCCTGTGCAATACCAGGTGTGACCCAAAAAGAAAACCAAAAAATGAAGTCTTAACTAGTTATATGGGCTGGAATGATAGCACAGCGGTAGGGCGTTTGCCTTGCACGCAGCCAACCCGAGTTCGATTCCTCCGCCCCTCTCAGAGAGCCTGGCAAGCTACCGAGAGTATCTCGCCCGCACTGCAGAGCCTGGCAAGTTACCTGTGATGTATTCGATATGCCAAACACAGTAACAACAAAGTCTCCAATGGAGAAGTTACTGGGCCCACTCGAGCAAATTGATGAACAACGGAAGTACAGTGACAGTGAACTAGTTATACAAGTGATCCAAGAGGTGAGAAGAACTGTGTCAGCTATTGTGCTGAACTTTAGGATAAGAATAAGAATAGATGATTATTTAATACCTACTATTTGTTAGTACTGTAACTAAGTATATGTTTTGCTAACTTAGTCTTATATCGGTTCACAAGGAAGATGGTACTCTGAATATAATTTTCTACATAATGGAAATAGTACTTTTGAGAAGTTACTAATTACTAGTCAAATGATAAGTGAAAAAGATAATTTTCCGACTGTTCTCCATATTATATCAGAGGTTCTTATGTGTTGCCAATGTTTTATATGTAGATAAATAAGGCATAACAGCTAACTTCAAACAGTTTGGACCGTGACTGTGCATATGTGTTGAAATATACATACACAGGACAAATTTTTCCATTTTAAGATATCATTCAGTGTAAATTTCAGTGGCATTGAGAAGAATCACATTGTTGAACAATTGTCATCTCTAGAACTTTTGAATGATTCCAGAGTAAATCTTTGTATGCCTTTGTATATAACATTCATTCCCACTCTTCCAGTGTGTGTGTGTGTGTGTGTGTGTGTGTGTGTGTGTGTGTATGTGTGTACTTATCATTGTGATTGCTGGATCTCTTTTTATAATTTTAATAATTCACCACACTGTTTTTCAGAATGGATGCGCCATTTTATTTTTTTATTAGAAAGATAGATTCTAAATTCTCTATCTATTTGGTCAACAGTTATTATTTTCTGGGTGATTTTTTCATAATATTTGTAAAGTGGATTTTATTGTAGTTTTGATTTGCATCTTCACAAGGTTCAGCTAAATGGGCAGCTTTTATATTATCACTGGCTTTTGATATGTGTTTGAAAAACTTTCTATTCGAGGTCTTTAACTATTTCTTGGGGCTGGAGTGATAGCACAGCAGGTAGGGCATTTGCCTTGCACGCGACCAACCGAGTTCGACTCCCAGCATCCCATATAATCCCCTCGAACACTGCCAGGAGTAATTCCTGAGTGCATGAGCCCCTGTGCATTGCTGGGTGTGACCCAAAAAGCAAAAAAAAAATATTTTAACTATTTCTTAATTTGTTTGATATATATATCCTGGATACTAATTCTTTATTACATATTTAATATGCAAAAGATCTCTTTTATTCCACTTGTTGCATTCTAACTCTATAGACAGTGTCCTTTGATACACAATATTTTTTACTTTAAAAAAGTGATGAAGGGGTCAGAGAGATTAGATAGCAAGTAAGGCGCTTGCCCGATATGCACCCTACCCAGGTTCATTCCTTTTCACCCCACCTGATGCCCCGAGAAATGCAGGAGTGATGTCTGAACTCAGAGCAAAGAGTAAGTCCTAAGCGCATCCAGATTTAACCCAAAACACAGTAGAAATCATTTTTAAATAAAGTCCCTTTTGTACATTGTTTCTTTTGTTGCCTTGTTTTTGGTCCCATAACCCAGAAATCAGTGCTAAATCTCATGATACATCCCCAACCCATATCTTCATTTTGATACATTTTGAATTTTCTTTCTATGTAGTGTAAGATCAGGGTCCAGCATAGTTCTACATAATTTTTTTTTTTTTTTTTTCCGTAATCCCAGAATTTATTTATTTATTTTTTTTTTTATTTGACAAGTATAATTTATTTTTTTTTTCTTTTTTTTTTTTTTAATTATTTTTTTTTATTAGTGAAAAACCATGAGGTACAGTTATAGGCTTACAAATTTTGTGCTTGGGTTTCAGTTATACAATGATCAAGTCCCCATACCTCCACCAGTGCCCGTCATCCATCCCCATGGGTCCCAGCATCCCCCCCCTCATCCCCCCCCCCCCCCCCCGTCCCATCCTGCCTCTGTGGCAGGGTATTCCCCCTTGTTCTCTCTCTCTTCTTTTGGGTACTGTGTTTTGCAAGAGAGGCTTTGAGTGGCAATCATGTTTGGTCTATCGACTACTTAGTTCTACATAATTTTTATGTATGATCCAGTTCTTCAATAATTCCTTTGGTTGAAAAGACTTTTCTCCCCATTAACTGTTCTACTATTCTTGGTGTCCTTATGAAAAATTACTCAATTCCCTACATTCATGTTCATTTCTGAAAAACACATGCTTATGATGGCCTAAATCTTTGTCTTTGTTCCAGTACCACATTTTGGGCGGGCACGGGTGCATAGGTGCACTGGGGATTGATTCCGGTGTCTCACACATGGCAGATATGAAATGCCACCACTAAACTACGTTCCAAGTCTGTATCATTGGATTACTGGAACTTTGAAAAAAGTTCTAAAATAAAATTTAAAAATTCTAAAAAGTTCTGAAGTATAATAATGTGAAACTTCAAATAGTTCATTTATAAGAATGGCTCGACTATTTTAATTTTTTGTACGTAGCTATCCAGTTATCTCCAAACCACTCATTGAAGAGACTTTTCTTTACTGTATGGTCTTCGCTCCTTTGTCAGAAGTTAACTGTCCCTATAGTGTGGGTTTATTTCTGTAATATCTATTCTATTACACTTGGTGTCTGTTTTTGCTCCATTATGATACTGTTAAGTTACTATTGTGTAGGAAGCATGATACCTCAAGTTTTCTTCCTTTCTGTCAGGATTGCTCTATTTATAATCTTTTGTGGAAATGTAACTGACTTTTGCATGTTGTCTTTTATTAATCTTGAAAATACTTCATGATTTTAAAATTAGATGGAAATATTTTATCTCTATAACACAGGACTATTAATTATATTATGGCCAATATGTGAAAAATGACCACTGATTCCTGAATACAAATATATTGTTATATATAAGTTCCAATTACTATTAAATTTTTCTGTTTTGTATTTTTTTGTGGAACCCAAACATTTGAAACTTTAATTAACAAAGCAGTCAAGAATCTTTTGTGAATTTATGATAACATTAATGGATTATAGTTTTATTTCTAAATGTATAATTTTGGGTTGGTTTGTATAGTATTGATACAATGATTCTCACAACTATTTAAAATGAAACTAAAAACCTAAAATATGTACTTATTTATGAAATTTTATAAGGCTAAAAAAATAAACTTTAAATTTCTGGCTCAAGAGAATTTGGTTAGTTCAGTTGACCCAGTTTGTTTACCTCTTCAGTTAAGTAATACACATAGTAAAAATTTTAAAAATAGAATATTTAATATCTGGAAAAATTAATGGAAAAAGGCCTTTAAACAGTTTCAGCTAAATATACCAATATGTTAACAATGATATTATCAAATTCTGATATTCAGATAAACATTATACCTTGTATATATTAATTAAGAAATACA
Source organism: Sorex fumeus (assembly GCF_029834395.1). Classification (NCBI taxonomy): domain Eukaryota; kingdom Metazoa; phylum Chordata; class Mammalia; order Eulipotyphla; family Soricidae; genus Sorex; species Sorex fumeus. The sequence continues at coordinate 53,524,689 of NW_026606063.1, forward strand.
AGGGTACTGTCTATGACCATAGTTTATAAAAAAATTGAGAAAACCATTTTATAGATACTGAAAAGACTTTTTGTATATTTATTCAAGAATAAAAACATTTAATGAACTAGAATGTGAGTGTCTTTTTAATATATTAAAATGTGTTGAAAATTAACAACCACTAGTATAAAGTTAGAAAAATACTTCCCTTTGCTGACATTATCCATTACAACTCTGGAAGTTCTAATTAATGCACAACAATACTAAAATAGATCACTGTATCACTCTATCACTGTCATCCCTTTGTTCATTGATTTCCTTGACTAAGTGCCAGTAACATCTCTATTCGTCCCTGGCCTGAGATTTTAGCAGCCTCTCCTTACTCGTCTTTCCCAATGATTAGAGGTTCTTTCAGGGTCAGGGGAATGAGATCTATTTTAGTTACTATTTTTTGACATATCGAATATGCCATGTGGAGTTTGCCAGGCTCTGCCCGAGTGAAATAGATACCTAGTACTATTACTAATGATTATGCTTAAATAGAAATGGTAGCCCCTTAGCTAGTGCCAGTGATAATTTTGTTGAGCTGGAATCAAAAGTTAATCAATTGAAAAGGAAGTAGAAATGTTAAGTAATAAGTAACTTATTTGATAAAATAATATAAATTTATTTTCTACATTTATTAATAATAAGTAGAAAAAGAAATAATTCAATCGAAATAGCTTCTCTTCCCCATTTTCTCACTGAGTATTTTACAAATATAAATATTTTTGTACTTCTACTTTGTTGTGGAGCTAGCTAGCTAGCTAGCTAGCAAAATTTTGTCTGGGATAAACATGACAATGCCTTACTAATTGTAAATTTTAAGTGGTTTTACTCATTGACAAGGAGAAATCTCCCTGATCCCATATATACTATTAAGCTAGTTAAAGATTTCGCTGGAGCGATAGCACAGCGGTAGGGCGTTCGCCTTACAAGCGGCCAACATGGCCGATGCGAGTTCGATTCCTCCGCCCCGCTCGGAGAGCCCGGCAAGCTACCGAGAGTATTCGATATGCCAGACACAGTAACAAGAAAGTCTCCAATGGAGACGTTACTGGGCCCGCTCGAGCAAATCGACGATCAACGGGAGGGCCTTATTATTATTATTTAACCAAGATATTTGGCTCTTCAAACTGAAAACATCTTTTAAAAATCATGTTGCAATATTGAGAAATAATTATATAAACACAAAGTTTAAAAATAAAATGTCTGTAGATCTCAATTAGTTAGGTTTCTTTTATTGTACATATATGAATAAAGAACTTCTATTTCATATGTAGATCCTAAAAGTGGCACAGAGAGGCATTTACCACTGTATACATATTACATGATCTTCAAGAGACAGAGCAGAAATGGAACTTGTCCTCTAGATGCAAGATAGAAATATTTCTGATATTCAGGAAAGCTGGATGCAAGAAAAACTGACACAGTTTAGTGCTCTAAAGGGAACCCCTCTGGTTTTTATAACTATTCAAATAAGCTGAAGCTTTACATTGTATTTGAATGAAAAGACATGGTAATTGAAGGGGTGGAGAAACTCAAATAATGAGTGTATGAATTAGATCTGAGGTTATAGAGACTTGGCTTACAGAAAAAAATTTTTTTTGCCTCTTCTGCAGTCCTCATAGGCTTTTTCTTTACAAGATAAAGGAAGTATGACATTAAAAAATTCATTTTACACCTGTCACTTTTGGTCCCAAGAAGATCGTTAACGGAGTGACAGGGATATTGTAGTACAATATGAGTAACAGTAGCAGTGACAACCACAGTAACTGTCATGATATCTTAATTTTACATCATACCTTTCTATGCAAAATGGACTTCTAGGAACTCACATATTTAATTATATTTTCACTCACATTCTCTTTTGGACTGGACGAAATCAAATGTCTACTTTTTATAGATGGTTAGTGAAAAAAGAAAAAAAATGTCTAGAAGTCTGACTTTACCTGAGTCAGGTTCCACTGGTGCCTTCTTTCAGGTTACATCATATTTACAAAATAATGATAATTGCTAGTGTCCTTTTCATCCCAGATTTCTTATAATTTAGCACTGTAGCACTGTCTTCACATTGTTCATCGATTTGCTAGAGCGGGCACCAGTAACGTCTCCATTGTGAGACTTGTTACTGTTTTTGGCATATCGAATACACCATGGAGAGCTTGCCAGGCTCTGCCGTGTGGGCGTGATAATCTCGGTAGCTTGCCGGCCTCTCTGAGAGGGACGGAGGAATCGAACCCAGCTTGGCTGTATGCAAGGCAAATGCCCTATCCACTGTGCTATCGCTTCTTTTATTATAAAATGTGCTGTTAAGAAAGGGAGACTGGTGCAGCAAAAGATGACTTGTCTACAAATTTTTTTTTGTCAATTTTTGAAAAACAGTGTAGAAAAGTGAGGTAGCAAGTCGTATCTTTGTATCTTAGCAGTTTTATACAATGTAAATGCCACTGTCTGGGTCACAAGTGTCACATTCAGAGTTCCTAATTTAAATATTAGGGGATAGGCTCATGATATTATTAATTTGTTTTTATTCTTATTTAAGTGTTTTGTTTGGGGGGTTTATCCAGTGGTGAACAAGAGCTATTTTTGATTCTGTGCTTAAGGATCAACCTTGCAGTGCTCAGTGGACCATATGCGCTGCTCGGAATTTAAGCCAGTGTCACAGTAGCCAATAACAAGCAAGGGAATGTCTTATCTCATGTACTATCTCTTTGGTTCTTTTATTATTTTTAAATTAGAACATTATTTTGTTGCACTTTTACAATAGAGAACCCTTGACATTTTATCTTTAGGGTTGCTCAGTTATTTTATTCCAGTATTTAAAAGCATTGGTTTGGTAACATTTAGCTTAATTATTAAATTAACTACTGTTTTCTTTTATATCCCAAGTGCACAATTTTTATACCATCTCAATGTACTTATGTGTTACATCCCCACCAGTGTAAAAAGTATGAATATTTTACCTATTCTACCAGAAGAGTAGTATACAGCATAACGAAGAAAGGCAATACCATTATTCCTCCTCTTTAAACCACAATCAATAAAACATATAAAACATGAAATTGACTCCTTTGTTTATGATTACAGGATGCCAGAAGACCCGTGTGTATGTATGTATTTAAATATAGAAAGACTAGATGGATGGAACTGAAGCCGGAAAAAGTGTCAAATACGGGAGTCCCAGTCAGAATTATCCACAGACTATAAATAGGGAAGCCAGATACAGTTTTGATGTGTATTTCATTCTTGTAGGGAATCCCGTGATAGAAGAAGAAACATTTATTGTTCTGGCTGAAATCAGTGGTTAGTCCAGGGAACAGTGCTCAGGACTACTGCCAGTCTTCCCTACTTTTGTGCTAAAGTCTGTTTTAAGCAGTATCCCTGGCCTACCACATAAACATGCAGTCCTGGGGTAGGAAACAATGACAAAGGCTGTGTTCATACAACAAGGCCCAGTTCATGTTCACAAGGATAAGCGGTAGCAAAGTGAATAATTTCTGGCCACCAATTCCTGAGATTCATAATTGTAAATACTAGGACCCCAATTTCCTTCCTATTATCTCTCATCCCCACCGAGGGCTCTGTATAAGAAAAACCAAACCCCAAATAAAGTCACAGTACAACCATACGTCCACCCCATATAAAGAAAGAAAGACCTATTTACTACTAAAGAGGAATATATCAACAAATAATATGGAAAATCATTGTAACATAAAATTGCAAAAAGAAAACCCAACTTGATGTCCCAAAAGACAGATGATTCAAAATAGTATTATGAAGAAGTTCAATAAACTACGAGAAATATAGGCAACTTAATGGATTTAGAAAGTAAATTGAAGAGCGGAAGAAATAGACAAGAAAAGAGAGCAAGTGTGTTGAAAAAAAATGGAGATTCTGATATGAAGTATTCAGTAAATGAAATAGATTGCTAGAGAAAGCAGAGCTAATATAGCTCTGTGGAGGAAAAGAGTAGTGAGAATGAACATAGAAATATAAAAACAATTATAATGGAAGAGCAGAGGGAAAATGTACTCATGACTACTACCAGAATTAATTAATACAGAAGTATAAGGACAAAGAATATCCAAAGGTATTTCTTCAGAATGTAGAGGAGGGGACATAGTTCTAGGTACCAAGATGACTTGCCTATTTTCATAGTTCATGGTCACAGTTTATGTCAAGATGCAAGTTCTTTTATCTATATCTTTTGTTGACATATTGACATAGCTCTTCTTTGCTTAATCTTCTGTAATTAATAAAGGATATTTAGGTAAATTTTCTTATCTGATCCTGAAAAGATTCCTATTGAGCTAAATATTGATTCTCAGAGATAAGGAAAATAAAGGTTGTGAACATTCTTGCATGCCTGAGACCACAACGAAGTAAATTAAAAATATTCAAATTCAAATGTAATGTTTTTTTCTTCACTATATCTCAGTTGCTGTGAATTTTGTTACAAGTAGGGGAGAAATAGAGGTGGTCCCGAGGTGCTCTCTTTAACATGCCAGCCCTGCATGCAAGATTTAGCATGACAGAGTGGTGAACATGGCATCAGGAGAAAATTCTTTCCTTCTGGGTTCCTTAAATCAAAATGTTAAAATTATCTAAGATGGATTTAAAAAAAAACAAATTTAATTATGTTTATGGGCTGGAGCGATAGCACAACGGGTAGGGCGTTTTTGTCTTGCACGCAGCCAACACAGAAAACCCGAGTTTGATTCCTCTGCTCCTCTAGGAGAGCCCCACAAGCTACCAAGAGTATCTCGCCCGCACGGCAAAGCCTGGCAAGCTCCCCGTGCCGTATTCGATATGCCAAACACAGTAACCACAAACTCTCACAATGGAGACGTTACTGGGCCCGCACGAGCAAATCGATGAACAACGGGAGGACAGTGACAGTGACAATTATGTTTATAAAATAGCCCTACCAAAAACTTTCTAGTCTACCCTCAACCAGGCACATGTGGTTTATGTGTAATCCAAAACTAGGTTGAAGGAGTTAGGGACCTGGGACTTCAAGGGGAGGAAGACAAAATTGTCTTCCTCCCCTTGAAGTCCCAGGTCCCTAACTCCTTGAATAATATAGGAAGATGAAAATAATAATATAGGAAGATGAAAAAAGTGAATGTTTGGACCACATGTTTGCCTTGCCATGCTAAGATAAAGGACACAGAAACGACTTTGAGCAAATATATCTTGTTTATTTCTGTGCCTACATCTCCAGTTTACCATACTTTACTCATATTCTTTGTAGTTAACTGCTGGTAGCTTGCCTCCTGAAATAAGCCCTCCAGTTAATTCTTTTAGGCAGTTAAGAGAAAGGCATAGGAAGGCCTTCCTTAATTTGCTGGGTTATTAATTCCTTCTGCTCAGAACCATCCAAATGCCAAAATGACATGTTTGGGAGATAATCTGTTCCTTCTCTAGTCAGGAAAGACAGTCAATCTCAAAATATCTGGTTATTTAGCTCTGCCTGACAATTTCTTTACCATAGACTTTCCAATAACTTCTGAGAAAGTGACTGGGTTCGAAAATTGAGATCAATGGTTAGTAAACCATAACTCCCTGGATCAAATTCAGCTTCTTTCTATAAATTGAAAAAAATATGTAAACACATCAACACCCATTTATTCATGTAATTCCTTTTTCTATGCTGTAACAGCAGAGTTGAATACTTATGACAGAGACCAGAGACCAGGTGCCCTGCAAAACCCTTTGTTGAAATTACTCCTATTTTAGAGTCTCCCTTCATATATAGATATGTATTCTTAAAATTTTACTTCCCCTTAGTTTATTTGCCTATGAGGAATAAACATTTTTCACAAAAGATTTTTTTAAAGTACATCTTTTGCTAATGGGTCTCATTTGTTTTAGCCTATAATGAGTTGGCTGTCATTGCCAGGGTCTCTTGAGAAGCCTTTTCTCATTCCAGGAATTTAAAAAAAAGTGTTTTCTAGGTCTGTATCACATTTCCACAAAAATAGGTTCAATTAAAGCACCTTTTCCCTTTAATTTTTCCCATTCTGTATTGTCATTCAGCTTTGAGTTGAGCCAACAAGATGGGTTAAGAGTTGCCCCCTGGAGACCTTCTGCAAATGCTATTCCATGAAGTAGTGGTTTCCCAATGTGTCTCTTACAAAACTAAACAATACAAATAATGCTTCTATTGTACCTTTCCTGTGGTAGGTCTCAAGGGGTAGAGACTATCATCACATAACACAACAAAGCTGCTATAGAAATGGACAGGCAGAGGAGATAGTCTGAAGGCTTCGGAAGCTCCACAGAAACTTCCTCTGAACTGACAGCTAAAAGCTGCAAGATTTTCCCTTGGTTATTTATTTTATGAGATATAAAGATTTCTTATTCCAATGGGTAGTTATATGACATTTTTATTATTATCTACATGTAAATTGTCAAGAGGATTACAAGAAATAATTTTTTAATTCTTCAAATATTGCAACTTGACATTATTTTTTAAACTGAGGTTCTTATATAATTGCCACTGATAACATTTGGTTATTTTCTTCCATTGTCTGGAGAAATTTTTTTCAAAAATATAACATGGATAAAATGCATATTAGTTAAATAATTGTGGTGTTATCGTCATTAAAATTTATTATGATGCTGGTTCCCAAATTGCTTAGATTATCTCATTTTAAATAGGTCGTTTCTCAATTTTTATTTAGGAATAAAATTATATTTACTTAATCAAATCACACCTTATCCTCCCTATGTTTATTAAATTCAGTGTTTCAACACTGAGATCACATATGCCTCATACTTTGATTCTTAGTATTCCTCCCAGAATTTGGAAGACATCATTTTGGGCAGTATATCACAACTTTTCCTGACCATGGCCCTTTTCCTCTCTTATTTCCTTCCTGTGACTCTCTGTTTTACTAGTTGTATCTCTAGTCTCATGTTGTAGCAACTTCAATTATATAATTTCCACCTGTACCCCCTTGAAATATCCTGAAAGTCCAGAGGGGGTCATTTGGCTTCTGGCTGAGAAACACTTATCTAGAGAAAAGCCAGCCTGCAAGAAATTCTTTCTATAGGAGTTATTGCAAAACCATGCAGAAAAAAATTTTAATTTATTAATATTTCTTCATTCAACCTCTTGGCTATTAGTGTTGTCATAACACATTCTGTGGCTTAGAAAACACAAAGTACCTAGCTAACTCAGCTTTTTATGAGTCAAGGTAATATTCACATTAGGCCTGGAAAATAGCTAAGTATTGATTGTTAGATCCAAAAAATGAACAAAATGTTCTCAGGAGGACCTTTCAGCATTGTAGAAGTTTGCGACCATTTCTTTGCATCTGGTACAGATGATAAAGGAGAATGATTTCTATTGGAAAAAAGATCTAGGCTTGGCAAGAATTTTCAGAAGCAATTATAATATTAAGTGGAAAAAAATTCTTATGTTTGTAATGGGTTCCATCCAGGGGGCAACCAGAAGGAAATTTCCCCTTAAACACAAAGTCCTACAACGGAATGTTCAATCCATGTCTGATCTCTGTCCTGTTGATCCCCAGGCCAATCAATCACAGGGAAACAAAGCTTTCAGACAGCAGTTCCTTGGTTTGTTGCCCTCTCAAATATATTCTTTGGTTGACTGACATCACACCAGACAGAGAAAATCCCACACTTGAGTGGTGCTCTCTCTGTCAGGGATTCAGAAAAGGAAAGTATGCTCGGACAGATGTCTGATAACCATTGCAGAGGAAGAAGTCTCTTAGGAATTGTTAGATAAGCTTCTTGTTTCAGAAAACTTTATTATGCATTTATTCTACAGCCCCAGGATGGGAGGTGCTACCCAAAGAATGCAATCAGACCTCATGACTTGTATAGTCTGAGAAATTCATGTAACTTTCGCAGGCTGAGCAGAAGATATTAAGACTTGCTGTATAGAGCTCTTCTAACATTAAAACAACAATTTAAAGTCCTTTGGATAATTTTACATAAATCTAATGCATGAGTTCTTTTTTTATTGAGAAGTAATATCAGAAATTAAACCTTATAAGTATCCAAAAGCAATTACAAAATAAGGACATTATAGTGGTAATATTGTAAATGGGAACCCACTTAAATGTCAAAGCACTTGCCATAAAAGTGGCAATAATGATGCTAAACACAATACATGGAATTTTCAAATATTAATTCCCCCATTATACATGATGAGGTTCAAACAGCCATCACCAAACTGTTTGTGGGAAAAATAATATCATCACCATAATCTGCTGGTGAAACACAAATGGTTCTGTCATTCTCTCCTATGGGAACTTACTAATGAATTAGAAATCAGACTCAAATTCCTAAAGGAAAAATGATGGGACATTACAGGATTCTGAACTGAGAATAATTGTAAACTTGCATGTTAATAAACTTGACTTTCAAAGATACCAGGCAGCAAAAACGGCAATGAACAAAATAATTTTTTTCAGACTATTACTATCTGCTGTCATAAAATGATTTCTGCTTCGAAACATGAATTGTTATTATTTGGTATTTATTTCTAGTTTACTTGCTGATCCAATGCAATCTAATTTGTTGAGAACAAGCTCTACGACTATCCCTCCTTTCCTTCTGAAATGGTACAGGAATGGGTTTGAATGGTCCCTACCTCAATTATATCCAACCAGTAATTTTCTCAGAGGTATTTAACTGACTTCCCTAACATAAGGCATCACAGGCCATTCACGTCACAGTTTTACAGATTCTCCAATGTAAGCTAAGCAGCCTTTGACTACAGATCTTTTCTTCATCAATTCGGAGAATTCCTAGGTCTGGTGCTTACATATTATTTAGGAAAATACCTAATACTATATGCTTGCTATTTGTTTAATTTATATAAATCTGATGCCATGTACCAGTTGCATGCTCTATGGTCATCCCGGCATGGCGGCAGTGAGCAGCAGCACCATCTTAGCAGAGTCATATGTCATTGATTCCTACTAGACATGTACTGTATGAAGTGCCAGGTGCCAATCTCCTGAAGTTGAATGTTGTATCTCCTGACAATGAACAAAATATGTTCTCATTGAACATACATGAGTTTGAAATAACTGATCAGGATCCATTTGGAGAAACAGCTAGATAATGCTTCCTATGATGTCTCCTTTGTGCTCCAGCAAAGTCTTGGAAAAATATCATCTGAGAAGCTTTCCTTGATCACATGTAAATGTCTACTATGTTCAAAGTCCAAAATAGCTGGGGTCTTATACACTTCTTTCAGGAGCACTAATTAAGTTCCTTTTGTATTCGGGTTTCACTTAATCACTTAATCACTTAACTTCCCGTTAGTCCTCGATTTGCTCGAGCGGGCGCCAGTAACATCTCGATTTGTCCCTGTCGCGTGCTAGTGTAGCCCAATGGCATCTGTTCGCTCTGGGATCATGAAGAGCCTCAAACCGATCGTTCATGATCTTCACGAAGAAGTCTGACCATCTGGTAGGTGGGCGGCCTCATTCACCTGACCAGATTCGGGCTTTATGCTAAGAAATTATCTGGCATAGTCGTGATTCCATAGCAACTTAAAATGCTGTTCGGGGGGCGGTGGGGGGGGGGTTGAGGATTAAATAGGGATTTTAAAAAACTAGGAAATTTAAGAAAACAAACAGAAAATAGATTTTTACATTGCATTTATCAAATTCTGTTTTATGTAGGAAGAGAGCTATAGAAAAGGACGTGTGAGCTAAGCGCCAAATCTTTGAAGCTAGTTAGTAAACAAGGAGATATTTAATGAGAACTGACTCAGTGCTAGACTTTGGATTGCTACTTTATTTGTGTGTTAAAATATTCCACCAAAGAATTTTTTGAGAAACCCATGCCTTTCACTTTTAAAGTTTATTTTTTTATTTATTTGTCTATTTATTTCATCCCTCTCAGAGAGCCTGTCAAGCTACCATGAGTATCCCACCCTCACACCAGAGCCTGGCAAGCTCCCCGTGGTATATTCAATGTGCCAAAAACAGTAACAAGTCTTACAATGGAGACGTTACTGATGCCTGCTCGAGAAAATCAATGAACAATAGGAGGACAGTGCTACAGTGCTACATTTATTAATATTTTGGGATTGAGGATTCAGCTAGTAATGTTCAGGGTGTACTCTTGGCTCTGTTCTCAGGGAATGCTCTCAGTGATACTTGGGAGCAATATATGGTGCCTGGGATTGAACTAGGTTTGGCTGCATGCAAGGGAACCTCTATACTATCTCGCTAGTCCCTCATATCTCTCTTTATAAATAATGAAAGATAAGACTTTAAGAATTCTACCCACTTTTCAAATCTCATCAAAAAAATCCCCTCTATTTTTGTCTTATTTTGTTTTGTTTTGTTTTATTGAATCACCATGAGAACAGTTACAAAGCATTCGGATTTAAGTCTTGGTCATACAATGATCAAACACCCATCCCTTCACTAGTCCACATGTTCTGCCACCAAGAACACAAGTATACTCGCCATCCCACCCCTCCCCCAGCTTGTGTAGCAGATGATTTTCACTTTACTCTCTCTTTACTTTAATTACATTCAATTTTTCGATAGAAGACCCACCATTATTATTTGGAATTTCCCCCCAAAAATCAGGCCTGCCAAAAAAGCATCATTAGATCATTTGTTTTCTATCTCTGATAATGAAGATCATATGATGTCGTGCAGCCGCTGGGTTTCTGGTATTTTAGTAATTAAGTCCAAAGGGATTTCTGCCAGAAGCTGCTGGGTTCTGAGATTGATTTGTGTGCCTCTGAGATCATGGCCATTCAGAAGCAGAGGAGCAGTTGGTAGGCAGCAACTCAGGGTCTCGTCCAGGAGGGGAGAAAGGCCAGTTCCGCTCGCCCCACATCCCAAGAGGCCCTGTGCACACCATCATTGCAAGCTCATACCTCTGTGTCCAACAGGCTCTGAAAGATGGTGGTCATCATGCTGCTGCTGAGGAGGAAAAGGCGAAATCCCCTCTTTTTTGAGGAGAGATTTTGGGGCTTTATTATATTCAAATGTGTTTGTATGATTATCTTTATTGTAACAGTTCAGTGAACAACACCTAAAATCAAACTTGCCTTTCCGAAAGTTAGGAGTTGCCTTTGCATCTATTCACTTTCTGTACTTTGCATAATACCTTCAAAATATCGGCGCTAAATATGTGGTTGTTGACTGAATGAATGATGATGAATTATTATGTGGGGCATATTCAGGATTAATGTTAAGCTTTATTTGTTGTTTAATTTCAGTATGATGCACTTTCCACCATGTGAAAGAACTTTTCTTTCTTTCTTTCTTTCTTTCTTTCTTTCTTTCTTTCTTTCTTTCTTTCTTTCGTTCTTTTTCTTTCTCTTTCTTTCTTCTTTCCCTTCCTTCCTTCCTTCCTTCCTTCCTTCCTTCCTTCCTTCCTTCCTTCCTTCCTTCCTTCCTTCCTTCTTTCCTTCCTCCCTCCCTCCCTCCCTCCCTCCCTCCCTTCCTTCCTTCCTTCCTTCCTTCCTTCCTTCCTTCCTTCCTTCCTTCCTTCCTTCCTTCTTCTCTTCCTCCCTTCCTCCCTCCCTCCCTCCCTCCCTCCCTCCCTCCCTCCCTCCCTCCCTCCCTCCCTCCCTCCCTCCCTTCCTTCCTTCCTTCCTTCCTTCCTTCCTTCCTTCCTTCCTTCCTTCCTTCCTTCCTTCTCTATTTCTCTCCTTCTCCCTCCTTTCTTTTTTTTCTTTTGTTTACCCCAGCCAGTAATGCTCAGGGATTACTCCTGGCTCTGCACTCAAGAATTAATCCTGTTGGTGTTTAGGCTACCTTATGGAATTTCAGCGACAGGAAGAGTGTATGTTACTTAACTTCTGTTTGCTTTGCTCCTGTTCATATGGCTTTATTATTCAAATGAGGAAAGTAGTTGGTGTGCATTCAGATTAGCTCCTTTAATAATGCTTTTTAAAACTCTATGAATATTAGTGACTCAGAAGTACAATGAAAACGCAATGCACCATTGATTTGCATAAAAAGGAAAAGAAAATTACTAAGTTATCTTACATAGGCAATATGAGGGAGTGTCATAAGTAAGGAATTTCTTTCTTACTCAAAAAAATAAGACTAATGTGTCCACTTATGTTCCCCACAAAAGGCTCCAGTTTTCCCAGATGCTAGTCAGTATAAGCTGAATTTATGTTAAGCAAGTTCAAGTCTGTACACTTTTTCATCCTCCCCCTAGTTCTAAAAACGATTGGATTTTAGGAAAATTCATATTTTTCATAAGGTAAATGACATATACTTTTAGTTCTACTTAAGGTTCAGATAGTCATGTCATTCTGGCCCATTCTCAATTGTCTTAAATTGGATTTAGTTGAAGTGTTTCTTAATTTTCCTCTTATAGTTGTCCTTCATTATCATAGTCTACAAATGGCAACTGACATTCTTACAGAAACCTCCCATTTATGATTAAAGTAAATTTGTACTTTTTACCCAATGTCCTAGCAATCTGACCTGGAGTAAAGGTAAGTAACTAGAAGACAGATTTATTCAGTCTTTTTAAATGTTTGTAAGGTTGTTTTAAATTACAACTATTATTATTGGCCTATTAAAACGTTTGTATTTAAATAAAGATTATTTTTCCTAAGATTAAAAAATATAAAAAGGTATGTATTATATATATATATATATATATATATATATATATATACCCTACTATATACAAAAGTCAACCGTAATTATAAGCTTTAAAAGTCTTGTTCATGAGGAATATTTTATTTGGAGAGCCATATTTGGAGAAACTGAGTGTAAATAATATCTATGGGTTGGAGAGCTAGGATAGCAGGTAAGGTGCTTGTCTTTCATGCAGCTGACCTGGGTTTGACCCTAATCCTTGGTACCACCCGAGGCCCCACCACGAGTGTCCTCTGAGTGCAGACTCAAGAGTAAATCCTGAGCACAGCATAGGTGTGGCTCCTAAACCAACATAATAAAATATATGATGATATAGAATCTAGGTCAGTTATTAGTTTTATTATTTTAGATTTATATATATTTGATTTCATAATTCATGATGTTTATGTTTCTATTTTCTAAATTAATGGATTGAATATGCAATCAGTTTTGCCAATAACTATGTTCCCAATTTTTAATAGAGACCTCAAAAGTAGGAACATATTTAAAATGGAAAATAATATTTCTATTATTTTCTACTTTTTCTACCTTTAATTTTTGGATGTATAATTAAATTATAAAACCAAAGTCATATTGTATTACACTATGATGAAATGTGTGGCAAATTAAATATGGCTGCTTATTTTGTTCTTTTCAAGATGCTGATCCTCTTGAAACTGTTTTTTTCTTAATGACGTTGGTTGGTCAATAAAAATAACATAAACAATGTTTTATAATTTCAGAAATAAGTCAAATTACTTCTAGGCTTTCCTTGAGAAAGTCGCCTCTACATAAGAGATTTCACTTATGTGAGACTTATATAAGTAAGATAAAGTTGACCCAATGGACAGTACACAAGGAGAAAGACATCTACATAATCTCAGCTGTCTCATCAGCCTGTCAGACAGGAGAGTTGGTGAGTAAAAAGTGATCTTTACATTTTGGAGTCCACAGACACAGAGTAGGTAAGGATTTGTCTCCCAACAAGCTGAACCAATCATGAACTATGATAGATACAATTAGCTCTCTAAGCCATCTTCACTATTCCCACCACCTTTAGCTGAGACTACAGACATCAAAGAGCTATGAAGAGGAGTCTACTATGCCCTACTCAAATTCTTATCCACAAAATTATGAGCATAATAAAATACATATAGTTATATCCCACTGAATTTTAGGTTGTTATTGTTTAAAAATAGGTATCTGAAACAAGGGGAAAAATAATTATGTGATGAAAATCCCATGGTCTTGGTCTACAGTGAAAACATTTTAAATTTAAAGAGGCTAGAGAGATAGTTCAACAGGTAGTCCCTTGCACACAGCCCACTGAGATTTCATCCCTGGCATGCTATTTCTTATCCTCAGAACCACTGGGAAAGATTCCTAAGTGCAGAATTAGGAGAAAACCCTGAGCACTGACGGGTGTGGCCCCCAAACAAAACAAATTTAAATTGATTTTTTTTCCTTTGGAGCAATAGCATAGCGGGTAGGCATTTGCCTTGCACGCGGCCAACAGGGCCAACCTGAGTTTGATTCCTCCACCCCTCTTAAAGAGCCCAGCAAGCTACCTAGGGTATCTCGCCCTCTCGGCAAAGCCTGGCCAGCTACCCGTGAAATATTCGATATGCCAAACACAGTAATAAGTCTCACAATATTACTGGGCCTGCTCGAGCAAATCGATGAACAATGGGAGGACAGTGACAGTGACAGTGATTTCTACTTAACAAAGATGAGAGTACTCTATTTGAAAAAAAAATACAAAATCCTACAAAAATAACCCCAAATCCTAACCTGCTGTCAGTTTGCTGACATTTAAATATCTTTCCCTTTCAGTGATGAATAATCTGATCACCACTAGATTTTCTAGATTTTTATTTGTAGAACATGTATTTTCTTGAAATAAAAAAAATAAACTTATAAATGAAGCAATTGATACTATGCTTGGATCTTACTACTTGTACATTTATTTTTACTCATTCGGTAATCTTAAAAGTAGAGGCATTATAACCAAGTTTTTAATTTTCCAGTAACAAATAAGCCACAAAGAAAGAAAGAAGGCAGCAGATATATGTGACACATAAGTCACCCAGAGCCTAGTAAGTATTTGCAAACACTTAAGTACATGTGCCTAGAAGAGTGTGTCTGTTATAACTTTAATAAAAAAATTTTATGCTTCCAATTAAATGCTGGTTCATTTAGAAGGTACTTCTAAGGGAAAAATAATTTTTTGAAACTAACAATCTTTAGTGCATTTTAACTGCATCAACTCTCATCACCTCTTGTAAAATATCACAAAATCTCAAGATTAGAATTAGTTTTACAAAGTAGGAAGATTCTATTTTGTTGTGTTTGCCTACAAAGAAAGGAAAAGTAAATACACATGGTCTTAAACAGAGTTCAGCTGTTGAAAACTCTAAAGAATAAATAAATTACCATATTACCATAAAACCTTTTTTATTTGTTTCCTTAGAAGGCAATACTACCCTCTCCATTTCCTCTCCATCCTTTGATGAGTAACTAATTCCAATTTTATTAGAATTCTCCAGATAAATAATATTTTTAAAAATAGATACTATCACTTCTTTGCATAAGTCTTATATATTAATTTGGAATTTTTGTTAAATATTTATCTAACATTCTCTTGAGATTTGTGGCATAATTGACAAGGATAAGAAGTTTCTTAATCAGACTAAGATACCTTTATATGCTTTTTACCCTCTCTCAAATATGAGAGGGAAAGAAAAAAATAACTGTTACACTAAAAATTGTATAATATTCTAGATTCCCAAGCACTTTTCATGGCTTATTCATTAACCTTTTCTTAAGTGAGTCATTATCTCTTTGTCTATCTATCCATCCGTTCAATAATCTCTATAGTCATTTATCAAGGAATTAATAAACTAGACATTTTATTTATTATGATAACTAAATACTAAGAAACACTAAATACATAGAAATACTAAGGCATAGAGATACTATAGAGAGACAAAAGCATAGTCCTCTCAGGGGCAAAAATGAGGATCATTGAGGTTGCTTATAATAACTAATCTCTTTGAATTAATTTATCAACTTTTTCTGAAGCTATTATTCCTATCTGTGACCCATAAAATATCTAACTTGTTAGCAAGGTTATCTTTCTTAGCAGTTACTGAGTTTCCATAGTGATTTAAGTAAAATATATATTTACCTGTAAGTTTCTGGATCATTGCTTGGGCAGACAAAAATAGTTTTTCTTTTAAAAAATACCATGAAATAATATAACATTATCAATTATGAACTCTATTCCAAAAGTGTACAAATTTTAATTTAAATGTACCCAATTATTAACAATATCATGTGCTTAAGACAAGTAAAATTTGAAAATCTGTATATGTTGGCATATGCCTTTAAAATGCATTTCATGTTGCATTATGGAAAGATTTGCATAGCTTAATATAACCACAAAGAGGATATCATTTAAGAAACCACTGAACCCTTGAGCCTATGGAGATTTTCTTATTACAAATAAAAAGCTAAAACTGTTGCTCACCCTGCTCCCAGAATAGAACCAAAGGGGACTCCGGATGGAACTGAAAAGGCATAGAAATGCAAAATGAATGAAAAGAAATCCTTTCAATTTTTTACAGACATAGCCTATAATCAACCCATAGATTTCACTGCTATGTGAAAGAAAATAACTGAAACAAATAACACTGTAGAGCTTCAGAAATATAAATTTATATTAATAAGAACATTCTCCAGGTCCTCTAGTGGGATAAAGAGTATTGTAAGAAAATCGGCAACAAAGATGCTTCTGCTTCTGGACATGATATTGTACTCTACCGGCACCAGGGAGCAAAGCTCTCTCTCTTTTTAAATTTATTATTTTTTAATCAAATCACTCGCTATTGTGAACTGTGCTGCAATAAACATAGAAGTTCTGTGATTTTTGGGGGGCCCCTGGGGTATATTCCCAGAAGTGGTATTGCGAGTCATATGGAACTCAATTTTTAGGTTTTTGAGAAATGCCCATATAACTTTCCACAAAGCCTGACCAGTAAGCCTTCCCACCAAAATTGAATGAGAGTCCCTTATCTGTGTAAGCACTGGTTATTATTATTCTTTTTGACCAGTCTCTGTGGTGTGAGATAAGATCTCATGGTTGTTTTGATTCACATTTCCCTAATGATTAGCAATGTAGAGCATTTCTTACCTCAGCTGTAGAACTCACAAGTATTCTTGTTTCTTAAACCTTGTCCCACACAGATAGCCTATTGATTATATTGAGGGAAAATTGAACCAGAATTTCTACTGATGACTGTCTAATTTAAAAGTTGTATTTTAAAAAGGTCCATTAAAGAATCTTGATGTGTGCCAGACTCTGTGGTGTAAGGTGATATCATGTTGTTGTTTTGATTTGCATCTCTCTGATAATTAGTGATGTAGAGCATTTATTCATGGGTCTTTTGGTCATTTGTCATTTGGTCATTTAGAGAAGTTCCTGTTCATTTCTTCTCCCCATCTTTTGAATGGGTTGAAGGTCTTTTTTTTCTTGTACAGTTTTACCAGTGCTTTATATCAATCACTTGTACAGTTCTTCCAGTGCTTGGATATCAACCACTTATCTTATGAGTATTCGGTAAAGAAATTTTCCCGTTTCGTGGTCTGTCTCTATATTTTGGTTGTTATTCCTTTTGAGGTGAAGAAGCACCTTAGCTTAATGTTTAATTTTGTTTAATTTTGCTTCCATTTGTTTAATTTTGCTTCCACTTACTTGGTCAGTGATGTTTCATCTTTAAAGATGCCGTTAGCTTCAATATCATGGAGGGTTCTGTTTAAGTTTTCCTTCATGTACCTTATGGATTCAGGTCTGATATTGAGGTCTTTAACCCATTTTTATCTGACTTTTGTTCATAAAAACGAATAAGAACAGTCATGGATGTGGGGATGATGTGTCATAGATGTGGGGAGAAAGGGACTCTCATTCATTGTTGGTGGGAATGCCAACTGGTTCAGCCTTCTTGGAAAATTATATGGCATTTCTCAAAAAATTGAACTTTCATATGACTTGCAATACCACTTCTGAGAATATACCCCAGCTCCCCCCACAAAAAAATAAACCAGCAGAAACAACATCTGCACTTCTATGTTTATTGTAGCATGGTTTGCAGTAGCCAGTCATTCAATTACAAATAATAAAATATTTTTAAAAAGAGAGAGAACTTTACTATCTGGTGTCAGATGCATATAACATCATATTCAGATGCATAAGCATCTGTTGCCAATTTCTTTACAACTTTCAGGGGTGCAAATACACACAGCAGAAATAACATTTGCACTTGTATGTTCATTGCAGTACTGTTCACAATAGTCAGAATCTGGAAACAACCCGAGTGTCCAAGAACAGACTACTGATTAAAGAAACTATGGTACATCTACACAGTGAAATACTATACAGCTCTTAGAAAAAAATGAAGTCATAAAATTCACTTATAAATGAATGGACATGGAGAGTAACATATGCTGAGTGAAATAAGTCAGAAGAAAAAGGACAAAACAGAATGACTGCACTGATTTGTGGGATATAAGAAAAAAAGAAACCAACGTAGTATGAGACTAAATCCTGAGGTTAGTAGAAACAAGGGATAGGATGCATGGTCCATAGTTGGAAGCCTGCCCCAGGGATTGGGGGATAGAGCAGTTCAGATAGACAAGGACCAATACGACAATGATGGTTGTAAAGGATCGCTCTGGGTGGGAGATGTGTGCTAAAAGTGGGTAAAGGAGCCAATATGATGGCCTCTCAGTATCTGTGTTGCGAACCATAATGCCCAAAAGGAGAGAGAGATAAAATATTGGCCATAGAGTCAGGCTGGGGTGGGGACGGATGATGGCAGGAGGGACACAGGGTTATTGGTAGTGGGAAATGTACATTGGTGGAGGGATGGGTGTTGGAACATTGTATAACTGAAATCTGATCACAAAAGCTTTGTAACTGTATGTCACAGTGATTTAATAAAAATAATTAAAAAAATCTGAAAATCATTTTTTAAAAAAAGGTTCTTTTATTAGTTAACTGTCAGGGTTCCTTATAAACAACAGAGCAGGAGTTATTAGTGATAGTATGAAATGTCTCCTGGGATGGGGTTTTGGTTTATTTTCTTCACCTAGATTTTGACTGATAACCACTGATATTCATAGTTAGCTCTTTTCTTGCCAATTAATTTGAGCTTTCTTACTGTTATTACACATGTTTCTGAGGTTCCCTCAGGAAATCTCCATTACTGGCCTTTGTATAGGCCAAAGAAACTGTTTACTTGAGAGGACAGAAATATTTGTCCAGAAACAGTGGTAACAGTAAGAATTACAACTGTTAAAAATATTGGGCACGGATGATTTTATGTTAATTGATAAAATAGTGGACTGTTACTTTCTAATATCATGACACCTTTTGTAAATGATATTGTGTTTGACTATACCTTAATGTTCACATAAGAAGCAAGAAATGTGAAGTTGCATTGCCTTTGTGTTCCTAGAATGAGCAGACTCCATTGGGCTACACTAGAATGTGACAGGGACGAATGAAGACGTTACTGGCACCTGCTCGAGCAAATCGATGAGTGACGGGATGTCAAGTAATGAAGTGATCATCTACCAAATACTTCACTAGTGACACTTATGTTTGTATCTTTCTTATTTCTGCTCTCATTTCTTCCTGTATTTTATTGGTTGTCCATTCCACTGTTTCTTTTATATCCTCCTCTAATTTACTGGATGCCAGTTCCACTGTTTTTGTTTGCTTATTTGTTTGTTTGTTTTTTGAGCTCATTGAACATCCTCAACATTTTATCTATGAATTCTTTATTGGAGAGATTGTACTTGTAGGCTTCTGGGAGCTTTTCTTCACCCACTTCTCATGGTGGGGATCTGCAGTTTCTTCATGTTGCTGTGGTAGTATGGAGGTGGATACCTACAGTTCACTCTCAGTGCTCCCCTTTGTCTTTGAGGAAAGATTGTGCATGCTCTTGGCTGATGGTGGTCTTCTTTTTCCCCTTTAACAATACTAACTTCCTCCTTGGTCATCCTGTGTAACTTCTGTGAGGCATCTAGTGCAGCTTCAGTGGTGTGTTCTTTTACAGTAGGCATGTTCATTATCTTGTGTTCTCTGTTATTTTGGTGAATTTTGGGAGTCTTATTGGCTCATAGATTATTGACCTAATGTGTCTGATCGGTGGTCCATGTCAGAATTATGTAATGGAGATTGATTCCCAGTCCAAAGTTCTGGGAAAGGGAAAAATAAATGTGGTGTGAATGGCCTCTGCCCCGGAGGTCACAACATCTGCCGCTGCTGTACCTGTGGGGGAGTTGGCCATGTTGGTGCCTGTGCAGGATTAGAGTCCCTCTTCTGGCTCAGTCCTAAAACTTGCAAAGGTCCACTCTGTTTTAGATGGTCAGTGAGCACCTTAGTAGAGAAGGGTCTGATTGCTGGGCCAAAAATTCTTTTCTGACTTTTAAAATAAACCACACTGTTTTTCATAAAGACTTAATCATGCAACATTCCCACCAGTAGTGAACAAGGCTCCTTTGGTTTTTTACCACATCCAAGCCTACACTGACTTTTCCAGTTTTGTTTTATCACTTTTTGGGTCACACCTGGCGATGCACAAGGGATACTCCAGGCTCTGTACTCAGGAATTATTCCTGGCAGTGCTCAGCGGATGCTGGGAATCAAACCCTGGTTGGCCGTGTGCAAGGCAAACGCGCTACCCTCTGTCCTGTCACTCCAGCCCCTGGTTGTTTCCAGTTTTAATGATATATGTATTTTTTACCAGTGTGAGATGATATCTCATTGTTTTGATAAGAATTTTCTCCATAACAAATTGCAATCAACACTTCATATGCCTATTAACCACCTATATATTCTATTCAGGGACATGTTTATCTACTCTCCTTATTTTTTGATATAGCTGTTGTCTTTTTGTTATTGTTGAACTTTAACAGTACTTTATATATCTTAGATATTAGCTCTTTAACTGATGTACAGTATGAAAATTTCTCTCAAATTCATTAGGTTGACTCAATTTTAATGCAAGCTTCTTTTTCTACACAAAATCCTCTTATTTTGATTTTAATATTTGTCTGTTTTTGTCTTTTACACTGGAATGAAATAACATAGACCTCTGAAGTCTATAAATACTGCAGAGTTCTGCTCATATTTCCCTCAATGTACTTTACAAATTCTGGGTTATTCATGAGGTTTTTATTTATTTTATTTAACTTCTGTGTATGTTGTGAGAAATAAGCCAGTGTTGTTTTGTTTGCATGTGACTATTCAGTTTCTTGAGGTCTTCCTTGCCCAACTTTGATTTGTATATTCTTAATAATATGTAACAATGAGCATATTATTTTCGTGTCTACTGGTCATCCGTATGTCCTCTTCATGGAAGATTATAGGTTAAACCTGGTGGGTCCACATTAAGTGAGTGAGTTTCTTTTGAAGCTAAGCTGACTGAGCTACATGCCTGTCAAATTTTTTTGCAGCTGGAACCTGAAATCTGGGGCTCAGAAATGTGCATCTGTCAGGGTGGAGTCAGGGCTCTGGCCCCTTCCGTATGTAACTAAGACAATAATTTTGCTGTGAACTCACTTTGGCTGTTCACAGCTCAGGCTAGATGTTATAGCATATTTTGATAGGTTTAACAAGACCTAAGACATTACAATTCCTGATTCCAGCGCAATACTGTATTTGTTAGAATCCTAGACCTCAGCATGAACAAAGTGTATAGTTAGAGCCAGTTTAACACTAGGTGGTGAACTTGTTTGGGCAGAGTCAATAAAGCAACCCTCATGGACATGGCTGTCCTTAGTAATGGCTGCTGTATGCAACTCCACCATTCTTCATTCTTCAGAGTTGAGTTCGCTAAGACGATAACTGTTTTCACCTGTGAATTTTTTTAGTGATACCCCTTGTGGAGTGTCTATACCATTCAGTTTTTCTGAGTTCTTTGTGTTGATGCCATATGAACATGCACAGAACTATTCTTTTTGGACATTTGTCCCCAAAATTTAAGAAGTTGAATTTATGGCAGAAGATGAATCAAACATTAAATAAAAACCAGTAGGTTGGTGGGAGTTGTGTAGAAAGGTGTTAGTGTCCTCTGATGCCTCAGTCACCTCAAGTCATTTAATGTTAAATCTCTTATGAATATGAAGACAATCATACAGGGACTGTTGAGCTCACAATAGCTGCAACTGTGCAGGAAATGCAATTTTTGAATGACAAAGCCACAAAGCCTGAAACATAGGACATCCACAAGTACATTTGTAAAATTAAACAGGTGAATGGAAAGAAGTAAATAAATAATGTTTGTCAGCTTTTGTTTCTCAGAGGGTTGATCAAATCAGAGAAGATGGGCAAAAATTTCTTGTAATATATGAAGTCTGACACTGACAGCTATCATTCACAACATTAGGCGGATTGTTAGGGAAAAAATGGGCCCACAAAGCTTAAAACACACTGAACAAAATTAAAAGTAAATGTGCAAATAGAATTCTTTTTGTCAAATCATAAATCTAGGTGCAATATATACACATGATTATGTACCCTCCTTTGATGGAAAAACCATTAACCAGTAAGTTTCTAGTGTGGAATCAATGTTTTATTTTCTACTGTTTTTTTCTACCTTTTCCTCTCTCATATTCTAGAAGTGTTACAGAAAGATTATTGATATAATTACAGTAGGTTTTAAGTCAAAAGCAAACAGAAAAATCTGTGTTTCTTTGGAAGTTTTCATTAGCATAAAGTTAAACAATGATTTATTTTGCTTTAATATGTAGAAGTTGAGACAAATGTTTGAAGTAAAAAAATAAAACAGCTTTCTAACTGGTGTCTCCATGTACTATTCATTTCTGTTATGAGTAAAGTTCTGTCAAATACTATGGATTAAATTAAAAATGTCTTTAAGTACCTGCCCTCAAAGAGAATTCTATTTTGATGGGCAATATTACAGCAACCAAAAATAAGTTATATAGAACATGCATCACTTGATCACTTGATATCCCGTTACTCATTGATTTGCTCTAGCAGGCACCAGTAACGTCTCCATTCATCCCGGTTGCATGCTAGCGTGGCCCAATGGTATCTGCTCATTATAGGAACATGAAGAGCCTCAAGCCGATCATTCAGGGCCTTGACGAAGAAGTCTGACCATCTCGTAGGTGGGCGTCCATGCGATCTTTTGACATCCCATGGAATCCAGTCTGTAATGGCTCTAGTCCAGCAGTCGTCTCTAAAATCTCATTATGTGTCCAGTCATTCTGATTTTCGATGCCTTGGCAAATGAGACAGCGTTCCTGATTCTTGAGCATTGATGGAGGTCAGGACTCCGGATTCTATCTCTTATTTGAGTGAAGCGTGATACTCCAAGCATAGCTCTTTCGATTGCTCTTTGAGAGACCCGAATAGCGTTCTCATCCTGTTTTTGTAGGGCCCAGGTCCCTGAGGCATATGTTAATGCAGGAAGAACAGTGGAGTTGAAGAGATGTGCTCAGAGCTGGAGTTTCTTCGTCCTCTTAGTTATTTCTTTGACACTCTTGAAGGTGTTCCAAGCTGCTCTCTTCCTCCTGCGCAACTCAGGTGCCAGGTCATTCGTCATTTGACTTCTCGACATAGGTATATATAACTGTTGCATTCAGAGATGGTAGTTCCATTGAGAGTGAATGGTAGGTCAGGAACAAGACTGTTTCACATGAACATTGTCTTTGTGAGATCTAGTTGTAATCTGACTTTTCCCCACTCACGGTTGGTTGAAGTTGGTCAGCATTTGTGCCGCTTGACTGATGTTTGGTGTTATTAGAACGATATTATCAGCAAAGCAGAGGTGTTATAGTTGCCGACCATCTATCTTCACTCCCATTCCTTCCCATTATAGTCATTGCATGACGTTTTCGAGGGTGGCACTGAAGAGTTTTGGTGAAATAGCATCACCCTGCCGAACCCCTCTTTTGACATGGATGATAACTTCTTTGTAGAATGGTGAGATCCTGGTAGTGAATCCATAATACAGCTCATGAAGGATCCTGATGTATTGAGTTTGAACAACCTGATTGGCTAGGGCTTCGATGACCACTTCCATCTCAACAGAACCAAAGGCCTTCTTTAAATCAATGAACGTTAGACAGAGCAGCATCTTGAACTCCCGAGAAACCTCAATGAGCTTGGTTATCGTGTGGATATGGTCGATGGTGCTGAATCCTTTGCGGAACCCGGCTTGCTCGCATGGTTGTCTTTCATCTAGTGTTCTGCCAATCCTATTCAGGATGACTTGAGTGAATAGCTTGTAGATGACAGACAATAGGCAGATTGGGTGATGGTTCCAATATTGTGGATGTCTCCCTTCTTGTATAGTAGTACGGTCCTGCTTGTTTTCCACTGGGACGGAACCTTGCATTCAGACAGGTAACGTGTGATGAGCCAAGCCAGTGTATTGATGAGTACTGAGGGCAGGTTCTTCAGGTGTTCATGTCTGACCTTGTCTGGGCCGTGCTCTTTGTTTCTTTACCAATGAGATGGCATGTTGGATTTCGAAATTTGGTATGTGGGCAAGTGGACGTGGCTATTAAAGAGATCCGAGTAGAAGTCATGTATAATCTTCTCCATTGCCCTTCTGGAAGATGTGACAGATCCACCAGGATGCTGGAAGGCAGTCATCTTGGTCTTGTAGTTGGTGAAGGACAGGCGGGCATTATGAATGCTTTTCCCGGCTCTGCTACATCTAGCAGTACTGCTGCTCTTCTGTCTTTGAGGTCATCCTTGATCGCTTCTCTGTACTGCTTTGCGAGCTTGGATGTTCACTTGTGGTTGCCTGAGACATGTGGCAAGCCACATTGGCGAATAAACTCAAGAGTGTTTGAAGAAAGACTTTTTTTGTGGTTATCTCTCTCTTGGCATTCCTCGCACAATCATGGAGGTGCTAAACCAGTTGATCGTATTCCTCGTCAATGACGACATCTTCCCATGTTGCTGCAACAGAGCCAAAGAGCTCGCAGTTGGTGTTCGTTCTGGAAGTTCTCTTCTTAAACTTTGCATTCCTTTCCCCCCACTCTGTAAAGTAGAATTTTGCATGAAGGAGTTGGTGGTCTGATCCCATTTGGAATTTTGGAACAACAGCAACATCGGTCAGGCAAAACCGTAGAATGAATATAATGTGGTCTATTTCATTGTGGAACCATCCACCGGGAGACTCCCATATCCAGCGTTTAGACTCGGCCTTTTGGAACTGTCATTATAATGTCTTTCTATTTGAGCCCTTGGAGTAGAAACCAAGAAGTGAAATTGTTGAGTCACATTGGTTTCCAAAAATGACGTAACCATTGACATTCCCACCAGCAGTGAATAAGGGTTTTTTTCCCCCTCCACACTTAGGCCAACACCGGTTTTATTGATTGATTGATTGATTGTTCTTTTTGAGGTACACTAGTCTCACAAGCATGAGATTGCATTTCATTATTAATTTGATTTGAATTTACTTACTCTAATGTAATAAAATGTCTTCTAATCAGGTTAAATCATGGAACTGATTCAATTCAGTAATTATCAGCATTATCAAAAATTGGGCAATATTTATTCTCCCTTTCCTGCAGCACATGAGAAATCTACCTGCAGAGAAAAGGGAGTTGACCTCTCTCTCAACCGTTCCAAAGCTTCAGTTTTTCCTCTATTAGCTTGTTAGCTATAGTCTGAACACCTGTGGTGAGTTTCTCAAAGGAGGAAATAATATAGTGTCAGAAAATGTCTTTGGTCACTGAGTTTGCTGGTGATTTCTGGACTTCACTGGTGTTCAAAGTTAGTGAACACACAGGTACTTTCTCCTCCTCTTCTGAGCATTTCATGACTTCATTGGAGAAATTTCTTGTTTCATAGGAATAGTTCTTAAGGAATTTCTCTTAAAAGGTCAAATACATGACATCTGCACTTGTTTGTTCATTGCATCATTGCAGCACTGTTTACAATAGCCAGAATCTGGAAAAAACCTGAGTTCCCGAGAAGAGATCACTGGTTAAAGAAACTTTGGTACATCTACACAATGGAGTACTATGTAGATGTTAGAAAAGATGAAGTCATGAAATTTACATACAAGTGGTACTACATGAAAAGTATCATGCTAAGCGAAATGAGTCAGAAAGAGAGGGACAGACATAGAAAGATCGCATTCATCTGGGGAACATAAAGTAACAAAATAGGAGACCACAAAATAAGCCACCCAAAGTGGCCGAGATTAGTACCAGGGGGTTTGCTCCATGGCTTGGAGGCCAGCCACACATGCTAGGGGGAAAGGCAGCTCAGATAGAGAAGGGAGCACCAAATAAATGGTGTTGGGAGGATCCTCCCAGGATGGGAGAAGCATGCTGAAAGTACACTATAGACCGAACATGATTTCCACTCAATGCCTCTTATGCAATCCACAACAGCCAAAAGGAGAGAGAAACAAAAGTCAGTGCCCTGCCACAGAGGCAGGGTGGGATGGGTTGGGGGGTGGGTGGGAGGGATACTGGGATCCGTGGTGGTGGAAAATAGGCACTGGTGGAGGAATGGGTACTTTATCATTGTATAATTGAAACCCAAGAACAAAATTTGTAAGTATACAACTGTACCTCATGGTGTTTCACTAATAAAAATTTTAAGAAATGGTCAAATACATTCTGATCTCACCCAATAACTGATTCCTCCCCCACTCAAAAATATCTAATCATACAACTAGTTTCCCCAATTTTTCTTTCTAGATAGTCATCATTCGATTTCTCCGCCCCTCTTGGAGAGCCCAGCCAGCTACTGAGAGTATCTTGCCCGCACAGCAAAGCCTGGCAAGCTACCCGTGATGTATTTGCTATGCCAAACACAGTAACAAGAAATCTCACAATGTTACTGGGCCCGCTCGAGCAAATCGATGAACAATGGGAAGACAGTGACAGTGTCAGTGACAAGTAGTCATCTTGAATAAACTTCAAAAACCACATTACTTCACCCATAAGTCATATATAAAGAAACACAGTAAGAAAATAGATAATGTACATTGAAAATAAGTTTGTAGATTTGACAAAAGAAAACCTGGATGTTCTTAAAGATGGGGAGAGTAAAAAGGAAAGAGCTTCATGACAGTGATTGAGCATCACTGGAACTTAGTAGGCATATTGTGGTAATATTGTATTCCAAAATTGTATAAGCATTTATACTCTTGTAAACTTTATCTTTATCTCACTTTATCTCAATACATTTTCATTACAAAAATAACTATATGGGCCCTCTCTCATACAAGCATGATTCGTTCAAGAGAATCATTCACAATGATTTATATGTCAGAAGTTATCAAAAATTAGATTATTTTTTTTTCACTAACCTACATAATTTTCTATGAACATAATATCTTTGAACCAGAACTGAAATAGAGAATTTAGCATCTTCCTATATGAGTATTGTACATAAATTAAGAGATACAAATTATGTCTTGTGTGATTTTTCCTGCTTGATGCTTTTTAATTTTTTGTTTTCTTTCCCTTCCCTGCTGCTTCTGGAGATCAAACTCATGGCCTCACACATACAAGGTATGTGTTCACTCTCTGCAACCACAACTTTAGACCCTCTAACACTTTAAGACTAACTGACAATATTTATGGGGCTGAAAAGATGGTGAGGGGTTACCCTGGTTACCCAAGGTATATGGCTTCCTGCGCATCGCCAGGAACAGTCTTGGGTACCTCTGCGCACCACATGTTGTCTCCAGCACCATGCTGTCTGCGCTGCACTGCATTCTTGATACTGAGCATTCAGCTGCCCAGTGAAGAATTGCTGGGATGGTACCTCCTGAGCTTTTAAATACCACTTGCCGGCACCCCTAGTGATAATATTTAAGTTAACATTTAGCACATGAGCTATTACATAGTGAGTGATTTGTGAGAACCACGAGTATGCTTGTTTATAGAATCATTGTGCTTGTGAACAAGAAAAATGCATATTTTGTGTATCCTCTCAAGACATACATAAATAGCAAATTAATTGCTTGAGTATTTGCAAAAATCTTTTTTCTTTCTTTTACAAGATTTGAATGGCTTAAGTATTTTTCTCAGAATATCTGTGCTTTTTCTTTTGTAACTTCTCATTTTAGTTGAAGGGGAGAAAAGAGGTTTATTAACATATTCTGATGTATGTGCCCTTTCCTAACATTGGTATTTTACAGGAAAAAATGTCTTTTGGTGATAGAAATAAAGTGGTGTGAATAGGGCAATAGTAAATCTGTCCTAAAGCCACTTTCCCGCTGTAAATCATCATTATGGAGGATTGGCTTTCTAGTCATGTAACACTTTAACCAGTGAAGTGACCAGAAGAATGGGAAGTGACTTCCACAGTGTCACTGTGTTTGGCATGATTCATTTCTTCTTTTTTCTCAGCCTGAGCAAATAGAAGTTTAGTTTCTGGTACTGAAGTTCAAAAGATGGCAGCCCTACCACAATAATTCGAAACATTACTCTACTTTCCATATGTTAGATTCTGGTCCACAAAAAATTTTGATCCAGTTCTTCTGGTCACTACTTTTTTAAACTGAATGTATTTATAACTTGTAGCTGTGATAGTCATAAAATAATAAATGTAATAGGCCTATTTTTAAAGTTATGAAGAACCAAAATGACATTATTAAATAATTATATACTTATAAACTTTTACAGTATAATAAATCACTTTAATATTATGTAAAATATTATTTAAATATAAATAGGTTTTCATGGGAAAGGGGGCGTTCCGGTCCGTCCTTCATGCCCTACCGAGGTCACCAGTTGCCCCCCGCAAGCGGCTCTCCAGCACGGCCACGGCCCCAGAAGCACAAGGACTTAATGCAGAACCCGGCAGCTTGGAGCAGAAAAGTGAACGGACTATGCGTTAATCCAGGCCATCAGGTCTGTCTGGAGGGGAAAGGGTGTTGCCCCAGTCGCCTTCTCCTCTCTGGAAAGAAAGATGGCGGCCACATGGGAGCCTTGTGGACAGCAGGTATGAGCCGGGGGAGTGGGGGCGACTAAAACCTCATGGGAAAGGGGGCGTTTCGGTCGGCCCTTCACGCCCTACCGAGGCCACCAGTTGCCCCCCACTAGCGGCTCTCCAGCACGGCCACGACTCCAGAGCACAGAAACCAATTTCTTAACTATCTGACTTTCAGTAGAAATACTTCCAGGGTCAATAAGTAAAATAGCAGAAATCCAAAACCAACATTTAATTCTTGAACCCAGCTGTAGAAAGCAAATCACTTCACAATGCTTTCTCAGCATGTCTGATTTGGGGGGGTGGGGTAAACTCTAAATAATAGTGGTGAATCTTTTATTGAAACAATGAATCTAATCAAAGCAGATAGAGTGTTAACTAGAATTCATCTGCCCCACAGGGACTGGGAGGGGTGGGGGGTGGGGTTTTATTGGGGTTCTTCATGGTAAAAAATAAGTATTGGTAAAGGGAAATGTGTTTGATATTTGCATGACTGAGACCTACACCTGAAAGCTTTGTAACCTTTCCCACGGTGATTCAATAAAGAAATAAATAAAAAAAAGAAAAAAAAGAAAAAAAATATAAATAGGTTTTATTTAAAAATATATCAAAACTATGACAAAAAATTGGAGTTTAATGACTTATTTTAATTAAAACTTGGAACCAAATCAAGAACTAGAAAATTTTCAGAGAGATAGTACAGTGGATAAGGTGTTTGCCTTGCAAAGAGTTGTCTCAGGAGTGATCCCTGAGAGCAGAGTGAGGAGGAAGCCCTGGGCACAACTGAGTGTGGGCCCCAAAACAAAACAAATAAAGTAACCACTACCCAGGATTTATTAGCAATAAATTTAAATTCCTTTAATTTAGTAAAGTAGACATTCTTAGAAGATATGGAGTATGTGTGAAATCATGCAGTGCCTGGGATTAGAAAACTTGTGAAACAAATATTCTATTTTTAGTGCCATAAAAATTTGTCTTTGTTCTTTGTGTTTTGAGGTCACTTTAGTTGGGCAATAAATATTTTGTTCATATTTCTTTTACTTAAATAATGTAAATGTTACTGTGAACAAGTTCAATTATTTTATTTTCTTTATGAAATCTTCATATATGAGATTGTATTGGTTTTCCATTATAATGATTTGATATACGGATATATTATGAGATGATTATGAAACGATTACAAATGATTAATTAAATAAGTTGAATTAACATGCATCATCACATCGTTGCAAATTTCATGTTATGAGAATTTTAAAAGTTAACTCTCTTAAGCAACTTTAAAACATATAATTATTGTTAAAGGTGACTGCAGTCACCGTGATGCACATAACATATTCAAGTGCCGTTTTAAAACTTTGTATTTTAGGGTCCAGATTGTTACTAACCCCAGTTCCATCCCCGGAACCACATGTGGTTCCCCTAGCATTCCTAAGAGTGAACCATGAGAACTGCTGTGTATGAACCCAACACAACAACAAAATTACCAAATAAACAAAATAAACCACACTATATATTTCGGGTATGTTTTACATTTAAATAATTTAACTTTCCGTTTTTCCTCAAGCATTAAGCTTTTGTATATATTTACTTATGGATTATATTGAATTTATTGTGACAATAATGTATTGAGTTTTGTCACCTAATTCATATATTTATCTAATTACAAATTATGTTTTTCTTTCAAATCTTTGATCATTTTATTGTCTCACCTTGTTTTGAAACAGTGTGTAGTATTGAGAACGCTTCTTTCTAGATTGTTTACAGTGCCTTTAGGAATTCTATTTTTATCCTTTTTTTTCTTTTTTCCCCTTATAGTTTTTAATAAAATTAGGTTTTTGTATGCTCAGCTTTAGTAAAATTAATTTTACTGCTTTTCCATAGAAGTTCAGAGACTATAAAAACCAGATCCTGGAAGAGAAGAGTGCAGTCTTCTGCCCCCGCGCCTGACTGTCCTCGCTCGCCGGGACCCCTTGGAGGGGAGCGGGTTGAGCTTTCCTCCCCGCCCCGACCAGGGCTCCAGCAGCCAAAGACCTCCAGGACCAGCCACCACCATGCTGAGACCACTCTCTGCACACATGAAGGTACTGGCAGAGGGACAAAGTCACGCGGGTTCCGGGCCGAGATCTCCAAGCCTACTCGGATTTGGGCCAAGCATCCTCCACCCAGATCCTCCAAATTCTAGTAGGCGGGGGTCACACCCACCAACTGGCTTCCTGGCGCCGTGTAATCCCATCAGGGACCAAGACTCAGAGACTATAAAAACCAGCTCCCGGAACCGCGCAGCCGCGCGACATCTAATTATGACATCTTATTATCTCATTCCTACTTTGGACAAACTGGCAGGTTACTGAATGTAGCCTGCCCACAGGGCAGAGTCTGGCAAACTCCCCTTGGCGTACCCAATATGCCAAATACCAGTAACAATGATGGGTCTCATTCTCCTAAAGAGCCTTGAATATAATCTCAGGGCTAGGATGAAGGAGACATTACTGGGGCCTGCTCGAGGCAATCGACGAATAATATAGAAGTTAATTCAAATAAGCTTTTTGATGCACAAACATCTTATTTCATCATTTCATTTAATACTCACAAGTAAGCCACTGAGTCACTCAGGTTTCTTGGATTTGTTCTGCCTGCCCATTCTTGATTTGTACCTAAAGTTTCTCTTTCTGTAACCTGCTCAATTTTGATTCCACTCCCAGAATTTTCTTCTCTGAGTAAACATTGGCTGATAAGGGTTCATCTGTTCTGTCTTCACACTTCAACAGCAACTCCTTAGACTAATCTGCTTTGGGATTGATTAAAACCCTTATAGTTCAACTACAGTGCTCAGGTTGATCCAACAACTATCTGGAGACTTCTTACTGGCTATTTGGGAGCTCCTTGTTCTTGGACCACTAATAATTCATTGCTTCCTTCTGCTTCTGCTTTTATTGGCAGTGGCCGTAGAACCACACTGTGGTGGTGGTGGTTTGTGACTATCTACTGTGTTTGTGTTTAACAACTTTTCATAGTTAAATGAGAAGTCAACTTTTTTTTTTTTTTGCTTTTTGGGTCACACCCGGCCATGCACAGGGGTTACTACTCCTGGCTCTACACTCAGAAATCACTCCTGGTGGTGCTCAGGGGACCATATGGGATGCTGGGAATCGAACCTGGGTCGGCTGTGTGCAAGGCAAACGCCCTACCCGCTGTGCTCTCTCCAGCCCCAGAAGTCAACTTCTTACAAGTTTTATTATGAGTGTTATGCATGGAGCTTTTGTTTTACTATACCACTTTTCAACTTGTTTTCATAGGCAAGCTGAGAAATTAAAATTGCCAATACTACCTCCATTAACATCTTTTATAGCCTAAAATTAATATAGTAGCCTTTATCTAATACTCAGATATAAACCACGCACACCCAAACCCAGTGTCTTTTATCTCCATATTCTAGTTATTTAAAATAATATCATATAATGTAATAGAAGTCTAGAGCAAAAAATATATATTTTTCACTCTTTTGGGTGCAGGCTACCAAGAACTTTTCAGGAGACCTGGAGGACCCTTCCTGCCAATTTCTTTTTCTTTTTTTTTGTTTTTCTTGTTCTGCTTTTTTTTATTGATTGATTGATTGATTGATTGAATTACTGTGGGAAAAGTTACAAAGCTTTCAGGTTTCAGTCTCGGTCATGCAAATATCAGACATATTTCCTTTTACCAATACTTATTTTTCACCACGGATAACCCCAATAAACCACCCTCCTCAACCCTCCCAATGCCTGTGAGGCAGATTAATTCTAGTTAACACTTTATCTACTTTGACTCGATTCATTGTTTCGACAAAAGATGCACCATAATTATTTTGAGTTTACAGCCCCAAATCAGACAAGCTGAAAAAACATAGGAAATAATTTGTTTTCTATAGCTGGTCACAAGAATTAAATGATGTCGCGCAGCCGCAATTGCAGCCGCACGATTTTGGATTTCTGGTATTTTACTTATTAACCCTGGAAGTATTTCTGTTGAGAGTCAGATAATTATGAGATTGGTTTCTGTGCTCTGGAACCATGGCCGTGCCAGAGAGCCGCTCGTGGGGGGCAACTCGTGACCTCAGTAGGGCGCAAAGGACGAGCCGGGAACGCCCCCCTTCCCATAAGGTTTTAGTCGCCCAATCACGACCAGCTCATACCTGCCTTTCCACAAAGCTCCCAAGCAGCTGCCATCTTTATTTTCAGAGGGAAAAAGGTGGAAGGGACCAACACCCTTTCCCCTCCAGGCAGGCATGGTGGCGTGGATCAACGCATAGTCCATTCACTTTTCTGCTGCAAGCTGCCGGGCTCTGCATTAAGTCCTTGTGCTTCTGGAGCCATGGCCATGCCAGAGAGCCGCTCATGGGGGGCAACTCCTGACCTCGGTAGGGCGTGAAGGACGAGCCGAGAACACCCCCCTTCCCATGAGGTTTTAGTCGCCCCATCACGACCAGCTCATACCTGGCTTTCCACCCCTTCCTGCCATTTTCATCTAGATATACTGGTGATTTTTTGTAAGGGCCCATGGATGCATCACTGCTTGAAACATTGGGATTATCTGGGTCACGTGGAGGTTCTCCAGGGTTGCAGGGACCTCCAGAGTTGCAAATGGTGATATCCAGGGGGCTACATGGTGCTGGGGATTGAACCAGCATTGGCAGCATATAAGTTATGTGCCTTATCTTATGTACTCTCTATCTCTCAGACATCTATTTCTTAATGTGTTTTGGTTTTTATTGTTTTGGGGGAGCATCCAATGATGCACAGTAATTATTCTTGGCTCTGAACTCAGGAGTTACTTCTGGTGGTGCTTAGGGGACCATAAAGGGTGCCAGGGATTGAACTCAGACCAACTGTATATAATGCACGCACTGACGAGATAGTACCTGCTGTATAATGGGAGAAATGTTTTTGTCTTAATGAAAATCTAACAAAAAAGAAACAATGGAGGTTTTTAACTGACTCTTCTTGTTTTTATATTAGATATTACAGGCAAAATATTTTTCTCACATTTTGAATGACACTGAATATTTTAAAAATAAATAATGGGTTTAATGAATACCTCACACATTTATAACTGAGGGGCTAGATAAATATCACTTTTCCCTGAATTTTGAGTTTAGTATATAGACAAAACCCATTTTACATTCTGTAACTTTTCAGAAA
This sequence comes from Sorex fumeus, assembly GCF_029834395.1. Classification (NCBI taxonomy): domain Eukaryota; kingdom Metazoa; phylum Chordata; class Mammalia; order Eulipotyphla; family Soricidae; genus Sorex; species Sorex fumeus. The sequence goes on from NW_026606063.1 coordinate 53,558,507, forward strand.
AGCTATCATCAGCACCTATTAGATACAGTAGACCTTAAATGAATGCATAGTTGTGACAACTGCCTTATTTTTAGAAAGTATAACACATGGAAATTGGTGCTGATGATCACTGTACATTGTCTTATAGATTAACATGTAATAAAAAAGAAATTAGATTTTGATAATCCTTTTTATCCTGGGTATCATAATGATATCCAAAAGTTTCTCTTGAAATTCTCAGACAATCTTATCCTGTTTTCTGTCATTTTTCCCATTATAACTTTTTAGAAAAAGTGTTTCATTAGAACTGTGCTGCCTATTGTATGTTGCTTTCTTTTTGTGAATAACAGACAATGTAGACTTTGCCAACATATTTAGACTAAACATTTCCTCTCAGTAATATCTGGGAATTAGAACAGTCTCCACCATTACTAGGGGAACAAAAGTATGCTCTTAGGACTGGAGAGATGGTGCAGGTAATAAAGCTTTTGCCTTGCATGAGCCAATCTTGGTACAAGTTCCCAGCACTACCCTGAGCCCTGTCCAGAGTTACTCCTGAGCACAAAGTCAGGAATGACGCCCGCTATTTTAGATTAATTTGAGCTATAAAAAATAGAAATAATGAAAATTTCTCTAAGATTGTACTTTATTTTAAATATATAAAAAAGTGGTCCAGAGAGATACCTATATCAATAACCTTTGTATGCAGTAAGCCAGATTCCATCTCTAACACCACATATGATTTAGCAAGGAGCAACTCCTTGCTAGCCAGCCTCAAAGGAAAAAAAAGAAAGAAAAAATAAATGAGTAAAAATGTAAGGGACTAAACTTAGCACCTTTCATTTATTCGTACTATCATAATCTGAACCATGTATTGAAATTTGCATTATCATAGACTGATTTATGCCACTACTATAGTCTTATCAATGAGAGGAAAATCTTTTCTTATATTATTTTTAAGCAAGCTAATTTTGATATCTGACCAACAGCAAAGAATAATTTAAAAAATGGTTTCTTCCCTTCTCTCCAGATGTGATTTTTGACATTCTAGTGAATTTTAGGATTTAGTCCATCGCTAATGTTTCCTCAAATGTAGGAACTGAATATTCCCAAAGGGAAACCCAGGAGTCACAAAACTCTTAATTTTGTCCTTGCTTAACACCTCCTTCTGTGACGTAGGAAAGACTGCCTTCTTTCTGACTTTCTTTTACTCATAAACAAATGAGACTTAGTATATCATAACTAGAATACAGTGTCTAGTACTTTCATTTATTCATATACAAATAAAGCCTAAGTATATGTAATTTAGAATACAGTATCTAGACTGAGAATTTGGCATGTCCTACTGTAGACATTTAAATACATATGCATTCACTTGTCATATGTGAAAGAGTATATGGATACATAGATGATTTATTTGTTCCCAATACTCCTGAAGATATGGAACCTCAAAGTTCTTAGCCTCTTAATCAGGTAAAGTAAGTTTTCCAAGTACTAATGATGTAGGAGCTAAACAAATCAATCTCTTAGATAACAGTTACTGGAAGATTAAATTGAAATTCACCATAATTAATCATTTAAAAATTGATTTAGAATATGCTGGTTATATAAACTATAATATTATGATTAATTTAAATGTTACCAATGCTTATAAAAATCAGCTGAATCTTTTCATAAACTATTTTATAAAAGTAAAGTATTTATGTAAAGAACATTTTATCATTTTCACTTTAAGGAAACTCAACATTGGAAAATGAGAACTTACAGAAAGTGGGATTTTTGAAAGCAAAGATTCATTGGATAGGACAGACAACACATTGACATTATGCTAATTAGAGACTTGAATCACTGACACCTGCATTGCTTACTGGGACACAATGCAGCATCAAGGTCTCTGTCCTTTGTTGATTTAAAATGTTATCCTTGAAATATCAATGTTATAAATATTAATAAAAATACTAAAAGCTTGGCAAGTGGATTCCAGGAAGACTAATGACTTACTGTTAAATATCAAGTCATTATTCTAACAGACCTTTTACTAGGCAACAAAGACGAAACAATGTTGTAGGCCTTTCATAAAGGTCTTAACAACCATTCAATTGAGACAAAAATTCCATCAACTAGTTGTTTGACCTAAATAAACTGATTGTTTCTAGGTGAATAAATCAGCCTTTGGGTATTATCTCTCAATTCCAAAATTTTTTTAGCTTATTTTTCCATCTCCTTTAATTGGTTGTCTGTCCTGTTGGACACACACACACACACACACACACACACACACACACACACGCACGCACACACACACAAAAAAACACACAGACACGTGTGTGTTCATATGAAAAAGAGAGAGACACATACACATATATCACGGTCAGTCCTCCCGTTGTTCATCGATTTGCTCGAGCGGGCCCAGTAACGTCTCCATCATGAGACTTGTTGTTACTGTGTTTGGCATGTCGAATACATCATGGGTAGCTTGCCAGGCTCTGCCGTGCGGGCAAGATACTCTCGGTAGCTTGCTGGGCTCTTTGAGAGGGGTGGAGGAATTGAACTCAGGTCGGCCATGTTGGCTGCGTGCAAGGCAAACACCCTACCCACTGTGCTATCGCTCCAGTCCCATACACATATATATGTATAATTATTTTTGTAAACCAATAACTTATGTCAGTTTATTCATGGGTAGTTTGATGAATCTTGGTATAAATAAATCTCAAAAATATGACATTGAACACTTAAAATAGCACTGTTGTACTGTCTTCCCATTGTTCACTGACTTGCTCGAGTGAGCACCAGTAACATCTCACTGTGAGACTTGTTGTTACTGTTTCTGGCATATCAAATATGCCATGGAGATCTTGCCAGGTTCTGCCATGTGGATGGGATACTCTTGGCAGTTTGCCGAGCTCTCTGAGAGGGATGGAGTAACTGTACTGGGGCTGACCACGTGCAAGGCAAACACCCTACACGGTCCAGCCTACAAATAGTATGCATAAATTGTTTAGTATATCATGATTTTATTAAATTTATTAAAACCATATTATATATTGTTTATAGATAAAATTTATGTCAATACAATTGCAAAGATAAAGCTGGAGAGATAACACAGTGAATAAAACACTTGTCATGCACTCACCTAAACTGGGTTCAATCACCAGCACCACTTTACTTTTTTAAAAGTAAAGTATTTATGTAAAGAACCTTTTTATCATTTTCACTTTAAGGAAACTCAACATTGGAAAATGAGAACTTACAGAAAGTGGGATTTTTGAAAGCAAAGATTCATTGGATAGGACAGACAACACATTGACTTTATGCTAATTAGAGACTCCAATCACTGACTCCCTGAGTCAGTCTGGTGTGATTCCTGAGCACAAAGCCAGATGTAATCCCAACTCTGCCCCACAAACAAATGTAAACAGAAAAGAGGTAAATTAAGTGTATAGTTTATCCTTCTTCCTTAAAATTGGTAGGAGAACTTGAATGGATATCAAGAGGACAAAATAAGAGGTTACGTAAGAATTAACAGTAAAACCAGAACTGTAAAATGTATAGTATGTTTGGTTATAGTAATCCTATATCATGACAGGATGTTCGTCTATCTATGAAGAAGATTATAGGTATTTTTCTAACTGACTTGAATCTATTTAGCATCAAAATGACACAATGGAGGAGTTATACTGTTTCCCCTATGCCACCTATGCCATGTCAAATGTTGAAATGGTATGGATCATGAAGAAAGATCACATCTTAATTTTTTCCTCAAAACAGTCTCTTGTGTGAAAGTGACTGCCAGGCAAAATTGTACTATATTCTGTGGCTAATATATAAATCTATTCTTATGAGGAAAAAATTTAAACATTAACTTAGCTGCATTATTAAAACAGCAGTTAATGATTCTATTTTGGTGGCAAATACAAGATAATAATAGAGGACATAGTGCCCCTAATAGTTTTAGCATATTAAGAGAAACACATACAGAACTCTCAGTGTAATAGAATGCAGTTGTTATTCTTGTAAGAACTTCCAAGGAAGAAAGTAAATCTGTTTAAGATTATACATATCTTAATTTGTCACAAACTTAGGACATCTTGATAGTACAACTTTATTCTCAGTTTGACTTTATAAACCATACAATGTTTGCATAGTAACATTAAATAATACAGTTTAAAACATGAAGTATTCATAACATTAAGCTTTGTATATTATGTGGATTTTACTTTATATTATTTATATGTAATACTATCTTTCAAGAGCCATTTCCCTCAGCCCTTTAAATCTGGTGTTTTCAATACAGTAGAAAAACTGAAATGAAACTCTAGCCTATTCATGCAGATGCAGTCATTTCACCTAAAGGTCTTCCTTTGAGATCAATCAAATCAAAAAAGGAAATTCTCTGTAGTCAACAAAATATACAGTGAATGCTTCTGTTTCTTGTCAGGCAACTCAGATCTCCATATAAGAATGGCCTAAATACCCTGCTAACAGACTTCAAGAAAGGGGTGGGGGGGACAGCACGAGTGAAAAATTGTAAATAATTGCCCATTTCTGTATCAAAGTTCAAACTTCTTTCTTAAAATGGTAAACCAACTCAAACAACATTAGGGAATGTCCTTGTTTAGGGATAATTAATGGCCTTGTACTTTTCTCACTGTTTATTATGTACAGTCAAATAGGAAAAGAAAATGTTAAAAGCTCAAAGGCTACAGCGAAATGTATACAGCAGATTTATATGTGTTCAGTTTTTGTTCTGCGAGGTGGTAATTTTAATTCCACATGTTATTTCTATTTCACAGAACAAAGGAAAGCACATTTGTTACTCATGCAGCATATAGGCTTTTTTTTTCAAGAAAAGCTTTAAATTGCTTGAAATCTGTGTATCTTTACTTAATGACTCAATGATTCAAATGACTGAGTTAGTTTTGTGTTTTAAACTTAAAGTGGAGAGGTGATAAAATAATATCATTAATATTCCACAATAATTAAAAAAATCCACCACACATAAGGATGTCCAAATATACTAAAATATTTTAATATAAACAAAATACTAGAAAAATAGTATACAATATAGGGAAAGGATTAACATTATTGTTATTTCAGTAGTGGTGATAGCAATTGATGATTGAAATGGCTTGCAAAACACTGTTCTTTTCTGAAGGCAATTTTAGTAATATGAAATTTTGTATTTTGAGAAATAGGAAAAATGTAGAAAATTGTTACATAAATTGCTTTGACTAAAGTATACATTGTAACGAAGGATAATATACTGAAGTAAACAGTTATGTTAAAAATGGAGAAGTAATCATACAATTTAAGTATTTTGTTTTGTCAGCTCTACTTTTGCCTTCTTTGAGATGATGCATTTTCAATAGATAGTCCTCAATTTACAGATACAGTCAGGGGACCAATTCATATCGGCAAGTGCTTAGGTTTAATTTATTTACCTAGATGGAAAACAAGGAGAAAAAAATGATCACAGAACCCTCTTGTCATTAAGTTTCTAAATAACTGTGGATACTGTGCAGCAGAATATACTTCCCTAAATACCTCACATCTGCTGATCTGAACTTTTTCAGCTCTAGACTGAATAGATTTCAAATTTGCTCACTAATATGGTCAAGACTTAACCCTAAAAAATTGTATATGTTGGTAAAAATATCATCTTTTTGTACCCTAAATAATGATTTTTCCCACTGATTTTCCTAAAATATTTTGAAAATTTCATCCAAGCCCTGACATATATTCATTTGGTTCTATTTACTGATGATGAACATTTGTTTTTCAAGAGAAGAATTTGATTTGGATTGGTCATATAGGTAATATTTTGAAACTGAGGTATTCTTATGATTTAAAATAGAGAAAAGAATAGTGATTATTTTATTTTTCAGCTTAAAAACTAGTCTTAAAGGAAGAATTAAACTCATGTAGGTTTCCAAACTATTTTGATTAACAGATTTGGGAAATGATTCATGGTTCTAAAGTGTTGTACTTCGAAAAACAAGATTACTTGTTTGCTTTTGGAACTACTTGGTGTTTTCATGTCTTGATAAAGGGAAAAGTATCATTATCTAAGTGTTGAATTTATTATCTAGAAGAAATACTTATTATATGCTTGTTAAACTGACATTCACTTAGAACAGATGATATTTCTAGCTTTTGAGGAAATTATCAAGGCATGTCATTCCTGCTGCTACTATAAAAGAGAAACTATACTTAACAATTAATTATTTTAAAATAATTATTAATTTTTAGCATAAGGCCAAATATCTTGAACTCTAATTTTAGTCCTAACATTTATTAACAATGTGACTTTTAAAAATTTCCTTGAATGTCCTTTTTAAAAATCTATGAAATAGAAAAAATCAGAAGGAAATTATATCTGTTATTTGAACAACAAATTCACTTATGCAAAGTAATGTCACACAAAAGACATCTAATAACTATTAGACATGCATGTGGATGCTTTAGGGTCTCATCACCAAAGGGCAATGCACTAGTCTATAGCAGTAAGGGTGTTGAGATAACAATTCTCTTGAGTAATGGGACCACTTCTGGTGATACTCAGCCAACTGATCAAACTGTTCAATGTTCACCCTTACTTAATGTGATGCTACTCAGATCTTATGGTGCTAGGGATTCCACTGCTATCTCTTTGTATTGGGATCCAAGGATCAAAAATGGGCCCCTTGCATGCAAAGCATATGTTTTATCCTTTGAGTTATCTACCTAGCCCTGCATATTGATTTAATGGTGATATTTTATAACTTAATACATTACTTTTCCCACTTCACTTTTTTAACTAAGATTATAGTGCTTTTCAATAAATTTTAAGTCCTTGAGTATTAAATATAAAATTACTGAACAAGATTCTAAATATGTATGAAGTTATAGTGATTTATTTAACATATTTAAGAAGGTAGTTTTGAGTCCAATCACGTCCTATGTGCAGGCTTTATACTGATTCCTCACTGGTTCTCATAGATGCCGTTCTTGGTTCATGCTTGTTTGGTGTTTCTGTCTTTGTACGTTATGGTACTTTTGATGACCAACTAGTCTATAGCAGTAATGGCTGTTGAGATAACTCTTATATAGGGCTTACCTAGAAATCATCTCAGGTCTGGTTGGATTTGTAAGCCTTGTTCATGTTGTTACCAGTGGGGTGTGTACCTGCAGAGGTCAATACTGTAAATATCTTTGGGGGTGTAAACTCTAAATAATAATGGTACAATCTTTTGTCAAAACAATGAATCTAATCAAAGTAGATAGAGTGTTAACTAGATTTCATCTGCCTCACAGGCATTTATTGTGGTTCTTTGTGGTGAAAAATAAGTATTGGTAAAGGGAAATGTGTTTGATATTTGCATGACGGAGACTTAAACCTGAAAGCTTTGTAACTTTTCCCACAGTGATTCAATCACAATCAATCACAACAATCACAACCATCCTGTTATTTGTCGATTGCCTCGAGCAGGCCCCAGTAACATCTCCATCATCCTACCCTGGGATTTTTTTTATAAAGTGCCACATTCAAGGCTCTTTCAGAGTTAGGAGAATGAGACCCTTTATCGTTACAGGTATTTGGCATATTGGGTATGCCACGGGAAGTTTGCCAGACTCTGCCGTGTGGGTAAGGTTACATTCGGTAGCCTGCCAGTTTGTCCAAAGTAGGAATGAGATGATAAGATGATAAGCTTCTGGGAGCTGGGTTTTATAGTCTCTGAGTCTTGGCCGTTGATGGGATTACACGGCGCCACGGGGCCAGTTGGTGGAGGTGAGCCCCACCTACTGAAATTTGGAGGATCTGGGTGGAGGATGCTCAGCCCCGATCCGAGTAGGCTTGGAGATCTCAGCCCCGGGACCCGCTTGCCTTTGTTCCTCTGCTGGTACCTTCATATGTGCGGAGAGTGGTCTCAGCATGGTGGTGGCTGAACCAGAACCAGCCACCACCATGCTGAGTGATTCAATAAATAAAAAAAAGTAAAAACCAAAATCAATAAAAAATAAATAAATAAATAAATAAATAAATGTCAGTAAATACTCCTCCATATTGTGGACACTGAGGTCTCTTCAACTTCAGTAAAGTAACTGTCAAGATGTATCTGATATTCTCATAACATGTTTGTGTGTCTGAATAAGTCTAATGCAAGATTGAACTCTGGTTTCCTGTATCTAAAACTTGAATTTTACCACAGAGTCACATCCCTAGTCCCTTAACTGTATTTTTGGCACAAAAATGACTAATGGAATATTGCTTAAATTTATTGGAATCCTTAGAAAAAACTGATTTTTAAAAATAACATCTTTTAAATCTGTTTTTCTCAAAGCGAAAAGAAGGAAATAAAAATACATACATGTTTATTGGGGTGGTGTTAAGGAAGTGGAGAGTCTGCTCAAGGCTTGGACTTGATTATACTGAGGTTGGTAAAAGAAAATAGTGGGTGAAAATTCTGAATTAAAAGTTCCCTGAATTGGGGCTGGAGAGATTATATGGTGGGTAGGGCTTTTACCTTGCACATGGCGAACCCAGGTTCAATCTCCAGCATCCCAGATGGTGACCTGAGCACCACCAAGAGTAATTCCTGAGTACAAAGCTAGGAGTAACCCCTGAACATCACTGGGTGTTGTCCGAAAACAAAACACTTCTCTGAATTATTGTATAAGAAACATGAGTGCAAGAAATTATGTTTCTGTCCTGAGTGAAGTATTAGGAGAAAAAGAAAAAATAAATGTGCATTTCATCCTTCACAATCCTGTGTTCCCACGTAGGAAGGGATGGGCCAACATCTATAATGGAATAAGCATACTTCCCTTGTTTTCTTCTTACCACTATTTTCTCTTCTTCACCATAATGCACAGTGTGAGGAATCTGTTGCTATAATCTGGCCCCTGAAGAACTGAGTAGGTAAATAAATTCTAATGTATCCCAAGCAGGAAAATAGCAATCTTATCTCTTTGCCCCAGGCAAAATCTGAATCATCCTTCTAGGGCCCACTTAATTACTTTAGACTGACAGCTGTTCTTCCAGACAGGCCTATAAATGGCAGTCACTCGAAAGGGGTGTTCCGAATTCATCAACTGCAGGATTGGGAACAAATAAAAATTCTTTTTGATAATTTCACTCAAACAGAAGTTCAAGGATAGAGACCACCTCCCTCTAGATATGTTAACTATTTTTTAATGATGTTATCTGATATTTTAACAATGTGCACAGAGCAGCAGAGCCTTGAGTTTGTTGTTTAAATATCTTTGATGTCGTGTCATAACAAATTAGTTTCTAAATGTTGCCAATTTGGCAGACAAAGCTGATTATTTCCTGCAATCACACTGCATATGTGCACAAGATTATAATTAATGATCAGGGATGCCAGCCATACTTTAATAATGATCCTTCAGTGTTTAGGAGCTGATTAGAGCAACTGACATTTGTGCCCTCTATTGGGGCAGAGGCAAGAGAAAAGTGGCAGTGGATCTGGAAAGATTTATCCGTGTCAGAGAATCAATAGTTTGATGATTTACGTTATAAATTTGAAGATTTGGGGGGCACGTATTGACAACACAGTGACTGTGAATATTAGCAAAGTGTGGATGTAGCCTTCACTGAAGCAGTGCAAATCCTAATTAGATTGGAATTGGTCTTTTGGCAACTTCACAATATTTGCTTCCTCAACATACCAGAAAGTCACAGAGGACTCTGAGTAGATTAGCAATATCTTTCACAAGAATCAATGTGAATATAAAAGTGAAGATATCAAACATATTTCATCATCATGAAATAAGATTTATTAAATCTCGCTGCCCAAGATTCAGACTTTTCTACCGATCATGTTTTCTTGGCAAAAATGTTGTCAACAAGTGAATGTACTTAAGCAAAAACAACATCATCAATGATAAAATAACAATTTCACTACAAATAGAATCAATTTTAAGAAACTAATCTAAAACTTAAGGATTCCAAAATAATTAAAGTTCAAAATAATTTGACCAACAAAGGAATTTGTCATGGTGAAATTTTTTATTTCTAGCATTAAAATGAGAGTTTTATTTGCTCACTTTTAAGACTGTCTTTTATACAGTCTGAGGTAATTCTAAGAGATTCACTTTTTGAGATGCTATTTACTATGATTCTAAAATGGTTTGGATATTTATAATCCTATTATATATCATTTCAAAACAAATTTACCCTACATTTTAATGAAAGGACTGTATGATGATTTACATTCTGAAAAGAAGCATTTGGAGATAAAAACTTTTAATGATATGTAAAATTATTTTTTGCATTAAAGTCTGTTTGGGGAACTTTAGGTGTCTCTGAAACTATCTTGTGTAAAAGTATACATATGCCCTATCTTTTGCATACCAGCACATTTACCAAAAAATCAAATTCTTCATTAATAAATTTAGTATATTATTACTAGTACATTATAGGAGTGTTCCCCTTCTAGAGATATTTGTATTTTTGTAAGGTTTTAGTGTGGAAGCTGCAGTCATGATGATTAGAAAAGAGAATTTAATGTCTCAGTTGATAGTAGGAAGATGACTTTAGGCTCATAAAGAATTTTTATGAATGTACTTATTTTCAAAAGAGATGATATAGTATGTAGATTATATGAGTTCTCAGTGAATAAGGACTTTTGAAGAATACTTGAAAATTGATTCTAAGTTTATATATTTTTAGGAAGTATATAATGAGATTTCAATAACAAACAAGTTAAGGCTGGAGCTATAGACAGCAGGTAGGGTGTTTGCCTTGCATACACCCAACATGGCCGACCAGAGTTCGATTCCTCCGCCCCTCTCGGAGAGCCCGGCAAGCTACCGAGAGTATCTCGCCCGCACGGCAGAGCCTGGCAAGCTCCCCGTGATGTATTCGATATGCCAAACACAGTAACAACAAGTCTCATGATAGAGACTGGGCCCGCTCGAGCAAATCGATGAACAACGGGAGGACAGTGACAGTGACAGAAGAAAATATGCATTTATCTGTTAATCCAACTTAGGCCAATTGCTTACTAGTGTAGGAACAATATATGAAGTATTTCTGCATCTTCATTATTTAACTAGTAGGTATTTATAGATTTTTGTATATTATGTATATTATGAACTGTAGTCCTTGCTCTCATTTATCATTCATCAAATTTATCAGGGCATAAAAGAAAAAAGAAAAAGAAAATTCATACTGGACTTAAGTACAATTTAAAAGGAGGTCATAGAAACGGTTGGAGACATCTAATTGATTTTGGAAGTCAGGTATACTGAACTTGTTTGAAGGATATTCATGAAACTCTAACTTGTAACTTGGAAGTTGATGAGAGTTAAGGGAAGAGTCATTTAATTAATGAGTCACTTATTATGGAAACTGCTCTGCTCCCTCTTGTTTGTGGTCAGTCTCATACTCTTCTTCATTAGTAGTGCCCTGTATTTGTTAACTTTGTTTTCTTAACGTCCATTTCAATTTCTATTACTATCATGTACTCTGTAGAGATTTGAGCAATAGAATTATTTTAGATCATTTTAGAAATGTGGATTTTTAGCACTCAGTTCAGCCACACTAAACCAGAATCTGCATTTCAAAGACATCTCAAGTACTTCATGTTATAACAAATTTTTAAGGACAGTCGCAATACCTAAGTGTTGCTGTATTTTAAAATAATTTGGGAAGTTATAAGGATTAGGATGTCCTAACTACACTCAATAGCTGATAAGACAGTCTGGTGAATAAATGGAGATGGAATTAAAATTATTTTTTTAAGTTACCCAGGGTGGTTCCTAGGTTCACTCAAATTGAGCACTGGGATATGAGCTAATGCTACTACTGCACTTGGAACAGTAGCAGACAGAATTTAATATTATTTCTCAACACTTTATAAATTCTGATTGCCTAAGTTGCTTTATAAATTTTCATTGAGTGCAAAGTATTAGCATATCCTTTTAAACCGTGTGTAAAAATTTAATTAGGCATCATTTGAGCAACTGCTCTAGGGACTGACTTTTCCTTTCTCAATATTTCTCTTCAGATATGTTTGGTTGTATAAAATATGAAACATAGGTGTTGTTTGACTCCCTTAAGGAATACGCTATAACAACGTTTGATCAAGGATAATTGTGATGAAGTAGAATGCATTAGAAAAGAAACATGTTTTCCCTATCTGAGTATTCATCTAAAATTCCATTTGGGGAATGGAGAATGCCAATGAAATAAGGGTACTTTTTAAAATTTTTGTTGTTGTTAGTTGCTGTTGGGGTTCACATCCAGCCTTCCTCATACTTCTAGCGCTTGTCTCCGTTTTCCTGCTTAGAGTCACTAGAACTTATCCTTGAGGGCTAGGTGGAGGGAATTTTCAGTGCTGGGGATCAAATATAAGGCCTTATGTGTGTAAGTCATATGATCTTTAAGCCATATCTTTAGCTGGATTTGTTATGTTTTTACATAATTATTTATTGATTTTTTAAAAAAATCTTAAATGATAAACAGGAAAGTATTATCTATTTATGGTGTCATAAATGCTATGTTTTCAAAATAAATGGTAGATGCTTAAGAGAATAAAATGATACCTATCAGAAATTTAAGAAAATCAAAAAGATTCACTCTTTATTTTAGAGAATAATATACTATCTATCCTTGTCTATGATACTTACAGAGGGATATACAAATCTAAATTTGAATTAGAACTAGAATAATAAAGTCTCTAGTTTTCTACATATGGTTGATATAAAATTATATTCTTGTATTTTATAATTTTCTCTTACATGTGTGCTTAACTTAGATCCTTAGATTAACTTAACTTAATTTTAGGCCTACAGAATTATTGAAAAAGTAAGATTAAAAGGGGAAAACTTTCCCAATCCTTTTAGTAAGGGCTTCTGAAAAGTTCTCCTTATTTAAACAACAGAAATACTGACAAAAAGGCCAAAATAAGGCTTTTCTGAGTTTTGAAAAGAAGGAAATTTTTTCAAAATCACAAAGAGAATTTTTTCAAAAATATTTTATCTCAGTTACAATAGCAGATTTATTGTATACTTAATTTGCTTCATTTCCACCTCCTCACTAATTCTGTGGTATCCTTGAGAACCATCCCCTATCAGAGAAATCAATTCACTTATCACTTAATCACTTAATCCCCGTTATTCATCGATTTACTCGAGCGGGTGCCAGTAATGTCTCCATTCATCCCGGTTGCGTGCTAGTGTAGCCCAATGGTATCTGTTCGTTCTAGGAACATGCAGAGCCTCAAACCAATCATTCAGGGTCTTGAAGAAGTCTGACCATCTTGTAGGTGGGCGTCCACGTGATTTTTTGATGATCCCGTGGAATCCAATCAGTAATGGCTCTAGTCCAGCGGTTGTCTTTAAACTTCATTACGTGTTCAGCCCATCTGATTTTTGATGCCTTGGCAAATGAGACAGCGTCCCTGATTCTTGAGCGTTGACGAAGATCAGAACTCCGGATTCCATCTCTCATTTGAGTGAATCGTGATATTCCAAGCATAGCTCTTTCAATTCCTCTTTGAGAGACCTGAATAGTGTTCTCATCCTGTTTTCGTAGGGTCCAGGTCTCTGAGGCATATGTTAATGCAGGAATAACAGTGGAATCAAAGAGATGTGCTCGTAGCTGGAGGTTCTTTGTCCTTTTAGTTATTTCTTCAATGCTCTTGAAGAGAAATACTGGATCATATCCCAGTGGTATTTGTCAATGAGCTTTAAAAGCATACTATTGCTATTTTTTGGTGATAGTCTCATTTGGACAAATTAATGGTGATACAAGAAAATTAAAAGTGAGATATGTAAAGTGATAAGTTCATATGGTTTTGTGCAAAGTTCTAACATGTTTCTGGAAATCTGGTACACCATGCTTATGTGGAAACTATTAACATGTACAAGATGGAGTAGATGGTAAGGGAAGAGCTGAGATTAGAAAGACTTTCTCCCTCCTTTCTTGTCATCCTTGCAGACTTTTAAGTATGGGCCAAGGCAGAGTTTTAATTTTCTGGAACATTAAAGTTTTCAATGCACAAAAGATCTTTATTCCAGGCATTTATGGAAATCTGTCTCTACTCATTAATTGAACACTTATCTAGCCAATTAGATATGTCCATGTCTACACACAGCAATAAGTTGGATAATTAGTCTAGGAAAAATGCAAAATAAACAAAAGAAATTCAATAGGAACGATAACGAAAGATCCTGAATGTGGGATCTGATTTCTAGAGTTGTCATATTATGTTTTAAATATCCAATTTTCAGTAACAGTTGTGAGATACACATAGATACAGGAAAGTATGGCTTATACACAAGTAAAAATAATGAATCAATAGGAACTGTTCTTGAGAGACTTCAGTTGTTAGATTTATGAGATGCATTATTTGTCTCATGCTGACATAACACACTACAAAAAAGAAAACAATAATTTAAAATAATAAGAATTTATTATCTTAGAGTTTCGTAGGTCAGATGTCAGACATTGATCACTAGGGTAAAATCAAGGGATTAGCAGGGCTAAATTCCTTTCTGAATTCTCAAGGGAATGTTCTTTTTTCTTTTTCCTGATTATAAGGACCATTTACATTCCTAAACCAATGGTACTTTATTCCCTATTCATAACTGTCAATGAGGACTTGAGTTCTTTATATCTCTTTCATATAAAGATATATAAACACTTTATATATTTCTGGTCCTTCTTTTATTACTATTATAACATATATACCAAAGATGTTTATGTACACTACTTGATACTAAAAAAAGTATATATATGATAATAGTATTTTGCACATGTAATTAAAATGAAAGATTTTCAACTTATCCTAGGTTATCTAGTTGGCTAAATATTATGATATGAGTGTTTAAAAGCTGAGCAATTCCTGGATATAGTCAGAGAGATGCAAACATGAAATATTTAAGATAATAAATTGATAAGTTATTAGGTCAAAGTGTATGTACGTGTTGTGTGTTGTCTGTGCATAAGATTAGGGGGTAGTTGTGAAGGTACAGGGCATTGATAACAGGCTTGAATATAAGCTTTCTTATTTGAACAACTTAAATATTTACAAAATCGTATTTCTTCGATTTTCACACACAGGTGAATTCCATTAACTTTTGAGTAGCTATTTAATGCTAAAAAAATAAGAAATATAAAATTGAACAACTGATACCATGGAAAAGAAAATTCCAAGTTAGCTCTTACTTAGAGAATATTTATAGATTTTTTAGGTAAAGGTAAAGGTAAAGGCCCTCCCGTTGATCGTCGATTTGCTCGAGCGGGCCCAGTAACGTCTCCATTGGAGACTTTGTTGTTACTGTGTCTGGCATATCGAATACTCTTGGTAGCTTGCCGGGCTCTCTGAGAGGGGCGGAGGAATCAAACTCGGGTTGGCCATGTTGGCCGCTTGTAAGGCGAACGCCCTACCCGCTGTGCTATCGCTCCAGCCCATAGTTTTTTAAGCTTTGTAAAAACTTTAATGGGCTTAAAAATTGAACCCAATATTTATGTTTCTTGGATATGTAAATTGCTTCTTAGATACTTTACCACAAATATATACACACATTAAGTACTTTGCAAAGATTATATCATAGACTTACTATACTTCATGTGTATTTATTTGAACCTAAATTTCAGTCACCTAAAATTTTCCATACTTATACTAGTTTAGTTATCTGATACCTTAAATGATTTTAACATAGACAACAAATTACATAGTGAAATACTGAAAACTAAATATTGAGTCCATAGAAATCTGTTTCTATATCAGTCAAAATCTGTGAGATGGTCATGAATGGAACACAGAAATGAGAGCATTTTTATTCTCATTCTTCTGATTTTCTTTCTTAGAAAGGATGAATCTCATAAGACACATCTGTACTGATATTCAGGCAAAGAAGTATCCAAATGGCTTTCCGTAATTTGTGAAATAGGTAGACTAATTTTTTTTACTATATTTCTTACAAATTTTCCTATCTTGGAGGTGAAGTTCATTCAGCAAATGGATCACCTTTTTTCATCCAGAGCCTAAGAACTTAAGAAAGTTCCTCAACTGAATGTGTGCCCATCTCTTGTGTGAGATGAAATCTCATTGTTTTGATTTGCATCTCCCTGATAGTTAGTGATGTAGAGCATTTTTTTTTCATGTGCCTTTTGGCCATTCAAATTTATTCTTTGAGAAAGTTTCTGTTCATTTCAACCGCCCCCACCCCTTTTTTATGGGGTTGAATGTTTTTTCTTGTGAAGTTCTACCAGCGCCCTGTATTTCTTTGATATTAACGTCTTATTAGATGGGTATTAGGTGAATAACTTTTCACACTCCATGGGCTGTTTTTGTGTCTTGGTCACTGTTTCTTTTGAGATGCAGGAACTTTCTTAATGTTGGCCCATTTGTTAATCTTTGCTTTCACTTGCTTGGTCAGTGATGTTTCATCTTTGAAGATGTCTCTAGCTTCAGTTTCATGGAGGGTTTTACCTATGTTTTCTTCCATGTACCTTTTGGACTCAGGTTTGATATTGAGGTCTTTAATCCATTGTGATCTGATTTTTGGGCATGGCATTAGATAGAGGTCACATGGTGGGTTTTTTTTTGTTTGTTTTTGTTTTTGTTTTTTTTACATGCTGCTCTCCAGTTTTGCCAGCACCACTTGTTAAAGTGACTTTCCTCGCTCCACTTTATGTTTCCTGCTTCCTTATCAAAGATTAAGTGATCGTATATTTGGGGGTCTATATCAGGACCTTCAAGTTTATTCTCTTGATCTGTGGGTCAGGTCAATCTTTATTCCAATACCATACTGTTTTAAATAGTACCACTTTGTATAATGGTTTAAAGTTGGGGAAGGTAATGCCTCACATCTTCTTTTCCCCAAGAATTGCTTAGCTATTTATGGGGGTTAATCAGTACTGGTATAGATGTGGGGAGAAAGGGACTCTCATTCACTGCTGGTGGGAATGCTGACTGGTCCAGACCTTTTTGAAAAAAAAAATGCACATTCCTCAAAAAGCTAGAAATTGAGCTCCCATTTGACCCAGTAATACCACTTCTGGGAATACACACCAGTGGTCTGAAAACACACAGCAGAAACACCATCTGCACTTCTATGTTCATTGTAGTACTGTTCACGATAGTTAGAATCTGGATACAACCTGACACAGACAACTGAATAAAGAAACTATGGTACACATATACAATGTACTAAACAGCTGTAAGGAAAAATGAAGTCATAAAATTTGTCTAAGAATGGATGGACATGAAGAGTATCAGGCTGAGTGAAATAAATCAGAAGGAGAGGGACAAATATAGAATGACTGCATTCATTCTGGGATATAAGAATAGTTTGAGAATAATACCCAAGGCCAGGGATCACTCTGGACAAGAACTGAATGTTGAAAGTAGGTAAAGGGATATATATAATAACCTTTCACTATCTGCCTTGTAAACCAAGAAGCCCAAAATTTGCGTGCGTGCATGCATGCGTGTGTGACTGAGTGAGTGTGTGTGTGTGTGTGTGTGTGTGAGAGAGAGAGAGAGAGAGAGAGAGAGAGAGAGAGAGAAAGAAGGGGGGTTCACAAAGATAGAAAGATAGAGAGAAGCAAATGCCTGCTATAGAGGAACGCTGGGGTGGGGTGGGGGAATGGGGGGAAACTGGGGATACTGGTGTTTGGAAATGTTCACTGGTGGAGGGATTGATGTTGGAACATTGTATGACTGAAACCCAGTCATGATCAGTTTGTAATGCTCTATCTCACAATTATTCAATGAAAAAAAATTTTAAAAGAATCACCTCAAAATAGGGTCTCAAAGATTTTTCCCTTCAGCCTCATCTCTATTTGTACTTAAATACATATAAGGAAGCAAATGAAAATCTTATGTTGAAGTGGTCTTTCTATAAAGTAGATTACTGCTTTGAGTCTAAGCTCACTGTTTGGATACATCTTAAAGCTTGTTAAGTTCCTCACCTTACAAACTTGAACTGTGATATGTCCATTTTTATTATAATTAGAATACTCTTAATTTTGGATTTTTATCTGAATTTTAATCTTCAACTGTATGTTTTCCACAACAAATCTTAAAGTTTTGTTATTCATATTTATTGTTTATTAATGTTTTTATTAATGTTTTAAAAGTTCAGAGACTGTGACTCTTTGAAGAC
This sequence comes from Sorex fumeus, assembly GCF_029834395.1. Lineage (NCBI taxonomy): Eukaryota > Metazoa > Chordata > Mammalia > Eulipotyphla > Soricidae > Sorex > Sorex fumeus. Next base: position 53,576,609 of record NW_026606063.1, read on the forward strand.
ATTTCTGATTATTCTGGAAAAATATAGGGTTTATAAATTTTATTACTATTCTATTTCTGTCATACTGTACTGTCTTAATACATGGGATAATGCTAAATTCAGAAGCATATATTTGTGTATTTATTTTATATGGTATGTGGCATATATCTTGTGAGTGGGTACAGAATGTAGTCCCTCATTAATGCAACTCTGAATTTTCAAATTATGTAATCAAAGATCTTAGCTATGCTTAGCTAACTGAAGTTTTTACTGAATTTTAATATATGTTTTAATTTACATAAAATTATAATGGAGTTATCAAAAACAGTCTTAGGAAACATGTGGTTCCTGTGAATATGTAAAGATAAATGACTCTGGATAAATGAGGTTACAAATATATAATAGAGATTATAATTTTTGTATGATTTGGTAAACATAAACTCAATAGGCTAAACAACGGTATTATCAGATGTTTGCCCTAAATATCTAATAATTTATATTTAAAACCAGCTTAAATTTAAGTCCTTATCTTCTACACTTTTTTTTCTTCTCTTCTTAAATTTATTTATTGAATCACTGTGGGAAAAGTTACAAAGCTTTCAGGTTTGTCTCGGTCATACAATGATCAAACACCTTTCCCTTCACCAGTACTCATTTTTCACCACCAAGACCCCCAATATACCCCCTTCCCACCCTTCCCGATGCCTGTGAGGCAGATGATTTCTACTTAACTCTTCTCTACATTGATTACATTCATTATTTCGACAAAAGATGCACCATTATTGTTTAGAATTCCCCCCCCCCCAACAATCAAAATTGCTGAAAAGGCATTGTGAAGTACTTTGTTTTCTATGGCTGATTATGAGAATCATATAATGATTTTGGATTTCTGCAAAGAGCCAGATAATTACGAGACTGGTTTCTGTACATCTGGTGTTATGGCTGTACTGGAGAGCTGCTCGTGGAGGGCAACTCGTGACCTCAGTAGGGTGTGAAGGATGAGCCGGTACCGCCCCTATTCCCATGAGACTGCAGTTGCCCCATCACCACCAGTTCATACCTGGCTTTCCAATAAGCTCTGAGGCAGTGGCCACCTTGCTGCGGGGTGGGGGTAGGGGCAGGCAGAAGGGAGCAACACCATTTCCCTCCCGGGGAGGCATGGTGTCATAGTTTAAGGCATAGTACATTCTCTTTTCTGCTTCAAGCTGCTGGGCTCTGGATTAAGTCCTTTTGCCTCTAGAGCCATGGCCGTGCTGGAGAGCCACTCGTGGGGGACAACTCGTGACCTCGGTAGGGTGTGAAGGACGAGCTGGTACCATCCCCCTTCCCATGAGACTGCAGTTACCCCATCACCGCTGGCTCATACTTGGCTTTCCAATAAGCTCTGAGGCAGTGGCCATCTTGTATGTGGTCCAGATGCATTTCTGCCAAAAGCTGCTGGGATTCGAGATTTGTTTCTGTGTCTCTGGGATCATGGCCATTAAACAACTTGATCAGGAACCAGAGCGGCTGTTTGTAGGCGGTGACTCGGGGTCTCATTGGGATGGGAGGAAAGAAAAGGCTCCACATATCTTGTCACTGCAGGCCCAAACCTGACTTTCCTGTGGTCTCTGGAGGATGGTGATCACCAGTCTGCCAGGGGGAACAGGTCAAGGCAAGAAACCTATTCTCACCTGGAGTGGCCCAGCGCCAGTAACCTACTGCAGGAACGGGATGCATTTCTGCCAAAAGCCTTTGGGTTCCAAGATTCATTTCTGACTCTCTGGGATCATGGTCGTTAAGCAGTTCGATCAGGAACCAGAGAGGCAACATGCCTCCAATTATATAGCTGAGCCAGAGGTGGTTTGTGGGTGTGTCTCCCACATACCTAACTTTTGGTTGTTTACTTTCTTGGTAAACTTTGCCCCAAGTTTTTGGGGTCTGGCCAAAGGCACAGCAGTAATTTAGGGGTATCTGAAAGTCTGACGGTGCCATCAGGCTGCTGATGCACTTGCCTCACAGGTACATATTGACCTGCTGGTGGCACCATACCCCCCTTCTACACTTTAAACTCAAACAGATTTAAAGGTTTTTTAGTTTTCCAGTTCACTTTGCTGGTTTTTACTATTGTTATTATGGTCATGTAGAAACACATTTTTCTTAGAGGTTGAAATGGCACCAGGAGCTTGAAAAAAAAACAAAAACAATCAAGTGTTCGTACTTTTGTGTAACTACCCTATTCAAAATATAAAACAAACGTGTCAATTTTAATTCATTCAGTTTAGTTAAAGTTGTTACTATTACAATTTTTATAGATTAATCAGACCTCTACTTTCCTCCTAAATGTTTTCAAAGTATTTATCCTTTAAAAATAAAAACAAAACAATATTTTGGAATATCATATTTAGCCTTAAAGCTAGACAGGAAATATTTAATACTTATTTTATAACTTAACAAATACATGAGTGAGCAAATTCTTCTTGATATCAGGTAGATCAAATTTAGAGATGGGAATTGAAGACTTAGCACATTGGGATTGTGGATCATTAAAAATTTTTTTTGATTAATTCCTCTGAATCCCATGTAACTATGCAAGTCAAAAGATGGTACTTGATTTTATCCATTTAATTATTTCTGAACTACTTCTTACTACTTGAAGAGTACAAAAGGTACGAGTTAGTTTCACTCCATTAGAAGTTTATCAGAATGGTTCATATCTGTGCTAATATTTTTTCTGTAATACTTTCTAAAATATAAAATTTGACAGACTGAAAATTAATCTAGGTCTTCATTTGACAAAGGAAATACATATTTTCTTTTAAGTCATTCATAATAATGCCGGAGCGATAGCACAGCGGGTAGGGCGTTCGCCTTACAAGCGGCCAACATGGCCGACCCGAGTTCGATTCCTCCGCCCCTCTCGGAGAGCCCGGCAAGCTACCGAGAGTATTCGATATGCCAGACACAGTAACAACAAAGTCTCCAATGGAGACGTTACTGGGCCCGCTCGAGCAAATCGACGATCAACGGGAGGGCCTTTACCTTTACCTTTAAGTTGGGATCTAACATTAGTGATGAGCCTGATAGGGCTTTCTAATATTAATTTCATTCATGAGTAATCTCATTCAGTCATCCAACAAATATTATTTACTACTTAGGTGCCTTATTATGTGCTAAATAATATTTGATGAAGTAGTCTAGAGATATTTGATATTTGATTATTATTTGATCTATTGGAATTAAGGTTGAATTTAGTTTTGCATCAATGTGTCTAGGTTTGCTATTTGCCTCTTAAGGTTGGGCAGAATTCTTTGTCTTTAGATAAGAAATGTGCAATCAACAAGTAGCCTTTAATTGATGGATTAATGACTTCTATCAGAAGTATTTAATAAATTGCTTTAAAAAAGATCAGAAAAAGTTACTAAGTGTGATAGATTATATCATTGCTTTCTATTATTTGCTCTCCTGTCACAATGCATATATACCCATTTGTAACTGTGTGATTTTAATGTTTCCTTGTGTGACAATATATAACCTCACTTTGTTGGCACAGACTAGACCACTTTATTTTTGCTTTTGTCAATGGAAAGTGAATGATATGAGGCATACCACACACAATCGTGCCTGCATGGCAAAGCCTGGCAAGCTCCCCGTGACTTATTCGATGTGCCAAACACAGTAACAACAAGTCTCACGATGGAGACGTTACTGGACCCGCTTGAGCAAATCGATGAACACCGGGAGGACAGTGACAGTGATGCCAAATTCTGTTACTTCAATAGCTACTGACTATTTTGCCTTTAGCTTTCAGTTAAAATAAAAGTTATTTTCTGAGTCTGTTTATGGAATGACTCGGGTCTCTTACTTCTTAATGTGTTTTCTCTTTTTGTACTCTCCTTTCCCTAAGGGAAATAAAATTTTTCCATAAAAAAGACACATATCTCATTGTTCCTGGATAAGTAAGTCCCTGTCAGACATACAACGCCCTTTTATTTCAAAGAAGAAGTTTTAATTCATTTTAAGGAATTGATTATTACTTTGATTATTACTTTGGGCTGGAGCGATAGCACAGCGGGTAGGGTGTTCGCCTTACAAGCGGCCAACATGGCTGACCCGAGTTCGATTCCTCTGCCCCTCTCGGAGAGCCCGGCAAGCTACCGAGAGTATTCGATATGCCAGACACAGTAACAACAAAGTCTCCAATGGAGCCGTTACTGGGCCCGCTCGAGCAAATCGACGATCAACGGGAGGGCCTTTACCTTTACCTTTTTATTACTTTATAGTTACAGTGCCTTTAAACTATGCCTCGTAACCAGAGTATCCAAATACCTCAATATTACTAAATACTCCAAATAGGATCAAAACTCTTCACTAAGTAATGGTTCTTGCTCTTCCTGAAATACTGCAAATCACTTCATTTTGCTACCCCTTGGATTTTCTCTTTTTTGCATACTGAATACCTTGCCTTTTGTTTTCTTTGTTTATTCAATTTTCAACCCCAAAGCATATCTTTCGAGAGATATTTTTAAAAAATTCTGATTAGATTGCCTAAAATCTTATTTTTGACTTATTTCTTTTGATTTATTACTAATTCTATGTGTATTCATATTTTACATTATTTTCTTAGATTTTTAATTGTTTTCATTAATTGTCAACTTCCACAAAAATACAAGCATAATGAGGCTGAATGCTTTGAATCATTTATAGTTATATCACCATTTCTTAAGTCAAGGCAGGGGATAAAGTTTAAGCAAATAAGCTGAATAAATAAATAGCTGTGAAAGTATAAATTATATATGTTAGGCAAAATAATTCTCTTATTGAAAGTAAACAATATTTTGATCTGACAGAGTTGCCTTAAATACAAAATATTAGGAAATTATTTGTTCTCTGCTGATCTAGTAATTTAAAAACAACTGAATATGAATAGAAGAGATAAGTGCTCTACCCCAACAACTCACCCAACCCAACCACAATCACCCAAGTCACCACAAAAAAGAAAAAAAGAAAAGAAAATCACTACCACTACTACCACCACCAACAACCCATAACAAATAAACTGAAAAAAAAAAGATAGGTATTGCTTTGGTGGACTTATGGAGACACTCTGGAGATACCCAATTCATCCCCAGTTCAAACTGGTGACATGGTGGTGGGAAATGTACACTAGTGGAAGAAAGGGTGATGGAACCCTGTATGACTGAAACTCAACCATGAATAGCTTTGGTACTGTGTATGTGTCTTACACAGTGATTCAATAAAATAACAATAATAGAAACAGCAACAACAAAAAACTGCTCAATGTCCTCCAGGACTGTGTCCAGCAGTTTAAGGGACCATATGGTATCAGGACCTTACACATAATAGGCATGTGCTTTACTACTTGATCCTGATCCCAGTTCCCATGTATGCATTGCTAATTATGTTTTTGCTAACCCTTTATACAAATGAGCACATGCAGTTAGGAATCATGGCATTTAAACTAACAAGTTCTAAACAAGTTCCAAACCATGGATTTTATTTTTAAATAAAGAGGTACTTAAATATAGTAATTCATGTTTAATCTGATATTTGGGGGTGGGTGTAGTACACATGTAGTGCACAGACCAGAAATATTGCATTAACTATATGGTACTGAGAATCAAACTGCTATCACCACATGCAAGTCCTGAATCTGAAACCTACACTATTTCTCCAGCCTTCATATTTCATTTTAGAAGATTTTTGTAGTCATCTACTAATTTTAAGACAGGGGCAGTATAGAATAGTATATAATGCTATCTAATACCGAGTAACTGATAAGAGAATTTTATTTATTTAAATTATTATCTGCTCCAGTATGTCTTAAAGCTTTATTAATAAATCTCAGTCACTCAGTCATTGTTAGTTGGCTGGTTACTAGGAAAAGATATCCTGGAAATGTTTACTATCAGTGTAAGTTTGGCTGTAGCAGCAATTCCTGAAGGTCTTCCAATTGTGGTCACCGTGACTCTTGCCCTTGGAGTTGTGAGAATGGTGAAGAAAAGGGCCATTGTGAAAAAACTGCCTATAGTGGAGACTCTGGGCTGCTATAATGTGATTTGTTCAGATAAAACTGGAACACTGATGAGGAATGAAATGACTGTAACTCACATATTTACTTCAGATGGCCAGCATGCTGAGGTTACTGGAGTTGGCTATAATCCATTTGGGGAAGTGATTGTCGATGGTGATGTTGTTCATGGATTCTATAACCCATCTGTTAGCAGAAATGTAGAGGCTGGCTCTATATGCAATGATGCTGTAATAAGAAATAACAGTCTTATGGGGAAGCCAACAGAAGGAGCTTTAATTGCTCCTTCAATGAAGATGGGTCTTGATGGACTTCAACAGGACTATATCAGAAAAGCAGAATATCCTTTTAGCTCGGAACAAAAGTGGATGGCTGTTAAGTGTGTACATCGAACACAGCAGGACAGATCAGAGATTTGATGAGATCAGAGATCAGATGAAAGGTGCTTACGAACAGGTGATTAAGTATGGTACTGCATACCACAGTAAAGGGCAGACCGTACCACTCACTCAGATGCAGAGAAATCTTTACCAGCAAGAGAAGGCACGGATGGGCTCCACAGGGCTTAGAGTTCTTGCTTTGGCTTCTGGTCCTGAACTGGGACAGCTGATGTTCCTTGGCCTGGTGGGAATGATAGATCCTTCCAGAACTGGTGTGAAAGAAGCTGTTGCAATGCTCATTGCCTCAGGAGTGTCCATACAGAAGATCACTGGTGACTCCCAAGAAACTGCAGCCATTGCTAGTCATCTGGGATTGTATTCCAAAACTTCGCAGTCTGTTTCCAGAGAAGAACTGGATGCAATGGATGTGCAACAGCTTTCACAAATAGTACCAAAGGTTGCAGTATTTTACAGAGCAAGTCTGAGACACAAGATGAAAATCATTAAGTCTCTCCAGAAGAATGGGTGCGTTGTAGCCATGACAGGAGATGGAGTCAATGACGCAGTTGCTCTGAAGGCTGCAGACATTGGAATTGCCATGGGCCAGGCTGGCACAGATGTTTGCAAAGAGGCAGCAGACATGATCCTGGTGGATGATTATTAAGGAAAACGTTGAAAATTTTTACACTCTCATAATTCTTCAGAGCATCTTGTTTCAGTAAGAAGAATGCTTTCTGGGGTTCAGAAGACCTATCAAAAATGCACTGTAGCACTGTCATTCTGTTGTTCATCGATTTTCTTGAGTAGGCACCAGTAATGTCTCCATTGTGAGACTTATTGTAACTATTTTTGGCATATCAAATATGCCACGGGGTGCTTGCCAGGCTCTGCCATGCGGGCGGGATACTTTTGGTAACTTTCCGGGCTCCCCAAGAGGGACAGAGGAATCAAATCTGGGTCAGGTGCGTGCAAGATAAATGCCCTACCCACTGTGCTAACTATTGTTCCATCCCATCAAAAATGCAGTCTGAGGCAAATATGTAAATCTGTAACTGTACCTCACGGTGATTCACTAATAAAAAAAAATGCACTCTGAGAATCTACCTGGCTACCTATTGTGATCCAAGACAGATAGGTACAGGTATGTTTCATGCCCTAAGTTAATTGGATTCTCCACGTTCCATGTTTTCTTGACTCCTCTTATTTTCCCACTACTCATCCCTAGTAACTATTTCTGGGTCATGACTCAGCCTATGCTTGCTGTCACAGGTTCAAGATTCTGTACCAACTTCTTCTTGTCTAACACTGTAATCTGGAAATTCTCTTTCTGAAACTGTGAAAATCCCCATTAGTAAAACTTTTTATTTTGTGCTTTCAGTTTAGAAAAGCTAGCTTTCATACAGTCTATAATGAAAATGTCCGGATATCACTGTACTTTATTAATTTTCCTGCTATTAAGCCAGACATATGGGGTTCCATTCTTACAGAGACAAAATTTGAAAGTAAAAGTGAGAATAATAATATTTTAAAAATTGAGTATTTCTTTTTCTTCAGAATAAAATCCATAGATTCAAAGAAAAAAAAACCATAAATTCATCATTCAATAATGAGTTCTCCACTTTTACTACAGTAATAATTGATAAAGTTTAGGTTCAAAATAGTAATATATTGTAAATTTTCTTCTCTTTTGGCTCTATTATTAATGTAGCACCATATTCAAGGAGTAAATTCAAACATGCAGTCAATGTTTAATAGTTTAAAAGACTCCAAATATCTTAAATATCTTAAAATTCCTATCAGAGAACTAAAACTAATACAGAAGACTTAAAAGTAAATTCTGCTTTAATGTTCCAGAAAGGAAACTTATACATTACATCATAATTCTTTCCAAATTTAACTAATTTAAAGGTGACATAAAAATATTCATTAAAACTATAGTAGCCATTTATATGTATGACCTTTAACAAAGTTCCTATTAACTTTCAATTGACTCATAGTTATATATTGAACTTTGCCTAATAAAGTATCCATTCCCTTTGAAATATTCCTATAAAGTTATGATTTACATCCCCAAACTATCCATAAATATACTATGATAGTGAGTTCCATACTTCTTAGTTCTTATTACTTAAATTACACTAGTGCTTCCAGTCAATATCATTCCTAATATTTCAGTAAAGAACATCTCCATTAAGTACATCTGAAGCTCTCTATTTTAATTACTGGTTTCTTTAATCTAGTTTTCCTTGTAGGGAATAGCAATGCCAAATGATTTTTAAAGTATTTAAAATTGTTCCCAGGTGAACTAATTATGCCTTTTTTATCTCCATATCTGTTGTAGTAAAGCCTTCTGAGAAATTTTTCTGATGAATCTATTTCCCTTGCCTCTCTCCCAAAACTCATTCCTGATATCTTACATGCACAAAATACACATTTATACTTACTAAAGAGTGAAATGTTCATCATCTATCTGAATCTAATCTGCCTAAACACCCAAGTCTAATTGATTTGAAATTATATTTTAGAACATCATGATGAAACCTGAAGAAGAGCCAAGAAGGAAAATATATGAAAACAAAGTTAGAATTTCAAAGCCTCTTTTCTATAAATTACACCTACTCTACTCTCTCTGCCTTGCTTTGTTCTGTATGACTTCTCTTGCTCTCTGGCTTCTGATTGGATTTATTTAATGAGGACTTGGAGAGAGGCAGATTTAAGTCAGGGTATTGTGGATATTTATTTCTCTTTAGGGAAGACCCTCTCCTTAAGTTTTCTTGGTTGGATTTGACCCTCAAATTAAGACTTCTAATTTTCTCAAGTTTCTCAAGAAGGGTTTCTCATTCTTGTCTGGTTCTGCTACTTATTCTAGTTCTCTTTAGATCTAAAGAGTTACAGCAGCTTTGTACTACTATCTAGGTTGTTATACAATCGATTTTGTTTTCTACACATATAAAAGTATCTTTAAAAATAATTTGCTTTGATTTACTGTCACTTAAGTGCATCATTTACTTTCTTTGGGAATTCAATTAATATATTTTGAATTGTAACTGTACATGATTATACTGTTCTATATGTCAGGAGTCAGGGATTGATCATCAAGTACACTACTAAATTTGTTCAAGATTTATTTTAATTTTTTCCCTTTTTATAATTTTGTTTATTGAATCACCATGAGAGCAGTTTCAAAACTTTCGGGTTTGAATCCAGGTAATACAATGAAACACCCGTCCCTTCACCAGTGCCCATTTTACACTACCAAAAACCCCAATATACCCTCCATCCCACACCCTCCTCCTACCTGTGGGACAGATGATTTCCACATTACTCTCTCTCTCTCTACTTTGATTACATTCAATATTTTGACACCAGACCCATCATAATTATTTGGGATTTTACCCCAACACTCAGATCTGCTGAAAAGGCAACAGTAGACAGATTGTTTTCTGTTGCTGGTTATGAATAACATATGATGTTGCACAGCTGCAGTAGTGGCCACGCGATTTTGGAATTCTAAAATTTTAATAATTAAATATGGAGAGATTTCTGCCAAAACCTGCTGGGTTCCGAGATTTCTTCCTGAGTCTCTGGGATCATGGCCGGTAAGCAACTTGATCAGGAGCCAGAGAGGCCATTTGTGGGTGGCGACTCGAGATCTCATTGAGGCGGGGAGGAAAGTACCAGCTCCACCCCCATCCCGTGAGGCCCTGTGTGTCTCATCACTGCAGGCCAATCCTGACTGTCCAATGACCTCTGGAGGATATGGTCACTGAACCGCCAAGGGGAAACAGGTGGAGGGACAGCACCCGTCCCCCCCGCTCTCCGCAACGGAGTGGCCTGGCGCCAGTAACCTATGCAGGTCTGGATGCATTTCTGCCAAAAGCTGCTGGCTTCTGAGATTTGTTTCTGAGTCTCTGGGATCATGGACATTAAGCAGCTTGATCAGGAGCCAGAGAGGCCATTCGTGGGCGGCAACTTGGGATCTCATTGGGGTGGAGAGGAAAGGGCTAGCTCCACCCCCATCCCGTGGGGCCCTGCATATCTTGTCACTGTGGGCCCAAACCTCTGTCCAATGGCCTCTGGAGGATTGCGGCCACCAAGGCGACAGGGGGAACAGTCCAAGGCATGAAACCTATTCCCACCCGGGGTAGTCCAGAGACAGTAATGTATTGCGGGATCCAGACGCATTTCTGCCAAAAGCCACTGGGTTCCGAGATTTGTTTCTGTGTCTCTGAGATCGTGACCATTAAACAACTTGATCAGGAGCCAGAGAGGCCATTCGTGGGCAGCAACTCGGGGTTTTGTTGGGGCAGGGAAGAAAGGGCGAGCTCCACCCCAATCCTGTGAGGCCCCACATGTCTCCTTACTGTGGGCCCAAACGTTACTGTCCAATGTCCCCTGGTAGATGGCAGCCACTGAGCCGTCAAGGGGAAGCAGGCGGAGGGACAAAACCCTTTCCCCACCTGTGGTGGTCTGGTGCCAGTAACCCATTGTGGGGACCGGATGCATCTCTGCAAAAAGCTTCTGGGTTCTGATATTTTCTGAGTCTCTGGGATCATGGTCGTTAAGCAGTTCCATCAGGAAACAGAGAGGCCTTGTCTCCAATTATATAGCTGAGCCAGAGGTGGTTTGTGGGTGTGTCTTCCACATACCTAACTTCTGGCTGTTTACTTTCTTGGTAAACTTCGCCCCAAGCTTTTGGTGTCTGGCCAAAGGCACAGCAGCAATTTGGGGATATCTGGAAGTCTGAAGGCGCCATCAGACTGATGATGCGATTGCATCACAGGTACAGATTGACCTGCTGTTAGCACCATACCCCTTGGTTCCAGATTTAATAATACCGACGTAAGATAAAAATATATTTGTCAGTTCTGTATTTCCATATTATATTTATAATGCTTCAAGTCAACTTTATTCCTGAAATACTCATATATTTCAGAAATAATATACCTTTAAAAGGTGCACTAGGCCACTAAATTTTGGCTAGAGAGATAGTACAGAGAATTAGGCATTTTCCTTATATACTCCCGCTCGAGCAAATCGATGAACAACTGGAGGACAGTGCTACAATGCTACAGTGCTACTTCTGATCAAGATTCATTTCTAGGTACCATGTATATCTTCTGAACACCCACAGGAGTGATCCCTGAGTGCAGATCTAGCAATAACCTTGAACACAGCCAGATGTGACCTAAAAAAAAAATAAAACCACTCAATAATAATTAACAATAAATAAAAAATATTAATCAACATCTTTAAAGCTTAGTCTTTTGTCATTTGTAACAAATAATTAGTAAGTTGTTTGACTTATTTACTTTTAAATATTTTACTTAATATTTTAATAAATGATGATAATTGACCTAAGTACTACACATCAAAGGCTAGAGTGATAGCACAGCAGCTAGGGTATTTGCCTTGCACGCAGCCCACCTGGGTTTGATTCCTCCACCCCTCTCGGAGAGCATGGCAAGCTAACAAGAGTATCCTGCCCGGACGGCAGAGCCTGGCAAGCTCCCCGTGCCATATTCAATATGCCAAAAACAGTTACAATAAGTTTCACAACAGAGACGTCACTGGTGCCCGCTCGAGCAAATCAATGAACAATGGGACGACAGTGCTACAGCACAACAAAATTCTGGGTCAAGGTTGAATGTGCTGGTTTGACTGATGGGTAGTGCTTATTACCCACATATCTTTACTTTTTTCATCTTATAAATTTTCAGTCTTTGATTCTAAAATATAAGGTTGTGGTTGCAGAGATTGATGTCTTTTTAACCTGAAGTAGCAGATTCCTAAAAGATGCTTAATCAGTATTTACTGAATTAAAGAATAAATGAATGAAATAGTAAATTCAGTAGTTTGTCTTTATCTACAACCAGAAAAGTAGTTAAATCAGAAGCAAAATAGCATAAAGAACAATAAAGTAGATATACTTTTGCAACACTTATCAAATTTAGAATCCCAAACTGGATAAATACTATTTACAAAGAACATGATACTACTGAACTCAGTATAGCCAAAGTTTCTCACCGTGGCCTTATTGGAAAAATTTTAAATTGTCTGGTAGAAATTCTGCAGTCAATATTTTTTGGCATGTTAAAATTTTCAGAATTTGCAAAATTAGCTCAGGGAATAATATCTTGGGGTTTAATCAGACATATCTTCTATTCTGCAGGAAAGAGGCAATGATTCATCAAGCTAACATTTATCATGGAGAGAGATAATGAACAATTCAGGTAGGTTAATTTTTTTATTTTTGAAGTTTATAGTATACATCAATTTAAAAAATTAACAACAGATGTTTTCAACTCCTAACTGAACTAAATTTGTGAAAAACAAAAGTATAAAAATCACAAGAAATAAATCACAAGGAAGAAAAGCAGATATTTTAATTTTGTCTTTTGGTTAGTGCCATGATTATCCAAAACCTTCTGATGCAATCTTTTTTCTAAGGAACACTATATTTATATATAAAAAACATATATTAAACATACATAGGTTAACATATAAATATAAAACATTTATACATATAAAATTATAAGATCATATTAAACTTATTTTCATATATGTTTTTAAGAAACATCTATTTATATATAAACATATACTTAAAGAACTTAGTAGAAATGTACAGTGATATCGAACAAAAATATCTTATTCTGAACATAGGTGCCACTAAGAATTCATATCAGAAACTGACAAAAACTGCAAAATAAATGCAAATTTAAAATAACAATATCATCTCTCTCATATTTGTGATTAACATGTGATCCAGCAGTCCCTTCATGCACAATTACCAATAAGATATCCAGGCAGTATATTAGGTTCATCTCTTCTTTACCAGATCTTCAATCCTGAGCTTTGAAAGTTTGGTAAATATATTTATGCACAGACTCCATTTTGAACACTCATAAAAAGAGATAAAACAAAGAAATTGATCTTATTGGAACAGATATATTTTACTCTATAAGAGCTTGTTCTTAGTTTCCTCACCTAAAATTTTTTTTGCTTCTTTTTGGGGGGAGGGGTCACACCTGGCAATTCACAGGGGTTGCTCCTGGCTCTGCTCTCAGGAACTACTCCTGACGGTGCTCAGGGGACCATATAGGCTGCTGGGAATTGAACCTGGTTCGGCCTCGTGCAAGGCAAGCACCCTACCCACTGTACTATAGTTCCAGCCCCAGTTTCTTCACTTTTTATTCCAGTTTCTGGGAAGACATAAGATGAGCTTAACTGCCATTGTTTATACCATCTTACCACCAAAATGGGACAATATCTATATGTCCTCAGGTAGAAGGAAACTCAAATTTTCCATTCTGTTCCTCTTGTACTTTTGAAATTCTATTTTCTTGTAGTGTAGACCCAGTCTTCTTAAACTTTAGACTGTGACCCCCATCTGGAGTTACCCACTTTAATTTTTTGTAGAATAAGTTTATTTATGATTTATTAGAATTATGTTTTTGTGTATACCTGTAAAGCTGGGCTCACGTAAACATTTCTCAGAAATAAAGCATCACAGATGGAAAAATTGCTTTAAAAAGCCCTGGTTATCCTGTCTGGTATTCTGCCAACATTGGACTCAAGAAGATTGTTTTTTCTCTTTGTAATTTTTCTCTGTACATATCACTAAGAGAATTAGGAATTAGTTTTCAAGTTGTGTACAGTTTGAAAATAGAGTTCTATACTCTCATGAATGTATTGACTTTAATAAATTCCATATTACAAACTCATTTGTAGCTTCTTGTGGCAGCCTTGTGAGGTTGACTACATGTAACTTGATTAAATTCTTTTTGGACGTTCGGATACGGTCTGATTTTTACCTCACACTGAACACGCTCACTTAGGAGCAAATTAAATAAAAAGAGCTCATGAGCTATAATATAACCTCTCACTCTCTTGAAAACTCACATAATTGTACCAGGGACCATAGTTTTCTGGAAGCTCTTTTACTGGTCTAGTCATAAACACTAATACCATAGTGATCAATATTGCTGCTTCAGTGCTTGTGGGCCATTTCCTGATTTTCAGCATTCCTTAGAACAGGAAAACTTATCTTACCCATCCCTCATAGTTCATTTTTAAGTCAGCCTGATGTCAGAATCACTTTCCCTTGATTCTTTGGTTCCCTTGATGATTACATCTAAAGTTAACTACCACAGAATGCATTGATATGGTGCTTAGTTTGAGTTAGAACAGTCTGCCCATTTATTTGTTACATTGGCATTTCAGTTTAGTCAATGTGTAGCCACCTGGTCTAATTACTGCAATAGGATTCATTTATTTGAATACCATGTTTTCCCATATCAGTCTCATTTGGGCACCTTTATTGTATTTTCACTCGGGAGGATGTGGAATTCTCATTTATCTAAAACAATAATGAATATGCCTGAACATTAATTAATGATCATTTCCTGACTCAAAAGGCATTGTGTCTTCCTTTCTGGATTTGGTTTGATGACTCCTAAATTCCAAATTTTAAAAATTTTCAATTGATTGATTTTCTGTGATTTATAATTCAGCTAGTGATGGCTTTCCATCAACATTATTCCAACACAGCACCCATTACCAGTGTATCTACCTCCATACACTAAGGAATTCATTGCACCCCTCCTTTTTAACTCACCCCACCAATTTATGTAGATTATTTCTCTCATTGTGTTGCCTTTGACTCTCTTTGTTATTTCCTTGTTGTGTATCTTTAAGTCTCACATAGATTATTTTGTATCTATCCCTTTCTTTATGACTAATTTCACTCAGCTTTATATCCTCAAATTCCATCCATGTTGCTGCTAATCACATATTTTTTTTCCTTCTTAGAGCTGCATAGTATTGTATTATGTAAATATACCATAATGTTTTGATCCATTCATCCATAACTTGACATTTGGATTTTTTACATATCTTGACTATTGTAGTAAGTGAGGCTCAACATAAGTGTGTCTGTGTCCTTTCAAGTTAATGATTTTGTGTTTTGGGGATAAATACCACAAGAAGTGTGGTATTTATGTGGTATCTCTGGGTCTTACAGGAGTTCTATTTCTAGTTTTTTTTTTTTTTTCAGAGATCTCCATACTGCTCTCCATAGAGGCTAAATCAGACGGTATTCCCACCAACAGTGAATGAAAGTTTCTTTCTTTTTTTTTTTTTTTTTGCTTTTTGGGTCACACCTGACGATGCACAGGGGTTACTCCTGGCTCTGCACTCAGGAATCACCCCTGGTGGTGCTCAGGGGACCATATGGGATGCTGGGAATCGAACCCGGGTTGGCCGCGTGCAAGGCAAATGCCCTACCCTCTGTGCTATTGCTCCAGCCCCTGAAAGATCCCTTCTTACCACAACTCTGTGAACATTGTCTATTTTCAGACTTTTAGCTGTGTGTTATTCTCACTGGCGTGAAATGAATCAATATTATTTTGCTAAATGCCAAATTGAAAAAAGATTGAAATAGCTCTAAAGTATTTTCAATATATCCACATAGGCATTATTTTTAAAAAATAGTGTAAACCACATAATCTCCATTAATAAAATTGTTTAAAAATGAAATGCTATTACAATAGAAAGTTAGTAATATTGTAATGATTAGATAAGTCCATAGTCCAGTGGTGAATAGTGGAAGTTAATACAAATTCTGTCTGAGATTTAGAAACGTCTGTCATAACTTATAATTTTTTTAATCCAAGATTAGGCATCCATTAGCCCTAATGGAATAATTAGATTTCCTTGCTTGATGTATCCACAGGCACTTATTGGGTATTTTATTTTAAATAGCAAATAATTGGAAAAATAGAAAAAATGCGTATAAATGCCATAATACTTTCGCATAGTAGTTTTATAGAGCAAATTAAAATATAGTTACAGAAATGTTAATGTCATGGGTTGAATGTTTTATGAATATTATAAGTTATATAAATACATAGCCATTCTCTTTCAACTTCAGCCACTCTCTCTCCCAGAGTGCCAATAAAACTTGACCTAAACTTGTGTCCATAATTCTCTGGCAGTCCAGCACCTACTCTTTTCTGTGAAACACTACATGTAATTTCATCATATTCTTTTCAACTTTATAACGTTTTCATTACA
The DNA here is from genome assembly GCF_029834395.1 of Sorex fumeus. Classification (NCBI taxonomy): domain Eukaryota; kingdom Metazoa; phylum Chordata; class Mammalia; order Eulipotyphla; family Soricidae; genus Sorex; species Sorex fumeus. The sequence goes on from NW_026606063.1 coordinate 53,593,073, forward strand.
AAATACCTGACCTTATGTCACAGTGTCTTCAATGACATTCACAAGATACTTATTAAATCATCATAATATTTGTGCTTTCTCCTGATATGTGTTGCAAACAGCAGTGTGGGAGAGAAGGAATTGTTTGCAGGATTTCATATCAACGTCCTGCCAACTCCTGATTCTAACTTCCTCATTGAGTTTGACTTTCTCTTTTCTCCATTCTCTTAAATTTCATTTTAAAGTATTAAGAGACAAAGCTAGGACTCCATTACAAATAAATGTGGCCAGAATGAGAGACTTTCATCCAAATTAGGTAGTAGCACTGTAGCACTGTCCTCCCGTTCATTGATTTGCTTGAGTGGGCACCAGTAATGTCTCCATTGTGAGACTTGTTACTGTTTTGGGCATATCAAATATGTAATGAGTAGCTTGCCAGGCTTTGCTATGCTGGCATGATACTCTTGGTAGCTTCCTGGGCTCTCCAAGAGGGACAGAGGAACCAAGCCTGGTTCGGCCGCGTTCAACACAAAAGCTCTACCCACTGTTCCATTGCTCCAACCCAATCGGGTAATATCTTTTCTTTTAACAAAGTAGATTTTATTACTACAAATGTTTCTAATTAACTTATGCTTCCTCTTTGGGTTACAGAAATCCCTTTTCTTTCAGTGCAATGTTAAATAAATTTAATTAATTAATTAAAAAACCACTGTCTAAATTTCCCTACATAAAGTGATAATTCAAGTCTGGTTCTGATCTGCTGGGATGAGCTATGGCCATCTGTGACTCTGAATTGGAATAAGGGGTTGAAAACATAATGAAGCAATGTAAATCATTATTTAATATTAGAAATGTTTTGGGTCTTTATTTAGAAGTATACTGATTTTTTTTAAACCACAAATATGCTGATGATAATTAACATTTTAGACAAATTATGCTGTGGATATTTTATTTGATGACACATATTTTAAAGTTAATTTTTAAGAACCTTATGGATGATGTTAAGTGAAGACTTTCTGTACTTATTGATTTTTCCTTATTTCAACAAAGCCTCAAATACTTGATCTAAAAATACTCTAATTTTATGTTTCTACCTTTATAACAACACTTATACTCTTATCTATGTGCACATTTCTGGTTGATCTGACCTGTTGAGCAAATGTTTCTTTTCTCCCATGCTTTTTTTTTTGTACTTACTCTTTCTGACCCCGTTCCGTAACTCAGGTGACCAGGCCAGTTTCAGAGAATGTCCTATGTTTCAGAAATGAGCCTGGCCTGTTCCTTAATTCTTGGTAATTTGGTACACAAGTAAATGATGCTAAAAGGCTTGATTAGATTTAGGTTGAAAAATAGTGGGCAAGAGTACTCCGAAGCCATAATGCTAGTCTGCTTGGATATTACCCAGAATCGGTTTGACCCTTGGCTCCAAATAGAGCCATTGTGAATGGGCGATTACTCCTTTGCAATCCATCACCTGTGGGAAGAGTTTGGTTCTCTTTTTAAAATCAGGGCCAGCATCCAGCAGTGTTGGCGTGGGAGATGGGTGCATCAGGTCCTACACCTGGTTCACCTTCCAACCCCCACCAAGCAAGGTTCAGGGGTTACTCCTGACTCTGCTCAGGAGTCACTTGTAGCAGTGTTCAGGGAACCAGGTGCAGGGCCAATAATTGGCCCAGTGCCAGCTGCCTGCAATATGGGTGCCTTAATCCTTGTACGATCTCTCTGGCCCTTATTGTATTTTGAAGATTTTGTTCAAGTGGACTGGAACACAGTGGGTAGGGTGTTTGCCTTGCATGAGGCCGACCTGGTCAACCCAAGTTCGATTCCTCTGCCTCTTTCAGTGAGCACGGCAAAGCCTGGCAAGCTCCCCATGATGTATTCAATATGCCAAACACAGTAACAACGAGTCTCACAATGGAGACGTTATTGGGCCCGCTCGAGCAAATCAATGAACAACGGGAGGACAGTGCTACAATACTTACTTCTTCTAAATAGATAGTGCCTGTGTAGTATAAGACTGTTCTTTGATTAAGGGTATGAATGAAGATTACTGTATACCCATGTTAGTCTCACACATGTTTAAACATTGTATTACTATAGTGAATAAGGTATAACATAAAGACTGTAGGGAAACATGTAAAGATGCCATGATGACTATTGATGATTAATATAATAATTTGTGATTGCTATGTCTTATTTTCAAACATATATCCTACAATCAAAGGCAATACATGTATTAACCATTATCATTGAATCATATGCATGGTGTTAGACCATTGATAGGTATGTTAATATTATGATAGAGTAACTGTACCTTCTTGTAAATTGAAAATATGTTTAGCACTGTAGCCCTGTCCTCTCATTGTTCATTGATTTGCTTGAGCGGACAACCAGTAACATCTCCATTGTGAGACTTATTGTTACGGGTTTTGGCATATCGAATACGTCACGGATAGCTTACCAGGCTTTGTTGTTCTAGCGGAATACTCTCAATAGCTTGCTGAGCTGTCCTAGAGGGTCAGAGGAATCGAACCCAGGTTGACCACGTGCAAGGCAAATGCTCTACCCACTATGCTATCACTTTGGCATGGAAAATATGCTTACTGAAAAAAATATATATATTATTTTATTAAAGAAACTTAAAGACCTCCAACAAACAGAAGGACAGAAGAAATAAACATTTATACTCCAAACACCCTGGTTTATTTCATGATGAAATTCAAATGGCAAGGTAAGTTTCTAGGTAATTTTCACATTCTCAAATTAATGTATTATTTTCTTCTTCCATTTTAAAATCTTTCTGTCACTAAATATTGCATGGAATTATGCTAAGCTTTCAGTTGCTCTGTTCTGGTGGATTAATATTTGCAATTTTTTCTATACCAAACCACCTATATTATACTGTACCACCCATCAGGTGTCATTAAATATCTATTCCATTTACCACAAATTTCAATGTAACTGCTATAAGTTGAAGACCCAGTTTAAAATTGCTCCATACAGCACTATAACAGTATTAGTCTAGGGGAAAGACAAATTGCTGGCATGTAAAGAACAATTTTCATCTGTTGTTAAGAAAACAAAAATTGGCTTTCATGTTGTGAATTTAAATAAAAGAAAGCAATTATGGACTTTGTTTCAAAAAGGTATATGGAACAAGGGATTTCATTTCTTCATGATGTCATTTGTCAACTCTCATCATTCATCTAAAAGTATTTTTAAAGGAAATGAAAGCTCTAGAAACCACGTCTGAATAGAATGTGATTTCTTACATTGATCCTTGCTGAAAATAAGGAGGCTATCTGAAAGAGTATAAAACTTGACATATTTTGTTTAAATTATCTACGTTAAACCCTGTACATTATTTTTATTAATGGTTAGAAATAGTTAAAAGAGTTTGAGTAAATTTTCCCACTGGTATTTTATCTTCCATGAGAGCAACAATTGAAATGTAGATATTAGCTCTTTTCCATTTGATTACTATATATTAATTTTTCCAGTTCTTTTTAAATTATATGGCCAAAATAATTTTAAATGGTTATTGTGACCTCTCCACAATAACCTAAGAGTTCCCACTACTTAAAACATTTTCCTCACTTAATTTCAATTAACAAATTTATTATCTTTCAAAACCCATACACTCCCAACTATTTACAGCTTATTTAGCAATCCCAGTTTATGTATTGATTTTTATTATCTTTCTATGTTTTTATCATGTTTCATGAATATATCAACATATAAATACATCCACCATACATACATATATATACTGTGTATGTACATAGGTGTATGCACATATGTAAATTTGTTTTTAAAAACAATAATGTTTTTAAAAACTTTAATTTTTAAAAAAAATTTTATTACTGAGACATCATGAGGTACAGTTGTAGACTTACAAATTTTTGTGCTTTGGTTTCAATTATACAATGATCAAATACCCCTTTCCCTCCACCACGGATCCCAGTATCCCTCCCACCCCCCATCCCCCATCCCACCCTGCCTCTGTGGCAGGGCATTCCCTTTTGTTCTCTCTCTCCTATTGGATGTTGTGGTTTGCAAAAGAGGCAATGGGTGACAATCATGTTTGGTCTATAGTCTACTTTCAGCATGCTTCTCCCAAAAACTTCAATGTTTTTAAAGGTAGGGATTTATCTTTTATATCTTTAATGTCTTTAATATCCTTGAAGTTTGGGATTAGATCTGTCAGACTAGGTGCTGACTGAGAACAATTTAGGTGCATAATGTGTGTAATGTTTTGCTGTTTGTATTTTGGGGCCATACCCAAGGAGGATTGGGACTCAATCATAGCTCTGTAACTTAAGGATCATTCCTGGCAGTGCTCAAGAGATCGTACGTAATGACAGTGATCATATCTGGGTCAGCTCTGTGCAAAACAAGTGCCTTAACCTCCTGTACTCTCTCTTGATCTTTTGTTTGGTTTTAATAAATAACAGACAAATAATTAAATAGTAAGTGAATTTTACAAATATATGCCATTTGACTATGACAAATACATAGTAAACTTTCAAAATCTTATACAGTATAGTTCCTTTCTAAAATAGAAGCCATAATCAATTTCTGTGGAAGGTTATGTCTATAAGTATTTGAAAGTTGAACTGGCATCTCTTATAGTTATACAAATTACACTACATCAACATGTTTATTAAAAACAACTAATAATATTTATATTATTTTGTGCTATAGTAGAAGGATATTTGCAACATAGAATCTTTGATTCAAGATGCTATGAAAGTTTTTACAAACATGTCATACTTTCAGAAGGGCATCAAAAGCAAATCTATAGCCCAGGTATTTCTTGTCAGCAATAAATACCCCATTAGCACAAAGGAAGTAATAGTGCAAATTTTTTCATAACTCTTGTTTCTTGTTCTTTCTCACACAAATATACAGAAGGCAAATTGTTTTTTAATTCTTTCTAACTTTTCACCAGTAATGATTTATAGATTCAGTAATTTCTCAAACCCTACTTGAAAATATTTCTTTATCTAAAGGTTAACAACTTTAGGAGCACAAGGTTCTAAATTATCTCTGTTGCTGTATTAGTCAGTATAACTAGACTCGTTAGAGTCATAAATATATCAGTTTTCTATTCTATAACAGTGTAATTCTGGAAATCTCATAGATATGAATGGAATTGCTAATTTTCAATAAATCTACAGAAACAGGTAAGAGTGTCATGTCCCCCAGTTCCAATCATTTAAGCTATAATAAATGATACCACAGAGACTCACTTTGAGTCATAAAATTTAGTGATCAGAACATGGTTTTTAACCCCCAAAGTATTTTATAACTTTTTCCTCATTTGACAGCTTAAGAATTAGAACTTAAAATTAACTTTGGATAGAAAAGAAAGTTTGAAGATTTGTAAGTTTGCATTTGCTTTTGTATATACTATTTGCGAACAATATTTTACAAGTTATTTTGTATGCATATTTTATATAATATATTAACATATACATTATTAAAAATGGAAACATTTGGTAAATATAGTCTCATATTTTATATTTTATAAAAATTTATATTTTTCTATTGAAATGTTTTTGATATTGGGCCTGACCAGAAATATCTTCCTACTTAATGAATATTTTTTCAAACAAATATCTGTACAAATGCTCTGTATACTAATAAATATTTTATTAGGGTCTCTTTTAGCTGGCACCCTTCGGGCTCCTTGAATCTGAATGGCTGCATTGTTGAGCTCTGGAAAATTTTCGGCAATTATTTGTTTAACTGTGGCTTTTTCATTGGGATTGTTTCCCTGAGCTTCTGGTACTCCAATGATTCTAATGTTGTTCCTCTTGGAATCATCTCCTAGGACTCTGATTCACTCTAGAGCTATTTTGAGGTCCCTTGCCGTTGTTTGTTGTTGCCTGTTGGCTTGGTGCAGCTGATCTTCCAGCTCACTGATTCTGTCTTCAGCTGAAGTCATTCTACTGTTGAGGGGACAAACTGAGTTTTTTATTTCATCTACGGACTCTTTAATTCGTGACATTTCTGTGTGTACTTTCCAATTTCTGCTCTCATTTCTTCTTGGATTTTCTCGATTGTACGATCTATTGTTTCTTTCATGTCCTCTTTCAATTTACTGGATACCTGTCTGACTGTTTCATTGAGTTCATTGAACATCTTTATGACTTCATATCTGAATTCTTTGTCAGAGAGATCCCTTTGGTGAGTAGCACCTACTGAGGCTTCTGAACTCTTCATTATCCTCCCCGCATGGTGGGGATTTGCTTGTTTCTTCATGTTGGTGTGTAGGTATGGGGACTGTGATGTTACTCTAGATTTCTTGGTATGATTAAACTACCTGTGGCTTCGTGAGCATTGGCCCGCCTAAAATCAGGCCACGCCCACTTCTACCAAAGCCACGCCCACCTCTGAAGAGGCCACACCCGGGGTTCGAATACAGGTGGATAAACTGACCTGGGTGGAGAAGAAGACCAGCACAGTGTTGGGGACACAGAGGCAGACACTCAGGGCTACTTTTTTCCCAGGGTTTGAGAGGACACCTGGGGAGCTTGCATGAAGAAAGCCAAGTCCCAGGTTTGAATGTTGGTGGATAAACTCACCTGGGTGGGGAAGAAGACCAGCACAGCATTGGGGATGAAGAGGAAGAAGCAGAGGCTCAGGGCTGCTTTTGTCCCAGGGTCTGAGAGGACGCCTGGGGTGCTTGCATGGAGAAAGCCAAGTCCCAGGTTCGAATATTGGTGGATAAACTCACCTGGGCAGGGAAGAAGACGGGCACAATGTTCGGGATGAAGAGCATAATAAATATTTTAATTAGCATTGTTCTCCCTGTTTTCCCATTTTCATCGATTTGCTTGAGTGAGCACTAGTAATGTCTCTATATTGAGACTTGTTACTGTTTTTGGCATATCAAATACACCACGGGGAGCTTGCCAGTCTCTGCCATGCAGGCAGGATACTCTCGGTAGCTTGCCGGGCTCTCCGAGAGGGACAGATAAATTGAACCCGGGTTGGCCACATGCAAGGCAAATGCCCTACTGACTCTGCTATCACTCCAGTGATAATAATTTAATTTTAAATATTGACAAAGTATTTTTATTTTTTCTTTATTTTGTCTTTATTTATTTTTTTGATCATTCCAGGTGATACTTCTGGCTATTCACTAAAGAATTATACCTAGTGTTTCTCAGGGAACCATATAGGTTGCTGAGGATTGAACCCAGACTGGCCTTGTGCAAACAAAGCAGCCTACCAGGTATTCTATTTTTCCAGCCCCAAGTATTTTCCTAGTCTTAAAATCAGGACAATATAGATAACTTGAACTATTTATTCTTTATGGGTTTAACCAATATATCCAAAAATTTTATCAGTCTATGATTAATAACATGAATCTTAATATAAGTGAATTAAAAATACTCCATTTTTTGTTTGTAAGTTTTTTGGGACTTATTTTCAGTGGGGGACACTACATCTGGCAGTGCTTACTGCTCACTCCTAGTTCTGTTCTTGGGGTTTACTTCAGGCAATGCTCAGAGAACCAATGTGAAGTGCCAGCAATTGAACCAGTGTTGGGCTGCATGCCAAGCAAGTACCTTAATCTGTATACTATCTTTCTTGTCCATTAAAGACATTTCTGTAGATTATCTCAAAGTCAGTGTTCTGGCTCAGCACATTCATATAAAGTAACACGACTGATCATCTTTTAACTTAAGAATTTAATAAATATATATAAATCAAAATAGCTAAAAAAGCATATAACTAAAAAATAGTTATGAAGTGTATGAGTTGACTTTGTTTATATTTGGAGGCACACTGGGCTTCTGGTTCTGTGCTCAGGTATCACTACTGAAGAATCTCAGGGACCATAAAAGGTGACAGAGAGCAAGCAAGGCAAGTGCCCTATCCCTATACTGCTCTTTGGCCCATGTATGAGTTGAATTTACTTTAAATAATGCTTACTATACAATGTTGTAAAACTAAAGACTTTGAATATCACAATATGAACTTTAGGATCTCCTAGGCTAAGATGAAAGTGGGTATGTTCATAAAAGTGTTGGGTCACCCGTATTCTTGTCTATATTTCACAATCAAAACCATAATAGAGCAGTTGAAATTTAAACCAGTATTATCTCAGTTATCTGTTCTTACCAGAAGTGTACACACAAATCAAATGCTTATCAACAAACTAAAAAATCTGCTAATAATATTCCTACTCTTTTGTGGATAGCCTCTGATAATATTCAGACTTCTTCTCTGCTTCCATAGCACATATTTTTTCCTTTTCAATGTGCCTGAGTGGACTTGGAAATAGTTGTGAAATAAGCATATAAAAGAACTGCAGTATGCAGCTATTTTTTAATAGGACTTACATGATAGTTCAAGTATAAACAATATGGAAGAGAACACTTTAATAGTTTGGATTGTCAAAGAGAAATCTCTAAGACAGCAAATATTTATTATATAGAAGTTTCTAAAAAATCTTGACAAGAATATTGGTTTTACTGGTCAGGTCAGTACCTTTATGAAAATTCAACATTCTCTTGTACAGTGGAAACTAAGCTGAAACTACAGGATGCATCACATGTTATAAATATGTGAATATACTCTTATAATCCCTATAAGTACTTATTAGCATCACATACTATTTTGAGATATGAATGCTTAACCACCACTCAATATGTCACATTGAAGATATTAAAGAACGGTTCATGCTTTACTCTAACTCATTGAAAATAGCATCGAACCTTTTAGTATCCAAATTATTACTACCACCTCAAATTTTGACTGGGCTATAACTTAACAACCAGCTATAATTATTAGATTTTGACAGACTAAGTAATATCATATTGTCCTTTGCAGAAAAAAAACATTTACTAGTAATGATAAGTGACACTGCATTTGGACACAATGCACTTTCACTTAGTAAGACTATATTATGAATATCACTGCCAATTCTTTGCATGTCTTAATTATTTATTTTTTATCGTGTATGTACTATGTAGTCCCATGATATTATATCAATAGTAATTTGGAAATATGTTATAAGATATAGATAATATGATTTGAGTTCTGTCTTGGAATTTGGTAAAGTGTTTCCCCTATTGTCTGTTTTTGTAGGGTCTGCCAAACAATGTAGTGGAAAGGTATGAATTTTAGTCATGTAGATGTTTCACTGTGGTGATGCCAAATGCATACTAGGAAGCTATAACATCAGTGTGCTTATATTAGAATTTTTATTTTTTTAGAATATTTTTGTTACTTGCACTAACATTGAATCAATGAGAAGCATTTTTCTATCTGTTTAATATCCTGGAATCTATAACTGTAAGTATGTGAGGCCAAATTTATAGGCATTTGATTTAAATCAGTGTCCCTTTTAAAAACTATAAAACCTTTTCTCCCCAATCCTAGAAATTGTATTCAATTGGATGATCAACATAAAAATAATTCATCATAAAAGATCTAATTCTCAGGTTTCTTTTCTAGACAGGTTATTTTCTTTGAATTATCATTTTAATTCATGTATTAGTGACAAAAATGTAGTATATGAAAAGATACTCTGGTAATTATAGGCTTCCCTAAAGACAGAAACAGTGTATCACATTGAATACATAAAAATATGAAAATGCCTGAGATATTATTATTTTATATTGAGAAAATTTAATTATTTAGAATGTGGTTTTATTTTTTCACATGCAGCCAATCATATTCTATTATTAAAAACTGTTGCTATGGTTTCTGGCTTGGAAAATTATATTTATTGTATTATGGCAATATATTGGAGAGTTTGCTTTCACATTAAAAAGAAAAAGGATCAAATAAAATTAGTTCCCCAATAAATTAAATTGTATCACACAAATGTATTTATAGTCATAGCTTATTAAAATATCCTGCATTGGTCCAGTTCTCATTTTGAAAATTCTCATTAGATAAAGATTCAGCCCCTTTTTATTCATGTTTCCTCAAGTTATCTCTGCTTCAATTTTTTTTTTTATCTTGAGACGTTTAAGAATAAGCCAAAAGCATCCCAGGGTAAGATTGCAATATAGGTTCTTCAGGGAAAAGGGCACTTGGTTGTGCCACCTACTCAGAATAAAGGGAAAAAGTGTGAAAGAAAAAAATGAATGGAATATCAAAAATAGTTACACTTCTTTAATAAGTTGAAGTAACTTAAATTTCTTCAAAATCTATTTTTAATGCTCTCTCTCACCATATAACATCCTTTGCACCTTGACTTCACCCCACCTTTCTGGAAAATTTATTATGTCACTGAAGTCTACTTACATTACTACCAAGTCACATTTGCTTCTTACAACAACCCTCGGAGACAAATCACAGTAACCATTAAGAGTCTGAAAAAAGCACCTTTAACAGAAGCTACAGTATGTCATCCAAGTTAGCACAGGTGATGGTGAACTATGAGTAGACCTTGCTACTACAGATTTCTTCTCCAACCTGGACAGGCAGTCATGTCTCTATTTCTGAAATACACAAATTATTTAAGTCTGATTTTGGCTTTATGTTTAACAACCTTCAATCTTCTGTTATATTCCACATATTTTAAGAGAAAAAAATCTCAGTATTTAAGTCTGACCATTACAGACACTGACTGACTGAGTTCAAAAGTTAGTGATGTTTCTAAGGAGAATAGACGCCATAAATAGGAAAAGAATTAAGATATTCTTTTGCCTTATCATTTTTATGAATACAAAGTTATCAAAAACTAAAGCTAGACCAGATAATTGATTGTTAAAAATTGGTAGTTAAGCTAAGATGCATTGCTAAGTATTCTATACTCTATGTATTGAGTTTCATCATTATTCTAAAAGGCAGACTTGAAGTTCATACTTCCTCACTTTATGCCATACATTGTGCTAATGTACTTTTAACTTTGTCTTAGCCAATTCAATCTATAAAGCAATATATAAGGTTTAATGTTACCACCTCCACTTTACTGATAAAAGGAAACTAAAGGTGAGTAATAATTTTGCAAAATAACAGATAATGCTTCAAAGTTATTTTTACCATATATGATGCTACTATGTCTGATTCAGTACTCATTGCAGCAATTTAATTTTTTTATTTTATAAAGTAGTTCACAATGGGCTGGAGCGACAGCACAATGGGTAGGACGTTTGCCTTGCACGTGGCAGACCTGGGTTTGATTCCTCCATCCCTCTCAGAGAACCCGGCAAGCTACCGAGAGTACCCCACCCTCACAACGAAGCCTGGCAAGCTGCCATGACATATTCAATATGCCAAAAACAGTAACAAGAAGTCTCACAATGGAGAAGTTACTGGTGCCCACTTGAGCAAATCGATGAACAACAGGATAATAGTGCTACAGTGCAGTGCTACAGTTCACAATATTTGATTACATTTAATATTCAAACACCAATCCCACAAACATTATACCTTCCCACTGCCATATTTCGAATGATTCCATCCAGAACCCCAACCCCTGCCCCAAAGCAGAAACCAAATAATATATTTTGTATTGTTTGTTATGAAAAACCACTGAAAATTCTACAAAAAAAATTCTTAGAAGAAAGAGTGTGAAAATTGTTTTATTTTACTCCTGGGCTTTTAAGTCCTTCTATAAGAGATAACTAGCATGTTGTTAAAGGCTGAGCCTTGTGCATTGCAGCAATTTTAAACAGTAATATTTTTAGTCCAAAAGTTCAATATCTAGAATTGTTAAGGAGTTTAACCAAGTTAATGTAAAATAATTTAATTTTGTTAATTTAACAATGTTAACTTTTACTGAAAACATTAAAAAGAAAAAGGAAAGACAGTGAAAAGTCACAGATCAGGAAAGGGAATGACAGGAGAGGAGATACTTAGAGAATAGGCTGATCACAAGTCTTTATTTTACCTCTCTTCTTGCCTCTTGTACAGCTGACACACAGCTTGATTCTATGTGATACCATTCCAGGAACAAAACTATTTCACTTTCTGAATGATGTCTATATTGCTCTCAGACTTATGATAAAGACTGAAAGATATTTTCCATTATATTGCTTTTTAATTCCTCACTAGATGAGTTAGCAGAGAGTAAAAGATTTAGATTAAAGATATAATTTCAGAAGAATATGTGCTATAAAAATAAGTTACACTTTCAGTTGCTTATAATTTTGGATTAACTTGAGAAATTCTAGCAACCAACAAATTACAAATATATTGAGACTCACTCTATACTTCAGTGTCTAAAAATGTTTGTAATGGAAATATATTCTTCGAGAAACTATGAATAGAAGAATAACCTAGACAAGTATTTAGTCATTTAATGAGCTCTCTTAAGATATTAGAGACACACGGTAAAGGAAATATAAAAATTATAAAACCTTATTAATCTAGTAGCATAGAAGATTCATTTCAACTCTGATCAAGAGAAATAATACCTGCATTGTCTTTGAAATATGCCTTTTTTATTTCTAAATTTTATTTTCATAAGATTGTTCACGTTAATTTATTACATTCAATATTTCAACACCAATCCCATCGCCATTACACCTTCTCACCACCATTATTTCAAATTTTCCCATCACCGTTCAAACCTGTCTGCCACAGGCAGATTCTAGATAATTTATTTTGTATTGCTTATTATGAATATCATGAGGGGTTATATGACCGTGAAAGCGGACCTGCACTACTGGAATTCTAATATGTAAATGATTTGGGTTCAGAAACATCTCTGCAGGGAATTTGCCTTGCATATGGCCGACCTGGGTTCGATTCCTCTGCCCATCTTGGAGAGCCTGGCAAGCTACTGAGAGTATCTTGCCCTCACAGCAAAGACTGGCAAGCTACCCGTGATGTAATTGATATGCTAAAAACAGTAACAACAAGTCTCACAATTTGTTGTGAGACATTACTGGTGCCCTCTCGAGCAAATCTATGAACAGTGGGAGGACACTGCTACAGTGCAGTGTGAGTCTCAAGGCCGATGGTATGCTTAAATATGGCCATGTGTTCTGGCAACTTCAGATCCTGCTTCCGCATACTTGGATTTTTCTTCTGAAAGCTTGTGGCCATCAGGAGTTCATCTGGAGTGGGGGGAGGGGGACACCCACTCCATCTGAGGAGCCCTGGTGAAATTGGCTCAGCTCGGATTCCAGAGAGATCTCCAGCAAGCTTCTGTCTTCTGGGATTCATTGATGCGTCTCTCGAAACTTATCTCTTTTTATAAAAGTATGTTTTCTGGCTATCACAATGCTGTTTGCAGAGAGAATTATATAAATATTAGGGACTTAACTATATGCAGTTGAATAATGATGGAAATAGTTGTAAACTATTTTTATAAATAAAATATCAAGATGTTTTTCTGTATTGATTATATTCTGAGTATTCTTCAATTTTGATTTTTTGAAACATTTCCTCCTGGTTTGGCTTATTTCAAAAGGCAATCCATTCATGGCTCAGGTGTATTGGAGACCCATATCAGAGGCCAAGTGCTGTCTCAAGAGGTATTTGTGAAATATGGCCTTGCACAGGGATCCTGCAATTAGTACTATATTATCACTAAAGAATACTAGTTCTGTTACCTATCTTCCAAATGGCAAAGGAATATGATTTATAAAGCAATTGGAAACATATTCAAAACCATTATTTCAAAGTTTTCCATTTCTATAAACCTTGATGAATTTTTGTCACTAAACTCATAATTTAGTGTAAAAAGGGAAATAAAAGGTCAGAATTAGGTAATCAAAGAAAATCTCTAGATCTTCAGAAAGAATTTAAGTTATTTTGAGTCACATGTGGTTTGGATATTAGGACACAGTACTCCAGTTTAATGTGAAAATGAAATTTTTAGTTCACATATTTTTGTTTTTATTCAAGCACCAAATATTGAGAACAGTGATCATTAGGCAAATTCACAGAGAATTTTGGCTCTAAAATAAGATACAGCCATTTAAAATTGTCAAAGCAAAATGCTCTTCCCAGTCTTTTACCTCCTCTGCATATTGCTTCTATGTTTGAAAATATTTTACACCTTGAATTTCTCTTCTTCAGCATTTTTTATACATCCTCGATCCTTTTCTCAACATGGGACCTGACTCAATCTCAAAGATAATATTTTTTAGATGGAGATATTTCTGTCACTAATATCAAATAAATTTTCAATGTAAAACTGACACTAAAGTGTTATTTAAAGGAAAAACTGTATTAGCATATCCAAAAATATATTGGCAAATAAATGTGACTTCATGAAAAGAGGAAAGTCAATGAATGAGAAGTCTCCTTTGCTTCATTTCCAAACAGGCCATTATTTTCATTGGGGTAGCATATTAAAGATTGAGAAGAAGAAAATATGCCTTTGTCAACTGTGAATTTTAGCTGCTATGTTTTCTTTGAGCCCCCTGTAGGGGAAGAGTAACCTCAAGGCACTCTAGAGAGATGAGGTATGAACAAACTGTAAATTGAGATAAATTTGAATAAAGAACATTTAAAGTGAATTGAACACCTTAAAAATTTCAATATAATGCTTAATGGTACATTTGAGGAAAAGGAAGCTTGCAAATGTGGCATGAAATAAACAGATCATCACTTAGAAACATAGCACTCACGAACCCTAGAGACACAATTGAAGTTCATCCCAAGTACAGGGCCTGGGAGTTTGGCCAAGAAAATTATCTCATGGGGTCTAAGGCTTGATTTGTATTTCACATAATATGAAGTGGCGTTTATTACCTTGTAATCGATATGCAGATAAGAAAAATTATTTATGGCACAATTAACTGAGAAAAAAGAGAAGTATATATGTACATATGGGAGAACTAAGGATTTCTGACAGGACTATAAACCATAAAGAGACTTTGACAATGATCAGGCCTCTGAGATAACCTGCTGCCTTGGAAATCCATCCAGCTTTATGTATTCTAATATATTTGTAATCATCTTTTAGTGTCATGCTTCATGTGTAAAGTGGATATTTATGAAACATCCCTCACTTGAAAAACAGCTAAAGTTGTTTTGTTATTTATAAACGTTAGAAAAATGTTTCCAGAATGATCTCTTTAGAATACAAGTTCTATGATATGTTAAGAAACAATTTGGGAGATGCTGAACTGAAAAAGAGAATACTACTCCCTCGAGCCTTAAATTTTCTAACATACTTTGTGATACTCTAAAAGAAAAATAAAGTACTAGTATTCTTGACCTCTTTGTTTTTAATTACAAAATCCTCTTCTGTGGCATGCCTCATTTTTGTTTCTGTTTTTGAACATCTGAAAACAATAGACGGAGGAAGAAAAGAGTTTGGAGTGACTGTTTTTAAGAATTTCATTCACATACACTTGAATATGTGCCTTCCTCATTACCAAGTACTTTTCATAGTGCTTTTGTTATTTAATCTACCTAAATCAGTAACATCTTGAATGAAGGAGTGTCATCCCCTGTGGTTACTCCATATTTAGGGAAACAGCCCTTCTGAATCTGTTGGTGCCCTGTGGCCTGGCTCTGCAGGTTATCACTGAGAATCCCTGTTATTCAATCAGCATCAGACCACCTAGATCTGCCCTGGGTTTTCAGGTTTCCCAGGGCTAAATTTGTTCTCATAACCAATAACTAGAAATTCAGGGTCTATGTTCTGAATCATGAATAGAAAAGAAATAGTTTCTAGAAATATTTTTAGCATGGAGGATTCTACAAAACACTATCGAAATATCTCATTGACTCTTGACAAGTTGCTTTTTAGTAAGTCATGCCTCATACAATTTATCCATATGGATTAACTCTTTTCACTTTGACTTTTCCATATACTTTTGAAGAAATTTGAGAGTACTGATAGAAATGCCTGAAAGTTATCAAGTGTTTATCATGTAAAAGATCTTCTCAAAATGCTATAAAGTGGTATCATTTGAAAAATTAATTTCTAAAATATTAAAAATTTTTTGAAGATTTTAGAAAAATTCAAAATCACCAGTACCCATAATTTTTGGTTATGTTAAAAACGATACCAATTTTCTTTCAGTTACTTAAATAAAAGAACATGTTAAAGCTAAATAAGAAATCTTTTTGATTCACCTTCTCATATCCTATTCACATCCCCCATTCCTAGAGGCAAAAGCTATCATTAATTTATTATGGTCCTTGCATTTATATTTATAGATTCTTAAGCAAGAGTATGATTTCATAAAAAATATATGGTATTTTTTGTGAGATTTTAGTTTTAAAACCTATAGAAATCATATTATTACACATATATCATTTTGACACTTGCTGTTTTCCTCTTACATTGTTTATAATATCCTATTTGTAACTTTATAGTTCACTGTTTCCTAACTAATTTTGTCACTTTGGCAACCTAGTATAAAGCTAGTGGTCTTTTCTTTTTCTTGGGGCAAATTAAAAATTTTCCCTAATAAAATATGTAAAATTATAAATGAACACATAATCATAAATTATTAGAAATCCAAATATTATAATAGTTACTTTATTTTTGCTATTCGGGGAATAAAACCCAGGATCTCACACTATATAATAAATATTATTACTGTTATTTACCTGAGCGGGGGCGAGTAATGCTCAGGTAAATCAATGAACAGGATGACAGTGATACAATGATACAGATAGTTTATTTTCAATGCTTAGCATAAAAGAGAGTTCATATTGTCCTTTCTTTTCTTGTTTCTTTTTTTCCCCCAGTTATTGTTAATTTTTATATATCTATATATAGATATAGATACATAGATATATAGATAAATAGATATATATCTGGGCTGGAGCTATAGTACAGCAGTAGGACATTTGCCTTGCACTCACAGCCAAGCTGGTTCGATTCCTCTGCCCCTCTCAGAGAGCCCGGCAAGTTACCAAGAGTATCTCGCTCACACCACAAAGCCTGGCAAGGTACCCATGATGTATTCGATATGCCAAACACAGTAACGACAAGTATCACAATGGAGACATTACTGGGTCCGCTCGAGCAAATCGATGAACAACGGGAAGACAGTGACAGTGCAGTGCTATTATTGTTATTATTATTATGATGTTTTGTGGCCATTTCTAGTTATGTTCAGCACTTATTTCTGTCTTTACATTCAGGGATTACTTCTGGTGTCATTCAAGTTTCCATATATGGGACCAGGGATTGAAAAATGGGACAATTGCATGCTAGTCAATCACCGTGCCCATCCTGAAATGTATTTCTAAAAGTCTACACCAACAATTTTTCACAAAAATAATCTAAAAACTTTAATCCAGTCATTTTTATGACACTCTATTCTGAGTTCTCCTTTTATAGCAAAGGAAAAAGTGCCAAAATTTTAGTCAAAGCTTAATCATGTTAAACACTAATTTTATTTTCATGCAAGCTCATGGATTTTGCATGAAGTAATTTCCATATCCCTGATTATAATTTTATCATTTCAATTAATTGCCAATGTCTTTTCCTAGTCTGTTATTTGCCTTCCTAAAAGTGATGTGGAATACTTTGATGTTTGAGTAAGTTAAAATTTTTATTTAGTCAAATGTATTCGTTTTTCACTTTGAATACTTTGCCTTTTGTATCTTGTTTACAGTATTCTCATGTTTTGTTTAATAATTGAAATAGTATTTTTAATTTTCAGGCTTTTCATAAACCAGGACACTTAAAAATGTATCATGTAAAGAAAAGAAATAATTTTCCATAGGAGCGATAGCACACGGTAGGGCACTTGCCTTGCATGCAGCCAACATGGCCGACCTGAGTTCAATTCCTCTGCCCCTCTCAGAGAGCCCGGCAAGCTACCGAGAGTATCTCGCCCGAACGGCAGAGCCTGGCAAGCTACCCGTGACGTACTCTATATGCCAAACACAGTAACAACAAAGTCTCCAATGGAGACGTTTACTGGCCCCGCTTGAGCAAATCGATGAACAACGGGAGGACCGTGACAGTATCTTATTTAATACATTAGTACCAACATTTTGTTAATATTTTAATTCTCTTTCAAGGAACATATTAACTTTATTATTTTATTTTATTTTATTTTATATATTTTTTATTAGTGAGACATATGAGGTACAGTTGTAGACTTACAAATTTTTGTGCTTGGGTTTCAAGTACACAATGATCAAACGCCTATCCCTCCACCAGTGCCCACTTCCCATCGTCACGGATCCCGGCATCCCTCCCACCCCCCATACTCCCCAACCCACCCGGCCTCTGTGGCAGGGCATTCTCTTTTGTTTTCTCTCTCTTATTGGGTATTGTGGTTTGCAAAAAAGGCAATGGGTGACAATCATGTTTGGTCTATAGTCTACTTTCAGCATGCTTCTCCCATCCTGGGAGGATCCTCCCAACACCTTTATTTGGTGTTCCCTTCTCTATCTGAGCTCCCTTTTCCCCTAGCATGTGTGGTTGGCCTCCTAGCCATGGAGTAAAATTCCTGGTACTAATCTCGGCCATTCTTGAGTGTTAGTCTTCTATTTTGTTACTTTAGGAACATAATAACTTTAATCTTACCCAGTTGTTTGTCAGTGCTGTATATGATGTCTCCTCTAGCAATTAATTTTTCTAAGTATCTATTCCATTTATATTCAAATTATATTTCCCACTTAATTTATTCTTAATCCTTGTGAGTTCATTTGTTGTTTCCAAAGACAGAACATTTTTAGGACAGATAATAAGCTTTTTTGCTTTTCATTTCTAGTAATGCCTAGAAGAGTGATAAACCAATAATTGGCATTGCTATTTTACAATGTGTTCACTATTTTGAAATCCTTGAAATTTTAATATTAGTTTTAAAATTATATATTTCTTATATTTTTAATATTTATACTCTTTCTCTTTTGTTTTCTGGGGCCACACCTATCTGTGCCCAGGACTTATGTCTATCTCTGTGCTCAAAGATCACTCCTGGTGGTGCACAGCATACCATATATGGGACCAGGTGGATTATGTCAAAGGCAAGCACTTTGCTTTTTAATATCTTTCTGACCCTTATATATTCCCTTTAATATAGAGAGGTTTTCTTTCTTTGCTAAATACATACATATATAGTTATGTATTTATGTATAAAATGTATATGTAATGTGTATTTATATATATATTTGCAGCTGTCACTCACTTCTGATTTCTCTATTCCAATGTATGTTTAAAATAGTGATGGTGATATCCTTAAACTAAGTTAAGTGCCAGGTACTTCTGTAGTGTGTATATCACTGTATCACTGTCATCCCATTGCTCATCAATTTGCTCGAGCAGGCACCAGTAATGTCTCCATTGTGAGACTTGTTACTGTTTTTGGCATGTTGAATATGCCATGGGTAGCTTGCCAGGCTCTGCTGTACCTGAATACTGAAATACTCTCAGTATTTTGCCAGCCTCTTCAAGAGGGACAAAGGAATCAAACCTGGATCAGTCTCGTGCAAGGTAAACACCCTACCCGCTCTGCTATCGCTTGTTTTCCTTCCCTTGTAGTCACAGTTCAAATTTATATTATTTAGGTAAATAGTGTCTAGAAGCTGAAGAGGAATACAATAGCTGTGGCTATTGAATTGTCCCTAGATAGAATGGGTTTCTTTGATTTTTACATACTCGTGGAAGTTTTGAACAAGAAGACAGAAGAAATCATCATTGAAATGAAGAGGAGAGTGTGGCAGAGTCACAGCAAACATGAAGGTTCTCATTATAGAGAGAAATCATTCACATGTCTTACCTGGATTATACATATATATACATATATACACATATATGCTACAGAAGTATATGTACATACTATATATTTTGTATGTATATATATATATACTATTGCTATATATGCACATGCATATATACATATGTAGTATGTATATATACATACAAAATCTATAGTATGTATATATACTTCTGTAGCATATATATGTATGTATGTATAATCCAGGTAAGACATGTGAATGAATTTCTTTCTGTAATGAGAATCTTCCTGTTTGCTGTGATTCTGCCACTCTCTTCTTCATTTCAGTGTTGTTTCTTCTGTCTTCTTGTTCAAAACCTCCACAAGTATGTAAAAATCAAAAAACGCATTCTATCTAGGAAAAATTCAATAGTCACAGCTATTGTATTCCTCTTCAGTTTCTAGACACTGTTTATCTAAATATTATAAATTCAAACTGTGACTACAAGGAAAGGAAAACACATAGAGTATCTACTTTCCTTGGTAAGAAATATATACTTTTGTTTTCAAGCATCCCTTTTTGGAGTGGGGGGGCCTCTCTTCATGTTTCTTGACCTCATTGGTTTAATACAAAGATATGAAGATGCAGATACTTTTAAGAACTGGTGGTTCCTGGAATTATCCAGGCTACCGTAGTGGTGCGTGGGTGCTTGGGGATCGCCAGGGCCACAACCTGCCATGCTCGGAGGTTTTCAAGATTGCACTAGGTAATGCTGGCAGAGGCTATGTGAGAATGTACCTGAATTGGTTGCATGCAACATCTGTGTCTTAAGCCCTGAACTATCTCTCTACACTGTAAGTATATTTTGGTACTTTCGATTTAATTTTGCAATAATTTTAGATGGAAAATTTACAAACTAGTAGAGAATTCCTGCATAGTCTTTATCCAGTTTCCACTAATGGTAATAGTTTCTATAACTAGAACACAAGGTTCAAAACTAAGGAATCATAGTTGTAATGATACTGTTAATTTACTAATAATCTGAAAATTTTAACACTTAATGTTTTACTTTGACTTTTTATTGAATGATTTAATCTGAAGATGATAAGTGTTATATCTCTTTCAAAGCAGACTGGAATCATTGGTCATAACTCTCTTTGACACAATGCCCAATTTTTATTTGAGGGTTCAAGATCCTGCATTGAATTACTTTTAAATATTTTTCTCTCCTCCTATATTTTAAAAAAGAGCACTAGATCTCTTGAATGTTTTGTGCAATATCATATTCATTTTTTTGATAACTTTGATATATATGGCTTTTTAGTTCTCAATAGTGACTTTCCTAACTGTCGTGTAGTCTTTCAAAATTATAAGGAGTTACCTCTATAAAGCTGCAGTAAAAACAGTAAGACTGCATTTATGCATCCACATCTTTTTCAGAATTATTGGTAACCTGGACATAATTTCCCCAAATAACCTTGCTTCTTTGTGTGTTAAGGCCAAACTTGCTCATGTTCACCTTAATGATAGTAACTCTGGTGATAATACCTAAGGAAGAATTAAAATATTGAATACAATACCCAAGGTAGTATTGGAGTATTAGTAGTACTGGAAATGAAGGATTTTTATTTACACCAAGTATTACGAGAAAGGGGGCTTTCCATTCAGGGTGTGTTACATGAACTATTTTGAAATGTAAATTCATTGATCTAGTCAAGTGTTCATATTTAGGTGTTTTGCATATAAATCCATTTCCAATAAAGCATTCTTCTGTAACCATCCTTGCCCATGCTTTCTTCTTTCTCTTTACTATTCAAATAACTTTTAACACTTCTGTTTCTCCCTGGGCATGAACTTTGGGCAAAGGAGCTTCCATTTTTTTCTGCTTTCTCTTTTCATTTGTATTTAATCCTATTGGAAAGTACATTAGCTCAGGATTATTCCTCTTTGTCTAGCTGATACACAGCTACTGCTCCTTGAGCAGTCTTTTCATCATTCTTTTTGTTTGGTGTTGTTCTTCTCATGCATATTTATAGCCTTTTTAATTTGTATTTTCTTAGCATGGCACCACTTATGGAAGAGCTTAGCCTTCAGACAAATCATCATCTTTGCTTTCTTTGGATGTTCATGGCCCTCTGGACCTTTTATTCTTTCTTTTACTCTCATGATAATCCAAACACTATCTATAGCTCGTACTGTGTAACTCAATATATTCATTTTGTGACAAGGTGATGGCTTGAAGGATGCCTGGTACAGCTGCCCCTGTATCAAGAAGCTCTGAACTTACGTCTCTCAGATACCTGTAAACAACATGCCCCCAACCTTCATTTTTGTGGAAGAGGTACACATGATTTACAATACTGTATCAGTCTCTCCCTCTGACTAACTTTACTCAGGATAACACTCTCTAGTTGCATCCTCAGAGCAACACACTGACTGTTTTCATCTATTGTAATAGTCAAGTAATATTCCGTTGTGTATACAAATCATAGTTTCTTTATTCAATCACCTGTTCTTGGGCAATATTTTTCTTTTTGGGTCACACCCAGCGATTCTCAGGGGTTCCTCCTGGCTCTGCACTCAGGAATTGCTCCTGGCGGTGCTCGGGGGACCATATGGGATGCTAGGAATCGAACCCAAGTCGGCCACGTGCAAGACAAATGCCCTCCCACTATGCTATAGCTCCAGTCCCACTGTGCATTTATATTGTTTCTAGATATTTACTATTGTGAATAGTGTTTCAGTCAACAAATAAGTGCAAATGTATTTTTAACATTGTCCCTTAGGATATATTCTGAGAAGTGGAATCCCTGGGTCAAATGGGAGGTCATTCTGAAATTTTTTAAGGCATATGCTTATTGTTTTCTAAAAAGGCAGGACCAGTCGACATAAATCTAGTATGTTTATATTTACTCTGGTGAGGAAGATACTTAGGTATAAAGATATAAATGGGTTTGACTAAATTGTGTCACTTAAATTTTTTTGAATTACATTGTTTTCAAATTAAGAAAAATAGATAATTACCATTTTCTATCTGCTTTGGAAAATAGATGTTTTAGCATGTATTATTTTCAGATGAATTAGTAAATGGCAATTTAGAGTAATACATAATCTATCAAAAAGAGCTAAGTTTAAAATTAGTAATATAGAGAAAGTAGAAAAGACTGTTGCTGCCTATTTCTAGAGGAACATTTGCAGACTTCATAATTGGCTAAATTGCATAGAATATTCAGGTCATGCAGTTCATGTCGCAACTACTTGCAGAGTTGTGCCTCTTAAACAGATACAAGGAAGAAGTGAGGTTTGAAATAATACCAAAGAATGGACTTGACTGGAATGACCAAAAAAAAAGGAGAAATAAAATTTATGATTCGGGAGTTATTTATACAAGACAGGAATAGGTTGAGAGAATTTTGAATAATGAGTAGCTAACAACAGTAAGAAAAATTCTAAAAGGAACACAGGAATGAGACCTAATTCTTCTAGCGTCTTTGTTAGTCATACAGATTTCAGTATGTGACAATAATTTGAATCGCCATACCTTATTATAAGCAAGTGAAATTCTAATTTTTAGGTTTTAAGAGCTATACAGAATTTTTAAAAGTCTTTAAGTGAGTAAAAGATTAAAGTGTTATATGTAA
The DNA here is from genome assembly GCF_029834395.1 of Sorex fumeus. Lineage (NCBI taxonomy): Eukaryota > Metazoa > Chordata > Mammalia > Eulipotyphla > Soricidae > Sorex > Sorex fumeus. The sequence goes on from NW_026606063.1 coordinate 53,616,259, forward strand.
AATATTTTAACAGCATTTTTGCCTTTATTTGCAAGCTATTTGGTGTTATCTCTCCAATGATTAGATATTGCCAAGAACATAATTTTTTAAGACACAAGAACATTCTCTTATGTTTTACTGTGACAGACATCAAACTCAGGGCTTTATACATGCTAGTCATGTGCTACACTGCTGATTTACATTTGTGACCCATGAATTTAGTTTTTGTGACAGACTCTTGGGCAGCCTTGTGAGTGCACAAGGGGTCTAAAAACTAATCCTTAAATATTTGAATCTAATTCTGTTCTCATTTGTAGTCAAGTATCTTCTACTTTATTTGACTGAAACTTTAATCCTGTATGCAGGTTATTTTTTTTTTATTAACACCACAATTGGCTTTCACCATTCCTTTATTATCTCCTGTATGAAGTGACTGATATGGACAATGAAACCATTAGAGTCTATCTGGGAATCTGATTCTTACATTTTATCATTTTCCAATTTTCCCCAAATCTTCAGAAGCCTTAATGATATCTAAATATGAAATATTATTTGACTGATAGACTAATTTATTTTATTCCATGTAGACTAATAACATCTAAAACATTAGAGGTAAGCATCTGGAACCTCAATGGCTACTTTATGCTTCTAAAAGTAAAAGTGAAATATCACCATAATGAGTGAAGACAAACACATATCATCATGGGGAAGTTCAATTTTTGGAGGTAAAGTATTAAATATTTCAAAAAGATGCAGATTGATTATGACCCTTAAAAGATTAATTTTTTTCTTTGTCAATCTTCTCCAGATATTATAGCTGTTAGCATGATTACCAAAAATACCTATTGGTATCAAGCCAATGTCTGTAAAATTTCTAATTTCAATCTCAAATGTCTGAGCACAGCAAGAAATCAGAGTGGTTTTTTCTCAGAACTTTGTAAACATGTGTGTGTGGAGCTCACTTTGAAAAACATTGAAACACTTCATGTAAACTAACTTATGATTTGGACAATTTAAAAAAGTTCAAATAGAGTCTAAAGAATGTTTCTATCACCAGAAAAAATACTTCTTTATGGTGTAAAGATTTTTTTCCTTTTTAATTTTCGGTTTTGGGGACTCACCTGGTGGTGCTCAGGGCATATTCTTCTCAGTGCTGAGATCACTCCTGGAAGTGTTCAAGGGACCATATTAGGTTGCCTGTGTATAAGGCAAAAGTCTTACCTCTCTAGCTGTACTCTCTCTAGCTCCCAGGACTTTTTCTAATATTTGCATGTAATTAAACCTTTGATAACAGATAATTTGAGAAGATAACTTAAGTAGAAAAGTTTCCGGGTGTTACACTTAAGAATTCCCCTTGTCTATATTTGTTACTCTTTGTTTACACATTTGAGTGAAGAAAGAAAAAACTTTGTTTTGATTCTTGGATCACCTAAAGAGAAAAGGCAAAAAACAATATATTTATATCAAATCAGTGATATTCCTATTAAGTACAATGGCAAGTCCCCAGCAATCATTTTCCAATCTCTGAAAAAATAATTTTATCTTAAAATTATCTTTTTATATATGTAACTACTTTCACTTTCTCTATACCACAATACCTATTAAATAAACTTGTCATTTTTATAGCAAATTCAGTAAAAGAGTTCCATACTCCTTTCCTTGGAGACCTAGACATAGCCTCTCCAGTCTCTGGGGTTGACCTTGTCTCCTCTGAAAAGCTGTCTGCATGATTTGATAGTCACAACTGTCATTATCATCCAGCTTGGCACATGCCTCTGGGGTTTTCCTATGGAGCAAGGGTCTGAACTCTGCTGCCCATGCTTCCTCATACCAATTATAATTTCCATGGAGTTATCTAAAACAGGAAAAAATGATCAACATCATTCCAAGCCTTGTAATGAGGAAGCAATTCCCCCTTATTATAACTGACAAAATATGTGCAAACTGACTCTCAAGGACCCTCATCACCCCCGTGCTATCCCTCCGGAAATCATGGGCAAGATTCACTTTTCATTTCAGATTTCTTTGACTCCACTTGTTTCTTTTTTTCCTCTAAACCCTAGGCTTGTTCTATCTTTATCTTGACTATGCTGAGTGCCCTTTATCACTCTATGCCCCCCACTACACCTCTTTCTGATGTGATGCTCATTACAACCTGACTTTGGTTTCTCATTTCTTGCTTTCCTGTCACGGGATTCCCTTAACACACAAATGTACTGCTTGGGCTCCAGAGAAAGAGTCTCCTTGACCAATGCAAATAATCCAGGAGATTCCATTCTACTTTTCTTTTGTTATTTCTATTACTATTGTTTATCTCTGTACTTCTTCTTTTGTTCAAAGGATTGATAAGGAGTATGTCTGCTGTGTGTAATGTTTAATCAGAAACAGAGACATATGTTGGCATTAAACAATTGAAGCATCAGTTTATTGTTTTAAAACAAAGAATTTATGACTATATTTGGACGATTTTACTTCTAGGAAGAGATAACTCAATAAAAAACAAAAGTACGTCAATATTCAATGTATTGTAATTAGAAGAAATAGTGTCCAAATATTTGATAATAAGCTAAGACACACATTACAAAAAAACTACTTGGGCACCCATACATCAGTGGCTTTCTGAAATGTTACTAACCGAACAGCTTCAATCTGATTAAAAACAGGAAAAAAAAGCAAAATTATTGTTTAAAAATCAAAAATCATGAAATTTTTCACTCTAACCAAACCTCAGGGATTAATTGGATGTGTGGAAGAGACTAACCTAATATCTATCTAACTTAATATGAGTTTTACCTTTTCTACTTACAAATACAACCTTGAGCTTTTAACTAAGCATATGTTAAATTGGAAGCCTGAGTATCATGTGGTTCCTCAGATGTTCAGCTTAGTCAGAAGCCTTTATTAGTGGGATCTAACTGCAAAACTTGGCCACAGGAGTTAACTTGAAGTCACTTGCTAGTGCTGAGATGTACTGGAAGCTGGTACACATGAACCTACTAAGAGTTAATGCTATGAAAGCAATTTGAGGTCAATGGTTCTAGCAAGGTTTGGGTGAACTGGGCACCAGAAATCTTCTGAGAGTTCCCTTGAACCATAATTCACTTGGTGCTGGAGTGTGTTGGCATTGGGATCCATAATAAAACTGGTTGCTCACTTAAAATTTTAAGAATTTTTGGGCCAGCATCACTGGACGGCTACATGCAAAAAAATGGGCTCAGAACTCTGCCTAACACCATGTACAAAGGTAAGATCAAAATGGATTAAAGACCTCAACATCAGACCAGAAACCATAAGATACATTGAAGACAAAGTTGGCAAAACCCTCCATGACATTGAGGCTAATGGTATGTTCAAAGATGACACGCCACTGGCTGAGCAAGTGAAAACAGAGATAGATAAATGGGACTATCTTAAACTAAGAAGCTTCTGTACCTCCAAAGAAACAGTGACCAAAATACAAAGACAGCCTACAGAACGGGAAAGAATATTCGCCGAATACACATCTGACAAGGGATTGATATCAAGGATATACAAAATACTGGTTGAACTCCACAAGAAGAAAACATCCAACCCCATCAAAAAATGGGGCAATGAAATGAACAGAAACTTTCTCAAAGAAGAAATCCGAATGGCAAAAAAGCACATGAGAAAATGCTCTATATCATTAATCATCAGGGAGATGCAGATCAAAACCACAATGAGATACCATCTCACACCTCAGAGACTGGCCCACATTCAAAAGAACAAAAGCAACCGTTGCTGGCGCGGATGTGGCGAGAAAGGGACTCTCCTTCACTGTTGGTGGGAATGTCCACTGGTTCAGCCCTTTTGGAAAACAGTATGGATGTTCCTCAAAAAATTAGAAATTGAGCTCCCATTTGACCCAGCGATACCACTCCTGGGAATATATCCCAGAGAGGCAAAAACGTGTAGCCGAAGTGACATCTGCACTTGTTTGTTCATTGCAGCACTCTTTACAGTAGCCAGAAACCGGAAGAGACCTGAGTGCCCAAGAACAGATGACTGGTTAAAGAAACTTTGGTACATCTACACAATGGAGTACTATGTAGCTCTTAGAAAAGATGAAGTCATGAACTTTACATACAAGTGGTACAATATGGAAAGTATCATGCTAAGCGAAATGAGTCAGAAAGAGAGGGATAGACATAGAAAGATAGCATTCATCTGGGGGATATAAAATAATAAAATATGAGATTAATACCCAAGAATAGCTGAGAGCAACACCAGGAGAATTACTCCATAACTTAGAGGCCAGCTGGGTATTCTAGGGGAAAGGACAATTCAGATAGAAAGGGGAACACCAAGTGGAGGGTGTTTGGAGGATCCTCCCAGGAGGGGAGATGCAGGTTGAAAGTAGACTGGACTGAACATGTTCGCCACTCAATGCCTCTTTGGCTGATCACAGCGCCCAGGAGGAGAGAGAGAACAGGGGGGAATGCCCTGCCACAGTGGCGGGGGGGATGGGGGGATGGGAGGATGGGGGGGGAGGGATATTATCCTGGTGGTGGAAAATGGGCACTGGTGGAGGGATGGGTATTTGATCGTGGTATGACCGAGATCCAAGCACAAAAATTTGTAAATCTACAACTGTACCTCATGTCGTTTCACTAATAAAAAAAAAAATAAAATAAAAAATAAAAAAAAAAGAATTTTTGGGCCAGTGATACAACTCACAGGGGTGGAACACATGTCTAACATTTACAATGCCCTAAGATTGATCACTTAATCACTTGACTTCCCGTTAATGATAGATTTGCTTGAGCAGGCACCAGTAATGTCTCCATTCATCCCTGTCATGTGCTAGTGTAGCACAATGGTGTCTGTTCATTCTAGGAACATGAAGAACTTCAAACCAATCATTCAGGGTTTTGACGAAGAAGTCTGACCATCTTGTAGGTGGGCAGCCACACAGTCTTTTGATGTCTCAGGGAATCCAGTTGGTAATGGCTCTAGTCCAGCAATCATCTCCAAATCAAATTACGTGACCAGCCCATCTGATTTTTGACACCTTGGCAAACAAGACAGCATCCCTGATTCAATGGAGGTCTTAACTGCAGACTTTTTCTCTCTTTTGAATGAAGCATGATACTCCAAGCATAGCTCTTTCAATTCCTCTTTGAGAGACCCAAATAGCATTCTCATCCTGTTTTCCAAGGGCCCAGGTCTCTGAGGAGTATGTTAATGCAGAAAGAACAGTAGAATCAAAGAGGTGTGCCTGGAGCTGGAGGTTCTTCCTCCTCTTAGCTATTTCTTCAACGCTCTTGAAGGCGTTCCAAGTGGCTCATTTCCTCTTGCGCAACTCAGGTGCCAGGTCATTCGTCATATTGACTTCTCAACCTAGGTACACATAACTGTTGCATTCAGAGATGTTTGTCACATTGAGAGTGAATGGAATATCAGGAACGAGTCCGTTTCTCATAAACATTGTTTTTGTGAGATTCAGCTGTCTTCAGACCTTTCCACACTCATAGTCGAAGTCACTTGGCTAATGTTTGGCGTTATTATGCCGCTAGGCTAATGTTTGGCATTATTAGAACAATGTCATCAGCAAAGCAGAGGCAGTGTAGTTGGCGACCGTCTATCTTCACTCCCATTCTTTCCCATTCCAGTTGTCGCATGGTGTTCTCAAGGGTGGCACTGAACAGTTTCGGTGAAATGGTGTCACCCTGCCAAACCTCTCTCTTGACATCAATGATCACTTCTTTGTAGAATGGTGAGATCCTGGTAGTGAATCCACAATAGTGCTCACGGAAGATCCTGATGTATTGAGTTTGAATGCCCTGATTTGCTAGGGCTTTGATGAACACTCAAAGGCTTTCTTTAAATCAATGAATGTTAGACAGAGCGGCATCTTGAACTCCTGAGAAAGCTAAATGAGCTTCGTTATTGTGTGGATATGGTCAATGGTGCTGAATCCTTTGCAGAACCCAGCTTGCTTGCATGGTTGTCCTTCATCTAATGTTCTGCCAATCCTAATCAGGATGACTTGAGTGAACACCTTGTAGATGACAGACAATAGGCAGATTGGGCAATAGTTGACAATGTCGTGGATGGCTCCACTCTTCTACAGTAGTACAGTTCCTGCTGGTTTTCCATTGGGATGGAAACTTGCATTCAGACAGGTAGCATGTGATTACAGATGGCAGGTTCTTCAGGTGTTCAGGTCTGACCTTTCTGGGCCACGTGCTGTTCATTTCTTTACCGACAAAATGGCATGTCGGATTTTAGAAGGGAGAGTGTTGGGAACAACATATCCATCCTGCGGAATTTGGTATGTGCGCAGGTGGATGTGGCTATCAAAGAGATCTGAGTAGAAGTCATGGATAATCTTCTCCATTGGCCTTCTGGAAGATGTGATAGACCCATCAGCATGTTGTAGGGCAGTCATCTTGGTCTTGTAGTTGTGAAGGACAGGAGGGAGTTGCAAATGCTTTTCCTGGCTTCTGCCACATCTACCAGCACTGCTGCTCTTCTCTCTTTGAGATTTCCCTTTATCTGCACTTCTTTGTGAGCTTGGAGGTTAGCTTGCGGTTACCTGAGGCATGCACCAAGCCACATTGTCGAATAAGCCCAAGAGGTTTTAAAAAGAGGCGTTTTTTGTGTGGCTATCTCTTTCTTGGCGTTCTTCGCATAATCATGGAGGTGCTGAACCAATCGATCTTATTCCTTGTCAATGTTGTCTATGATGGCATCTTCCCATGTTGCAGCAATAGTGTCAAAGAGCTGATCACAGCATTAGCATAAGATTGATCTCAGCATTATCTACACTGACCCCCACCCCACAACACTGCAGTAACACAATTGATTTTAATCCTACTTATAGAGCAGAAGCAGAAGGGTTAAGCACATTTGAATTTAGTTGGTCAGTTTAAATTTTACCTATCAAAAATGTATTCAATCAAAGTAGATAATGGGATGACTGGGGGTGTAAGATAGCAGTAGATAAAAGGAAGCCCCAGCCAGACTCTCTTTAAACACTCACCTCTACACACATAGATTATAGGATCTGGTCTTTTGTGCCCAGGCAGATGATTGCATCTAGGATCCTGGGCCCAGACAGGCAGCAGAATTAGACAGGACTGGAACACTTGTTCCAAGACTTGCAACACAGTTTGCAAGATTAGGCAGGACTCAGATTCCTGGATAATGACAAGATACTGAGCAGAGGTATCTCACCCATGTGTATATTGCCATAGTAAGAGAAGGACAACTGAGAGTTTAGGAAACTGCTGGAATACAGAAGAGGCTGAACTGGATGAGAGCAGAATAGTACAGTGAAGGCAAGCAAGGAGAGGACCAGATCATCCTATACTGGAGGCAACCAAGATCCAGACTAGAGAGATGAGACAACTGGCCTAGTATACTGGTGAAAGGAGAGGCCTGGACTTTGGGGAGAGACCCAGAAACATCTATCATTAATTTAGCCATCTATCTTAAATAATCGGCAGAGTCTGGCAGACTCCCCATGGCATATTCGATACATCAAAAACAGTAACAATTATGGGTCTCATTACCCTGAACCTGAAAGAGCCTCCAATACGGCACCATTGGGAAAGACAAGTAAGGCAAGGCTGCCTAAGTCTCAGGCCTGGGAAGAATGAAGACATTACTGGTGCCCACTCGAGCAAATCAATGAACAACGAGATGACAGTGATATAGTGATACAGTAATCTAAAATAATGAACTTTAACTTTTTAAACTCCTGAATTTTGTATGCATATCTTTCATACAATTTTCAAGACCCCACAAGAACAGGAAAATCATGTTTGTGATAAGATTAGTGACTCGCTGTACCACTGGCCTAGAACTGAACCATCAGGTCCACGACCACCAGGCAAATACTGCAGGAGTTGACTCTCAGGCCCACTAAGCACAGCTGGATGTGGCCCCTAAAAAACTGAGCTAGGGAAGTAGCTTGTGGCTGCCCTGAGATTAATTTCTTTACTACATGGTCCCAGAACCTGCCAGGACCAAAACCAGGGCAGCAAGTTCCCCAAACCAAAGTAAAGAACAAAAGCTAAAAACGAACAAACAAATAAAACTCCATTAGAACTAGCCTTTCACTTCAAGTCAGCTAGATATCGTGAATATGAAATTTCTCTCCTCAGCAACCACTTCATTCCCTGTCTTTGAATAAAGCAGCCACTTCATGTTGTTTGTATTCCTACATCACAAGCTTAATGTGGCTCAAATTCTTTGTGTTTGAACCTAACAGAATACCAAGTGGACTCTGTGAGTGTGTAGAGGGGTGGTAAGGAGTGCTAATAATGTGGTTTTGGGAAATAATAAGACAAAAAAATTGCCCAGCTCTGAATTAGCCCAAAGGCATGAGGAGCACATTCCTTTGAGATGCAAATCCTAAACTCTTTGGTGATGGAAAAACTGAGGCTCCACCCAGAGAAGGGTAAACTCCTTAGAAAAGGAGATACTACAGGAGAATCTTAAGGTTTTAAGAATATGCTTACAAATGGATAGTTATGGAGAGTATCATAATGAAGGAGAGGAAAGGATATACAATGACTGCATTCATTTGTGAGATATGAAACAGAGACAGAGAGAGAAAGCAGAAAAGCAGAAAAGTGCCTGCCAATGAGGCAGGGGTGTGGGGGAGGGAAACTAGGGACATTGGTTATGAGAATTGTACATTTGAAGAAATATACATAATGAAGAGACATTATATGACTGAAATCCAATCATGAGCAACCTTTTTTTCCCCCCCTTTATTTTATTTTTTTTTTACAGTTGTAGATTTACAATTTTTTGTGCTTTGGTTTCAATTATACAATGATCAGATACCCATCCCTCCACCAGTGCCCATTTTCCACCACCATGGATAATATCCCCCCACCCCAATCCCCCCATCTCCCCTGTCTCTGTGGCAGGGCAATCCCCTGTGTTCTCTCTCTCCTTTTGGGTGTTGTGGTCTGCAAAAGAGGCATTGAGAGGCAAACATGTTCAGTCCATAGTCTACGTTCGACATGCATCTCCCCTCCTGGGAGGATCCTCCAAACATCCTTTATTTGGTGCTCCCTTCTCTATCTGAACTGCCCTTTCCTCTAGGATACCCGGCTGGCCTCTAAGTTATGGAGTAATCCTCCTGGTGCTGATCTCAGCTATTCTTGGGTATTAATCTCATACTTTGTTACTTTATATCCCCCAGATGAATGCAATCTTTCTATGTCTATCCCTCTCTTTCTGACTCATTTCGCTTAGCATGATATTTTCCATATTGTACCACTTGTATGTAAATTTCATGACTTCATCTTTTCTAACAGCTACATAGTACTCCATTGTGTAGATGTACCAAAGTTTCTTTAACCAGTCATCTGTTCGTGGGCATTCAGGTTTCTTCCAGTTTCTGGCTATTGTAAAGAGTGCTGCAATGAACAAACAAGTGCAGATGTCACTTTGACTATACATTTTTGCCTCTCTGGGATATATTCCCAGGAGTGGTATTGCTGGGTCAAATGGGAGCTCAATTTCTAATTTTTTGAGAATCGTCCATACTGTTTTCCAGAAGGGCTGAACCAGTGGACATTCCCACCAACAGTGAAGGAGTGTCCCTTTCTCGCCACATCCACGCCAGCATCGGTTGCTTTTGTTCTTTTGAATGTGGGCCAGTCTCTGAGGTGTGAGATGGAATCTCATTGTGGTTTTGATCTGCATCTCCCTGATGATTAATGATGTAGAGCATTTTCTCATGTGCTTTTTTGCCATTCGGATTTCTTCTTTGAGAAAGTTTCTGTTCATTTCATTGCCCCATTTTTGGATGGGGTTGGATGTTTTCTTCTTGTGGAGTTTAACCAGTATTTTGTATATCCTGGATATCAACCCCTTGTCAGATGTGTATTCGGTGAATATCCTTTCCCATTCTGTAGACTGTCTTTGTATTTTGGTCACTGTTTCTTTGGAGGTGCAGAAGCTTCTTAGTTTAAGATAGTCCCATTTATCTATCTCTGTTTTCACTTGCTCGGCCAGTGGCGTGGCATCTTTGAAGATACCATTAGCTTCAATGTCATGGAGGGTTTTGCCAACTTTGTCTTCAATGTACCTTATGGTTTCTGGTCTGATGTTGAGGTCTTTAATCCATTTTGATCTTACTTTTGTACATGGTGTTAGGCAGAGTTCTGAGCCTATTTTTTTGCATGTAGCCGTCCAGTGATGCCAACACAATTTATTAAAGAGGCTTTCCTTACTCCACTTCACATTTCTTGCACCTTTATCAAAGATTAGATGATCATATGATTGAGGGGAGATGTCAGTGTATTCAACCCTGTTCCATTGGTCTGCAGTTCTGGCTTTGTTCCAGTACCATGCTGTTTTAATTATTACTGCTTTGTAGTAGAGTTTGAAGTTCGGGAGGTTGATTCCTCCCATTTTCTTTTTCCCAAGAATTGCTTTAGCTATTCGTGGGGGCTTATTGTTCCATATAAATTTCAGGAGTGTTTGCTCCATTTCTTTGAAGAATGTCATGGGTATCCTTATAGGGATTGCATTGAATTTATACAATGCTTTCGGTAGTATTGCCATTTTCACAATGTTAAGTCTCCCGACCCATGAGCAGGGGATATCTTTCCATTTCCTCATGTCCTCTTTTATTTCCTGAAGTAGCGTTTTGTAGTTTTCTTTGTACAGGTCCTTTACTTCCTTAGTTAAGCTGATTCCTAGGTACTTGATTTTCTGGGGCACAATTGTGAAAGGGATTGTTTTTTTCATGTTGCTTTCTTCTCTCTCACTGTTTGCGTATAGGAAAGCCATGGACTTTTGGGTATTGATTTTATAACCTGCAACTTTACTATACGAGTCTATTGTTTCTAGGAGTTTTATGGTGGAGGTTATTGGGTTCTCTAAGTAGAGTATCATATCATCTGCGAATAGTGAGAGCTTGATTTCTTCCTTTCCTACCTGAATGCCCTTAATATCTTTTTCCTGCCTAATCGCTATTGCAAGTACTTCCAGTACTATATTGAACAGCAGTGGAGAGAGTGGGCATCCCTGTCTCATCCCTGATCTTAGAGGGAAGGCTCTCAGTTTTTCCCCATTGAGGATGATGCTTGCTGTAGGCTTGTGGTAGATGGCTTTAATTATGTTGAGGAAGGTCCCCTCTATACCCATTTTGGCTAGGGTTTTCATCATAAAGGGGTGCTGGACCTTGTCAAATGCTTTCTCTGCATCTATTGATATGATCATATGCTTTTTATCTTTTCTTTTGTTGATATGGTGGATTATGTTGATTGATTTCCGAATGTTAAACCATCCTTGCATCCCTGGGATGAATCCTACTTGGTCATGGTGTATGATCTTTTTGATGAGTAGTTGGATTCTATTTGCTAGTAGTTTGTTGAGGATCTTTGCATCTGTGTTCATCAGGGATATCGGCCTGTAATTCTCTTTCTTTGTGGTATCTCTGTCTGCTTTTGGTATCAGTGTGATATTTGCTTCGTAGAAACTGTTTGGAAGTGTTTTTGATATTTCAATTTCGTGAAAAAGCTTAAAGAGCATTGGGAGTAAGTCCTCTTTAAAGATTTGGAAGAATTCACTAGTGAATCCATCCGGGCCAGGACTTTTGTGCTTGGGGAGACTTTTTATTACCAGTTCAATTTCCTTGATGGTGATAGGTCTGTTCAGGTATTCCAGGTCTTCTTGGTTCAGCCTTGGGAGTCTGTAGGAGTCTAGGAATTTATCCATTTCCTCGAGGTTTTGATGTTCCGTGGCATAAAGCTTCTCAAAGTACTCCCTGAGGATCCTCTGAATTTCTGTGGTTTCTGTTGTAATGACCCCCTTTTCATTTCTGATTCGGTTTATTAGGGTTTTCTCTCTCCCTTTCTTTGTGAGTTTTGCTAGAGGCTTATCGATCTTGTTAATTTTCTCGAAGAACCAGCTTTTGGTTTCATTGATCTTTCGGATTGTTTTTTTGGTTTCCATCTCGTTAATCTCTGCTCTGAGCATTATTATTTCCTTTCTCCTGTTTGGGTTGTGCTCCTTTTTTTGGTCCTTCTCCAAGCTCTTAAGCTGTGAGGTTAGGTTACTTATGTGTGCTCGCTCCTCCTTCCTGAGGAATGCTTGTAGAGCTATAAACTTTCCTCTTAACACAGCCTTTGCTGTGTCCCATAAGTTTTGGTAACTCGTGTTCTCATTTTCATTCGTTTCTAGGAATCTTTTGATTTCCTCTTTGATTTCCTGTCTAATCCACTCGTTATGAACAACCTTTTAACTGTGTATCTCACTGTGATTAAAGTTAAAAAATTTTTTTTTAAATAATATGAAAGACCCATCAGGAGTCCATGTTTTTTTCCTGTAGCAGTATCCAGATTAACTTCTATGCATGCAGGAAACTCCAGGCTGAGATAACTTGGAAAAATTGTATGTAACCTTCTCCCCCAAACAAATATTTGTTTTTTCCCTCTAGAGAAGTTCACATTCTCTCTTGAAAGCATCTCCCTCTTTCTCTCCCTTCACATTTCTCTAAGTAAATTTCTTTCAATAAAATTATTTTGCTTCTCTTAGAAATTAAAATGAGATGATTAATAATACTCTTCTTGACTGGGTTTTATACATATAACATTCCAACATCATACCCTCCAGCAAAGTATTTCAATCTCTCCACCATTTTTGGGCTTCCTTCTCATTGGCCCCTTCTTCTACCATGGTAACTGCAGTTCTGTAGACCATTTCTCATGTTCTGCTACCTTTGGCAGATTGTTTTCCCTTATTCCGTTTCTTCATATCCAACATAGGAAAAAGGTCATTCCATATCTCTTCCTCTTCTGGCCGACTTCTCTCAATGATTCCCTCTAGTTTCATCTGTGTAGTGACAAACTACATAATTTTGTCTTTTCTATATCCAACTAACATACCATATTGAGTATATGTACCACAGTTGTCTTTGTCTCTATCTGGTCATCCTTTCTTGTACACCGGGGTTGTTTCCAGATTTTGACTATTGTGAACAGTGCTGCAATGAAGACAAGAGCATAAAAATTCTTTAAAAATTGTGGTTTGAGAAACTTGTAGGTGCCAAGAAGCGAAACTTATGATATTTAAGTCTATATTTTGTAATAAATAAATTATAGCAATAAAATCAAGTAAACTATTGAATATAAGTTTATATGGTTGATTATGGATATGTTCAAACATTGTGCTAAGTGAAGAAACCCAGAACTAATGGATGAATTGAATTTGGTAGCCTATGAGGAAATAGTAAATAATTTTTAATTACAAATTACCTGAGATTTGTTGCTTAAATTCAGCGATTTTTCTAAAAAATGATCAGATTTCTTCTCTGCTTTAAAAAAATTACCCTTTCCCCCTTGGAACACCTGTCTTAGAATAGTCTACTCTTCACCAACCAAAATGGCCTTCTTTATCTCTCTTGAACATGCTGAGGGTCTTTGCACTCATGTCTTCTCCTCCTGAGACACTATGTCAGTATATCTGCATAGTTATTATAATTCTGTCTTAATCTGTTTGGACTGCTAACAAATTACCATAAGCCTATAAGCAATAGAAAATTATTGTTCAAGGAGCTGGAGGACTGAGATTAGGATACCAGCATGGCTGGGAAGACTGGGTTCTGATGAGAGTCCGCTTCTGAGCTGCAGATTGCTAATATGCTTTTTAATCACTGCAAGGCAAAAAGCGAGAAAAAGGAATCAGATCCATCTGAATCCTTATAAGGGCAACAGTCCCATTCAATGATTGAAGCTCAAGGAAAGCTTCAATCCCATGATTTCATCTAATAATAATTTACCTCCTTATGATCTTACTTTCAAATACATCAAATAGGATGGGATGATTTGTGTGCATTTTGGGAGGAACACTAATGTTTACTTCATCACATTCTGATTTCAATACAATTGCCACTTCCAGGAAATTTTTCTGATCTCCCCATCTACTGCATGCATTCTCATATTACAACATTTCCTGTGATTATAATTTTTCATTTACTTGATTATAGTTTTCTGTCTCACCCAATTAAAGTGTAAACTACATTAGAAACCTTTTTCTCTCATTCATTCCAGAACTGACACCAATAGCACATACTAGGAAATCTATATAGTTTTGTGGAACACAGGAAAGGAGGAAAGAAGGAAGGAAGGAAGGAAGGAAGGAAGGAAGGAAGGAAGGAAGGAAGGAAGGAAGAAAGGAAGGAAGGAAGGAAGGAAGGACTTGAAATTTAAGGAACAAATATGAACACAAATTTTGTGCCTCCTAACTAGTTCTTGAGCATGGAAACTTGTTATGTTGTATTAAAAAAAACATATAAAGCAAGACCATAATTCGGTCATGATCTTAGTGTAGATTTCTTATTCCTCAAATCTCCAGCCTTCACACTGTCTTCAAGTTACTTCCATTTTCAACTGTCTATACTGTGCTATTTAAACTACTGCTATTATTTTAAATGATTTTTTTCTTTTACTTTTTTCTTTTTTTGTCTAGAGAATCAAATTGTCTTGTGCAATGCATTAGCTGTTTGGTCTTACTGGATTATTCCATTTGGTCAAAATCCAATTTGAGATTTTATTCAACAAAAGTCTGTTTTACTTTATCTTACCATTAGTAGTCATTTAGATTAAATTTTCTCCTTTGCTTTTTAGTTTAGTTTTGTCACTGAGCATAGAATTCTCCAAGCATTCATGGTTATATAGTCATCTCTTTTATCTGCAAAACATTCTCTAAATATAATTATATTCCAGAAATCAGGCATGAATGTATATATGCATATGCATATTTTAGTTTTTTATAATTTGGGGGGGTTGGAGCGAAAACACAGCAGGTAGGGCATTTGCCTTGCATGCGACCAACCTGGTTTTGATTCTTCTGCCCCTCTTGGAGTGCCCGGCAAGCTGCCCAGAGTATTCTGCCTACATGGCAGAGCCTGGCAAGCTCCCCATGGCATATTCGATATGCCAAAAACAGTAACAACAAGTCTCACAAGGGAGAGCGGTGCCCGCTTGAGCAAATCAATGAACAATGGGAAGACAGTGCTACACTGCTATAATTTTTTATAAATTATTTATAGTTTTAAATTATTTTTAAAAATTGCAAAATTATTTATAGTTTATAAATTATATCTAGAAAATATCATCTAACCCTAGAAATGATTTAATATTATTGAAATAACAAGATAATAACTTATAAGTGTAACTAAATAAGAACTTTTTAACATGTCTGAGGGATTAAAACACAATTAATAACAAAAATATAATTATTTTCCTGTGGTATGTTGTTATGGTAGAAAGGGTTCATTTCTTGATGTAGGAAGAAATCAGAAATAACTCATCATTTTTGTCTCAAAAGTAGCTCAATATACCATATTGACTAAGCATCGACTTCTCTATTCTCAGAATACCTGATTTTCTTCATGCATGCCTTACATTCTGTTTGAAATTCTTCCTTGCTCAGCTCAAATGTCACCATCTTTATTCTTACAAGATCTGATCTTTAAAAGTTTTTATTTCCTCCTCTGTATCCCCTTGGCTCTTTGCTGTAACATTAAAGAAAATTGCTTCAGATTATGGCAGATTAGGGGTTTGTATTTCCTCTTCTCAGATAGGTAGTAAACTACATGATCATGGAGTTTATATTTGCACATGCTTAAATCTGATCCTGTTCCTGCAGCAAATATTTTGCATCCTATGTTAGAGAAAATTGAATTATAAAGTAAACTTTTTATTATTAATATCCAAAGCATTTTTTAAGATAGAGAGATACATTTAGATAGCTACAACAACTAACAATTTACGGCTAATTTGTTTCAACAATAATTTCCTCATTTTTAAATCTTCCTTAACTTTAGTCTCAAATTATTTTGAAGAACCTATTTTTTGGAGAGAAGGGATGCTCCAGGTATTCCTTGGGTGCTACTACTGGCTCTAAGCTGGAGCGATAACACAGCAGGTAGGGCATTTGCTTCTGGTGATACATAAGGGACCATGCAGTGTTGTGTCTAGAACCCAGTCCTCCTGTATGCTCTACCTATTGAACTATTTCTGACCCTGAAAAAATAATTTTACCCATTACTAACTCTTTTTTTTCTTTCTTTAAAATAATGATTCCCTTCAAAGCAGGACCATAAAACGATTTCATGACAATTTCACAATCATTATTGATATCATCAAATTGATAATTAGTGTAAAAATTTTCCTTGATTGTCTAACAGTATTCTAGTACTTTGAATGAAAGTCTATTAAAAACTTCACTGTAGCACTGTAGCACTGTCCTCCCATTGTTCATCGATTTGCTAAAGTGGGCCCAGTAAGTCTCCATTGTGAGACGTGTTGTTACTGTGTTCGTCATATCGAATACGTCACAGGTAGCTTGCCAGGCTTTGCAGTGCAAGTGAGATATTCTTGGTAGCTTGCCAGGCTCTCCAAGAGGGGCAGAAGAATCGAACCGGGCTCGGCTAGGTCAACCGCGTGCAAGCCAAACGCCCTACTGCAGGGGAAACACCATGATCATATTGAAAACCACTTACTGATATTTGCTTATTTGGATTTTAGATCTATTTATTATGCAAGTTTATTATCTAGTTCCCCTTCTAACAATTCTTTCTTGAAACAAGGCAAGTTATGAGATAGATATTAGTGGTATACATCATAGGTGCCACCTGATATCAGCTCATAATTTATTACTTTATTACTTAGAACAATATTTCTCTATATTAGCAACTCTAAAGTGGTAGATTTCTTTTCTTTTGTGAAACTATTCATTTTAGATGGAGCAAGTTTGTAGGAAAATCTGTACTTGTTATTTGGTTTGAGTATATGCTTGATAAAGTCCCTTTATTAACCACTTTGCCTTTTTTCTCTGTAGGTGTAATGGTTGGTAATGGTCACTCAGCATCATGGAACTAATAGTTTGGTGCTTGGGTGCTGACGAAGCAAAGTTTCTCTGGCCCAGTGGTGCTCACGAGTCACAGGGACTATATCTGTGGTGCTCACAAAGTTTATTCAGTGCCTGGGATTGAACATAGAGCCTCATGAATGCTAAATATTTGCTCTACCATTTTAGTTATTGTCCACTAAAACAAAAGCAATTTAGGGGTCAGAGAGATAATACAGTGTGCAAGGTGAGATACTTGCCTTGCTTGTGATGAACTGGATTCAGTCTCCGGCACCATATATGGTCTCTTGAGCACTGTTAGGAGTGATCACTGATCACAGAGGCAAGGGTAAGCTCTAAACACTTCGGGGCCATATTCAGATATTTCCCCCAAACAAAAAAATAGAACTAAAAGTTATTTCCTTAGAATCTTCTAAAATTTACAAATACCTATTTGATGTGTTTTAAAGCCCTACAGTTATTTTCATTGTACTTAAATTGTTTTTCCTTTGTTACAAGAAACCTCTTCAAATTGTCTTCAGGTCCATTTGATATAAAGTATTTGTCCTTGATAGCTTCTTGCCGTTCTTATAAAATTCTTTAGGCTCACCTTATAATTTTTTTTTTCTAACTAGATCTGGACTGTATAAGAGATTTCATAGTTTTTGTGCTATAAAACATTTTAAAAGACTATAAATTGTGACCAAAGAATTTTGTTGCCTAGTAATTAATGCATATACTTCTTACAGCTAAGAAATGTTTGTCTAATTTATAAATATAGAATGCATTATAAATGTTTGCTCAAAAATTTAAAATAAATTTATAATTAACATAAATAATATTCTTATAATTAATTCAAACTTAGGACTAAAGAGTTTTTATTTAACCTTTTAAATTTTATTTAATTTCATTTGTATTTTATTATTACCAGATTTTATTATTTACTATTACTAGAATTTATTATTACTAGAATAACTTAATTTGCTTTGTTCCACACAATAGACTCAAGGAAAAAAATCAGTATAATCACCATCAAGGTAATAACTGAAAGAAATTTTAGATTTTAATCCTTCAGAATTATCACACTATTAGTAAATGATCAAATAAATTTTTATTTTTTTCACATTATGAGAAATCAGAACAAATACAAATATGCTTTAAAATACCTGCGCCTTTAACTTTTTCATATGACACTTATTTTTTTGTGGTTTAAAATGTCTTTTCTACCTTCAGACTTCATATTTTTAGAAATACCAGTCAAGAAGAGTAAATGAAGAGTAGAGAATAAAATTCTATTTTCTATATACTAGGAAAAATAATTTTCTGTGAAAGTTATCTATAGTATTTAATTTTTGATACAATGTATTACATCTAGATCACATGTCTGGCCCTAGTGATAAGAGAACAATTAAAATTCTATAAATAAAGACAATTTTAAGAAGACAAATTAGCAACTAGATAAAGAATAAATAATTGTTCTTATCCCTTAAATCCTTTCAGTGATAAGTAAGAAGGCAATTTTTCTCAAAACAAAAGCAGTCTGTGTTACTAAGATATATAATAATGAACCAAGATTGCTTCCCTAAGCGGCAGGGTTGTTTTTTTGTTTGTTTGTTTGTTTGTTTGTTTGTTTTAATTTAAAGGCTACCATGGAAATATATTTTGTGGATTCTTGTATTAGTTTTCTAGGGTTACTACAACAAAATAGTACAGATTGGGTGACTAAACAGATATTTAATTTCAAAGTAATCTGGGAAGTTCGAAGTTCACGGTCAATGTATGACCATTATTGATTTCTTCTGAGACCTCTATTCTTGTCTTTTGTATATTCATCTTCTCTCTTCTCTCTGATCCCTCATCTGATAGTTTCCTTTGTGTGTACGTGTGTCCTCACTTCCTCTTATACCATTACCAGTCATACTTGATTTGTCTTTACCCATTATGGCCAAATTTTAACTCAATTATCTCAGTGAAGATCCAGTTTCTATATATAGTCAAATATTGGTGGTTGGGTTTTAACATTCATACTTTTTAGCTCTTAAGACTGCTACAGAGTAGAAGAGATAACAGTAGCAAAATAAAATGAAAGAGCAAGTGAGACCGTTTCTGAATCGTCTATTTTGACATTTAGGTTTTGTTACATTTCCAATATGATGCACTAGTACCTACTAGAATGATAGCAAGAAAACATGGTGGACAGAAAATAAATACTTGGTTGAATATGAAACTAGTGTTGCCAAATGATTTCCAATTCCTATGGTATACAGACTTTAAAAGCTTAATAAACGAATTTATTTGGCTGAAATAGTAGAGTCATATGTAATTGCAGTTATTCACACATTAAACTGTAAGGAAATGGCAAACCCAATTAGATTAAATCTAAGCACATCTCTCTGGGATTTGTGGAAGACATTGAAGCAAAGAGACATGCCACTTTCATAGACCAATTTGCTTGTACCTGTCTACTTAGATTTATTGTGATTTGTCCTTGGTTTGCATGTGTTTATTTGCAGATAACAGCTGTAACAGATAGTGTATAACTTTAGAATATTTTTGTTCATTAACTTGGGTTCAAATTCTAATAACATGTGTGAATTATTCCTAGGGAACTATAATTAAGTGTGGAAAATAAAGGCTATTGCTGTTATTTGGTTTATTTTCTGCTATTTTCTGTTACATACAGTGTTTACTAGTCTCTTGAAAACAAACGAAACATAAGTAATGATGATTTTTTCATGTCATAAAATAGGAAATGATACAACCCAAACAAACGTAAATTGGTATTGATTTTAATTAATTAATGATTATTTAAGAGTAAATTAGCATAAAATATCTTACTCATTAAATAATTATAGTAATTATAGGTTGCAAAATTAAATGAGATCTTAGTTTTGGGGAAATTGATTGAGCTAGTTTGGCAGCTTGAGTTGGAAATTATTTTTGCTAACACTAAAAAATTTACAAAACTGCATCAAACTGAACTGTCTACAGAAGATCTTCAGAGTAGACACATTGAATAAAGATACAAGAACAATGCCAAGGAAATAATCTCCTTATGAAATAATTCTGACTAATTACATCTGATGATATAATGCCTACTGCCTGTTGCTTTTTCTACCTGCTTTAAAGAGTTCTCTTTGTCTAACGTGAACATTGCAAGGTGCAAGGAATTCATAACTCAATTTAGCAAAAGTACCTAAATTTAAAAATTCTATTTTAAGAATGCTATTTCAGACCAAATAGTTGATATAACTTAAATTAAATAAAACATAGTATATACATTTGTTGCTCTGCCAAGTCTATTTATGTCAGGTAAAATAATAGATAACCAATTGTGCAAAAGCGTAAATATCAACAACTTCCAAGAAAATAAAAAGAACAGGCAGGGACCTGAGATATAATACAGTGGGTAAGGTACTTATCTTTCATATACTTGACCAATGCTTGATCCCTGGCATCCAAATGGTTCCGTGACCCTGCCAAGAAAGATCCCTGAACACAGAGCACTGAGAACCACCAGGTGTGGTCCCAAAACAAATAAAATAGAGGAAATGCCTTTCACTGACTCTACATAATAACTAAATCATAAAATCTAAGTGGCATGCACAAATATTCATTTAACTGGGGTGTCTGTGAATTCATGACTTAGACTGGAAAGTTCTTTTGATATGTTGGATAAAACCTTCACCACATTGTATGATCCAAGTAAGTCACAAAGCCAATCTTATCTTTAAAGTATAAAAGAATGTATTCTTGTTCTTTGTAAGAGCAACCACAAAGTTAGTTGGCAAAAATGTGCACACAATGAGGAAAAAGTAGAGTTATTAACATAACCTATGGCTTGCCTTTTCAGAGGACTTATTTACCTCCCTTCATGTATTATATATACTCTCCTCTCCCATGACTCTCAAAAGTCACATCTAGTCACAGCATAAAATTCAGTCCATGATTTTGTTATCTATTTTGGTCAGGATATGACCACTTTTGTTCCAGAGACTTATAACTAAAAAGACTAACTGTATAATTTTAAACTCACAAGCTACAATGAAGAAACAGCCTAAAATTTATTCATGCAAAGAAAAAATAACAGAAGTCCATAGAAATCCTGAAATTTCACTGAAAAAAATAACTTCAGGTTTTTTCATGTTGGAGAGAATGTTATTTGAACCTAGTTTAACTTCAATGATTTCTAGTTTAGAATCCATTTTGTTTAATTGAAAGACTTCTAGGAAACACCTTAAATTTTACCAGAGGTTCTTAGCAAAGAAAACTATAGATACATGTCTTACTTTGTCTGTATTTTCTCCAGGTTTTAAATAATTTGTTCATTGGTTGGTGAAGTTAGAGTTAAATCTAGTTTATTTGGGGGCCAGAGGATAGGGGTAGGAGTATAGTAGTAGGGTGCTTCCCTAGAGCTGACGAGATAGAGGAAAAGAAAGCAAGGGCAAGGGCAAGGACAAGGGCAAGGGAACGAAGGCAAGCAGGCAGGCAGGCAGTTTAAAATGCATTATTAGAAACCAAGGGGATCAAGACGACACTAGAAAGTCAAGGGAGAAGAATTTCAATGGGAGATATAACTCAAATGCCCCAAGGGCTGGAGTGATAGTTCAGCAAGCAAGGTACTTGTCTTGAACCCTGCTGACTGGAGTTCAATCCCAAGCACCCCATATGCTTTCCAGCCTGCTGTAAGTGGTTCCTGAGTGCAGAAGTAACCCCAGAGCATTGCGAGGTGTGGCCCTAAATAAAACAAATAAACAGACTCAAATTATTTAGGGGAAACCATTAGTATGTATCTATATATTTTTTGTATCTATATTTTTAAAAATACCTTTTAATTTGAGAAGGGGATTGATGATTTTTTAACTAGCAATTTGATAAGGAAGAATTATTATAGTTTGCAGAATAAATAAATGATAGGATATAAAGACTAAAATAAAAAATTTTTTAAAATATCTTGAGTTTAATCTGAGTACTGAGATTGTATAGTAATAAAGTGATAGACTAATTGGCAAAACGTTGGCATCATCCAGTTTTCTTGCCAGTTTCTGCAATGAAACTGTGTTATATAAGAGTCCTCTGAAGCTATTTGCCTTTGATCTATTTTGATGACCCAGAAAAATCTGCTATTCTATGTGCATACTTTGGAAGGGACATTTCAAATAACGCATCTGCACTCTGAAATCCATCACCGTCCTATGGCTTTTCCCACAATGACCATGTAAAGCAGGAATCATCATATAGGCAGGATGTTCCCAGGACACAATGTCTTTGGTTCTAGTACTCCCCTGCTGAGCCATCCTTGTACTATAAAGTATTGTAAAGCAATTTCCCCTAACCTTCCCTCTCTCCTTCACCAAACTCAGATATACAATATGGTTTGATGATTCACTCAGCTTTTCCAGCTCCTGGCCCATTATCTCTCATATAGGCATTTTCTTCTCATAAAACCCTTCAACTACAAATTGGCATCTGCTTCTCAGAGGACCAGAGCTAGTGCGCATGAAATGGCTTTTTTTTTTCTGATGTTCTTTGAAGCTAGTTGCTGCTTACTCCATTTGCTCTTTACTAAAGATAGAAGCTTAAATTGATCACATAGTCCATCTTGATATTTGAAAAGAGGTACTAGTTAGACTTCTCTAATTTTGTATTACAAGGAAGCCCTTTAGTCACATTCCTCTTTGGTCCTTTTTTGTCCCTTAATAGTGCTTTTTCAAATAAAAAAATTATGAATGGTACTATCAGGTGTTATCTTGCTAACTTTCTGTTCTTAAATATGATGATGATATCTCTTTGTTAGCATGGTGAAACTGGCAGATAAAGGAAAGTAAAAAACCCTTTACATTTCCTCTATTTAATAAGTAGTATTTATGTTCTTTGATACTTGTCCAGTCTGTTGGAATGATGGATTTCAGTAGAGGAGAAAGATACATATAAATCAAGGTAACAATAGCTGAAAAAAGGTGAAGGGAGTTCCAGGAAGCTTCCGGGGTTCATTGGCATGTGTTTTGCATCACTAGATGGTCGAACAGAGGAGAGGAAAATATGACAAGGTAAAAGTCTCTTGTAAATTATGAGTAAAAGCTACAGCTTTAATCTTTTAAAATAATGCCTTGCTCCACTTGTGGGATAGAGGGTATTTGAGTTAGTTGAATAAAGGTATTTAATGAAATTTGATCTAAATTTATTTTTTCAAAAAGCTTCTGCCAAATAATTAGATGAGTATATTAGTCCCTGTCATTTCTATATCAGTCCAAGATTTTAAGAAAAGTTTTGAAGTGGTCACAAATGCTAAAATTACAAAATAGACACTGCATACCTCTATGTATGATGCTCATTATGAAAAACACATTAAGTCTAAAGAAAAAGAAGCCTATTGAGAATGTATCTTTACATAAAGAGGTCACATTAAATAATACTTGGTCGTGTTTAAATGAAGAAATATGTTATGTGAATATATTGATTTTGTTTAGGTAATTTGGGTTTTTTAGCTATTTTAGGTGGTTATTTTGACTTTATTTGGTTATTTTGTTTTGTTTAGATACTTCAGAGGACTATATTAGGGCTGGAGCGATAGCACAGCGGGTAGGGCGTTCGCCTTACAAGCGGCCAATATGGCCAGACCCGAGTTCGATTCCTCCGCCCCTCTCAGTTAACCTTGACCTTAACCTTAACCTTAACCTTAACCACTCAGTTCCCAATGTTTTTTATTATATTTCACTAATTGTGGCCAGTGTGAATTGTCTAGTCCTTTCTGTTTGTTTGTTTCTGTGTACTCTACACACAACTGTTTTGATTACTAAATTTTAACACAGACACCATCACCTCTATTCCACAATTAACATTTATTAGAACAGGAGACCTTAGCAATGAACCTTAGGCAATTCTAACATGTCTTAGAAAATCTATAATTAGAAAACATGAGTTGTGGAGAGATATCTATTTTCTTAAAATTAATTACTCTTATTTATTCACATTAGATGAAAATATAGAATAGGTCAGAATGGTTGGTCCTTACTTTGTATAACTGATGAACTAGAATAATGCTCTGATAAAAACTTTCAAAAGACTGTGAGGAAAGCAAAATATTCAAAATCTCAAAATGTTTGCAGTTTCCCATAGATAAGAGACTAATCGAATTAATATAGACACAAACGTTTAAATGTTTGATGAAACTATTGAAGTAGACAGTTTCCTTTGGACTGCAGAATTAAAACTTCCTCACATTATAGAAGAATGACTTCTTCTCATGATTTAGCTAGGATAAATTCTTTTGATCTTTACTTAATTCTCACCTTACTAGATTGATGTTCCAGAAGAAAAAAAAATTAAACTCTGAAGAGAGTGTGATCTAGAAGAGGAAGGTCCAGAAATGATTTGCAAGAGCTGAATGGGATTCTGGGAAATAGGCATAACAACAACATTAACACTTGACCTTGGTTTTAAATATTTTGTAATATCTATAATCAACAAATGTTCTAGTGCTTTAGACTATCTTTTGAGTAGACTAGAGCTTTGGTCTAAACATAATGGTGGATGTCATTACCTAGACTTCCGTGGTTTCTCTACAATTTACCTGGCTTGTTTCACCAAATTCCAGTTCATGGGTTATCAAATAAGTATGTTAGCTTGAAGTTTTATCTGGTAGTAGTGTCTAAGAATCTAGAGTAGTGTGCCACCTGTTAAAAAATATTGATAATTTCAAATAGCTGTGTTAAAAATGTTTTTATCCTTAATAGACTTAAAATGGGCTGGGAGCAATAATATAGTGAGTAGGGCATTTGTTTTGCATGCAGCTAGCCTGGGTTTTATTCCTCCGCCCCTCTCGGAGAGCCCAGCAAGCAACCGAGAGTAGTCCGCCGGCATGGCAAAGCCTGGCAAGCTGTTACAGATTTGATATGCCAAAAACAGTGACAACAATTCTCACAATGAAGACGTTACTGGTGCCCGCTCAAGCAAATCGATGAACAACGGGAGGACAGTGGTACAGACTTAAAATGCTAATTACAGAAGATTAACAATAATATACATGTGTCTCTCGGAGAGCCCGGTAAGCTGCCGAGAGTATCCCGCCTGTACGGGCAGAGCCTGGCAAGCTCCCTGTGGCATATTCAATATGCCAAAACCAATAGCTATAACAGTTCCCTGACACTGAAAGACCCTTCATTTGTTGAGAAAGACGAGTAAGGAGAGGCTGCTAAAATCTCCAGACTGGGAGGAATAGAAACATTACTGGTGTCAGCTCCAGCAAATCGACGAACAACGGGATGACAGTGATACAGTGATACAGTGAACAATAATTCTAGAGGTTTTA
Organism: Sorex fumeus; assembly: GCF_029834395.1. Classification (NCBI taxonomy): domain Eukaryota; kingdom Metazoa; phylum Chordata; class Mammalia; order Eulipotyphla; family Soricidae; genus Sorex; species Sorex fumeus. The sequence goes on from NW_026606063.1 coordinate 53,641,394, forward strand.
AACACTTCTATAAAAATTGCATGGTTAGTCAATATCTTATCACTCTAATGCTTTCATTATTGCATGATGAATGGGATATCTGAGTTTCACTCTAATGCTTTTATTTCTGACTAGAGGATATCTGACATTCACTCTAACACTTTCTGTAGAGATAAACATGACTTTTTAAGCTGACTATTGCATCTTAACATAGCTAAATTTTTTTATTTTAATATTTCTTTATGTGGGGGTCACACCCAGCTATGCTGAGAACTTATTCCAGGCTTTTGGCTCAGGGGATAACTCCTAGAGGTACTCAGGGGACCATATGTGGTGCCAGAGAGCTAACCAGGTTGGCCACACAGAAGCAAACACTTTAACCCCTGTGCTGTCTCCCTAGTTCTCTACTGTTATTTCTTCTAATTAGCTTTCTGTAGGGGTAAAACTGATGAAATGTGCATTGAAATGTTTATTTATTTATTCCATCTAAGCAAAATTTATAAAACTCTAAAATATCTTGAAAAAAAATTGAATGTCCCACAAATGTCATTTCAAACAATTGCTTTTGGAAGACTTATTTCTGAGGGACAATGTTTTTACTCAGATTTGGATAAGCCCTCTAAGTTCATTAGAGCCACTGCCATGCTCCAGGACTCTTTCTGGATGCTCCGGCTGAGACTCATGCACAACTGAAGCCCCACAGAACAAGATAAGAGGAACTCTGAGACCTTGGACTCCAGGCTCAATGGACCCGGGGACAAAGATTCTCTGCTTGCTCCCACCAACCACAGGTGATGAAAGGATTAAAATCAGGAGTCCCACCCTACCCTGCCCTGTCTGCTTCCACCAACCCCCAGAGACCCAAGGGTTGGATTGTGCACAGAAGACCCACCCTACCCATAAGGGTACCAGATAAATACCTCACCTGCAGACCTCCACTACCTCCAATACCTCCACTACCCAGCTGCCGTCACACTCCAGGATGCTCCAGGACACATTATAAGACACTAAATACCTATCTTCCAGGATTGCCGTACCATATTTGATAGGGTTCAAATATGGTTTGAACCATGGAAACACCTACAAGGGCGATTAAAGACCATTCCAAAAGCCTCTATCCCTCTCGGAGAGCCTGGCAAGCTACCGAGAGTATTCCACCTGCACAACAGAGCCTCACAAGCTATCTGTTATGTATTCGATATGCCAAAATCAGTAATTACAATGGGTCTCATTCCCCTGACTGTGAAGGTGTCACCAATATGGCAGCACTGAGAAGGATGAGAAAGGAGAGGCCGATAAAATCTCAAGGCTGAACTAGGCTGCCACAACAAAGGAAGACAAAAATGATCATCTGTACTTTCATTGCACGTACGCTACCATCAGATGCATCCATCGAGGACCTGATGGTATAAGTGCAAAAGATCAAGTACGACATCATTGGTCTGACCGAGACAAGAAGGCACCAATCTCATCATGCCATTTTCGACACTGGAGAAGAACTGTTCCTCGGAACATGTGATAAAAGAAGTGTTGGAGTGGTCAGTGTCCTTGTCAACACGAACTTGGCCCTGAGCATTGATTCATTCGAATGCCTAACAACCCGAATCGGATGTTTACATTTGAATAGATGTGGCTCACTGCCGGCAGTTTCTATATTCGTTGTCTACGCACTAACATCCAATTATGATGAAGGATAAATTGAGAAGTTCTACATGGAGCTGGAAGAGTTCTATAAAGAAGACCGCACCTTCTACAAGATCATTGTGGGTGATTTTAATGCGAAGATAGGACCGAAAAGATCAGCTGAAGAACTCCACATTGGGACCCATGACCTAGAATGGAACGAACAGGGTGAGAGACTGTCTGAGTTCATCATGTCGACCAAGACCATCCATGGTAACTCACAGTTCCAGAAAGCTGAATCTAAACGTTGGATATGGGAGTCTCCTGGTGGATGGTTCCACGACGAAATGGACCACATCATATTCAATCGACAGTTTTGCCTGACCAATGTTGCTGTTGTCCCAAAATTTCAAATGGGATCGGATGACCGTCTCCTTCATGCAAAATTCTACTTCAAAGAGCGGGGAGAAAGGGCTGCAAAGTTTAAGAAGAGAACTCGCAGAACGACCACCAACGGGGAGCTCTTTCGCATTATTGCTGCAACATGGGGAGATGCCATTGTTGACAACATTGACAAGGAATACAATCGACTGCTTCAGTTCCTCCATGATTGTGCAAGGAATGCCAACAGAGAGATAGACACAAAAAAACACCTGCCTTCGAAAACTTTTGAGCTTATTTGCCAATGTGGTTTGGCGCATGCCTCAAGCAACCACAAGCAAATGTCCGAGCTCGCAAAGAAGAGCAGAAGAGATGTGATAAAGCAAGACCTCAAAGAGAGAAGAGTAGAAGTGCTGGTAGATGTGGTAGAAGCCAGGAAAAGTATTCGTAACACCCACCTGTCCTTCACCAACTACAAAACCAAGCAGACTGCCACCCAACGTCCTGATGGATCTATCACACCTTCCATAAGGACGATGGAGAAGATTATCCATGACTTCTACTCAAATCTCTTTGATAGCCATGTCCACCTGCTAACATACCAAATTCCACAGGATGGATATGTCATTCCCAATGTTCTCTATTCAGAAATCAGACACCACCCGGTGTCAACACCAATGTTGCTGTTGTCCCAAAATTTCAAATGGGATCGGATGACCGTCTCCTTCATGCAAAATTCTACTTCAAAGAGCGGGGAGAAAGGGCTGCAAAGTTTAAGAAGAGAACTCGCAGAACGACCACCAACGGGGAGCTCTTTCGCATTATTGCTGCAACATGGGAAGATGCCATTGTTGACAACATTGACAAGGAATACAATCGACTGCAAGAAACAAACAGCACCCGGCCCAGACAAGGTCAGACCTGAACACCTGAAGAACCTGCCGTCAGTACTCATCAATACGCTGGCTCGGCTCTTCACATGCTACCTGTCTGAATGCAAGGTTCCATCCCAATGGAAAACCAGCAGGACTGTACTACTGTACAAGAAGGGAGACATCCACGACATTGGCAACTATCACCTGATCTGCCTATTGTCTGTCATCTACAAGCTGTTCACTTGAGTTATCCTGAATCAAATTGGCAGAACACTAGATGAAGGACAACCATGTGAGAAAGCCGGGTTCCACAAAGGATTCAGCACCATCAACCATATCCACATGATAACCAAGCTCATTGAGGTTTCTCGGGAGTTCAAGATGCTTCTCCGTCTAACGTTAATTGATTTAAAGAAGGCCTTTGATTCTGTTGAGACGGAAGTGGTCATCGAAGCCCTAGCCAATCTGGGCATTCAAACTCAATACATCAGGATCCTCCATGAGCTGTATTGCAGATTCACTACCAGGATCTCACCATTCTACAAAGAAGTAATCATTGATGTCAAGAGAGGGGTTTGGCAGGGTGATACCATTTCACCGAAACTCTTCAGTGCCACCCTCAAGAACATCATGCAATGACTGGAATGGGAAGGAATGGGAGTGAAGATAGATGTTCGGCAACTACACCACCTCCGCTTTGCTGATGACATTGTTTTAATAACACTAAACATTAGACAAGCAGCACAAATGCTAGCTGGCTTCGACCGTGAGTGTGGAAAGGTCGGACTATAGCTGAATCTTACGAAGACAATGTTTATGAGAAACAGCCTTGTTCCTGATGCTCCATTTGATCTCAACAGAGTGACCATCTCCAAATGCAACAGCTATGTGTACCTAGGTCGAGAAGTCAACATGATAAATGACCTGGCACCTGAGCTGTGCAGGAAGAAGAGAGTGGCTTGGAATGCCTTCAAGAGCATCGAAGAAATAGCTAAGAGGACAAAGTACTTCCAGCTCCAGGCACAGCTCTTTGATTCCACTGTTCTTCCTGTTTAACATATGCCTCAGAGACCTGGACACTACGCAAACAGGATGAGAATGCTATTCAGGTCTTCCAAAGAGGAATTGAAAGAGCTATGCTTGAAGTATCACTTTTCACTCAAATGAGAGAAAGAATCCGAAGTTGCAACCTCCTTCAATAATCAAGAATCAGGGACACTGTCTCATTTGCCAAGGTGTCAAAAACAGATGGGCTGGTCACATAATGAGATTTAAAGACGACTGCTGGACTAGAGCCGTTACTGACTGGATTCCACGGGATGTCAAAAGACCGTATGGCTGCCCACCTACACGGTCAGACTTCTTCATCAAGATCATGAACGATCGGTTTGAGGCTCTTCGTGTTCCTAGAACGAGCAGACGCCATTGGACTACACTAGCACGCGACAGGGACAAATGGAGACATTACTGGCGCCTGCTCGAGCAAATTGACGATTAACAGGAAGTCAAGTGATCAAATGATCTAAGTTCATTATTTTGGTCTTGATATCTTATTGTAATTTGATTATGCATTCATATCATATTATGTTCCCAAACTGCTTGATTTAGAATAATCACATGGTCTCAATAATAAATGGAAAAATGTTTCAATCAATATGAGGATATTATTGGCTTAAATTTTCTTTCACACAAAAAAAGGAATAGGTGAATATTATGTCTAATGCTTTCTAAACATAATAACCTGCCAATGTAGTTGAATAATATGTAGATGATTCAAAGTTCAAAAACTCTCAGATTGAGTAATAGTCTCTGCTTGGCCTAAAACGTGTGCTAATTGCTCTTTATTAGCAATATTCTTTCCTCCTTTGAAAGTGCTAAAATAAATTAACCATTGGAATTCCCTGGTTTAGTAGCTTTATGGGCCAGATACAGGATTTGAATGTCTGATGCAAAAACATAGTTTAATTTATAAAAATTACATAGGTGAGTACTAAAGGCATACTTGCTTACATATTTTTCATAATTTGTTAGAGTTGGAGCTCGTAAAATACTTGTTCAAAAAAAAGAACATCTAATTAGAACAATCCCCTGAATTCCTAGAAAATTTATCACAATGTTTTATGGTATCTAATTTTATTAAGTGAAGACATCCTGGACAATAGATTTTGTTGTGTAGCAATATAGTCATTTGTATTAATATATCATGTTTTAAAAAGAATATTTCTACATCTTATACTATCCCTCAGTGAAGTTTAAGTAGCATGGTGGATATAAAAATAGAGAGTATTCAAAATAAAAGCATACATAACTTACATGATTAATGTATAGAAATTTAACATTCCAGAAGAGTAATCTTTGAATGTTAATCCTTGGGAATCTTCTAGATGTCTCCTCTTCTATTCATGTCTGATACCCCTGAGCAGTGTGTGAGACAAAAGCACAGAGGTGAGGACTAAATTTCAGAATGACCAGTTTCACTATTATAGGCAAGAGCAGTGTTCCTGGAGTCTTTTGCCACCCATGGCCTATTCCTACCCTGTTTCCTTTTTGTGGACACCCTGTTTTACAATTTAGCCCCTAGTCTCATGCTATTGCTTTCCATTTAACATGATTTTCACCTGAGGCTCTTGGAATATCCTGGGACCCTGCAGGGGTTATATGGCCCCAAGCTGAGAAATGCTGGACCGACAAAGTAAACATTTACCCATCTATCTACTAAGTTTTTGAGATATTCAGAAGTCAAAGTTTAAAAGTTTTCACCACTAAATTTTTTTTGTTGCTGGTTTTTGGGGCCACACCCAGCCATTCTCAGGGCTTTACTCTTGGCCCTGGAAATAAGTTACAGGGAATCTCAGGACTTTCTCCTCTAGAAATACTTTCTGGTGATGCTCTAGGAACTATATGCTATGCCCGAAATTAAATCCAGGTTGGCTGCATGCAAGGTAAATACCTTAAGGGTTGTATTTTCTCTCTGGCCCCTTAAAAATACTATTCTGTCCCATGGAAAGACTAATGCCCTGTCCTATCCTGTCATCTTTTCTTTACTCTTCAACTATTGGCTTCACTATGTCTTCCTTAAGGAAGTCTTTCATGTCCATTAACACTTTTTTCTTCACTCTTTTTGGAAAAGAAATACCTTTTTTCTTGTTACTGTTCATTGTTATTATGCTGGAAAATTATGGTAATTGTCTCTACTTTGTAAATTCTAAGCAACTTGGGAACAGGCATCATGTATGTTTTTGCTTATCATTTTATCCTAGAACTTCCAAAAGTCCTGGAAATCAGTACACAAAAAACATTGGTTAACTGATAGCAACTGAAAACACTTTTAGGAGACAGATTCCCATAATCTAGTACCCTTGTTCTGCTCCTCTCCTATAAAAAGAAAGGTTCTTCCACTTGTCAACATAAATCTTTTTTCTGTGCTTTTGTTTCTCATCCAAACTTCTCCCTTTCTCATTCCAACAATTTCTTGTTTTGTTTATGTCTTCACCTGTTCCTCTTTTCTTCAGAACAAGCATTGCTCAAACTTACTTGAATTTGGAATATAAGTAAATAGTAAAGGCCCTCCCATTGATCATCGATTTGCTCGAGTGGGCCCAGTAATGTCTCCATTGGAGACTTTGTTGTTACTGTGTCTGGCATATCGAATACTCTCGGTAGCTTGCCGGGCTCTCCGAGAGGGGCGGAGGAATCGAACTCGGGTCGGCCATGTTGGCTGAGTGCAAGGCAGACGCCCTACCCGCTGTGCTATCGCTCCCCATTCAATTATTTTGTTAAATATGAATATGGAATCAATGCTGGGATTTTTTATTTAACATTATTTTTGGCTAATCAATAAACAACATTCATGCAAGACTTAAGCTCTCTCTAAAATAAGAATCTACCTTATTATTCTATCTCACTACTTCAAAGGCAGATTTATATTTTATTTAAATTATTTTTTCTCTTATATTTTCTAGTTTCTCGCTTCCAATTCACCCCCTCATTACTCCTAAATTCTTTCTGCCCTTACTGCTCTCAACTAAGTTGTTAGTTCTCAGCTACGGATTTATATTGACTTCTGTGTAGCATTTGGACTTACTAAGCCTCTCATTTAAGTTCTCTGTTCTCCATTGATTACCTCTAGTTACCTTTCTTGGTTCTTCTAGTTTTTGAAAGAGATTTTCTTGGCTTAAATAAAGTTCTTCCTCTATTAATATTTTGATATTCCTTACCATTCGAATTTTAATACCTACATTTCCACATATTTCCTGGGCTATCTAATTTAATCAATTATTTAAAATTATTACATGAGATTCAATAAAGTCTGATTTTCAAATCTATAGTCTCAATAATTTGTTAGTTTTTTTTTTCATCTGGATATCCCATAGATTAAATTCAAAACAAAGCCATTCTCATGTCTTTCCCTTTTCTTATTCTAATTTTTGTTTTATTTATTTTTCATTTTAATTTTTTTCTCAAAAATGTTAGTTGTTTGGGTCTGGAGTGATAGTACAGTGTGTAGGGCATTTGCCTTGCATATGGCCGACACGGGTTCAATTCCCAGCATCCCATATGGTCCCCCGAGCACCACCAGGAGTGATTCCTGAGTGCATGCGCCAGGAGTAATCCCTGTGCATTGCCAGGTGTGACCCAAAAAGAAAAAAAAAGTTAGTTGCTTGGGTTATTCAAGTCATAGCCTTGGTTTTCACCCTTATTTTAAGTTCTTTTCTTTCCCTTAACATCCTTATGGGTAACTACAAGTAGCTTTGATTGTATTTCCTCAATATTCTTTTTTTTAAGAAAAAAACCTTTTTTTTTAATTGAATCACTGTGAGATAGACCCTTACAAAGCTATTCATGATTAGGTTTCAGCCATACAGTGTTCCAGCACATATTCCTCCACCAGTGTACATTTCCCTGAAACCTCCTCCTCTTCCTCCTCCACCGCCTTCTTCCTCTTCTTCTTCTTCTTCTTCTTCTTCTTCTTCTTCTTCTTCTTCTTCTTCTTCTTCTTCTTCTTCTTCTTCTTCTTCTTCCTCTTCTTTTTCCTTTTCCTCTTCCTTTTCTTTTACTTCCTTCTCCTCCTCTTTTCCTTCCCCTCCCCCTCCCCCTCTCCCCCCTCCCCTCCCCCTCCCTCCTCCTCCCCCCTCTCTCCTCCTCCCCCTCCCTCCTCCTCCCCCTCCCTCTTCTTCTTCTTCTTCTTCTTCTTCTTCTTCTTCTTCTTCTTCTTCTTCTTCTTCTTCTTCTTCTTCTTCTTCTTCTTCTTCTTCTCTCTTCCTTTTGAGCATTGTGGTTTGCAGATATTGAAAGGTTATCAGTAATATTCATGTACCTGCTTTTAGTACTCAATTTTTGTGGAGCATGGCGATGAGCACTGGAGTAGATAAGACCTGACTTTGCAAAGTGGTCCTGAAGCAAGACCCCGTGGAAGGAAGAATCTGGGCAACAGTTGGCAAGAATAGGGTGTCAGCACTGGGTTCTCAACCTTGAGCCTTACTCGACGTCCTTGTCACATGCACTAAAGCCACAGAAACTGTCACATATGATTAGCAGATTATCCTAACCAAAGCATCTAACCTTGGTTGGAAATGAACCAGGACAAGCAGAGTAGGAAAGGTGATAGGCCCATAGCAGTAAGCTCTATGTGATTGGACCTTCCTATAAGCTGAGACCCTCTATAAAATATGTGTGTATTTGGCAATAAAGTGAGCTGCCATCATCTATTCCTGGAGGGTGTTTCTCTGCAGGATCGTCATCCTTTGCCCCATGTCCAATCACTTACCCAGACCTGGTGCACAACGGTTCCAGGCACCTTGGGGAAAAAATGTTTCCCAACAAATTCTTGTCCAAAATGATCTTTTTCAGTTATTATTATCATACTAGTCCTTTCTCTATCTTACCTACCCTCCATTCCACACAGTTATACCTTTTTCTCCCTTTCTAGTCACTGCCGCCAGTTTATTTTAGAATTTGTTTTCTCTAAGCATGATTTCTAGAATACCTTCATAAGAGATTTCCTTATATTTCCAGTTTTAATATTCCTACCAGAATGATTTTTCTTATATGTTCAGTGAGAAACATTCTTCACTGGATCACCAAACTGTCAACACATTTTCAAACTCTTTAATTGTCATCTATGTCTTTTTGTGCATAGACCATATTTTATTTTCTATATCCTATGAGTACCTCTTTAAAATCCTGTTTAAGTCATATTATACTACTGATTATTTTCCCCAAGAACTCATGTTCTTTTACATTTAGGGCTAATTCTCCTATTTATATTAAGTCTTCTTTCATATTCCCAGAATAACTAGGTACTCCATTTACTTTCTGTTATAACAGAATCCCATAATTGTTTTTATTATCGATATGAATGATCAAGAGAATAAAAGTGATGTTCTTTTTCTAGCATCACCTTTATTTATATACAAACACAACATAAGGGAGAAGATGAAAATCTGATTTAATTTCCTAGTAGAAACTCACGGTCAAAGATCAGGCCACTAGGGTAGCAATTTGAACTCCTCTATTCTATTTATTAATTTAACTACATTAATAAAATAGTGAATATGATTTCTTTCAGTTCCCAGGAAAGATTATAAAGCCTTTTATTCTTTCCAACATATTCTCTTTTTGTTTTGTTTCTATAATGTTAAGTGCGGGTTAGCTGAGGAGTTTTTTTCTTGCTACTTGTGACTAGATAATATTCCTTCTTCTTTTGAGTAGTTCCAATCTCAATAATTTTAAGATTTTTTCTGGATCCAAAGTGATAGTACAGCACATAGAGAGTCTAACTTTCATGCATCTGTCTCAGATTTGATTCCTGGCACCACATATATCACCCAAAGTCCAAGAGAAGAAAGCCCTAATCATGACTGGGTGTGGTCCAAAAACAAAATCCAAAACCAAAAGATTAAGTTTTCTTTTTTAAAATTTTTATTTTACTGTAGTTTATAATATAATATGATTAGAACAGTTTTAACATTTACGGTTTTGATGTAAAATTTCACTGCACTTTTACCAACACCAAAATGCCAAAGACCCTCTGTTACTGTCCTCATTTTGCTAAGTTAGCCCACTTTTTCCTTTCCAACCTTCCTTTCCAGTCTACCTTACCCTCCCCCTCACTGCTTATAATTCAAGGAAAACATTTGTTACATTTAATACTGTTTATCCTCTTGATTTGCTTCTCTATACATCACAGATGAGTGTGATCATCTGGTATTTGTTCTTCTCCCTCTTATTTCATTTAATATGATACCTTTCAATTATATCAAAGTTGTGCAGTAAGGCCGACTATTTTATTTATTCTGTGCACTGTAGTACTGTCCTCCCATTGTTCGTCAGTTTATTCCAGCAGCCCCAGTAATGTCTCCAATGTGAAACTTGTTGTTACTGTGTTTGGCATATTGAATACATCGTGGGTAGCTTGCTAGGCTTTGCTGTGAGGGAGAGATACTTTCAGTAGCTTGCTGGGCTCTGCAAGAGGGGCAGAGGAATCGAACTTGGGTCAGCCCGGTCACCCAGGTCAGCCGCGTGCAAGGCTCCAGCCCATCTATTCTGTAACAATGAAATATTCCATAATCTCTTCCTATATGTGTATATGTATATGTATCATGTGATATAATTGTAACTTCTTTATCTTCACTTAATCACTTAATCACTTAACTTCCCGTTAGTCGTCGATTTGCTCCAGCGGGCGCCAGTAACGTCTCCATTTGTCCCTGTCACGTGCTAGTGTAGCCCAATGGCATCTCTTCGCTCCGGGAACATGGAGGGCCTCAAACCGATCGTTCATGATCTTGACAAAGAAGTCTGACCATCTGGTAGGTGGGCGGCCACGCGGTCTCTTGACATCCCGTGGAATCCAATCAGTAACAGCTCTAGTCCAACGGTCGTCTTTAAATCTCATTACGTGACCAGCCCATCTGATTTTCGACACCTTGGCATATGAGACAGCGTCCCTGATCCTTGATCGTCGACGGATGTCAGAACTCCGGATTCGTTCTCTCATTTGAGTGAAACGTGTTATTCCAAGCATAGCTCTTTCTATTCTTCTTTGGGAGACCTGAATGGCGTTCTCATCTTGTTTGCGTAGGGCCCAGGTCTCTGAGGCATATGTTAATGCAGGAAGAACAGTGGAATCAAAGAGATGTGCCCGGAGCCGGAGGTTCTTCGTCCTCTTAGCTATTTCTTCGACGTTCTTGAAGGCGTTCCAAGCCGCTCTCTTCCTCCTGCGCAGTTCGGGTGCCAGGTCATTTGTCATGTTGACCTCTCGACCTAGGTACACATAGCTGTTGCATTCGGAGATGGTCGTTCCATTGAGAGCGAATGGGGCGTCAGGAACAAGGCTGTTTCTCATAAACATTGTCTTCGTAAGATTCAGCTATAGTCCTACCTTTCCACACTCACGGTCAAAGTCGGCCAGCATTTGTGCCGCTTGGCTGATGTTTGGTGTTATTAAAACAATGTCATCAGCAAAGCGGAGGTGGTGTAGTTGCCGACCATCTATCTTCACTCCCATTCCTTCCCAGTCCAGTCGTCGCATGATGTTCTCGAGGGTGGCACTGAAGAGTTTCGGTGAAATGGTATCACCCTGCCGCACCCCTCTCTTGACATCAACGATCGCTTCTTTGTAGAATGGTGAGATCCTGGTAGTGAATCCGCAATACAGCTCACGGAGGATCCTGATGTATTGGGCTTGAATGCCCTGATTGGCTAGGGCTTCAATGACCGCTTCCGTCTCAACAGAATCAAAGGCCTTCTTTAAATCAATGAACGTTAAGCAGAGCGGCAACTTGAACTCCCGAGAAACCTCAATGAGCTTGGTTACCGTGTGGATATGGTCGATGGTGCTGAATCCTTTGCGGAACCCTGCTTGCTTGCATGGTTGTCCTTCATCTAGTGTTCTGCCAATCCTATTCAGGATGACTCGAGTGAACAGCTTGTAGATGACAGACAATAGGCAGATCGGGCGATAGTTGCCAATGTCATGGATGTCTCCCTTCTTGAACAGTAGTACGGTCCTGCTGGTTTTCCATTGGGACGGAACCTTGCATTCAGACAGGTAGCGAGTGAAGAGCCGAGCCAGTGTATTGATGAGTACTGACGGCAGGTTCTTCAGGTGTTCAGGTCTGACCTTGTCTGGGCCGGGTGCTATTTGCTTCTTTACCAACGAAATGGCGTGTCGGATTTCGGAAGGGAGAACGTTAGGAACGACATACCCATCCTGTGGAATTTGGTATGTCGGCAAGTGGACATGGCTATCGAAGAGATTTGAGTAGAAGTCATGGATAATCTTCTCCATTGCCGTTCTGGAGGATGTGATGGATCCATCAGGACGTCGGAGGGCAGTCATCTTGGTCTTATAGTTGGCGAAGAACAGGCGGGCGTTACGAATACTTTTCCCGGCTTCTTCCGCATCTACCAGTACTTCTGCTCTTCTCTCTTTGAGTTCTTCCTTGATCGCATCTCTGCACTGCTTTGCAAGCTCAGATGTTAGCTTGCGGTTGCCTGAGGCATGCGCCAAACCATGCTGGCGAATTAGCTCAAGAGTTTTCGAAGATAGGCGACTTTTTGTGGCTATCTCTCTCTTGGCGTTCCTCGCACATTCATGGAGGTGCTGAACCAGTCGATCGTATTCCTCGTCAATGTTGTCAACAATGGCATCTTCCCATGTTGCCGCAATAGTACCAAAGAGTTCCCAGTTGGTGGTCATTCTGGGAGTTCTCTTTTTGAACTTTGCAGCCCTTTCTCCCCGCTCTGTGAAGTAGAATTTTGCACGAAGGAGACGGTGGTCCGATCCCGTTTGAAATTTTGGGACAACAGCGACATCAGTCAGGCAAAACCGTCGATTGAATATGATGTGGTCTATTTCGTTGTGGAATCGTCCACCGGGAGACTCCCATGTCCATCGTTTAGATTCTGCCTTCTGGAACTGTGAGTTACCATGAATGGTCTTGGTCGACATGATGAACTCAGACAGTCTCTCACCCTGTTCGTTCCATTCTAGGCCATGGGTCCCGATGTGAAGTTCTTCAGCTGATCTTCTCGGTCCTATCTTGGCATTAAAATCACCCACAATGATCTTGTAGAAGGTGTGGTCTTCTTTATAGAACTTCTCTAGCTCCATGTAGAACTTCTCGATTTCTCTTTCATCATAATGAGATGTTGGTGCGTAGACAACGAAGATAGAAACTGCAGGCAGTGAGCCACATCTATTCAAATGTAAACGTCCGATTCGGGTTGTTAGGCATTCGAATGAATCAATGCTCTTGGCCAAGTTTGTGTTGACAAGGACACCGACGCCTCCAACACCTCTTTTATCGCATGTTCCGAGGAACAATTCTTCTCCAGTGTCGAAAACAGCATGGTGAGATTCGTGCCTTCTTGTCTCGGTCAGACCAATGATGTCGTACTTGATCATTCGCGCTTGTACCATCAGGTCCTCGATGGATGCATCTGATGCTAGCGTACGTGCATTGAAAGTACAGACGATCATTTTTGTCTTCCTTCGTTGTGGCAGCCTAAGTCGGCCTTGAGATTTTGTCGGCCTCTCCTTTCTCATCCTTCTCAGTGCTGCCATGTCGGTGAAGCCTTCAGGGTCAGGTGAATGAGACCAGTTGTAGTTACTGGTTTTGGCATATCGAATACACAGCGGATAGCTTGCCAGGCTCTTCCGTGCGGGCGGAATAATCTCGGTAGCTTGCCAGTCTTTCCGAGAGGTATAGAGGCTTTTGGGGTGGCCTCTAATCACCCTTGTAGGTGTTACCATATTTGAACCCTATCAAATATGGTATCTATTTAAAAAGTTGTTGGACATTTAGGTTGTCTCTAAATCCTAGCTATTGTGCTTAGAACTGCAATGAACGTTGGTGTGTATACATCTTTTAAATAGCAAAGTCACAACCACCTGTTTTCCCACATTAATGATAGGTATTGACATAATTAAAACAATTTTATGCTTGGTTCAGAAAAGAGATCTTGCTATATAGGTTTGGGTTCATAAGAAGAAATTTACTTACAAATTTACTAATATCAAACAAAAACAAACAAACACTGTCCTCCTGTTGTTCATCAATTTGCTCGAGGGGGCCCAGTAACGTCTCCATTTTGAGACGTGTTGTTACTGTGTTTGGCGTATCGAATACATCACGGGTAGCTTGCCAGGCTTTGCCATGTGGGCAGAATACTCTCCGTAGCTTGCCAGGCGCTCAGAGAGGGGCGGAGGAATTGAACGCGGCTCAGCCGGGCTGCGTGCAAGGCAAATGCCCTACCGCTGTACTATTGCTCCAGCACTTAACTAATATCATTGAAGTTAAGTCTATCATCTTATTTCATGAAACCTAAGACCATAATTAGCACATTTTTTATACTTCTTATTTTATTTCTGGCATTGGGGTCACACCTGGTGCTAAGTGCTTATTCCTGGCTTTGCACTCAGGAATTACCCCTGGAGATGTCTGGGGGACCATATGAGAAGCCAGGTAGGGATGAACCAAGGTTGGCCACATGTAAGGCAAATGCTCTATCCGTTATACTGTTGCTCCTGCCCCTTAATCTCTATTTTTGTTTCTTTTCTAATCCCTTCTCGTGTTCCCAGTGTTACATAAAAATGTCTGTCTACTGTCTACTGTCAAAAGGTTTGATATTATTCTGAGAATAAGATGTGAACACCATCTCATAGTAGAGTCTGCTCTTATGTATTTTTTTAACCTCATTCTTTGCCTTGCTTGTAATTCTTTAGTCACATAGGTTTTATTTAATTTCTTTAAATAAAGCAGTCTTCTTCCAGCATTAGTCTTTGCACATGGTATTTTCTGTCTGAATGTTCTTTTTATTTAGGGGTCTATATTTCTTCTTTTAGGTCTCAATCGAAATATCACTCTCTCAAGCCCTCCATTCCTCTAAGACTTATACTCCTCATTTGGGTTTTATAAAAATATCATAGCTTGTAATTATAATCTGTTTTATCCATTTTATTAAAGGATCATGAACCTAGGAACTAGACATATCTGTTTTGTTCACCCTTATATCTTGTCATATACCTTCAGATACTCAGATTCACCACCTGTAATTAATTACCACCTATAATTAATATGCAAAATGTGAATATTTTAGGTAAAAAAACTTAATATGTTCTTTGGGCTTTTTTTTTCTTTTTTCTTTTGGCTTCTGGGCCCCACCATACTTGGGGTAATGCTTGGGGCTTACTCCTGGCTTTGTGTTTAGGGATCACTCCTGATGGTCCTCAAGGGACTATATGCAGTGGCAAGAACCAAACTGGGCTAGGCCATGTGCCAGACAAGTGTCCTAACCCTTGAACTATCTTCCTAGTCCCATTAATCTGTCTTTTGAGAGGGGTTGAAATGGTAACCTAACCTCTTGACCATTGCATCTTCCACTCACGTTCTTTTGAATCAGTATTTATTTATTTATTTATTTATATCCTTTCCAGTTCCCTGAGTGCTTTTATGGCAGTGTTGTCTCAGACTAGTAGAGAAGCTCAGACTTGAATACCTATGAATTTATAATATGGGTTCCAAGACTTTAACTAAAATCTGATGATTTTTGGAAGACGGATTATAAATTTTCCATTTCCTTTATCTCTGATTATGACCACAGTTTCCTCTGTCTCCAGTGGCCCTATATGTAATTAGGCAAACATTACTCTATGCCTATGGTAGTTGACTTATCTTTGCACTTTTAGTTGACTTCCATCTGTCACTTCCTTTTCCCACGTCTTCAGTAGCCTATTAATTTTTTTAAAGAACAAATCACTTGCATGAATCCTTCCTGCAGACTCTGCTTTTGGAGAACTCTATCTGAGGTATAACACTTCACAGGAAAGGTTTTAAATGTTTTTTAAAATGCTCTTTGGTGCGTACTGTTGACCTAGGTTGTCAGTCAAATACTGAATTATTTCTTATTTAAACAGGCACAGTTGAAGAACATACTCCCAAGGCCTTAGTGATCCTTCCACCCAATGGCTTGTTTTATTGATGAGGGATTGAGAAGCAGAAGGGAATGTGCTCTGCTCAAGGTTACAGCCTTTATGAACAGTAGGGTGGCAGCTAAGACTGTTATCCTGATATTCCTGACACCCAGATTCATGCTTTATATCAAAAAGTTTTCATAAATTTAAGTTGGATAATTAAAAATGGATGAAAGAAACTAAACATTATTAAAGTAAAACTGTCATTCAGGTGAAAATAATTCATTGAAGTATTAAAAAACCATTAAATTACAACCTGTATAGAAACTGAACCACTAGCAACTTACAGCAACTTATAGTTATTTACTATTCTGCTGTTAAGCAAATGTCTTTTATTCTAATACTTCTTACACTGGGTAAACATATAGCTGTGGAGTGTATGTGCATGCATGATTTATATATTATAGCATTGAGTCAAATGAAACTTCTTTTAAAAAGTTGGAATATTATAAGATTACCATGAAAATCTACTGTAAAACTGTTTCAAAAATTGTGGTGAGTAATGGCTTCATATCTCTTATTTAAGAGGCCTCAAAGTACCTTAAGTATATTGTAGTTTTGACTTATGAGGTTCTCAGACAAGACATAAACTCATATTTTTTGTAGCCACTATTATTCAAAGTGATGGACTCAACCTAGACTGTAATTGATTTATTAGATTTTTAATTCAGATGATGAAGCTAACACATAACTCCAAATTCTCTGTTTAATGAAAAGGTCCTAATATCTGAACTAGCACTTAATCACTTGGTGTCTAAAACTAATTTAAGCAATGTTGTAAATACCACTTGATAAAACAACAACTGATTGATGTGAATATGTGTGAGATGATCATATGCTAATGCATGCACTCATCGCTATGTGAAGAGGATTTTTTCTTGTAACACTGATTTCATTGTTACTAAAGGATCAGAAAACTATTATAATTTTAGTAGATGAAGGCGCAGGATTGCAAATTAAAATATCCCTTAAAGTCTGTTTATGATAGCATTACTTTAACTGAGATTAAAACACACACAGTGTGATTCTTTTAAAATAGAGTTAAAAGGGAATTATTTATTCCTTAATTACTATCAGGGACAAATAAATTAAATGTGCAGTTCTATATAAGCAGATATTTTAGAAAATTTTTGACTTACATTCCTATAAGTTTTATGTTTTTTTTTAATTTAGATATAAGCTTTAGGGATGTGATTTGGGAATGTGATTTCACACCTATTCAAAATATATGTTACAATACTGCCAGAGAATATATCCCTCTGTCACAGTCTAAAGTCTTTTTTATTTTTTTGCTTTTTGGGTCACACCCAGCTGATGCTCAGGGGTTACTCCTGGCTCTGCACTCAGGAATCACTCTTGGCGGTGCTTGGGGGACCATATGGAATGCTGGGAATCGAATCCGGGTCAGCCACATGAAAGGCAAATGCCCTACCCGCTGTGCTATTGTTCCCACCCCAAAAGTCTTATGTTTTGATAACAGAATATGTTTTGTTAAGACTTATGTTTTTATAACATAATATGTGGTAGTATACAGAATTATTGTTGCCTTCTTTCACAGGACACTTTTTTCCACATTCTTAAAAACCATATGTCTATCCCTATTTCATTTTTAGATAGAAATTGGAGTCGTTTTACTTCTTTAAGCATTTATGTCACCTGTGTTTTTCAATTTTCCAGAGTTCTGCCATAATATACCTGATTACATTTTCTGATGTTTTATTTAATTGATAAAACTGTATGTTACTCCTGATTTTTTCATTCAGCTAATATTTAGTGAGTTAGTAATTATTCAAGATATTGAGTCATACAAGAGAAAGAGTAAATGGCCCTGTCTTTGAGTGTTTTGGAATATCCTCAGCTATGCATGTTTTCATATGTGATCTACCTCCCTAGACATGGTCCAGTTTTGAGGGAATGGGTCTTCCCTAGCAGTGTCCCGGAGAGTTTAAGGACCTTTCTCAGAGACACTCAGCCAATCAGAGAAGAAGTTAAATGAAGAGCTGGAGGATGCGATAATGCTCAGGTTCTGCAATTTCAGGGAGTTCTTTATCTGATGAAACTTTGGAAACCATGTGATGTCAGGAATCAAATCTCAGGAGAGAATATAGCAAGTAATCTCCCCTATCCCCTGTGCTCTCTCTCTGGTTCACATTAATTTTTATTTAATGTAAATAGTATAAACTGTCACTAGAAATTTTGACTCAGCCCATAAATTATGTTCTTTTGCTCACATTTTTTATTACAAACTAATTAAAATATGGGGGTTTTTCATAAGGCATGTTGTCTTCTAATTTCTTCCCTTAATAATTCCTAAAGTTAACACACCTAAAGTAATTTTTAAGTATTTCATGTCATCTACCTAAATTAAAAATACTTTTGAATTTTTTTCTGTGACTTGACTTTTACTTTCAAATCTGTAAAAAGCTGATAGACTTTAATATTCCACTTTATTGAAACTGTAGTTAAAGGGTAATTTAAGAAAGATTCATGTACAGAATCTTGCAAATTCCATAGTACTTCATCTTTCTCTTAATTTATTTCAAGTGATGATAACACTTAAAACAAATTGGTTCTTAAAAAAATATAAATGAGGGATGTAGAGACAGTACAGAAGGTATGGCACTTGCCTTACATGTGACTTCAATCCATTATACTCCCTATAGTCCAACCTGCCGGGAGTCATCCCAGAGCACTGAGCAAGAAGTGAGCCCTCAGTACAGCCAGGTGCGAACAAAAACAAAATGAAAAAGAAAAAGTTTCCTATATTTTTTTTGCCTCATGGGGCAACTATCATTAATAATTTGTTGTTTCTTTTTCAATAATTCTTTTTTGTTGTTGTTTTTGACTCATGCCCAACAGTGTTCAAGACTTATTCCTGGCTTTCACAGGAAACTGTATAAGGAGCTGGGAATTGAACTCAGGTTAACTGCATGCAAGGCAATCACTCTGCCCACTGTACTATCACTCTGGCTTCCCTTTCCATAATTTTAATGTATATTTTAATATAAATGGTATCATATTATACATTTCTTCATTCTTGCTTACATATCACATAAACATTTCTTTTTCACAAATGTAAAGTATATTCTTTACCCTGTTGAATATTTCATTTTATTCCTGTATGGATATGCTATATTTAATAAACTCATTATGTACTGACATTAAAGCTGAGTTTTAGAATTTTTCAGCATAGGAAACATGGTATGTATATAAGGGTACAGTTCTTCATGTGTTAATATAAAAAGTTTTAGAAGTGAGTTAAATCAATTTGAAGTAAAATTTTGGAATGTATTATTATATTTCCCAGTAGAAAATATTAATAATTTCACACACCTGTGTCCAAAATACTAGAGTTTTCATTTCCTTTCATATTTTCTAGCAAGATCAACCTTTCTAATTATTATCCATCTGATATTTTGTTTTAATTTTTGTCTATGCGATTCAGTAATTATCTTTTTTATAGTAATTTGCCACTTGTCTATTTTTGTATTTTGGTGACCTTTTATTTTTATTTTTAGAATATACTGAGATCTTTTGAGTTAAATGTTTCACAGCTTTGTCTTTTAATATGTGCCTTTTACTTCGTGTATATGTGCTGTGAAATCTGAAAAACTTTCTGCAATGTTAATTTATCTTTAATCAACTCTTCTCAGATCTAATTGAATAATAAATAACTGTAATAGTATTCCAATATCAAAATGGAACTTTTGATATAGATATAGAGGTTTATAATGAAAACACTGCAGATAACAATATATAAACTTATTCAAAGTAATATAATCTTTTCAAAAATCACAATTTCGTGATTATTAAATAATCATAATAATAATGCCAGTCTCATAAGAGAATATATATTATCATGAGAATATGTATTTTCTAAATGAGACAAAATTCGAGTAACATTTTGTCACTTCTTTTTAAGTATTCTGATTATAGAAATCTAGCATATAATGGCACTTAGATAAGTATTTTGTCAGCCCTATATATTTCTCTTGGTTTGCTTTTGGCTTATAGAACTCATATTTTCTTTGACTCTAAAACATCACTGACAATATTTTCTTAATGCTAGGTATGTAACTTCTCTTGATAGAGACAAAATTGACACAAATTCTCTGGTGATTGTCTGGATGCCTCCTTACCTGCACTGAGTTTCAACGTCCTCTCTGTTGCAGATTGGAGACTAATATTTTTGATGAAAAGCAATCACCTTGGGCTTTTTCTACTCTGGAGAAGCCATGTTTTTCCTTGAACATGTATCTCTCTCTCTTCCCTTACATTTCTCTTAGTAATTTTGTTTAAATAAAATTATTTTATTTCACAAAGAGCAATTTTTCTCCCTTAAGCAATTTTTCACCCCTGCTTTTTATCAATATTATTCATCTTACTTTTTTTTTTCATCTGAACATTTCTCTGGAAACCCTGTGGTTATCATTTATCTTTTTTTTTCAAACTTTATTTAATAGATGGCTTAGCTATCTGAAATAACTTTTGGGACCTTTTCCTCCTCTCTCTCTTTTTTCTAGACTATGTCCCATTCACCATTACCAATATTTTTGTAATTTAAGGACAGGTAGATTATGCTAGTACCAAATATGATAAGATTTTATTACCAACACAATGGAAAATATCAAAGGCAGGTAAGAAAATACTGAAAGAGAAAGATGGGAGGAAATCTGAAGGTAAACTATCAGTGGGCTACTTCTAGCACACTTTGTGAAACTAGCAGAGTGATGAAGGCAAATATAAAATGAAGTAGAGAATATTTATCACAGGGGTTTACCATAAGCCAGGAGAAGTTGGTTTGCTACATGATTTTGAGAATTGGCCGAAGGTTTATTGACTGACAGTGAAGGAGGAAATTCTTTGGTGAAGGACTTGGTGCTGGAACCGCTTTTGTGACATGAAACTCTATTAAAAGTATTGTAAATTATGGTGCCTCAAATAAAAAAATGATTTTAGAGAGATTTCTTACACTGTTCTTTTGGTCTAGTCTAGGGTTCCTTCAATTCTCTCTGAATTCAGTGGTTTCTCTTCTAATTTCATTTATTGTTCTTAAATAAACACAGAAGCATCGTATTGTCACAGATCAATAGTTCAGCTTTATGAAAATCCAGACTTTGCATAGTTGGGTCATAACGTTCAGAATTAATAAAAAGACACAAATCCTTTGAATGGATGTATTAATACTCTTACAAATCATTGATAGTATTTATAAAACACTTTCTATTATAAAGTCCTTTGACAAAAATGATAGAAGGTAGTCTAATAAGTCCTTGATATATCTATATCACTACTAAAGTGCCTATTGCCAAAATGGAAACTGGACTCATTTCACTCACCTTAACTTTTCACTCACTTCTCTCTAGTAACTGCCATAGTTTCACACAGTCTAGGAGTTAGTGGGTCATTTTTCATAACACTTTAGTTATTTAAATTTTACATATAAGTGAAACTATTAATTTTATTTGCTTCTTTATTTCACTTACTATAATTACCCCAAATCTATTTTATTTTAAAAATAACACTTTCATATTCTTAATATCAAAGTTACAATATAATGAGTGTACTATACTACACAATACTAATGCTTTATTCAGCTATATACCCATGGGTGTTTGTGCTGATGTCATCTTTTGGCTACAGTAAATAATGCTGCTCTCAATGGAATGGGAAAATAGCTTTTAAAGTTAGTGTTTCCAGGAATGGAGTGATAGTACAGTGGGTAATGTTTCTGCCTTGTACTGCAGCGAACCAAGGTTTGATCTCCATCCCATCTAATCCCGAGTCTGCCAGAAATTATCCCTTAGTGCAGAGTCAAGTGTAAGCCCTGAACATACACTCGGTGAAGTTAAAAAAAAAACATGTTTTCATATTTTTTTGTACAAATATCTATATCCCTGAATGAAGTTCACTTAGTCATGTTGGTTGATTTTCTTGAGGAGACTTCAAATTAAGTTTGCCAGCATTTTGTTGAAGTGTTTTCATCTATATTCATTGGAAAAATCAACGTAGTGTCCAAGAAGAGAGCTCAGGGGAGTAGAGTGCATACCATGCATGTAGGAAGCCTGAATTTGATCCCCAAATCTATATGATCTCCTTAACAATATCAGTATCTGGTATTACTGGTACCAAACTGTACCAAACTACTGGGTCTGAGCACTGAATTCCCAGCCCAGGTTAAATAGCAGCACTGTCACTGTCCTCTCGTTGTTCATAGATTTGCTCTAGCGGCGACCAGTAACATCTCCATTGTGAGACTTGATGTTATTGTTCTTGACATAGCAAATATATCATGGGAGCTGTCAGGCTCTGCCTTGCAGGTGGGATACTTTTGGTAGTTTGCTGGGCTCTCTGAGAGGGACAGAGGAATTGAATCCGAGTCAGCCTCATATTCAGCAAATGCCTTACCACAGTTCAATTCCTTCACCCCTTTCAGAGAGCCTGGGAAACTACTGAGAGTATCTAGCCCACACGGTAAAGCCTGGCAAGCTACCCATGATGTATTCAATATTCCAAAACACAGTAATAACAAGTCTCACAATGGAGACATTACTGGGCCCGCTCGAGCAAATCAATGAACAACAGGAGGACAGTGCTATTATTTAACCATAGCCAGGCTAAATAATAAATCACCCTTCCCCCAGTCTCTTAAACACTAATTGTACCCTCCCCTACTTAAAGAAATAATGGTCTACTTTTATTGTACTGTGCTTTTTGGTTTAGGGAATAGAATGATATTGACCTGTCCTATATCAATGTACTTGGGAGTATTCTCTTCTGTTTGATTTCTTTTTTTTTTCTTTTTGGGTCAAACCTGGTGATGCACAGGGGTTACTCCTGGCTCTGCACTCAGGAGTTACTCCTGGTAGTGCTCAGGGGACCATATGGGATGCTGCGAATCGAACCCGGGTTGGCCGTATGCAAGGCAAACACCCTGTGCTATCTCTCCAGCCCCTTGTTTGATTTCTTTTGGAAGATTATCAGGATGGGTATTTGCTCTTTGAAAATTTTGTAGACTTATAGGTGAAGCCATGCAATTCTAAGATTTGCTCTTGGCGAGGTTATTGATTACTGTTTCGATTTCTGAACTTACAATTGGTATGTTCAAGGTATCTCATTTCAATTTGGTCATAGAAAAATTGTATGACAAAACTTGTGCCCATTTATTTTCTCTAGGTTATCCAATTTTTTAGTGTCAGTTATAATCTTGACTCTTTTAATTTTGATTGATTTGGGAGGTAGAAGGGGTTTTGAGCTGCACCTGGCAGTGTTTAAGGGTCAGTTTTGGTGGCGCTCTTGAGGCGATCTACAGCAATGTGGGTAGAACTGAGGTCAACTGCACGCAAAACAAGTGCTTAACCTCTCTGTATCTCTCTAATCCTGAATTTTTCTTGTTATTATCTGGTGTTTCTCTTACTTTCATTGGTGAGCCTAGTGAAGGATTCAACACTTTCACTGGTTCTTTTAAGAATGAACTCTTGGTTTAATTGATCTTTTGAATCATCATTTTAAATTCTTTCTCACTGATTTTTTCTCTACTTTTATGCTCAAAAATTTGCTAATTTGGGGGTTCTGTTTGTTCATCTTTTTCTAGTTCTTTTTCCAGGTAAAATTTTAATTTATTTGAGGTTTTTTGTTTTTTTTTTACTATGTCTATGCAAACTTGCATTGCTTTGAAATTCCTTTTCAATAATGCTACTGCAGGATAACAAGGGCTATAATAACTCATTTCTTTATTTATGTGTTCTCCAGATAATTTTAATTTATACCTTGATCTTTTAATTAATCCAATTGTTATGAAGAAGCATGTTTCTTAGTTGTCACATGTTTAAGGTTTTTCCTATTCTCTTTTTGTTGTTGATTTCTGGTCTCATATATTACAATCATTAAAGAACTCAATGTGATTCAATATTCACACTTTTATTAAGACTTCATGTCCTAACTTATGATTTATCCTTATTATTTCATCTGCACTTTAAAGGGATTTGTATTTTTTTTGGAATAGAAATTTTTATATTTATTTATTAAGGCAATTTCTTCCATTTACTTTATGTAATTATTTTCTCATTAATTTTATTAATTGAATGCTGCAAGAAGAATGTTGAAATACTACCCTTTTATTGTCTTTCAGTCAATGTATTCCTTGGCATCTACTGATAATTGTGTTTTATATCTGGATGTCACGTGAATTGGTTTAAAATACAATAAACACATATTAAAATTACTTTGATTATTAAAAGTTTATTTTATGATATATGAAAGTTTCTACCCCTTTTCACTAATGCTGAGTACCTTGCTCCTGCCTTTTACATGAGTCTATGTTTGTCTGATGTGAGACTCATGTATGTGTAAAGGTAAAGGTAAAGGCCCTCCCGTTGATCATCGATTTGCTCAAGCGGGCCCAGTAACGTCTCCATTGGAGACTTTGTTGTTACTGTGTCTGGCATATCGAATACTCTCGGTAGCTTGCCGGGCTCTCCGAGAGGGGCAGAGGAATCGAACTCGGGTCGGCCATGTTGGCCGCTTGTAAGGCGAACGCCCTACCCGCTGTGCTATCGCTCCAGCCCATAAATATGTAAATATTATAAATATGTAAATATTATAAATTATAATTATAATTATAAGTAAACTTTGAGCACTGCTGAGTGTGAACCAATCTCCCTCCTTGCACTGTAAAACAAATAAATTTTATCTTATCACATTATGCATTTAAGGAATAATTTTTATTTTTTATTGTTGTTAATAAAAATAATAAGGGCTGGAGCCATAGCACAGCGGGTAGGGCGTTCGCCTTACAAGCGGCCAACATGGCCGACCCGAGTTCGATTCCTCCGCCCCTCTCGGAGAGCCCGGCAAGCTACCGAGAGTATTCGATATGCCTGACACAGTAACAACAAAGTCTCCAATGGAGACGTTACTGGGCCCGCTCGAGCATGTATGTGTAGGATAGACAAATTCTTCTTTATTTTAAAATCCATCCAGCCACTTCAGGTCTTTTTAGTGATGAGTTCAGACCACTACTATTTAAGGTGATTATTATCACTACCATTCATCTCATCATCATTTTTATTATTATGGTTTTGGGTTATCCCCAATGGTGCTCAGGGCTTACTCTGGCTCTGTGCTTAGGATCATATCTTGCAATTCTTAGGGAACCACATGAGGTGTCAGGGATTGGATCCTGTTTGACTGTGTGCAAGAAAAGCATCTTATTTGCTGTACTAACTCAACGACCCCTAGAGTGATATTATTATGTAGGACCTACTTACTGACATTTTATCTTTGTTTTCTTGTTTTATATTTGTTACTTTATTTTTCCCCCATTTATTTCAAACTCTCCTTTGGTAGTTTATTTCCACAATGAATGGTTCCCTTTTTGTCTTTTAACATCACTGTTCCATTTGTTTATTTATTCCTTTGTTTCTGTGGTTACCATTGATCTGGAGACAAAGGAACAGGAGGAAGATAGGCAATGGGAGATTAGAAAACAAAATGACTCCTGAGAAAAGTTCCTGAAAATGGTCCCAGGATATGCAAAACATAATATTCTCTAACATTTTGCTCTTCCTTGAGCCCTTTATCTTGTCATTTTGCATGTCTTAAAATGAATAGAGTGCTCATTCATTTCCTAGTTAAAAAAAATAAAAGGAGGTTTTTCAATTTCCCCAGGTATCCTGCTTAAGAATACCCCAAGTCCTAGCTTCCCATTCCTGGTTTCCCCTATTCCTCAAGTAGTCTCTACTGAATTCTGAATTCAGCCTACATGTCTCAGTCTTCTTTGAGTCTTGATTGCCTAAGGACAAGAACTTGAACACATGATAACACTACAAGGATGTATCAGATGCACCTTATCTAAAATATGACACTGATATTTACACATCATAATATAATTATTTTAATTATGTTCTTTACTTCCTTTTATTTTTTATTTATTTTGCATTTCTTTCACTGCTGTTTATGTGTTTCTTATTGTGTTACTATTTATCATCTTGTTCATGGTTTTGTGTTCCTTTGTTTCTGCTTTTCATTTAAAAGAGTCCCTTTTAACAATTTTTTTTAGAACAGTCTGGTGGTAGTAGTTCTATTAACATTTACATTTATCAGAAAAAACCTTTATTTCTCTACTATATGTAAATGATAATTTAGAGGATAAAGTACTGTTGACTGGCAGTTTTTCTTTTATTAATCTGAGAAAATCATTTCACTCTCTTCTAGGTTGCAGGATTTCTGCTAATGAGTTGGATAAAAGACTGATAGAGATAACCTGGTATGTTACATTCTTGCTTTTTTGCAGCAACTTCCAATATTTTTTTTAACTATTGGCCTTCCATTATTTGACAATGATATGCCGTTGTTTGTTTGGAATTCTTAAATTTGGATATAGTCTTAACTTCCTACACATCTCGTTTTTTCTGTTGGTTTGGAAAGTTCTCAGTTATTAATTCTGAATATTATACCTGCACCTTTTCTGTTTTACTAACTGAAATTCTCATTATTCTGATATTCAGCCTTCCGAAGTAGTCCATTACTTACCAGAAATTTTCTTTCATTTTTTATTGAATCACTGTGAGGTATAGTTACAAAGCTTTCATTTGAATTTGAGTCATACAATGAATTTCAGTCATACAATGATCGAACACCCACTCCTCCACCAGTGCACATTTTCCTCCAGCAATGTCCCCAGTGTCCTCCCCTCTCCACCACCATTCCCACCCATACCCTCTGTGGCAGACAATTAATTTCCCCATACTCTCTCTTTCCTTTTGGCCATTATGCAAAACAGATACTGAGAGGCTATCACATTTGGTCCTTTATCTACTTTCAGCACATATCTCCCATTCTGAACTCTTCCTCCAAACATCATTGACTTAGTGATCCCTTTTCTAGTCCAGCTCATGAGGCAGGCTACCAAACATGGAACAAGGAAACTTTCTTTCATTTTTTTTTAATCCTCATTTCTTTCCCCTTTTGAGTCATTGCTATAATTTTATCTTTAACATTTGGTATCAATTTTTCCAGACTGACTTGCTGTTTTCTTATGTTAGTTTAATTCCACTCAATATTCTATTATTCATAACAGCATCACTGATTTAAATTTATAAATATATTCACTCTCTGATGAAGAAAGTCAGTGCTCTTGATTTCTTCATGATATCTTAAAATTCTCTGTTTTCAGTTGGGATTCAATCACTTTGTTAAGATTTGTTATGATGACTCCAGAAATTGTTTCGTTGCTTGTAGGATCCCGTTAGTCGTCGATCCTTGTAGGATAACATTGGTTTATCCTTTCTTCCTTGCCATAGGGAGTTTAGGTTTATTGGGTTACTCCCATCACAGTGCTCCCATTCCTTTGTGTTTGTTTGTAACCTCTTTCTTCGTGCTCTGTTAACATGTTAATAATGCTTTTCTCTTCTCCCTAATCCTTTGCATAGTTAATTCAGAGCAATGTCCTTTTTGTATAGACACAGGAATATAGTTAATGCTATGCTTTTGTAACTTGGGAGTTAATTGAATTCAAATGATATTCACTCCTGGGCATCTGTTCTCTTTATTTAAGCCTCAGTTGCCCTTACTTCCTAGCACCCTAAAAGCAGGATCCCGATGAGGGACTGGATGGACCCAGGGCAAGCTGTGAGCTACCCTGGCATTGAAATGGGCCTGGCCAAAGAACCATAATACTTAACTATAAGTTAAGAGCATGGTCATGAATAAATTCTGTCATGATCCAAAAAGTAACATCTAGATTAGGACCCTGCTAGTGTTAGGAAAGATTAATCTGGTCTGAGCACTTGTAGTCTGAGATCTATAGCGAGATGTCCCCAGGAGAGCCACTCTACAAACTCAGTGGATCTCTTATTGTGTCCATTCAAAATAACTATTTTTTATAGCACTGCAGCACTGTCCTCTCATTGTTCATAGATTTGCTGGAGCAGGCAACAGTCAGGTCTGAACTGTGAGACTTGTTGTTACTGTTTTTGGCATATCTGCCAGGGAAGCTTGCTAGGCTCTGCTGTGTGGGCGGAATACTCTTGGTATGGTAGTTTGCAGTGCTCTCAGAGAGCTGTGTGCAAGTCACAAGCCCTACCTGCTGTGCTATTGCTCCAGCTTTAGAATTAAGATGTTAATTAAAGATGTGAATTGAGTTAATGGACTAAGGAGAAGAGAAACACCCCTAGGTGGTATTTCTCTTCCTTGAGCCTGATCAGCAGTCAGGAAGGGCTTTTGATACGTTGATTGTGCTACCAGAGTGTGGTGTCTACCTCCAATGCAAGGAGTTTGTGAAAGAATAAAGAGAGACCAGGGCAACAAGATGGAGTTCAGAGAAACTAGCAAGGGGGGCAGAGGGAGAAGAATGTAGGGCAAGAATGCAGTAGCAGGGGTGTGGAGAGAAGAGAGACTGTAAAATCTTATCACACCGAAGGTTGTGTATTCACGGGCTCACTGGATGGCACTGTCTCACCGCCTGCGTTCGGTGCTCTTGAGCCGCTGTGTGTGGCCTGGATCAGAACGGCTGTTGGCCAAGGGCAGACGGAAGAAGAAACGAGGGCCAGACCGGTCTATATCAATAGTAGTTTATTCCAATCCTCTTCACTCCTGTCTTTCTCTGCCTCCTTCTCTCCTGGGCCCCAATCTTGGAACCTCTCTCCTTCTGGCTCTGACTCTGGATCTCTGGAGCCCGAGCTCTCTGGCTTCTGACTCCCTTTCCGAGCTTACGTCTTAGTTTATATAGCAGTCACATAAGGCGGTGACATAAAGGTGGGTTGAATACTGACGAATAAACAAAGAGAGGTAAGATCACTCCTCCAGGAGATTAACTCAAGGATAAAATCTCATCTACAGAGATTACTTCAGATTACTAGGAGATCCACCCAAGGGTGGGATCCCAACAAGGGTGTGTTCTTCTCTCAGTTAGTAATCTACATAAATAGTTGTAATAAATCTACTTCTAATATTTCTAACAATGTCATTCTGTATGAGCACAGTAAGAGATAGAAATTTAGTTTGGTTCTTCCTGAGAACATCTCACTATACATTTCGCAGTCCTCAGGACAGGTTGATCTTCCTAGCTCCAGCAGGGTCCTAGACTCATTGTTACTTACTTTTGGATCATGACAGCATTTGTCCATGATCATGCCCTCAACTTATAGTTGGGTATCGTGGCTCTTTGGCCTGGCCCATTTCGATGCCAGGGTAGCTCACTGCTTGCCCTGGGTCCATTCAGTCCCTTGTTGGGACCCTGCTTTTGGGGTGCTAGGAACTAAGGGCAACTGAGTCAAGAAATCAGATGCCCAGGATTAAATATTATTCGGAGTCAATCAACTCCCAAGTTACAAAGCATAATATTAACTGTCTTCCTGTGTCCACACAGAAAGGACATTGCTTACAATACAAGTTCAGTGTTCTTAGATGGGTGTGACCTGACAAACCTAAGCTACCTGAGGAAGGACAAAAGAGTGTTATCCTACAAGAGACCATGCTGCGAGATGGGGTGCAGAGAGATGAGCAGGAGAGAACAGAGGAGACAGGAATGAGGGGCAGTGTGAGACCAGAATGAAGGGTTTAGAAAGATTGGAACAGAGCATGGAGAGAATGGAATAAATGACTACTGATCACCAACTAGCCTGGCCCTCGTTTCCTCCTTCATCTGCCCATGGCTTCTGCTGTTCTGGGTGGGGGAATGGCTGGAGACCACCAAACGCAAGCAGCTAGAGAGAGCCAGTAGGGATCTCCTTAGTCACCTGGAGATTACACAGTTACTTTCTCTAATTCCATATCTATATATTTGACCTGGGCAGACTTGTCATTTTCCAAGAGGAGTTCTGTGTTGTCTTTACAATAAGTTACCTGAGGAATTTTTTTTTAAATCTAAAATAGTGTCTTGTTTTCCTGCAGGTGGTTCTTTGACTTTGGTGTTGAAATTCTTTGCTTTTGTGACTGTTACAGGAATGGGAGGTAGATGGTGATGAGAAAATTTTAAAAAAACTGTGATGGATCACACTGTTGCTAATAGAGGTGGGGAAGGGTGAAGATAAACAGCTCAGAAGGTAACTTTCACACAGGCCTTCTGACACTGTAGCTACTCCTGAACTTGTTCATGCTAAAAGTCTCTTTTAAGGTTTTCAAATCTGGACTCCAGGCTGGTTTCTCTACTATCCCTAAAAGAAGGAAGGGAGAAGACTTGAACAGTTTAGGTCTTACTAGCTTGAAACACGGGTACTTAATTTTCTATTTCCTCCCTCCTCCCTCCCCCCTTCTTTCCTTCCTTCCTTCCTTCCTTCCTTCCTTCCTTCCTTCCTTCCTTCCT
The DNA here is from genome assembly GCF_029834395.1 of Sorex fumeus. NCBI lineage: Eukaryota > Metazoa > Chordata > Mammalia > Eulipotyphla > Soricidae > Sorex > Sorex fumeus. Next base: position 53,671,536 of record NW_026606063.1, read on the forward strand.
TCCTTCCTTCCTTCCTCCCTCCCTCCCTCCCTCCCTCCCTCCCTCCCTCCCTCTCTCTCTTTCTTTCTTTCTTTCTTTCTTTCTTTCTTTCTTTCTTTCTTTCTTTCTTTCTTCCTTTCTTTCGTTCTTTTTTCTTTCGTTCTTTCTCTCTCCTTTCTTTCTTTCTTTCTTTCTTTCTTTCTCTCTTTCTTTCTTCCTTTCTTTCTTTCTTTCGTTCTTTCTTCTTTCGTTCTTTCTCTCTTCTTTCTCTCTCCTTTCTTTCTTTCTTTCTTTCTTTCTTTCTTTCTTTCTTTCTCTCTCTCTCTCTCTCTTCTTTCTTTCTTTCTTTCTTTCGTTCTTTCTTCTTTCGTTCTTTCTCTCTTCTTTCTTTCTTTCTTTCTTTCTTTCTTTCTTTCTTTCTTCTTCTCCTCCCCCTCCTCTTCCTCCTCCTCCTATTTCTCCTCCTCTTCCTTCCCTTAATGTCTCTCACTAAACCCTCTTCTTGAAAGCATACAGAACAGTTGGTAAGTGAATGGAAATATGATTGGATGAATTAAAGCATAAAATATTCACAATGAGAAGGGTTATACTATATCTACAGATAAACTAAATAGAAATGTTGAGAGTGACATATAGTTAATAACTCTAAACCTTAATTTTGAGGAGGAAAGCATGTGAATGGAAGGCATTTGAGCAAGAAGAAATTCATTATTATCGTTATTTTTGTTTTGTATTTGAAATGGTTTTATATTAAGCCTGAAAACTGTGTTAACAATAATATATAAACTTTTTTCTTTTGCTATCGAGATAATCTAGACACACATTATTATCTCTATTTAAGAGATCAATAAAGAAATGTTTAGTATTGGAAAGAAAACTCAGCAGTCAAGGACGCCAGGACCTGAGTTAAGCCCCAGCACCATGCGACCCCTTTCATCACTTCTGCCTGCAGCACTCTAGTCTCTGAGTACTTACATGAAGCACCAACCCCACCATAAAAGGAAAATAAATATCTGATGTTTAATTCTTCCTGGAGGTCATCAGTTAGTTAACACCGATGGCAGGATCAAACCTATGATTCATGTGCTACAAATGCTAGACTCTTGTTTTGCCACATATGAAATTGAGCATGTTGTTTAATTGTTTGGCCTCAGTTTATTCATTTATGAAAATGGATAATCAGATATAAATCTGATATGATTATCATGAATATATTTGAAAATGACCAGAACAGGACCTCTCACAAAGAAGGACTTAGAGTTTTACAGTTTTGCTGGGGAGAAGAGGAAATTTTCTCTTGCCTCTTTGGATTCGTCCTCTTCTTTTGTTTGTTTGTTTTGGGGCCATATGAACAAAGTTTAGAGATTACTACTGGCTCTGCACTCAGGAACATTCCTGGTGGTGCTCAGTGGACCATACTGGGAGCTGGAAATTGAAGTTGGGTTGGTTGTATGCAAGGCAAATACTCTACCCACTAAACTATATCACTTCAGCCTTCAAAGTTCTTTTTAAGCTGTTTAATAATCAAATTGAAATCAGGTAGATTACTAGGAAGGAATAAAACAAAATTAATTATATGAACATGGTGATCTCTGTAGAAATGTAGTCATGGGTCAGTGTGGATAATAAGTGATATCTATAATGATAAAGGATGAAAAACACTCCTGAGGCCTAGAGGAAAGGAGGGGAAACTCAAAATGTGAGAAAAGAGCAGTCCTGACTCAGATGACAAAAAACAGGTACCCTATAATGCTCAGATGTTCAGATGTTGGCTCTGCTTTACGGATAGTTTCCTGTGGTAGAATAGCTTTCTAGTCAAAATGATAATTCTGTGTAATCCCCCAGTCTTCATCCTTCTATGAACATTTCTCATGAATCTGGAGAACCTTAATAGATCTCAGAGCAAAATAATAGAGCAAGCTATATCTGGTAATGTGATATAGCTTGGAATCTGTTCTGAACATCTTAGAGTGGCAATCCTTCAGAGGAAAGGCCCCCGGGACAGAGCAGAGCAGAGGCACATGATGAGGTCAAAGCAGATGCTTTTTTAAGTGGTCAGACCCCCTTTCGAGATGTCCTATCTTGTCTCTGTCTGGATTTTAAACAATAATCCTTATTCCAGTCAGTACTCTTGAAAATGTGTTTGAATTGCTCATAGAGAAAGAAGACAAGCAAACATAGATGGAATAGTGAGTCCATCTTCACTCTGGAAAGCAGTTTGGATAATTTACCTGATTTTGCTCAGTGCTATTGCTCTACACAAATGCTATTAGAGCATATATCCCCCAGCGATAGTCTAAAACCAAATTTTTATAGCTACTATCCAGCACCACCTACTGGTAAGCAAACAGGAAATAAAACAAGCTACAAAAGACTATAAGAGCGGATTTTAAAGTCAATGCATACTAGAAGAATAGTAAGAGAATATGTAATAGACCCGATCTAAATGAGACAAGAGATAGAAAGTGATTTCTGGAACAGAGTGAAAGATTAGATTGTGATATTTTAATATACCCTCAGGAAATTTAGAAGGAGTGGGGCAGAAAAACCTTCTAGGTTTGATGAATAAAAATGAACACTTTTAAAATTTGTTATTTTCTGCAATGGCTATATTGTTATATAAACTTCAAAACCTACCTGTAACAGATTTGCACCTTACCAATATAATTCAGTACAGATTTTAAGCACTGTACCAATTTTATTATGTTGATTGTGTAAAAAAAAGTACTGAAAGTGAGTGTTTATTTAGAATAAATTTACCATTCTTTTAAACTTCATATATTTTTAATTAGGGTCTTGTTTAAATAGTGAATATTTGCACAAACTTAACAAAACATTTGCAAGTGCTAAAGTGTCTAAGAAATTATAAGTACCTAATGTGCTTAAGAAGACCAGAATTGTAGTCCCTTTCCTAGAAATTGATCAGATTTATGAGTTCTTGTTTGTCTTTCTTAAATTTCCATAAAATGTGCAGTAAGTATTTGTGTGTCTCTGTGTTTAATATGCTGAGCGTGAATGCATGCATCATGTCTGTTTAATGAACCAGGGGGGATATCACAAAGGTATCACAAAGATATTTTTGTGATATCCCCTGGTGCATTGAATCATGTTAAGCCTTGGCTGAGGTGATTAGATGACAGTTAAAATACTTGATTTTAGACAGAAGCTCTATATTTAATACATGTTTGAAGTTTTCTCAGGATGGATGTCCAAAGGATTGACAATCTTTAAATTTCATTTTATTTTCACTTGCACAGAGTGTAAAGATCAAACACTTATATAAACCTATGAGCTAAGCTCATCAGTTCCTTTTATTATACTTAAAAGTGACTCAAATCCCATCCTTTAGAGAGAAACTTCTTTTTCCATTGTTAAAGTCATATTACTACTGCTAGTTCCTATGTTTCTGATTTTCCTATTTCTGCATGACATGCTTACGGAAAATTTTTACATTTAATGAGTTTTGTAAATTACTAAGGAGGAGTAGAATAGTCTATCCTCAAATATACCACTTTGGGCCAAATTGGTAAAACTGGGAAGCCGAGGTCAGTTCTAGGAATTATGGGGCACAGTGAAACCACAATGGAAACCTCCTGAGCCCCCTACTCGCAGCCATCTTAGCAAGGAGGGTCTTGGGTCACACCCGGCAATGCACAGGAGTTATTCCTGACTCTGCACTCAGGAATTACTCCTGGCGGCGTTCAGGGGACCATATGGGATGCTGGGAATCAAACTCAGGTCGGCCACGTGCAAGGCAAATGCCCTACCCACTGTGCTATTGCTCCAGCCCCAAGAACTTTTAAATGGAAACTTAAACTCGGCACCTTTTGGGGGACTTTTGTTAGAACACTTCAAAGAGTACCTGGGCATTATACTATTTTATTTTGTCTACACAATTTACTTCCCCTCGACTTACTACTTTTCTTTTAAAGTTGCATAGGTTTCTATGTACCTACCTATAAATTATTCTTAAACTGAGATATCCTAAAATACTTTTAATGTGATTAAACACAGGATGTTATCTGTCAGTTTTATTTTACTTTCTTCTGGTTTAATTTGAATGTTGACCTTGGGGTCTGCTGCTCAGCTCTTACGCTGGAATTGCTGGAATTGTCTATAAACTTCCTTGTTTCATTATCTTCTGGATTAAGTGCCATACTTTCTTGGTTTATACCTTCAAATGAGGAACAGAGAAAGGAACATGAGAACATGAGTGGGTTATTTTTTTTTTTTTGTAATTTGAGATAAAATCTGACAAAAAATTTGGAAATGAGGTTGAAAAGTATTTTTCCTCAAAACTTGAAAAGCTAATGCTCTTCTTTTATTGTTTTCTAGAGTCTGTAGGTTATTTTTGTTTTTATTTTAAGAATTCAGATACAATTACATCTTCTGTTATTTTATGTTAGATATTGCATTTTCTTGATATCTTTAGGATCATGTCTTTATATCAGAGTTCTAAAGTTTGATATTTATTAATTTCCCGTACACTTTATTTAAACACCATGTCTTACAAAGTTCATGATACTTTGTTACAGGTAGTCAATATCTCAACACCAATCCCATCACCATTGTCACCTTCCCTACACAATTATCTCTATTTTCCCAAACACCCCTTAGGGTGCCCTTGTAGCAGGCACTCCACAACTTATTTAGTTTTCTTGCTACCAATAATATACTAACAGAATGATCAAAAAACTTTGCCTTATAAGGAAGCACTGCACTGTAGCACTGTCCCCCCATTGTTCATCTATTTGCTTGAGCGGGCACAAGTAATGTCTCCATTGTGAGACTTCTTGTTACTGTGTTTGGCATATCGAATATGCCACGGGTAGCTTGCCAGGCTTTGCTATGGAGACAAGATTCTCTCGGTAGCTTGCCAGGGTCTCTGCGGAGAAATCGAACCCGGCTCAGCCGAGCTGGCCACGTGCAAGGCAAATGCCCTACCGCTGTGCTATCGAAATGAGTGAAAATTGTTGTATTGCATTTTAGGGCATAATATCCTTGTCTGAGGGATTGCTAGATATTGTTGCAAGTTAAACCTGTGTTCATGCTTTTGATAATCTAGATTGATTGACTCCCCTATTACATCCCATTAAATCTCGTGTGTTACTACTAGATTGTTAGTGTTGTAAAATTTGGAGGTGCCACAACAGACATGAAGATGTCTGCACACTCCAGGAAATCCAGAATTTTTAACCGGGTGGTAGAGCTGGAATTAAATTTTTTTTTTTTTTTTTTGCTTTTTGGGTCACACCCGACAATGCACAGGGATTACTCCTGGCTCTGCGCTCAGGAATTACCCCTGACGGTGCTCAGGGGACCATATGGGATGCTGGGAATCGAACCCGGGTTGGCCGTGTGCAAGGCAAGCGCCCTACCCGCTGTGCTATTGCTCCAGCCCTGGAATTAAATTTTTAACTGGGGTATGCCTGAGAAATTTATGGCTGGTTGATCTCTTTCAAGATTTATTTATGAGTCTCTGGAACAAGGCCAGTAGATGAACTTAAGTGGTGGAGAAAGTTCATGGGCATGGTTTCCAGTGCTTCAGAATGCAGCAAAGTGGGAGGAGGTAGCTCATCCTGAATCTGAGAAGGGCTGGAGTTTTCAACCACAGGGACCCATGTACCTGAGTTTTCCCGACAGGTTTAGTTTTCTATGAGTCTCAGTCCTGAGGTGATGGAATCTGACCAGAGGCTTGACTGCAGCATTGGGGTGTGGTAGCTAGCAGGTCTGAAGTTTCATATTTATGTGTGTCAGTGTGGTTAAGTATTATCCAAAGTAAATAGTAGATTTTTAAAAACAAATTGTTTAGCTATCATTTAACTATTGTATTTCCCAAATTTCATTATTGTCCTCCTTATTATTTTCATTTTAGAAATTCTTTTATTTGTAAATTGGACCCCGTCACCAACTTTTCATTCTCTTCTAGTTACACCCTTGTCTCTTCTAGTTCTAACTCTAGTTCTAGTTCTAGTCTAGTTCCGGACCATGTCCTCAGGCAGTCAAGTTGGAAAGCAGAGGGACAGAGATGAGATGCTAAAATTTAGTAAGAACCTGTTTAAGAAAAGAAAGGGATATATAGGGAAGCTGGTGAATAGCATGTCCTTAAAATGAAAGCTAAAACATGTGGGAAAATTCTCATTTTAGGTTTAGATAGGAGAACATACTGTTTTGGGCTTAAGTCATGAAGACGGGAAAATAAAGGGGTTGGTTAAGAGCAGGATATTTGAAAGGATTATCTTTTGTGTATCCCCTAGGTTATCATGGGCCCATTCTTCAGGATTTTTCCTCTGGGGCCATTGTTTCTAATCTCATACTATTTTCCTATTGTCCCTTTTTAGCTGCTTTTAATAATCTCAAGGAGCTACTGAATTTATTTTTTTCTTTTCTCTCCTTTCTTTCTTTCTTTCTTTCTTTCTTTCTTTCTTTCTGTCTGTCTGTCTGTCTGTCTGTCTGTCTGTCTTTCTTTCTTTCTCTCTCTCCTTCCTTCCTTCCTTCCTTCCTTCCTTCCTTCCTTCCTTCCTTCCTTCCTTCCTTCTTTCCTTCCTTTTCTTATTTTCATATTTTAGATCTTTGAAGATATTCTCAGTTTTACTTCCCAAATTTCTTAAATTTGCTTTTTAGACTGCCTTGGGTGACTAAGGGGATTTAGAGGATGAAGAGTCTTTTTCTATTAAGCTGTCAAATTAGTTTGGGAGTTCTATATCTTTAATGGGGGAAAAATTAAAGAAATTTAGTACATTTGTCCTCCTAGTCCTTAAAAGTGGCTATTACGCATGAATAAAAGTCTCACACCCTTGATGATTATTGTTTCAAAGGAGTGTTAAAAATTTTCAGATTTTTAGAAAATGTAAATTAGTTATTTAAAAACATAATATTGGATTTCAGAACATAGAGCAAATTAATTGAAATAACTCTGATGTCTTTTTATATTTCATTCAAAATGCTTTAAAAATTGTTTTTCTCCTTTAGAAGTTTTTATTTAGTAAGGAACCTTTATCCATAGTTCTTATAAAACACTAGGAGAATAGTAAATATTGATAGCTATTTTATAAGTTATTTTCTTAGTTATTTTCATCTTAGATAAATAATACAGGCATTTGCCCTGAAAGGCACACAATAGGAAACAAATTAGATAATCACTTATTTAAGATGTACTTGCTGAATGCTGTTTTGTGCTGGGTATTATAATAAGCTCTAGAAATAATGGAATAAATTAGAGAGATGTGAAATTGCATTTATTTATTTTAATAGAATGGTGATAATACATGACTAACAAAATTAATAACTAAACAAAGTTAAAATATGGGATAAATGCTACACAAGCAGAATTTTAAAGAGTTTGGATTGTATTATAACTAGGTGTTACACTGTATTCTTCAGGTAGACAAAGGAGTCCAAGCAAAAGCTGCTATTTTGATGATATATAGGAGCTAACTAGAACATGAAGGGAAATTAGTTTTCCAAAAGTAGTGAAAGTATGGCAAAAGACAGAAAAGGAAGGGAATAAGTTTTAATGCTCCTAGAAAATAAATTTGTGAGATGAAAAGTGGTAAAAATGAACATAGTAGGCAGGTAGACAGAGATCAAATCAGTAGGAACTTTAAAGATACATTCTGTGTACAACTTTTATTTCAAAGATATTAAGGAACCATGTAATAGCTTTTAGGATGGCACTATTATGATTATATTTGGATTTGGACCAATCATTCTGACTACTTATGGAAAAGGAACAAAATACTTGAACAAGATGTCTTTTCAGAGAATCTCAATGTAGAATTAACTACTTACCTAAACAACTATAATCTAAACCAATTAAATGAAGCAAATGTTTGGCTTTGAGCAATATTCAATGTAAAACAGATATCTTTTACAAAGAGAGATTTAAAAGGAAACAAGTTAGATTAGCTTTTTATTCACTATGACTTTCTGTCGAGGCCATGTCCAATATTGGATAGGTGAGGAGAGAAAGGGAGTTTTCATTGAGTAGAGTGATAAAAGATGGCATTTGCTGACAGATGAATGGATATTTTTATTATTTTGGTTGATTTTTGGAGCACACTCAGCAGTGCTCAGGGCTCAGTGCTCAGTGCTTCAGGGCTTACTTCTAGCTCTATGCTCAGGGATTACTCCTGGCAGTGCTTAGGTCATCACACTGAACAGGATCTTCTGTGAACAAGACAAGGGCCTTAACTCTTATGCTATATTTCTCCAGCCCTAGCTGACAGGAATTTATGGATTATATTGACCAGGGATATAGCTATAATTAAAGTGTTTGGACATTGCCTCTGCTCCTTGGGAGTTTCATAAGGTATTATGGCATAGTACTACTATTAAAGTACTCACAGCTGAATAGAGATTTCTGATCACACAAAATTCACCAAATGTTAAGGAAAATATTGGAGTTCTGATCTACTTAAAATCCTTATACTTTAGTAAAATAATGTGGGCATTTAACTGTGATCCTCAAATGAACAAAAGTACCTTCTTGTAACTCTTTTTAATTAATTTCAATGTATTAATTACCACAGAGCTAAGGGTAAATTGAAATAAACTTATCCTTTCAAAAGACATGTTAAATTTAATTTTTTTAAATAGAGCTTAGTATGATTTAGGTAACATGGTTATAATAGTGTTAATGTTTCAATATTGATATACAAAGATACCTCACCTACTATGACTAAAGTACCCAATACACTCCACTAATGTCTATATGTAACTTTCAGTCCTCTCCTTTATTCTCTCCACTTCTCCTCCCACTCTTGGTAATCTCAGTTTTGTAAACCAAGGCCAAGAAGCATCTGTCATTGTTTCATACTGTTTCCTTGTTTTGCCTCTAAACTATGGATGAGTAAGATCATCTGGCACTTTTCCTCCTTCTGACTTATTTTGCTAAAAATTATACCCTGCAGTTCCCTTACAGTGCAGCAACCTGCGTGATTTCATCTTTTTTACAGTCCCATAATACTTCATTGTGTATATACATACATATTTATCCATTTCTCTTTATCAATTTATATGTGTATATCCATTTATATGTGTACATTGCTAAAAATTATACCGTACAGTTCCCTTAAATTGCAGCAACCTGCGTGATTGCATCTTTCTTACAGTCCCATAATACTTCATTGTGTATATATACACATCTTTATCCGTTTCTCTTTATCCATTTATATGTGTTTATCCATTTATATGTGTATATTATATGTGTATATTGATGTGTATATCAATACATCTTTATCCATTTCTCTGCTTGGTCATTTGGGTTTACTTCTGACTATAATACTATGTGCTGCAAGGAATGTAGGTGTGCATATATTTTTTTGAATTAATGTTTCTGTGGTGGGCTGTAGCAATAGCACAGAGGTAGGGCATTTGCCTTGCATGTGACTGACCCAGACAACCATGGGTTCGATTTCTCTGCCCCTATCGGAGGGCCCGGCAAGCTACTGAGAGTATCTCGCCTGCTCAGCAAAGCCTGGCAAGTTACCAGTGACGTATTCAATAAGCAAACACTGTAATAATAAGTCCCACAATGGAGACGTCCATCAAGCAAATAGATGAACAACGGGAGGACACTTTCTGTGGTATGAAGATATATACTTGATCACTTGATCACTTGACTTCCCGTTAATTGGCGATTTGCTTGATCGGGTGCCAGGAATGTCTCCATTTGTCCCTGTCGTGTGGTAGTGTAGCCCAATAGCATCTGTTCATTCTAGGAACACAAAGAGTCTCAAACTGATTGTTCAGGATCTTGATGAAGAAGTCTGACCATCTGGTAGGTGGACAGCTACGCGGTCGCATGGAATCCAGTCCGTAACGGCTCTAGTCCAGCAGTCGTCTCCAAATCTCATTACGTGTCCAGCCCATCTGATTTTTGATGCCTTGGCAAATGAGACAGTGTCCCTGATTCTTGATTGTCAACGGAGGTCACAACTCCAGATTCTTTCTCTCATTTGAGTGAAAAGTGATACTCCAAGGATAGGTCTTTTGATTCCTCTTTGGGAGACCCTAATAGCGTTCTCATGCTATTCGCGTAGGGCCCAGGTCTATGAGGTGTATGTTAATGCATGAAAAACAGTGGAATCAGAAAGGTCTGGCCGGAGCCGGAGGTTCTTCGTCCTCTTAGCTATTTCTTTGATGCTCTTGATGGCGTTCCAAGTTGCTCTCTTCCTCCTGCGCAACTCAGGTGCCAGGTCATTCATCATGTTGATTTCTTGACCTAGGTACACATAACTGTTGCATTTGGAGATGGTCGTTCCGTTGAGAGCGAATGGAGAGTCAGGAACAAGGCTGTTTGTCACAAAAAGATATACGTACGCTAGCATCGGATGCATCCATCGAGATATATACTAAGAAGTGGAATTGCTGGATCATGTGAAAGTTATATTATTTTCTGAAAAAACATTTTTAGTGGGTCACACCCTGTGATGCCCAGGGCTTACTCCTGGCTTAGTGCTCAGGGATCACCCCTAATGGAGTTCAGGGTACCATATCATTACCAGGAATCAAATCAAGGTCTGATGGTGCAAGGGAAGCATGTGACTCACAGTGAATAATCTTCCACACAAAAGTCATGCCAGCACTGTTCCCAGTCTTTTTGATATATGCAATTTTAACTCCTTTGGGGGAGATAACACAGTTGTTTTGATTTGCATTTTCCTGATAATTGAGGAAGAACAATTTTTCATATATCTCTTCACATTGGTATGCCTTCAGGAAAGTGTATTTATCTCTTCTTCCCACTTTTTGATAGGAATTATTTGGTTTTTATTTTGTTCTTGGGCTGGAGCGATAGCACAGCAGGTAGGGCATTTGCCTTGCAAGCAGCCAACATGGCTGACCCAAGTTCAATTCCTCTGCCCCTCTCGGAGAGCCCAGCAAGCTACCGAGAGTATCTCGCCCGCACGGCAAAGCCTGGCAAGCCACCCGTGACGTATTCAATATGCCAAAAACAGTAACAAGTCTCACAATTTGTTGTGAGATATTACTGGTGTCCCCTCAAGCAAATTGATGAACAATGGGAGGACAGTGCTACAGTGCAGTGCTACTTGACAATATTTGATTACATTTAATATTTGAACACCAATCCCACCACCATTACACCTTCCCATCACCATAGTTTAGATGTTTCCATTGGGACCCCAACCCTTGCCCCAAAGTAGAACCGAAGTAATTTATTTTGTATTGTTTGTTATGAATAAACCACTAAAAAATTTTCCAAAAACTTTCCTTAGAGGAGATTGTGTGAAGGTTGTTGTATTTCACCCAGGGGCCACTAAGCCCTTCTATAAGAGATTACTAAAATATTATTAAGGGTTTAAACTTGTGTGTGTATGTGTATGTATATGTGTGTGTGTGTGTGTGTGTGTAAAAATATGTATTTCCCTCTATGGTCATACCTAGCGATGCTCGTGGGTTGCTCCTGACTCTGTACTCAGGAATTACTCCTGGCAGTGCTGGGGGTGGTGAGGGGGGACTGGGATGCTGGGAATCAAACCGGGTTCAGTTTCATGCAAGGCAAATGCCCTACCCTCTGTGCTATCACTCCAGCCCCCGATCTTCATTGTTTTAACTCTCAAGACATAAGCTTTCTGAAAACGTAGAAAGAAAGAAAAACTAAGCCTTCTTTAAAGCCTTCTACATTAAGCCCCATCAAAAGTGGTGCTCTGCTCTTGGAGTATGAGTGGTGTGAAGTATGAGATGTTGCATTTGCGGCTATACAGTTCAAGGATAGGTTTACTTATAGTTGAGGCTGGGCCTGAGCGTATAGAGAGTGGCCATGAGCATGGTGGGGTTGAGTTCTGGAGGTTTTCGGCTGCTGGGGCTGAGTCCCTTGGAGTGGGGAGGGGTCTCACACCCTTCAGAGTGCCTCAAATGAAACAACCTGGCTTGGGGTCCAGCACCATGACTATGGCAGTGTCGTTTTATGCTCTCTTCCAAGAGAGAAGGACAATGAGTCTCTGACATAAATATATATTATTATCATATAAAATGTGCTTACTAATGTCTTGTTGGTAAAATATAAAGTAAAAATGAAATAATTTTACTTTAGTCAAATGGGTTGAATGGAACAGTAAAATACTAAGTGGTGGTGAGGACATGGGTCAACAAGAACACATATATTAATTTTAGTAATAAAATATAATTATTATGAAAACTAGCAATTTTATGTAAATTTAAGTATTTTTCCCAAATTCTCTCAACATTTTATATTTTGGAATGTGTATTTTATAAAGTCATGCATACTTCCACTAAAAAGCATGTGCAAGAACATTGTAGCATGGTAGCACTGTTCTGTTCATCAATTTGCTCAAGCGGGCACTAGTAACGTCTCCACTGTGAGACTTGTTATTACTGTTTTAGACATATCGAATACACCACAGGGAACTTGCCAGGCTCTGCCGTGCATGCGGGATACTCTCAGTAGCTTGCTGGGCTTTCCGAAAAGGATGGAGAAATCGAACCTGGGTAGGCCACGTGCAAGGCAAACACCCTGCCTACTGTGCTATCACTCCAGTCAACAAGAACATTAATACCAGGGAATCAGAGTTTTCCTTATATGTCTTTTACCTCTTGCTAATTTGATTCTTAGGTACTTAAATTTTCTTAAGGTGTAATTATGAATGGGAATTCTTTTATTGCTCTCTTTTCTATGTCTTGATTGCTTATAGAAATCCCGTTAATTTCTGCACATTAATTTTGCAACTCAATGTGTTGTTGCTTCTAGGTTTTGTTGTTGTTGTTGTTGTTTGTTGTTTTTTTGCTCGTTTGTTTGTTTTTGTAGAGTATTTAGAGATTTCTATGTATAGTTTCACCTCATCTGCAAATAGTGATTAAGTTCTTTTGTTGGCCAGCAATGGAAGAGACAAAAAATCAGGAGAAACTTGGAGGAACAGGAAAAAAAAACAACTTTATTTAGCATTGGTACTGATACTACAGAGTTGTTTTCAAAGGCTGAGCATCCAGTCCAAGGTTCAAGTTTACACAAGGCTCATGTCCTGGCTGGGGATTGGTCTGTACTTGAGGCTGGGGAGGGGAGTAGAGCAGCGGAAGAGTTACAAATCACAAGGTGATATATTACACAAACATGTAAGGGTGATAGAATACACAGATATGGTAAACACAGAATTTGGAATAAGGTTTCCCCTATTGGTGGTAATGAGCAAAAAATAGAAACATGTATATCTCATTATGCATGAAAACTTATATAAAAAAAGAAAACACAAAATCAGAATAACTCCCAGGAATGGTTTTAATCATTGCCTTACATACCATATTTAGAGAAAAACAAAGGATAAAAAGATATTATGAAAGATCAGTTAAAAGATTTTTACCAGTAAAGGTGTGGGAAAAAATTTGGTTTTCTTTCTTTCCTGGTCATGAGACAGGACCCCTGTAACACTAAGATTTCCCTTATAAATATAGAATTCTTCTACTAAACAATAGCTTCCACCATGTGTTCAGTGTTTTTTATGTTTGATGTTTCTTAAAAATAACCATTATCGGGGCTGGAGCGATAGTTCAGCAGGTAGGGCGTTTGCCTTGCACGTGGCCAACCCGGGTTCTATTTCCAGCATCCTATATGGTCCCTAGAGCACCGCCAGGAGTAATTCCTGAGTAAAGAGCCACGAGTAACCTTTGTGCATTACTGCATGTGACCCAAAAAGAAAAAAAAACAAAATAACAAAATAATCCTGATATTAAAGAAGCATATTTTTGAGTGATATATTCTGTTTCTATCCAATAAGATATAAAAGATTTGCAATACAGTAACTAATATAAAACACTTTGCACAAAGGAAAACATTGTGAATTATAATGATGATATCTGATAAGATCTTAGCTCTGAATTATGAGGAGACATTAAAATAAGAAAATTCCTGTATAGTTGGCGAGGAAAGACTTTCAGTAGTCTTTTTTTTAAAAATTTTTATTAGTGAAACACCATGAGGTACAGTTGTATATTTACAAATTTTTGTGCTTGGGTTTCAATTATACAATGATCAAGTACCCATCCCTCCACCAGTGCCCATTTTCCACCACCATGGATCCCAGTATCCCTCCCAAACCCATTCCCCCATCCCACCCTGCCTCTGTGGCAGGACATTGCCTTTTGTTCTCTCTCTCCTTTTGGGTGTTGTGGTCTACAAAAGAGTCATTGAGTAGCAATCATGTTCAGTCCATAGTCTACTTTCAATATGTATCTCCCCTCCTGAGAGGATTCTCTAAACACACTTTATTTGGTGCTCCCTTATCTATCTGAGCTGTCCTTTCCCCTAGAGTGCCCGGCTGGCCTCTAAGCCATGGAGTAATCCTCCTGGTACTGATCTCGGCCATTCTTGGGTACTAAACTCCTATTTTGTTAATTTATGTCCCCCAGACGAATGCAAACTTTTTATGTCTATCCCTCTCTTTCTGACTCATTTCTCTTAGCATGATACTTTCCATGTGGTACAACTTGTATGTAAATTTCATGACTTCATCTTTTCTAACAGCTACATAGTACTTCATTGTGTAGATGTACCAAAGTTTCTTTAACCAGTCATCTGTTCTTGGGCACTCAGGTTTTTTTTCAGATTCTGGCTATTGTAAGAGTGCTGCAATGAACAAACAAGTGCAGATGTCATTTCGACTATACATTTTTGCCTCTCTGGGATATATTTCCAGGAGTGGTATTCCTGAGTTAAATTGGAGCTCAATTTCTAATTTCTTGAGAATGGTCCATACTGTTTTCCAAAAGGGCTGAACCAGTCAGCATTCCCACCAACAGTGAAGGAGTGTCCCTTTCTCACCACATCTGCGCCAGCACCAATTGCTTTTGTTCTTTTGGATGTGGGCCAGTCTCTGAGGTGTGAGATGGTTTCTCATTGTGGTTTTGATCTGCATCTCCCTGATGATTAATGATGTAGAGCATTTTCTCATGTGCTTTTTTGCAATTCAGATTTCTTCTTTGAGAAAAATTCTGTTCATTTCTTTGCCCCATTTTTTGATGGGGTTGGATGTTTTCTTCTTGTGGAGTTCAACCAGTACTTTATATATCCTTGATATCAACCCCTTGTCAGATGTGTATTCGGCGAATATCCTTTCCCATTCTGTCGACTGTCTTTGTATTTTGGTCACTGTTTCTTTGGAGGTGCAGAAGCTTCTTAATTTAAGATAGTCCCATTTATCTATCTCTGTTTTCACTTGCTCGGCCAGTGGCGTGACATCTTTGAAGATATCATTAGCTTCAACGTCATGGAAGGTTTTGCCAACTTTGTCTTCAATGTACCTTATGGTTTCCAGTCTGATGTTGAGGTCTTTAATCCATTTTGATTTTACTTTTGTACATGGTATTAGGCAGAGTTCTGAGCCCATTTTTTTTTTGCATGTAGCTGTCCAGTTTTGCCAGCACCATTTGTTAAAGAGGCTTTCATTATTTCACTTCATATTTCTTGCACCTTTATCAAAGATTAGATGATCATATAACTGAGGGGAGATGTCAGTGTATTCAACCCTGTTCCATTGGTCTGCAACTCTGCCTTTGTACCAGTACCATGCTGTTTTAATTATTACTGCTTTGTAGTAGAGTTTGAAATTAGGGAGGTTGATTGCTCCCATTTTCATTAGTATTTATATATATTAGTGTGACTTTTTTTTTCTCATGCCATATTTATCTTATTCTAATTTCTTCATGAATCTTGAAGGAGGGTTTAATGATCTATGAAAGAACCAAAATGTGTGAAGCCGTTCTAAAGGTTCTTTTTGGTTTGGTTTGGGACCACATCTTGTGATATTCATGGTTTACTTCTGGCTCTTAAGGCATAGTGTCAGGGTGCTGTGTCTAGACATTACTACAATATTTAGCAAACTTTCTGTCTGGGTTGTATAGCTCTGATGGACAGTGATAGCTCTCAGGCAGGGACCTTCTCTTCCTCTGGTTGGGATAGATCTCTCAACTTTTAGAGGACAACATTTGGATATGAAAATGCCTTTTATTTTAGTCCCAGGCCTTCTCAATCAAGAGGATGCAGTGTGAAAAATAAAAATGGAAATGAACAGTTCTTGTGCTAATATTACCAAAAGTTCAGAGTATAATATTAAATAGTGCTAAATACAAATTAAGAGAATTTGTTTGGTATTTTTTTAGTCTGAATCAGAAATGTCGTATAGTTTCTGAAAAAATATATATTGGATGAATGAGATAATGGTCAGTTCCTGAAAATGAATGTGCACTGTTCTATTCTTGTCTGTTTCACAGGTGTTTTCTTCAGGTCCAAGTGCATATTGGAAGAGTTTTTCATTTCATTTCATCATCCTGTTAATCGTCGATTGCCTCGAGCAGGCCCCAGTAACGTCTCTTTCATCCTAGCCCTGAGATTATATTCACGGCTCTTTAGGAGAATGAGACCCATCATTGTTACTGGTATTTGGCATATTTGGTAGGCCACGGGGAGTTTGCCAGACTCTGCCCTGTGGGCAGGCTACATTCGATAGCCTGCAAGTTTGTCCAAAGTAGGAATGAGATAATAAGATGTCATAAAAAAAAAAGTTTTCATCCCCTGATCCGCGTGGGACGGGCACAGAGGCCCAGCTCTGGGCAACAAAGCTGAACGGCTCCAATTCCAACAGGTACAGCCCGCCCCCAAGGGCCTGGGTTCCTCTCTGGGCACGCACAGCTAGAAACAGCCCCTAGACAGCCGGTTTTCAACCCCTGATCCGCGTGGGACGGGCACAGAGGCCCAGCTCTGGGCAACAAAGCTGAACGGCTCCAATTCCAACAGGTACAGCCCGCCCCCAAGGGCCTGGGTTCCTCTCTGGGCACGCGCAGCTAGAAACAGCCCCGAGACAGCCGGTTTTCAACCCCTGAGCCGCGTGGGACGGGCACAGAGGCCCAGCTCTGGGCAACAAAGCTGAACGGCTCCAATTCCAAACAGGAGACATTCCCAACTCCTCGCCCAGTGCCAGGGACTCTTTCCGGAGCCGCGGCCGCGAAATATTTTCCCACTACATATGCCATAGGAACCATAAGCTAACTTCTTAGATGGAAACTTCTCTATTTTAGCTCAGCCACTAGAAACACAGTTGCCAATAACTTATAAGCCTATCTTAACTCACACTGCATATCAAGCAGAATAGTAACACTGAACGTGAAGGACTAAACCACACCTCTCACAATGGTAAAGCAACGCAAAAGCCCACCAAACATTCATATTGAAGAGTCTAGCCCAGATGACACCAACAGTACTGTAGTGTTAGACAACCTCTCTGACAAGGAATTCAGAAGGGAGCTACTTAGGATGCTTAGGGAATTAAAAGAAACAATGGAAACCAATGCCAATAGAAGACAAGAGGATCTGAAGGCAGAAATGAGGAAAATGCAATCAGAAATGTCAGACCTGAAAAATCTCGTAGGCGAATTGAAAAGCTCAGTGGAAGGCCTCAGCAGCAGAGTAACAGCGGCTGAGAACAGAATCAGTGAGCTCGAAGATGAAGTTCAGAGACTCTCCCGAAAAGAGCAGAAAATGGAAAAGAGACTCACAATTCGGGAACAGATGGCAAGAGAAGATCGTGATGAAGCCAAGAGGGGTAACATAAGAATTATTGGAGTCCCAGAGGGACAGGAAGAAAACCTCGATGAAGAAGAAACTGTCAAAGACATCATTGCTACAACATTTCCAGAGCTGAAGAAAACTTGTGACCACATTCAGGAGGCCCGAAGGGTACCAGCTAGAAGAAATCCGAATAAAAATACCCCAAGACACATTCTGATCAAAATGACCAAAACCTTAGACAGAGACAAAATTCTGAAAGCAGCAAGATCGAAGAAAGAAATCTCTTACAAAGGAGCATCCTTAAAATTCACAGCTGATTTTTCTGATGAAACCCTCATGGCCCGAAAACAGTGGTGGGACATAGTAAAAAAACTCAATGAAATAAATGCCTCCCCCAAAATACTTTTCCCAGCAAGACTCTCATTCATAATAGAAGGAACAACACACAGTTTCACAGACAAACAACAGCTCAGGAACTTCATAGACTCAAAACCATGGTTACAAGAACAACTAAATGGGCTACTTTAAGGCAAGAAAGGCCCCTCAAATACACCCAATTTTAACATAACAATGGGACAAAATCCCATAACAATAATCTCTCTCAATGTCAATGGGCTAAACGCACCAATTAAAAGACATAGAGTGGCAGGATGGATTAGAAAATTGAACCCAACATTCTGCTGCCTGCAAGAAACGCATCTCAATAGTCAAAGCAAACACAGACTCAGAGTCAAAGGCTGGAAAACAATCCTACAGGCAAACAGCTCCGATAAAAAAGCTGGGGTAGCCATCCTTATATCAGACCACATTGATTTCAGAGTGAGGAAGGTCATAAGAGACAGTGAAGGCCATTACTTATTGATCAGAGGATCTGTACAACAGGAAGAACTTACAATAATAAATGTATATGCACCTAATGAGAGACCAGCAAAGTACTTAAAACAACTACTCATAGATTTGGAAAAAGACATCAATAGCAACACAATACTAGTGGGAGACTTCAACACTGTTTTGTCACCTCTTGATAGATCAACCAGACTCAAGCTTAGCAAGGACATACTTCATTTGAGGGAAACAATGGAAGAAAGGGACTTAGTAGATATATACAGGACACTTCATCCACAAAAAGCTGAATACACATTCTTCTCAAGCGTCCATGGAACATTCCTCAAGATAGACCACATGCTGAGCCACAAAACATGCCTCCATAAAATTAAGAAGGTAGAGATTGTATCAACAATCTTCTCAGACCATAATGCGCTGAAATTAGAAGTAAATCACACACAAAAACAGAAAACTAAATCAAACACCTGGAAATTAAACAGTGCACTATTGAACAACGAGTGGATTAGACAGGAAATCAAAGAGGAAATCAAAAGATTCCTAGAAACGAATGAAAATGAGAACACGAGTTACCAAAACTTATGGGACACAGCAAAGGCTGTGTTAAGAGGAAAGTTTATAGCTCTACAAGCATTCCTCAGGAAGGAGGAGCGAGCACACATAAGTAACCTAACCTCACAGCTTAAGAGCTTGGAGAAGGACCAAAAAAAGGAGCACAACCCGAACAGGAGAAAGGAAATAATAAAACTCAGAGCAGAGATTAACGAGATGGAAACCCAAAAAACAATCCGAAAGATCAATGAAACCAAGAGCTGGTTCTTTGAGAAAATTAACAAGATCGATAAGCCTCTAGCAAAACTCACAAAGAAAGGGAGAGAGAAAACCCTAATCAACCGAATCAGAAATGAAAAGGGGGTCATTACAACAGAAACCACAGAAATTCAGAGGATCCTCAGGGAGTACTTTGAGAAGCTTTATGCCATGGAACATCAAAACCTCGAGGAGATGGATAAATTCCTAGACTCCTACAGACTCCCAAGGCTGAACCAAGAAGACCTGGAATACCTGAACAGACCTATCACCATCAAGGAAATTGAAATGGTAATAAAAAGTCTCCCCAAGCACAAAAGTCCTGGCCCGGATGGATTCACTAGTGAATTCTTCCAAATCTTTAAAGAGGACTTACTCCCAATACTCTTTAAGCTTTTCCACGAAATTGAAATATCAAAAACACTTCCAAACAGTTTCTACGAAGCAAATATCACACTGATACCAAAAGCAGACAGAGATACCACAAAGAAAGAGAATTACAGGCCGATATCCCTGATGAACACAGATGCAAAGATCCTCCACAAACTACTAGCAAATAGAATCCAACTACTCATCAAAAAGATCATACACCATGACCAAGTAGGATTCATCCCAGGGATGCAAGGATGGTTCAACATTCGGAAATCAATCAACATAATCCACCATATCAACAAAAGAAAAGATAAAAAGCATATGATCATATCAATAGATGCAGAGAAAGCATTTGATAAGATCCAGCACCCCTTTATGATGAAAACCCTAGCCAAAATGGGTATAGAGGGGACCTTCCTCAACATAATTAAAGCCATCTACCACAAGCCTACAGCAAGCATCATCCTCAATGGGGAAAAACTGAGAGCCTTCCCTCTAAGATCAGGGACGAGACAGGGATGCCCACTCTCTCCACTGCTGTTCAATATAGTACTGGAAGTACTTGCAATAGCGATTAGGCAGGAAAAAGATATTAAGGGCATTCAGGTAGGAAAGGAAGAAATCAAGCTCTCACTATTCGCAGATGATATGATACTCTACTTAGAGAACCCAATAACTTCCACCAAAAAACTCTTAGAAACAATAGACTCGTATAGTAAAGTTGCAGGTTATAAAATCAATACCCAAAAGTCCATGGCTTTCCTATACGCAAACAGTGAGAGAGAAGAAAGCAACATGAAAAAAACAATCCCGTTCACAATTGTGCCCCAGAAAATCACGTACCTAGGAATCAGCTTAACTAAGGAAGTAAAGGACCTGTACAAAGAAAACTACAAAACGCTACTTCAGGAAATAAAAGAGGACATGAGGAAATGGAAAGATATCCCCTGCTCATGGGTCGGGAGACTTAACATTGTCAAAATGGCAATACTACCGAAAGCATTGTATAAATTCAATGCAATCCCTATAAGGATACCCATGACATTCTTCAAAGAAATGGAGCAAACACTCTTGAAATTTATATGGAACAATAAGCCCCCACGAATAGCTAAAGCAATTCTTGGGAAAAAGAAAATGGGAGGAATCAACCTCCCGAACTTCAAACTGTACTACAAAGCAGTAATAATTAAAACAGCATGGTACTTGAACAAAGGCAGAACTGCAGACCAATGGAACAGGGTTGAATACACTGACATCTCTCCTCAATCATATGCTCATCTAATCTTTGATAAAGGTGCAAGTAATGTGAAGTGGAGTAAGGAAAGCCTCTTTAATAAATTGTGTTGGCATCACTGGACGGCTACATGCAAAAAAATAGGCTCAGAACTCTGCCTAACACCATGTACAAAAGTAAGATCAAAATGGATTAAAGACCTCAACATCAGACCAGAAACCATAAGGTACATTGAAGATAAAGTTGGCAAAACCCTCCATGACATTGAAGCTAATGGTATCTTCAAAGATGCCACGCCACTGGCCGAGCAAGTGAAAACAGAGATAGATAAATGGGACTATCTTAAACTAAGAAGCTTCTGCACCTCCAAAGAAACAGTGACCAAAATACAAAGACAGTCTACAGAATGGGAAAGGATATTCACCGAATACACATCTGACAAGGGGTTGATATCCAGGATATACAAAATACTGGTTAAACTCCACAAGAAGAAAACATCCAACCCCATCCAAAAATGGGGCAATGAAATGAACAGAAACTTTCTCAAAGAAGAAATCCGAATGGCAAAAAAGCACATGAGAAAATGCTCTACATCATTAATCATCAGGGAGATGCAGATCAAAACCACAATGAGATACCATCTCACACCTCAGAGACTGGCCCAAATTCAAAAGAACAAAAGCAACCGATGCTGGCGTGGATGTGGCGAGAAAGGGACACTCCTTCACTGTTGGTGGGAATGTCCACTGGTTCAGCCCTTCTGGAAAACAGTATGGACGATTCTCAAAAAATTAGAAATTGAGCTCCCATTTGACCCAGCAATACCACTCCTGGGAATATATCCCAGAGAGGCAAAAATGTATAGTCGAAGTGACATCGGCACTTGTTTGTTCATTGCAGCCCTCTTTACAATAGCCAGAAACTGGAAGAAACCTGAATGCCCAAGAACAGATGACTGGTTAAAGAAACTTTGGTACATCTACACAATGGAGTACTATGTAGCTCTTAGAAAAGATGAAGTCATGAAATTTACATACAAGTGGTACAATATGGAAAGTATCATGCTAAGCGAAATGAGTCAGAAAGAGAGGGATAGACATAGAAAGATTGCATTCATCTGGGGGATATAAAGTAACAAAGTATGAGATTAATACCCAAGAATAGCTGAGATCAGCACCAGGAGGATTACTCCATAACTTAGAGGCCAGCCGGGTATCCTAGAGGAAAGGGCTATTCAGATAGAGAAGGGAGCACCAAATAAAGGATGTTTGGAGGATCCTCCCAGGAGGGGAGATGCATGTCGAAAGTAGACTATGGACTGAACATGTTTGCCACTCAATGCCTCTTTTGCAGACCACAACACCCAAAAGGAGAGAGAGAACACAGGGGATTGCCCTGCCACAGAGACGGGGGGATGGGGGGATGGGGGTGGGAGGGATATTATCCATGGTGGTGGAAAATGGGCACTGGTGGAGGGATGGGTATCTGATCATTGTATAATTGAAACCAAAGCACAAAAAAATTGTAAATCTACAACTTTAAAAAATATAAAATAAAATAAAGGGGGAAAAAAAAAAAGTTTTGATAAGACGTCACGCGGCCGCGAATGCGGCCGCGCGGTTCCGGGATCTGGATTTTATAGTCTCTGAGTCTTGGCCGCTGATGGGATTACACGGCGCCAGGGGGCCAGGTGGTGGGTGTGACCCCCGCCTACTGGAATTTGGAGGATCTGGGTGGAAGATGCTCGACTCCAATTCGAGTAGGCTTGGAGGTCTCGGCCCCGGAACCCGCGTGGCTTTGTCCCTCTGCCAGTACCTTCAGGTGTGCGGAGAGTGGTCTCAGCATGGTGGTGGCTGGTCCTGGAGGTCTTCGGCTGCCGTAGCCCTGGTCGGGGCGGGGAGGAAAGCTCAACCCGCTCCCCTCCAAGGGACTCCGGGAAGGAACACCCAGGCGCGGGGGCAGAGACTGCACTGGTCTCGTCCGGGATCTGGATTTTATAGTCTCTGAGTCTTGGCCGCTGATGGGATTACACGCTGATGGGATGGAAGAGTAGTTTGAGCAAAGTAGGGTATGCTCAAAGAAGTCAGAATGGTCATGGGTCTGGAATCAGGTCCTAGGAAAAGTAATTTAAGTTTCAGTTGCTCAGTAAGGTTAGTCTATAGACTGCTAAAGGGAAATTTGAGATATTCAGACACTTGAAGAAATCTGCTCTTCCTCTGCATCCCCAAAGCTGTGCCGGTCTTCTCCCCCTCCCAGGTCAGTTGACCTGCCAGTATTCGATCCCAGGACTTGGCTTTCTTCATGCAAGTGCCCCAGGCGTCCTCTAGCACCCTGGGACAACAGCAGCCCTGAGCCTCTTCCTCCCCAACACTGTGCAAGTCTTCTCGCGGTCCCAGCTGGTACCCCCGACATTGTGGCCTCTTCAGGAGTAGGCGTGGCTTTGTGGGAGTGGGCGTGGCCTAATTTTAGGCGGACCAACACTCACAGGACCACAGGTAGTTTAGTTTAGTTATACCAAGAAAGCTAGCATAACATCTCAGTTCCCATACCTACACACCAACATGAAGAAACAACACAAATCCCCACCACATGGGGACAATGATGAAAAGAGTCCAGAAGCCTCAGTAGGTGCTACTCACCTAAAGGACTTCTCTGAGAAAGAATTCAGATATGAAGTCATGAAGATATTCAATGAACTCAATGAAACAGTCAGATAGATATCCAGTAACATGACAGAAACAATTGAAAAATTACGGGAAGAAATGAGAGCAGAAATGTCATGAATAAAAGATTCTGTAGATGAAATAAGAAACTCAGTCTGTGCCCTCAACAGTAGAATGACCACAGCTGAAGACAGAATCATTGAACTGGAAGATCAGCTGCACCAAGCCAACTGGCAACAACAGACACTTGAAGAAATCTTAGTTGATTGAGTGATCAAAACTGTTCTTTAGAGAAAAGTAACTCAAAGATAATGGCAAAGTGTGCATGAAAGTAGATATGTCTTTAACAACAAAAGAATTTTTTCATACGTGATGGAATAGCATGGTAGTACTTTTATTTGTGTGAAGTGCCCCAGCACTTGAAGGAATTGAAGCAGAATTTGGATGTTCTCTCCGAATTGCTAAGATAGAGACCTTTGTGTTTTGAAGGTTTTTCTTCTTTGAAACTCAGTGTAACTTCTAGTACTTGTGTGGACCATTTTGTGAATGCATGTATTTTCTCATGTTTTATTTTAGTGAACTAGTTTGATGTTTGTGGGCCCCACGGGTGACTTATGTGAAGTGGGGAGGAGAAAGACAGTCATTTTCTCCCCACCCACCTCTGCCACCTGGGACCCAGGGTTACTGGGTTCTTGTCTCGCCTCGCAGAAAGGAATTTCAGGAGTAGACAAGTAGTGAAATAAATAGATTTTATTTGGAGGATTTTTAGGTATGGAGGGAGAGAGAGTGAGAGACTAATGTACTCAAGAGAGAACACGAGCTTCTCCAAGGGCGGAGAGAGCCCCTACACACATCCTAGCATTAGACATGAAACCATGAAAGTACACATCTCAAGAGGGGAGATGCAGGCGACACATGTCCTCAGGCACCACATGTGCTAGGTCACATGGGCACAAGCAGCACATGGGCTCAGGCAGCATATGCGTGTGCTTCCTTTGTTTAAGGTGGCCTTTATAGGATTTCTCCAACCTTCCCACACGTGGGCTTTCTTCCTACGTAAAGGTCCGTTACTAAGGAGGTTACCAGGGAGGTTGGGAGTAAAGGGGAGGTCCCAAAAGAGGAACTTCATGGGGAGGAGGCCTATATCCTCAGGGTCTAAGGATGGTCTTATCAGGTCTTTGCTTTCTGTATCCACAAGGTGGGTCATTCCTAGAATTCTTCTTCCATGAAACTTTGTTTCATTGCAAAGGGCCTTTCCCTATCTACCTACCTACATCAGGCTGAGTCGTCTCAGCTAGAAAGCTAATTGTTGTTGGTAGCTGTTGTCTCCTCAGCTCCAGTATCTGTTCAAGGAGCTTCTGAAAATGATTTCTCATAGGAATATGTCCTTTTTTTTCCTGTGGGGAGACCCGTGTTAGCCTGGCCTCAATTGACTTAGTGTCAAGGCTGATTGCACATGGGAAGCCAGTCTCAGTTGATCAGAAACATGTACAATTACTTGATTCATGGGCTGGAGTGATAGCACAATGGGTAGGGCATTTGCCTTGCACACGTCTGACCCGGGTTCTATTTCCTGTGTCCCTCTCGGGGAGTCTGGCAAGCTACTGAAAGTATCTCACCTGCATGGCAAAGTCTGGCAAGCTACACATGACGTATTCAATATGCCAAAAACAGTAACAACAAGTCTCACAATGGAGACGTTACTGGTACCCGCACAAGCAAATCGAAGAACAATGGGAGGACAGTGGTACAGTGCTACTCCTGGTTCTGAGCTAAGAGGTCACTCCTGGCCTGCTCAGGGGACCGTATCAGGTACCAGGTATCAAAGCCAGGTTGGCCACATGTAAGGCAAATGCACTACCCACTGTATTATCACTCCAGCCCTCAGAAAGAAAAGGCTCTTAATAAGCCTTCATGAGAATGCAAGTTTTTCAAATTATTTCCTGAAAAAGAGTAAGTCTTCAGATATAGTAGGACTATAATTATTGTCTCAATGGATTATAAGGATTCATTGCAGTTTTGATTTGACCTTTTAAAAGAAATGCTCTTAAATAACTGGAGATCTTTTTAATCCTAATGTATAATTTCTAAAAAGACCTGACAAATACCATCTTCATTGTTGGCTTTTTTTTTTAAATGTTTTTTATTTTTTCTTTTTGCTTTTTGAGTCACACACAGCGATGCTCTGGGGTTGCTCCTGGCTCTGCACTCAGGAATTACTCCTGGGCTCCTCCTCTTCATTCCCCCAAGCTGTGCTGGTCTTCTCCCAAACCCAGGTCAGTTTATCCACTGGTATTCAAACCCAGTACTTAGATTTCTCCCTGCAATCCCCCCAGGCATCCTTTCGGACTTTGGGAGAAAAGCAGCCCTGAGTCTCTGCCTCTTCCTCTCTATCCCCCAAGCCGTGCTGGTCTTCTCCCAAACCCAGGTCAGTTGATACGTCGGTATTCGAACCTGGGACTTGGATTTCTCCCTGCAAGCCCCCCAGGTGTCCTCTCGGACATTGGAGAAAAGCAGCCCTGAGCCTCTGCCTCTTCCTCTTCATCCCCCAAGCTGTGCTGGTCTTCTCCCCCACCCAGTCTTTACTCCCCCAACACACACCAGGTACCCGTGGGGGCGTGGTTGGTAGAAGTGGGCGTGGTTTCTGTGGCAGTGGGCGTGGCCTCATTATAAGCAGCAGGCCGCTCACGCGGCCGCAGATATGTTAGCCATACCAAGGAAACTAGTCCCCATGCCTACACACCAACATGAATAAAAAATGCAAATCCCCACCACATGGGGAGGACGACGAAAAGAATCTAGAAGCCCCTGTAGATACTGCTCACCTAAGAAACATCTCTGACAAAGAATTCAGATATGAAGTCTTGAAGATGTTCAATCAACTCAATGAAACATTCAGACAGATATCCAGTAACATGACAGAAAAGATAGACAAATTACGGGAAGAAATGAGGGCAGAAATGTCATGAATAAAAGATTCCGTAGATGAAATGAAAAACTCAGTCTGTGCCCTCAACAGTAGAATGACCACAGCTGAAAACAGAATCAGTGAGCTGCAAGATCAGATGCACCAAGCCAACAGGAAACAACAAACAGTGGAAAGGGACCTCAAAATATCTCTAGAGAGAATCAGAGTCCTAGGAGATGATTTCAAGAGGAATAACATTAGAATCATTGGAGTACCAGAAGCTCAGGGAAACAATACCAATTAAAAAAACACGGTTAAACAAATCATTACTGAAAAATTCGCAGAGCTCGACAAAGCAGCCATTCAGGTTCAAGGAGCCCGAAGGGTGCCAGCTAAAAGAGACCCTATCAACAACACTCCAAGACATAGTTGGAATGGCCTATGCTGCCGATAAAGATACAATACTGCAAGCAGCAAGATCAAAGAAGGAAATCACATTCAAAGGAGCGCCCCTTAGATTCATAGCAGACATATCAGAGGAAACCCTCCAAGCCCGAAGGCAATGGTGGGATATAGTGAAAAAACTCACTGAAATGAATGCTTCACCAAGAACACTCTATCCAGCTAAACTCTCACTCAAAATTGAAGGAACAGTACACTATTTTCTAGACAAACAGCAGCTCAGGAACTTCATAGACTCAAAACCAAACCTAAAATAAGGGCTAAAGGGGCTACTATAAGACAAGACAAACCTTACAACCACAACAGACCTTTATAGAAAGATGACACAAAACCCCATAACAATAATCTCTCTCAATGTCAACGGTCTAAATTCACCAATTAAGAGACACAGAGTGGCAAAATGGATTCAGAGGCAGAACCCAATATTCTGCTGCCTACAAGAGGATCATCTCAACAGCCAGAGCAAACACAGACTCAAAGTCAAAGGATGGAAAACAATCTTGCAAGCAAACAGCTCCTTCAAAAAAGCTGGAGTGGCCATACTAGTATCCGACAGCATTAATTTCAGGTTGAAAAAGATTAGAAGGGACAGCGAAGACTATTTTCTCTTCATCAAGGAACACATACAACGAGAACAAATCACACTCTTAAATGTACATGCACCTAATGAGGGAACAGCTAAATATTTAAAACAACTGCTAACAGATCTTAAGGAGGACATTACTAGCAACACAATAGTAGCTGGAGACTTCAACATCACCTTATCACATCTGGATAGATCAACAAGAACAAAACTCAGCAAGGAAACATTGGCTTTGAAAGAAGAAATAGAAGACAAAGGGCTGATAGACTTATACAGGGCTTTACACCAAAAAAGAAAGAACAACATTCTTCTCTAGTGCAAATAGAACATTTTCCAAAATAGACCATGTGGTTTGCCACAAAACATACCTCAATAGAATCAAAAAGACAGAAATAGTATCAACAATCTTTTCAAAACATGATGCACTGAGAATAGAAGTGAATCACACACAGACACGGAGAACCAAATAAAAAACCTGAAAATTAAACAACTCAATGCTGAACAACAAGTGGATCAGGAAGTCAAGAACGAAATCAAAAGATAATTGGAAACAAATGAGAATGAAGACACAAGCTGCCAGAATTTATGGTATGCAGCTAAAGCCACAGTAAGGGGAAAACTTATAGCTCTGCAAGCCTATCTCAGGATGGAAGAAAGGATTCACATAAATAACTTGACTTCACAGCTCAAGATCTTTGAAAAGGATCAACAGAAGGAGCCCAAATCAGGCAGAAGGAAAGAGATCATAAAACATAGAGCAGAAATCAACGACATGGAAACCAAAGAAACAATCCGAAAGATCAATGAAACCAAGAGCTGTTTCTTTGAGAAAATAAATAAGATAGATAAACCACTAGCAACACTCACAAAGAAACAGAGAGAGAGAACCCTAATAAATAGAATCAAAAATAAGAATGGGGATATCACAACAGAAACCAAAGAAAGTAAAAAGATCATTAGAGACTACTTTGAACGTCTGTATGCCACGAAACAAGAGAACCTAGAAGAAATGGATAAATTCCTGGATTCCTATCATCTCCCAAATCTGAATGAAGAAGATCTAGAGTACCTGAATAGACCTATTAACATCAAGGAAATTGAAACTGTAATCAAAACTCTTCCCAAAATCAAAAGCCCAGGTCCAGATGGATGCACTAGCCAATTTTTCCAAACATTTAAAGAGGACCTATTGCCAGTTCTTCTCAAGCTTTTCCAGGAAATTGAAAAAACAGAAAACTCTCCCAAACAGTTTCTATGAAGCCCATATCTCTCTAATACCAAAAGGAAACAAAGACACCACAAGTAAAGAAAACTACAGGCCGATATCCCTGATGAACATGGATGCGAAGATTCTCAACAAAATACTAGCAAATAGAATTCAACAACTCATCCAAAAGATCATACAACATGACCAAGTGGGATTCATCCCAGGGTTGCAAGGATGGCTTAACATTTAGAAATCAATTAACATAATCCATCATATCAACAAAATAAAAGATAAAAATCACATAATCATATCAATAGATGCAGAGAAAGCATTGGACAAGATCCAGCACCCATTTATGATGAAAACCCTCGCCAAAATGGGGAAAGTGGGGACTTTCCTCAATATAGTTAAAGCCATCTACCACAAGCCTACAGCAAGCATCATCCTCAATGGGGAAAACTGAGAGCCTTCCCGCTAAGATCAGGGACGTGACAAGGATGCCCACTCTCTCCACTACTGTTCAATATAGTACTGGAAGTACTTGCAATAACGATTAGACAAGAAAAAGATATTAAGGGCATCCAAGTAGGAAAGGAAGAAATCTAGCTCTCACTATTCGCAGATGATATGATACTATACTTAGAGAACCCTAAAACCTCTACCAAGAAACTCCTAGAAACAATAGACTTGTATAGTAAAGTTGCAGGCTATAAAATCAATAACTAAAAGTCCATTGCTTTCCTATACGCAAATAATGAAAGAGAAGAAAATGACATGAAGAAAACAATCCCGTTCACAATTGTGCCCCAGAAAATCAAGTACCTAGGAATCAGCTTAACTATGGAAGTAAAGGACCTGTACAAAGAAAACTACAAAACGCTACTTCAGAAAATGAAAGAAGACACGAGGAAATGGAAAAATATCCCCTCTTCATGGATGGGGAGAATTAACTTTGTCACAATGACAATACTTACCAAAGCACTGTACAAATTCAATGTGATCCCTATTATGATACCCATAACATTCTTCAAAGAAATAGAGTAAACACTCCTGAAATTCATATGGAACAATAAGCCCCAACAAATGGCTAAAGCAATTCTCGGGAAAAAGAAAACGGGAGTAATCAAACTCCCTAACATCAAACTCCACTACAAAGCAGTAATAATTAAAACAGTATGGTACTGGAACAAAGGCAGAGCTTCAGAGCTATAGACCAATATAACAAGGTTGTATATACAGAGATCTCCCCCCAAGCATATGATCATCTAATATTCGATAAGAGGGCAAGAAAAGTGGAGTAGGAAAAGCCTCTTTAACAAATTGTTCTAGCAAAACTGGATGGCTACATGCAAAGAAGTGGGCTCAGATCTCTGCCTAATGCCGTGTACAAAAGTAGATCAAAATGGATTAAAGAATTCAACATCAGACTGGAATCCATAAGGTTCACTGAAGACGAATTTGGCAAAACCCTCCATGATATTGAAGCTAATGATATCTTCAAAGATGTCACACCACTGGTCAAGCAAGTGAAAACAGAGATAGACAAATAGGACTATCTTAAACTAAGAAGCTTCTGCACCTCCAAAGAAACAGAGACCAAAATACAAAGACAGTCTACAGAAAAGGGAAGGATATTTGCCAAATACACATCTGACAAGTGGTTGATATCAAGGATATACAAGGTACTGGTTGAACTCCACAAGAAGAAAACATCCAACCCCATCAAAAAATGGGGTGACAAAATGAACAGAAACTTTCTCAAAGAAGAAATCCGAAAGGCTAAAAGGCACATGAGAAAATATTCTACATCATTAATCATCAGGGAGATGCAGATCAAAACAACAATGAGGTATCATTTAACACCACAGAGAATGGCCCACATCCAAAAGAACAAAAGCAACTGGTGATGGTGCGGATGTGGCGAGAAAGGAACCCTTCTTCACTGCTGGTGGGAATACTGACTGGTTCAGCCCTTTTGGAAAACAGTATGGACGATTCCCAAAAAATCAGAAATTGAGCTCACATTTGAATCAGCAATACCACTCCTGGGAATATACCCCAGAGAGGCAAACAAGTATAGTCAAAGCGACATCTGCAGTTGTCTGTTCATTGCAGCACTGTTTACAATAGCTAGAATATGAAAAAAACCTGAGTGCCCGAGAACAGATGACTGTAAAAGAAACTTTCGTACATCTACACAATGGAATACTGCGTAGCTTTCAGAAAGGATGAAGTTATGAAATTTACATACAAGTGGTACTATATGGAAAGTATCATGCTAAGCGAAATGAGTCAGGAAGAGAGGGATAGACATAGAAAGATTGCATTCATTTGGGGAACATACCAGGAATTTTACTCCATGGCTTGGAGGCCAGCCACACATGCTAGGGGAAAAGGGAGCTCAGATAGATAAGGGAGCACCAAATAAAGGGTGTTGGGAGGATCCTCCAAGGATGGGAGAAGCATTCAGAAAGTAGACTATAGACCAAACATGATTGCCACTCAATGCCTATTTTGCAAACCACAACACCCAAAAGGAGAGAGAGAACAAAAGGGAATGCCATGCCACAGAGGCAGGGTGGGATGGGGGCATGGGGGTGGGAGGGATACTGGAACCTGTGCTGGTGGAGGATGGGCACTGGTGTAGGGATGGGTACTTGATTATTGTATAATTAAAACCCAAGCACAAAAATTTGTAAGTCTACTACTGTACCTCATGGTGTTTCACTAATAAAAATTAAAAATAAAAAAATTTAAAAAAGGAATTACTCCTGGCAGTGCTTGTGGGGGAGAAGGGGGGTGAGGGGGAACTGTATTGGATGCTGGGAATTGAACCTGGGTAAGCCTCGTGGAAGGCAAATGCCCTACTTACCCTTTGTGCTATTGTTCCAGCCCCCAATCTTCATTGTTTTAACTCTCAAGACATAAGATTTCTGAAAACTTAGAAAGAAAAACAAACAGCTATAGTATGCAGAACTTTGTTCCTTATGTTCTTTGTCTTAGAATTTCAATAGGGGAGGGTAAATGTTTTGTCTACTGTGTTAACATAAAGGACAGCAGTGATCTATCTCTCCCACCACCTGAGTTCGGTAGTCTCAGGCCATTTTCTACACTCCAGGGAGGTCCATGGCAATGGGCTTGTGAAGGAAGGAAACGAAGGCCAGGCTGGTTTGTTTTAGTTGCAGTTTATTACAATCCTTTCTCCATTCACTCCTGTCTCTCCTCTGCCTCTCCCAGCCCACTCTTATAGTCTCTTTATATCCCATAAAAGAAATTTATGTCATGGAGGGCCCAGGTTCTCTCAGACCTATCACCCTGGTAGAGAGCCCCGAAATCTCCTTATATTGATCATGGTATCTCTAAAGGGCACAATACAGTCATGTCATCAAAAGGAGTTACAGAAAGAACATTGAGGCAGCAAAACATACACTATTTCTTTGCATATGCAGGCCAGTAATTTTGGCAAAACCAAAACTGAAACCTTTCTTGGGCTACAAGCGCTTGGATTTGCATCCCAAAGACTAGTCTGACTAGAGCCTGGAGTCTAAATTCCAAAGATCAGGCCTGGCTAGCACCTGAGATCTATATGTCAAAGACCAGCCAGGTTTCTGTGAGAAAAGGAAAACTGCCTCTTACAATATATTGCAATTATTTACTGAAGGCAATTTGAAGGGGAAAAATGTTCAGCCTCATCCAAACAAGAAATCTCGCCTATTTTCATGGGTTCCTATGTTCCTGCCCGTTGTGCAGTGCAGTCTACATGGGACAGCTCAGTCAGGGTAACAATTACACACAGGTGTGATCACAATCAATAGGGGTAGAGTTCTTTCTCTAGGGGAAAGCTGCTTCTCATTTAGCAGATTGAACCATCCTAGAAGGGAATCCCCTGAGTGTGTTTCTCCTCTCCTTGTCCAACAGACATAGAAGCATATATAATATAAATTATTTTGTATGGACACAGTAATAAATAATTTAAGCTTATAGAATTACTCTTGTAGGGCCATCTCAATCTCAGACTACAGTGCTCAGGCCAGATAGTCTTTCCTATCCCTAGCCGGGTCCTAGTCTCATCATTACTTTTGGATTATGACATCATTTGTCTATGATCAAACTCCTAACTTGTAGTTAAGAATCATGGCACTTTGGCCTGGCCTATCTCGATACCAGGGTAGCACATAGCTTACCGCTTGCCCTGTTTCCATCCAGTCCCTCTTGAGACCCTGCTATTGGAGGCGTTAGGAAGTGAGAGCAACTGAAGCTTAAGTTGAGAAAGCAGATGCCCAGGAATGAATAATATTCAAAGCCAATTAAATCCTAAGTTAAAAAGTATGATATTATTTGTCTTCCTGTATCTATATAAAAAGGACTTTGCATTAAAGTAAACTATTCAAAAGACATAAGGAGAGGAGAAAGGCAATATTAACTTACAAGTTCAGTGTCCTAGCAGGATCTGACCTTACAAATTAACAGATTCTGATTAGGTTTGGAAAAGCTGATTAACTGGTTGGGGAAGAGAGCATAGAGAAGTGGTTACAGATAAACAAAGGAATGGGAGTGACTCGGGAGCACTGTAATGGGTGTAACCTGATAAACCTAAGCTCCTTGTGGCTAGGGAGAAAGGACAAATCAATTGTTATCCTACAGTCTACCTGGATTTATTGGCTTTCTTTTTGAGGATATGCCATTAGTTTCATAAAAATTTTAAGATTTAGATGTATTTAACTATAAATTGGGAATGCAATTAGTATGTACTGAAAATCCAGTACTAGTGTATGGAGAACCTCCTTTCTAATTTGCAAAGTAGTAAAAAGAGTTATTAGTTCATAGGGTATAGCTGATGAAGATATAAAGAGAACTAAGTAGTAACTATTCATTTAAATGTTTTTCCATTGATTTGAAAAAATCATATTCTCATAACCAAGAATCATAATCTCATAATCAGAATGAGACAAATGCACTGGGAATCAAATAAATGCTTATAGTTGTGGTTGGTAGATACTAGATATTGGGCAGAGAACATTGAAAGTGATCTGTTCCCTTAAGAATAAGCAGGGTGCACATTTTTCTAAAACAGCTTCAGAACCTGTACCCTTGGTTTAACCTTCCTGAAGGCTAAAACTGATATATCCTGCAATGTTTGAAGCTTTCTTATTAATAAAGTCACTTTCTATTGAAATATTCCTGGGGAATAAATATATGACAATGTATCAGCAATTTTCAACTGTTATCAAATCCTCTTGATTTTCTATGCCTTTGTAATTAGACTTTTTTTTTTTTGTAATTGCAGAAAATTTTGTGTCTAGAAGACTCAGGTACAGATAGCTTATATCCACTAGATGTCACTATTTTCAAAGCAATAATATAGACAGTGTGCCATGATGTAATCGAAAGGATAAAATATCTTCAATTTGCTCCTCCCTCCTCATTCTCTTTCTTTTCCCCTTTCAGAATACGCACGTTGTTTTAAAAATAAATTACACATACAATAAACTTTTGAAAATAAAGCAGGTTGATAAAACCAATCTGTTCATTATTTAAGATTACCAAATGTTTACTGTTGTAATTAAAAAAGACATAATTAGGGCAAACTAAATGAGGTTTTACCAATTATTCTTCATCATTTCCTAAATAATCATGAGCTGTTGAAAAAGAGAAGTGCCTCAGACAAAGAAATATATATGTTAGCATAAAATAAGGGATTTCAAAGGTTTTTCTTTCTTGTTTGATAATTTAGAAAAAATATTGTATTTATTTATTTATATTAATAACAGAATTCATATGTAAGTTTCTGTTTGGGGAGAGATTCAGTAACCTGTGTCAGTCAACATTATGTCATAATTCAGAAAGTCTTACTTTGGGGTAAAAAACCTGCCTTTGCATTTCATTTTCTAATAAAATAACATTTTTCAATAACATTTTTAAGGAAAGAAAGCTTAGAAATATAAATCTAAAATGATTAACTATAATGGAATTCAGGCCTCATTTAACTTTTATGTTTATATTTATAGCTCTATTATTTTGCAATATTACTTTCTTGTTTAAAAAATACATGAACTGAATAATATGCTATTATAAGAAGTCAATGATATCTTTCTGGAATATGAACATTCGAGAACTGAAGTACTGAAGAAAGAAACTGGATCTGAGGAGCTCACCAACCATTAACAAATTACAAGAACAAACTGCCTATGGTTTCGGAAGGAAGATAGATCATATTTTATTTAACTATTTTTTTTCTAAACTTTGCCTGTTCCTGCTTTTAAGCCCAGGAAATATGTAAAACTCTGTTCGATTTTCCTGGAAAAAGAAAAAGTCCACCAACTTCAATAATTTTCCAGCATTGTACTTTCTTTGAAGAAGAAAGAGAATGAAATGTAAAGTAGCTTTTACAAAAATAAATGCAAGAAACTCAGGCTTAGAGAGATAGTGCAGCAAGAAGGAAACTTGCATGCAGCCCATCTGGACTCAGTCCCTGGTACCCCATATGATCCCTTCAGCCCCACCAGCGTGATCCCTGAATGCAGAGTTAGAAGTAAGCCAAACACACAGCAGTATGTGGATCCAAAATATCAAACAAAATGCATAGTCAACCAACAACTAAACAAGACCCCAAGAAAACCAAGAGACATAAGCAGAGCATTTTAATAGGATCAATGAAAGAAGCCAGTGTGTTCATCATGTGTGACTGTCCCTTTCGCCAGGTATCATGTGGTTATGAAGAAAAGATACCCTCTACTCTCCTCTCAAAGAAAATTTAAAATGTGTTAGTCAAAGAAATAATTCTACGATTATAGTATTATGGCAATTTTTTCCTAAAAGGTTAGCTCTAATGCTGGTCTGTATTTTTGCAACTTATTGAGAATGTGAAGTTAACAAATTTATCAGAATCTATTAATCAAGAAAATTTTTTTGAATAGTGATTCATCTACTCCATTTATCCACCAAACACTATTTTGGGTACTATAAAAACATAACATGGGTTATGTTTTAGTTATTTCCTATGCACTTGAAAATCTAGATACCAAGATATACATATTGAAAAATAAGAAACAATGTTACAGGGCTCTTGGGCTCTCTGTAATAGCGACACTACAGGAAAAACAGTTTTTGTTTCTCATTTTTAAATAAACCTAAGTTTGCTTAAAATGTTTTTTAAAAACCTTCCAAGAAAACTCAACATTTTTTCCCCTGAGTGTTATAAGTAATACTTTTGTAAATATGTTGATATATAAATATGAAAAAGTAATGTATTATATAGGAATTGGGGTTAAATAGGAATTTCTCATTCAACAGCAATTATTTTATTTTTGTTTCATATCTATAAAACCATCAAGAAATTAGATAGATTGAATAGATAATGTAATATTACACAGTATAGTATAGATACATCAGTATAATTACACATATATATATACTACATACGCTAAAATTATATATAGGTGTTATTAGGCAGTACAGTGGTAAGGCACTTGCTTTGAGCTCAGCTGACCCGAATTTGCTCCTAACAATGGCTATGCTTCCCTGAGCACCACTAGGAAGATTCCTGACCTAAAACCAAGGAACAATCCCTGCGCACAGCCACATGTGGCCCCCCCCAAAAAAAAATTAAAACTCCATATATGTAACTCAATCTAGATGTGTATATATGGATATATGGACATATATTATATGTTATCTATCTATTCACCATATACATATCTCACAAAAGAAAAACAGAGCTACTTTTTTGTGGTCTTATTGGTAAATTACCTAGAAACAATTAAAAAAACTCTGAACCAAGCTATTTTGATATTTATAACTTCACAATAAACACAACTATTTTTTTCTAATCCTGAGTATGTAACAGCCTGCTTAAAAATAATTCCTTATATATTTTTTCTGATCCAGAGTATATAATCAGCTTGGTAATATAAAAATAATTCCAGCAGAATCTCCTGGCCCTGTGCCAGACTGTCTTCACCATGGAACCTTCAAGGGGGCGGGTCAAGTTTCCCTCCCGACCCCCAGCAGAACCTAGGCAGCTGAAAACCTCCAGAACCCAGCTGTAGCCATGCCCAAGACCACTCTCCACATGCTCGGATGAGCTTCCCCCATGAAGGAACCAGCAGAGGAACCCAGGTATGCGGGACCTGTGGCTGAGATCCCCAAGTCTGCTCAGGTCGGAACTGGGCCCCCTCCACCCAGCTCCCCAGTTTTCCAGTAACTTGGCAGTCACACCCACAAACTGGCCCCAGCGCCATGTAATCTCATCAACAGCCAAGATCCAGAGACTATAAACCAAAGCTCCTGGAAGAGAGAGATACAGAATTTCTTGGAGCACACAACCTCTTATACTCTAGACCACTGATATACCTAAAGTAGAAAACATTTTTTTGATTTTAACATACTTGCTTGTATTCTCTTATATAGGAGCTTAAATGGCCCCAGAATGAAATACAACAACCTTCATTCACTTCCCTCTTATTGTAGTGGGAAGATGCTCGCTGGTGGGGTGGGTGTTTGAATATTATTTGTAATGAACTATTGTGAACTACTTTATGAAAATAAAATGATGAAAATGGCAAAAAAAATTCCCTTTTATTTACTTAAATTGAGCAATAGAATTTGTAACCTGACCTGAGAGATCAGTCTTTGAATTGTCCAGTATTTATGTTTCATAAAATATAAAGGCACTATGAATCTTCATTTTTATTCATACGTTGAAGGTAGAAAATATTGAAGGTAGAAAATATTGTCTCTTGTGATGCTCACATGATTTAGAATGGTAATGTGTAGGGAATGTGATTATATTATATTAGTCAATAAAAGCAAATCTCTTTTGAGTTAATATTCACTCACTACTATTTGTTGTTTTGGTTAAGTTGGTAGCAGAAGTAAATTACGACAGTTACAAAATGTCTATCTGTTTACACTTGAGGGCTTAGAATAATCTTTTAAATAAAGAATATTTAAAATTGTTATTGATTCAATTAAGTAAACACTGAACCCTGGTGTTGTTTTAATAACACCAAACATTAGCCAAGCGGCACTAATGTTGGCCAACTTCGACCATGAGTGTGGAAAGGTCGGACTACAGCTGAATCTTATGAAGACAATGTTTATGAGAAACATCCTCATTTTTGACGCTCCATTCGCTCTCAACGGAACGACCATCTCCGAACGCAACAGTTATGTGTACCTAGGTGGAGAAGTCAACATGACAAATGACCTGGCACCTGAGTTGCGCAGGAGGAAGAGAGCGGCTTGGAGTGCCTTCAAGAGTATCGAAGAAATGCTAAGAGGAGGAAGAACCTCTGGCTCCAGGCACACCTTTTTGATTCTACTGTTCTTTCTGCATTAACATACGCCTCAGAGACCTGGGTCCTATGCAAACAGGATGAGAACACTATTCGGGTCTCCAAAGAGGAATCAAAAGACCTATCCTTGGAGTGTCACTTTTCACTCAAATGAGAGAAAGAATCTGGAGTTGCGACCTCCGTTAATGACCAAGAATCAGGGATGCTGTCTCGTTTGCCAAGGTGTCAAAAATCAGATGGGCTAGTCATGTAATGAGATTTAGAGATGACCGCTGGACTAGAGCCGTTACTGACTGGATTCCACAGGATGTCAAAAGACCGCGTGGCCACCCACATATCAGATGGTTAGACTTCTTCATCAAGATCATGAACGATCGTTTTGAGGCTCTTCGTGTTCCTAGAACAAACAGACACCACTGGGCTACACTAGCACACGACAGGGACAAATGGAGACGTTACTGGCGCCCACTCGAACAAATTGCCGATTAACAGGAAGTCAAGTGATCAAGTGAAACACTGAACCCAGAAGTCTAGTCACTTAATGTATATGGCATCCTTCCAAAATCATGATAGCAAGACCTTCGTATTTCTTGTTAGGCAATAAAGAGATATCAATTACTCATCTCCTCAATAGGAATTAAAGAAGGGGAGAAACAATTTTCTCAGAATTTAGAGCTTCTCTGTGAGAGGTGTTCTGTTAGTACTGTGTTGGTCACTAGTTGAGATTAAAAACCATTGTAGGCTTGCTGACTTATTCTAAATGTACATAATTCTGGATAGGAACAAAAACAAATGCAGCCTTAACATTTTGAAACTTTTCTGGTAGAGCCATTATCTTTGCTTCTTTGTGGTTCTCACAGAATAACAGTTCTCAAACTTGAGTAGTCATGAAAATTTCCAGGAACGTGTTTTAAACTGTGATTTCTGGGAACTGCCTTAGGTTTAAGAGATCTTCTGTAATTCTATTCACTTTTTTTTATTAATTTTTTTTAATAGTGAGACATCATGAGGTACAGTTGCAGACTTACACATTTTTGTGCTTGGGTTTCAATTATACAATGATCAAATATCCATCCCTCCACCAGTGCCCATTTCCCACCAACACAGATCCCAGTATCCCTCCCACCCCCATCCCCCCCTCTATTCACTTTTTATCTCAAAAAAGTTTACAATTTATGTTGATGTTGCTGCCATACTGATTACTCTTTGAGAATCATTCTTTAAGAGGAAAACATTTAATATCACAAAGGGTTTTATTCGTAGCAATACTATCTAAATGTATGTTATTGGAATACATTTGCCTATATCAGGTAGGAAATACAGAGATTGTTCTGCTTTAGTCTTCAGAAAAAAACTGATAATCCTCATTTTTTTGAAACATAACTTTATGATGTCACTTCTTCCTCTAACACTCATACTTGTTCTTTTCCTGTCCTTCTGTTGCCCTATCTATGTGTTTTTTGTGGTAGAAATATTCCAGAAATTACTGAAATTGCAAGTTTGTATTGTTCTATTTCTGAGATAGAATAAAAAGTATTTGTTGTTTATTATAAATTAAAGTCTAACGGAATTTTCTGTAGTTTGACTTGTTAACTTTGTTCATACTACTGAGTGTTAACACAGGCTAGCAAGATACATATAGCAATTGATTTATGCATGCCTCTTGTTGGATGAGAGTGGGAACTAATGGCTGCACTAATTAATCCTTGTGTTAAAACATATTTGCCATTACATCCTAAGTCATTGAATTTAAGGGGCCTTGGGATGAGTCTCAGCCTGTGGTGCTCAGGGATCACTCCTAGCAGAGCTCAGGGGACAATATGGGGTGCCATGGATGGAACCCGGGTCAGTCATGTTAAGGCAATTACCTTAACTGCTGTATTATTTCTTCAGTCCTCCAGAGAGCTTTCTTATCTTCAGAGTAAGAAGGAGATATGCTGGGGTATTTTTTGTCATATACACCGACCACTTATTTCTGAAAATAATTTTTATTACCTTAAATTTCTATAACATGGGATATAAGAGAAGAATGTTGTTAGCAGCTGCTGTGATAAGTGTTGCGTCATTTTGTAATAATGGCACTAAATAGTGGAAGCCATCAATTGCTTTAAAACAAGAGGAGTTGCAGTGCAAATAAATCATCAACATTAAACTAGTCTCAGCCTCACAAACAAACAACGAACAGTTATCCTAAGAATAACAAATAATGCATTTGAATTTAATTTGTGGGTGTGACCTTATAGCCAGAATACGTAGTACCATCACTTAAGTACTTAAAATGTATTAGTTAATTTTGTTCTGAAATCATTCCTTTATGGCACTAATTTTATAATAACTTTCATTTGACATGAAAGAAAAATAAGGCATACTGAGTCACTGAATATATACCAGTAGTCTTTCCAGGCATTAAAAGTAAAATATTCAATAGGCAAAAATAATAACAAATATATAAACCCAGACATATACATTTTCTAGATTCTTCAGCATTAGATTCCAGCTGAAGAAATGTATATATGTGTATATATATATATATATGTATATATATATGTATATATTACTGAGCTTTAGTACAATATGCTGGCTTAGAAAGCAATTAGTATGACCCAAATTGATTCACTCACAAAATTAAGAAATTTGTAGTAGAATTCTCTTAAAATTATTAAGATGCTTACAAACTGACTTATTATTTTTCTTTCTATGTTTTATGTTTAAGTGTGGCATGAGATGCATGGATATTAATTTTGACCACAGGTAACATTGAGCAATTATGTGCTAGGTTCAGCATTAACATTTGTATGGATTAATCCAATTAATATTTCTACTACACTGATAGCTTATTTAAATTTTACATGTTAAAACAAATGTTTTAGAGGTTTAAAAGTAACATTACTTAAGCCTAGTAAATATAACTGATATTTGAACATAGATATCTAATTTCAGAATCTGCATTTTAACCAACATACTTATGTAATATATATACATATATATGTATAAGTATATATATATATTCTGACAGAAAACCAGGTATGCAGATCAACCAAAACATTGTATCTGGTATTTGTTGAGTATCCACTTCACTCCCCAACACATACCACAAAAGAAAGTATCTATATTCCTGCTAACAAATGAGAAATCAACTATAATGATACAAGAAAAGGAATTTGATTTTATACAAGTTTATGTGAAAATATAATATGTAGAAATTTTAGTTGACTTGAAGTAATGTGACAACATCAAAAAATGTCTTGCATAATTCTACACCATGCTGACATTTGGATTTTAATCACGAAATTTTTTTTTAAGTACACACCAAATGTCCAGCACTATTTTTGCTGTTGGAATTACAAAATTTAATAAGATGGAAAAAAGCTCCAGGAATTTAGAGTTCCATAGGAAGGAGAGTATTTGTATGAAGTTTTGACACAAGATGTGTCCTATGAAGAGATAATATATAACGTGTGTATGAATCCACAAGTAAAAGTTGTTAAATCTGCTACTTTGGTAAAGAATCTGGGATATTTTAAGCCTGAAGGTATTATTTAGACTGGAGTTTTAGAGCTGGATAAAGAGAATTTCCAGTCTGAATAATATGTTCAGGCTGAAAATTGAAAAACAAATATACAGAGGAAAATATGTATGTGGTTTATTTGGGGGTGATGCCTACAGTGAAGAAGCAAGCCTGGCAATGAGAATGGAAAGGCAGAAGGGTACTCCAGGTTGTAAAGGCCCTGGACCAACTTGGCAAAGAGGTTGAATTTCATTTATCAGTAGACAATGACAATTCATTTGTAAAGGGAATTATGAAGCTAGTAGAGAACAGCTGTGAAGCCAAAGTGATAGATTTTCAATCAAAGCAATGGAAGGAGAAAGAACCTATCTGGAAAATTATGGTTTGGTTTTATATTTTGTAATTTCAATGCATGCTAGTGATACAGGTGAGAAGTGTTTGGTCAACTGTACAGCATAAAAATGATGATGGAATAACAATATTTGGAGATAGAAGGTCTTCTGAGCCCTCCCTATGTGTGAATTAGATGTCTGTAAGTAACATCACAGTGTTGTTTGTTTCTGAGATTGTGACTGGATTAAAATATATGACTCTCCCTGTCACCTTTTAGAAGGAAAATTG
The DNA here is from genome assembly GCF_029834395.1 of Sorex fumeus. Lineage (NCBI taxonomy): Eukaryota > Metazoa > Chordata > Mammalia > Eulipotyphla > Soricidae > Sorex > Sorex fumeus. The sequence continues at coordinate 53,713,561 of NW_026606063.1, forward strand.
GGAAAACCCATGAATGCAGAGATAAGAAAGAATATAAATTCTACCTTATCTGAATTAGATTTGATTTGAAAAAAGATAATGCCAAGGCAAAATGATGTTTTAAATTGTTGGTGAGACTTTAGGAGACTGGAATGCAGGCAGAAAAATTCACATAAGCGTCAATGCTTCTCTTGCACTAGAAAACTGTACAGAAAGTTACAGTTTATACAACAATAAATGAGCTGATTAGTTCTTTAGATTCTCTGCAGTGGCATAGAGTGAAGTGTGTGTGTGTGGTGGGGGGGTGGGGAATTATTGTATGTGGATTGACAGTGAACGCCAGAGGGCAGCCATACCTTGAGAAGCTGAGGAGATCAAAGTAACCATGACTAAGGCCTAGAGAATGGAGGTTAGAAAAACTATGTAATGTGATCACTAAATACATCACCTACATGTGTGAGGTATTCTGACTTCAGAGGAGTGAAGTCAGAATTTGGAGACTACACTTTCAAGACAGGCAGAAAACTTGATAATTTAACTGCTATTAAGAATTAACCAGTTGATTTCTCTGTATGAAAGAAAACAACTTTTTTTTTCATTCTTTTAAGGGAGGCCTCCCACTCATTCTAGACCTGGGTGGCTCTGGAGTCCAAATTTAGGTAGTAACTTCCCTTGTATACTAAGAAACTTTTATAACTTCACTAGAATCAAAAGTTTAAGAACATATAATATTATAATAATAATAACAGCAGGCCTGAAGAATGATGGTCACTCTGGATTCAGTAGCAATTTCTCTTTCTGGAATTTAAGGAAAACAATAAAGTTTTTTTTTTTAATCTCTCAATCACCTTACAACAATGCTGTGAACAATGCACTGTTACTTTATATATCTGATTAGTAAGATAAATCTCAGAGGGAAAGTCTTTCATTTTCAAGATATCAAGATATCAAGTGGGAGGAGGGGGCAATACTAAGATTTGAGCCCAGATATATTCTTGTTTGTGTTTGGTTTTGTGGTTCAGGACTTACTCCTGGGATCACTCCAGGTGGAGCCTCACGACCTTATGGGATTCAGCATATCATCCAAGTTTGCCCTTCTGCAAAGCATGAGCCCTGCAGTTTGTATTATCTATCTCACTAGTCCCCAAATATCTTTTATTTTATTCACAGTCACGGTCACGGTCCTCCCGTTGTTCATCAATTTGCTCGAGCAGGCCCAGTAACGTCTCCATCATGAGACTTGTTGTTACTGTGTTTGGCATATCGAATACATCACGGGTAGCTAGCCAGGCTCTGCCGTGTGGGCGAGATACTCTCGGTAGCTTGCCGGGCTCTCCGAGAGGGGCGGAGGAATCGAACTCGGGTCGGCCATGTTGGCCGCTTGTTGGGCTGGAGCGATAGCACAGCGGGTAGGGTGTTTGCCTTGCATGCAGCCAACATGGCCGACCCTGGTTTGATTCCCAGCATCCCATATGGTCCCCCGAGCACCGCCAGGAGTAATTCCTGAGTGCATGAGCCAGGAGTAACCCCTGAGCATTGCCAGGTGTGACCCAAAAAGCAAAAGCAAAAAAAAAGTGACAGAGAATAAATCTGAATCAGCTGCATACAAGGCAAACGTGCAAGTTATTTTATTGTCCTTATTATTTATTTTCTAACTTCATTCAACGTATCCCCCCGCCCAAGAATAGCAGGAGAAAGTATAAAACTACCAGAAAAGCACTGGGGGTGTCCTGATAACCTCTAGGTTTGTCTCCAGACAAAAGCAAACCTCCTCTGCAGAAAAATAGTGGCAACTTGCTGGCTTTCATAATTTGTGCCCTGACTATTATTTAGAAGCTGCCATTGCTTATCTTAATCTGTTTGGCAATTAAACCGTGTATTTCCACAGCTATTTTACAAAGACAGAGTATTTAGATGAATCTGATCATCATCAGTGAGGGCAAGAAGTTAGCTCTGAAGAGCTCGTGATGAAGAAGAAAACAAATGAAATCCTCTTCTCAGATCGTCAGAAATAGAAAAGAGAAAAGAAATCTATCCCTTGCCTTAAACTGGGCGTCCTGTGCTGACATTCAAGGTATTCCCCCACTAAAAAACAGAAAAAGGACTCGTCCTTTTTGATAATCTGTGAGTCTGAATTGCACAGGAGGAAGGGGTTGAAGCTGGAGCTCCTTGTTTTCCCATCCGGGAGCTGCTCTTCAGTAATGATAATGATCCCATCTCCAACATAAAGAATGCGCCCTTTCCCAATATTGAGCTAATGTTCAAGGCATGATACAATTCAAAACAAAAAATTTAAAGAGTAATAATAATGAGAAAAAGAGTGTGTTTTGAGATTCTCCCTCTCCCACCCGCGGGGCGCCTGTGCTTGGTGTTGTTTCGGTACATCAAGCACACCAGCATATGCAGCTCTTCACTTCATATAAATGTTTTTGGAAGCTGGCGTTGCTAAGCTATGCCTAATTTCAAATGCAAAAATATACTTCCACAGGAAAATATGCTTGCTACAACCTTCCTGCCACCTTCATCTATTTGTGTAGCTCCTAAGTGGAATATGTTCAGTTTGTGCAAAGCTGAGGAAAATGAAGCAAATATCCAACAAGATGGTGTTATTTTTTACTCTCTATGCCTTCAAACAATTATGCATTTACTCAGATGAGATCCTGCATAAGGTTGTGACATTGACAAGAAGTTATATATATTTTATGATATATTTCTCATGTTTTTCATTAAAGAGTTTGCATTTTTGATCATCTTTTCTCCCCAGTTTTTGATGAAGTTTAATATTTTCTTGTAAAATTCTACCAGTGCCTTAGATATCTGTGACATTAAATCCCCTATGAGATGAGTGTTGAGTAAATAATTTCTCCCATTTCAGGAGCTATCTTTGTATTCTGGTCATTATTTCCTTTGAGGTGCAGAAGTTTCTTAATTTTATATAGTCTCATTTGTTTATCATTGCTTCCACTTGCTTGGTCAGTGGTGTTTCATCATTGAAGATGCTTTCAGCTTCAATGACATTGATAGCTCTTTTGGGGGGCTTGTTTTTAAGTCACACCTGGCAATGCTTGGGGCTTACACTTGGCTCAGGAATCACTCCTGGCAGGCTTGGGGTCCAAATGGTGTAGAAGGATTCAAACCCAGGTGGGTTACGCAAAGGCAAGTGGTCTACCTGGTGTATTATTGCTCTGGTCCTAATGCTATGAAGAGTACTCCCGAAATTTTCCTCTAAGTATCTTATGGATTTGGGTCTTTCTTAAAGAATAAATATAAGTGGCTAATAGGCACATAAAAGATGCCCTGTATCACTAATTGTCAGGGTGATACAAATCAAAACAATAATGAGATATCAAACCACACCACAAATACTGGCACACATCAAAAAGATTAAGAACAACCAGTGCTCAAGCGGACCCACGTAGAAAAAGACTCTAATTCACTGTTGGTGGGAGTGTTGGCAGGTCCAGCTTTTCTGGAGAACAACCTGAACATTTCTCAAAAAAATCTAGAAATTGAACTTCCATTTGACCAAACAATTCCACTGCTTGGAAAATACCCCAAGGGCCCTAAAACAAAATGAAGAAAAGACATTTGTATGCCTATCTTCCTTAGCCTAAGGATTGAATCTAAGAAACAACCCAAGTGTCCAAAAAATGGATAACTGGATAAACTATGATACATATACACAGTGGAATATTATTTTACCATAAGAGGGTGAAGTCATGAAATGTTGCTACATGGAGGGACCTACAGAGTATCACACTGAGTGCAGTTCTATATAGGTAGAGAGAGTGACAAAGAGTGATATCCTTCATAATCAGGATGTAAAGAAAGATAATTATGGAATCATGGATACTCAAAACAATGGAAACAAAGAACATGAGATCTGGTATTCAGTAGGAAATATACCATTTGAGGGGGCTGGAGTATATGACAGGGAGGGGGCAACATTTATGGAGGAAAGTATTAAAGTCAGGAGGAGGAGATAGTGCTTAAAGGTGGTAAGTGTAAATTATGACTAATAGCAATAGTACCATAGACCACATTGAACAGATATATATGTGTGTGTGTATATATATGTGTGTGTACATATATGTATATGCACACACACATACATATATACATGTAAACTTCTCATAGAAGCAGACTGGTGGGAGGGAGGCAAATAGGTTGGAGGGGCATTGGTGGAGGAAAGTGGATACTGGTAAAGAGATCGGCATTGTAAAGTTGTATCCTAAAATCTAATCATAAATAATTTTGTAAGTTTACAGTGATTTTGTAAGTTTACAGTGATTAAAAATTAATTTATTAAAAAATTGGTTAAAGCAATAACAGTTGCATTTTTTGAAAAAGAAAAATCACGACCACGGTCCTCCAGCTGTTCATCGATTTGCTTGAGCGGGCCCAGTAATGTCTCCATCATTAGACTTGTTGTTACTGCGTTTGGCATATCGAATACTTCACTGGGAAGCTTGCCAGGCTCTGCCGTGCGGGCAAGATACTCTCGGTAGCTTGCCGGGCTCTCCGAGAGGGGCAAAGGAATTGAACTTGGGTCGGCCATGTTGGCTGCATGCAAGGCAAACGCCCTACCACTGTGCTATCGCTAGTGTATTGTTATTTAAGTTCTATGAACATAACTGCTCGAGTGGGCCCAGTAACGTCTCCATTGGAGACTTTGTTGTTACTGTGTCTGGCATATCGAATACTCTCGGTAGCTTGCCGGGCTCTCCGAGAGGGGCGGAGGAATCGAACTCGGGTCGGCCATGTTGACTGCGTGCAAGGCAGATGCCCTACCCACTGTGCTATCGCTCCAGCCCTAAAATTTCCTCTCATTTCTTAGATTTCCTTAATATTTCTTGTAATAGTTTAAATGTATTACTACTATTGAATGTGATTTCTGTCAAACTCAGATGTTTCCTTCATTGAGTTCTTTGGGATAATTTAATTCCTTGCATTCTCTTAGTTATAGTTCTTTATCTTCAAAGCCAATAGGGTAGCATTTTCACTTTGGGAGAATTTTTTTCTGCATAGTTCTCTCTCTCTCTCTCTCTCTCTCTCTCTCTCTGTGATATTGACTCTCTTCTTATCTTCTCATAAAATTCTTATTGTTATCTTGTGGCCACCCAAATAATCCAGGATAATCTTTCTATCTCAAGATCCTCAAAATAATCACATCTGTGAAGTCTTTGAGCACGCATTTACACATATAAAGTCACAAATATAGAGGTTCTGGTCCTGCTCATCATACCCCCCCAACTCCTCCCTCTCTCTCATTGTGTGTGTATGTGAAAAAGAGACACAAAGAGAGAGTGTGTATTATTTCACTCACCACATTCATAAATTTAAGTTCCTACTCTGCAATGAGGAATTTCTAGGTTCACATAAAGTTATGTACTCCTAAAGTATCTTTTTAAAAAAATTAATATTTTGGAAACATTCATTAAAAAATGATATGAACTTTATACACTACAAACCTATGCATACTTAACACCAACCCTTTTATTGCTAGAGTGCATTTTTCTTAGACATTTTATTTTTTAGAGTAGTTTTACATTCACAGTAAAATTGAGAGGAAGTACAGGATTCTTTTTCATATGATTCCAGCTCCTCTCTCTGAATAGCTTCCTCCACTATTGATATCCCTCTCCATTTGTTACAATCTGAGAATCTAAATAGCTCACTTTAGTGCTCACTTTTGGTTTGCATATAATAAATACAAGTATATATAACATATAAATATTATTTAATATCAGATCAGAATAGTTTCATGAAATATCCTCTCTGCTCCATCTATTACTTCCCACTAGCTCCCGTCAACCACTGTTAATTTTTAATCAGATAAAAATTTAATTGAATGTGTTTTGAATATTTACGTTCCTTTTTAATCAAAGCAATGTTGGTCTCAAAAATGTAGATGTTCATAAGTATTAGGGTCAGGGCTGAAGCGATAGCACAGCAGCTATGGCATTTGCCTTGCACACGGCCGACCCAAGTTTGATTCCCAGCATCCCATATGGTCCCCTGAGCACCACCAGGAGTAATTTCTGAGTGAAGAGCCAGGAGTAACCCCTGTGCATTGCTGGGTGTGACCCAAAAATAAAAAAAAAAGTATTAGGGTTAAATGTTACCATACTGTGCTCATCAACAATCCACAGAACTCCTTCTGTACATTACCTTCACTCTTGGCAATATCATATCTCAGGATAGATTCTAAGGGATTATTTTCAATGAATATTTTTATTCCTTCTTGTCTCGGTCAGATCAATGATGTGGTACTTAAACTTCTGCGCTTGTAACATCAGGGTCTTGATGGATGCATCTGATGCCAGCATACATGCATTGAAAATATAGACAATCATTTTTGTCTTTCTTCATTTTGGCAGCCTAGTTCCGCTTTGAGATTTTTTTAGCCTCTGCTTCCACATCCTTCTCAATGCTACCGTATTGGTGACTCCTTCAGGGTCAGGAGAATGAAACCCATTGTATTTACTGGTTTTGGCATATCAAATACACCACGGATAGCTTGCCAGGCTCTGCCGTGCAGGTGGAATACTCTTGGCAGCTTGCCAGGCTCTCCAAAAGGGATAGAGGCTTTTGGGGCAGCTTCTAATCGCCCTTGTAGGTGTTCCCATGGTTCAAACCATATTTGAACCCTATCAAATATGGTGCGGCAATCCTGGATGGTGGGTATTAAGTGTCTTATGATGTGTCTCTCCAGGTCCAGAAAGTGTCTTTGAGAGTGGCGGCAGCTGGGTAGTGGAGGTAGTGGAGGTAGGCTGGTGAGGTATTTATCTGGTACCGGTAGGGTGGGTCTTCTGTGCGTAATCCAATCCCTGGGTCCCTGGAGGTTGGTGAAAGCAGACAGGGCAGGGTAGGATGGGGATCCTGGTTTAAATACCTTTATCATCTGTGGTTGGTGGGGGCAAGCAGAGGATCTCTGTGCCCAGGTCCCTTGAGTCTGGAGTCTAAGGTCTCAGAGTTCCACTTATCTTGTTCTGTGGGGCTTCACTCATGCATGAGTTTTGGCCCAAGTGTCCAGAAAGTGTCCTGGAGCATGGCAGCGGTTGGGTAGTGGAGGTAGAGGGGGAATCAGTCACATCACACTGTTTCTGACACTGGAGAAGAACTGTTCCTCAGAACATGCAACAAAAAAGACGTCAGAGGCGTTGGTGTCCTTGTCAACATGAACTTAGCCATAAGCCTTGATTCATTTGAATGCCTAACAACCCAAATTGGGCGATTACACTTGAATCAATGTGGCTCGCTGCTGGCAGTTTCTATCTTTATTGTCTATGTATCAATATCTAATTATGATGAAGGATAAATTGAGGAATTCTACATGGAGCTGGAGAAGTTTTATAAAGACCACACCTTCTACAAGATCAGTGTCGGTGATTTTAATGCCAAGATAGGACTGAGAGATCAGCCAAAGAACTCCATATCGGGACCCATGGCTTAGAATAGAACAAACAGGGTGAGAGACTGTCTGAGTTCATCATGTCGACCAAGATCATCCACAGTTACTCACAGTTCCAGAAGGCCGAATCTAAATGTTGGACATGGGAGTCTCCCAGTGGACGATTCCACAATGAAATAGACCACATCATATTCAATTGATGGTTTTGTGTGACCAATATCGCTGTTGTCCCAAAATTCCAAATGGGATCGGACCACCATCTCCTTTGTGCAAAATTCTACTTCACAGAACGGGGAGAAAGGGCTGCAAAGTTTAAGAGGAGAACTCCCAGAATGACGAGCAATTGGGAGCTCTTTGGCACTGTTGCTGCAACATGGGAAGATGCCGTCGTTGACAACATTGACGAGGAATACGATTGACTGGTTCAGCACCTTCATGATTGTGCAAGGAACGCCAAGAGAGAGATAATAACCACACACACACACACACACACAAAGCCTGTCTATGAAAACTCTTGAGCTTATTCGCCAACGTGGTTTGTGGTTTGGCGCATGCCTCAGGCAACCTCAGGCAAACGTCCGAGCTCGCAAAGCAGTGCAGAGTTGCGATAATGGAAGACCTCAAGAGAGAAGAGCAGCAGTGCTGGTAGATGTGGCAGAAGCCAGCAAAAGCATTCATAATGCCCACCAGTCCTTCGCCAACTACAAGACCAAGATGACAGCCCTCAGACGTCCTGATGGATATATCACATCTTCCAGAAGGGCAATGGAGATTATCCATGATTTCTACTCAGATCTCTTTGATAGCCACGTCCACCTACCCACATACCAAATTCCGCAGGATGGACATGCCATTTGCAACATTCTCTCTTCGGAAATCCAACATGCCATTTCGTCAGTAAAGAAACGAACAGCACCTGGCCCAGACAAGGTCAGACCTGAACACCTGAAGAACCTGCCGTCAGTATGCATCAATACACTGGCTCAGCTCTTTATGTGCTACCTGTCTGAATGCAAGGTTCCATCTCAATGGAAAACCAGCAGGACTGTACTACTGTGCAAGAAGGGAGACATCCACGACATTGGCAACTATCACCCAATCTTCCCATTTTCTGTCATCTACAAGATGTTTACTTGAGTCATCCTAGTAGGATTGGCAGAACACTAGATGAAGGACAACCATGAGAGCAAGCCGGGTTCTGCAAAGGATTCAGCACGATCGATCATATGTACCCAATAACCAAGCTCACTGAGGTTTCTAGGGAATTCAAGATGCCTCTCTGTCTAATGTTCATTGATTTAAAGAAGGCCTTTGATTCTGTTGAGGCTGAAGTGATTATCGAAGCCCTAGCCAATCAGGGCATTCAAACTCAATACATCAGGATCCTCTGTGAGCTGTATTACGGATTTACTACCAGGATCTCATCATCCTACAAAGAAGTGATCATTGATGTCAAGAGAGGGGTTTGGCAGGATGATACCATTTCACTGAAACTCTTCAGTGCCACCCTTGAGAACATCATGCGATGACTGGAATGGGAAGAAATGGGAGTGAAGTTAGACAGTTGGCAACTACACCACCTCCACTTTGCTGATAACATCGTTTTAACAACACCAAACATTAGTCAAGCAGCACAAATGCTGGCCGCCTTCAACTGTGAGTGTGGAAAGGTCGGACTCCAGCTGAATCTCACGAAGACAATGTTTATGAGAAACAGTCTCAATTCTGACATTCCATTTGCTCTCAACAAAACGACCATCTCGGAATGAACAGTTCTGTGTACCTAGGTCGAGATGTCAACATGACAAACGATTTGGCACCTTAGCTGCGCAGGAAGAAGAGAGTGGCTTGGAATGCCTTCAAGAGTGTTGAAGAAATAGGTAAGAGAATGAAGAACATCCAGCTCCAGATACATCTCTTCGACCCCACTGTTCTTCCTGAATTAAATACGCCTCAGAGACCTGGGCCCTATGAAAACAGGATGAGAATACTATTCGGGTCTCCCAAAGAGGAATCGAAAGAGCTATGCTTGGAGTATCACGTTTCACTCAAATGAGAGAAAGAATCCAGAGTTCTGACCTCTGTCGAAGAACAAGAATCAGGGACACTGTCTCGTTTGCCAAGGTGTCAAAAATCAGATGGGCTGGACACGTAATGAGATTTGGAGACGACCGCTGGACCAGAGCTGTTACTGACTGGATTCCACAGGACGTCAAAAGACCGCGTGGCCGCCCACCTACAAGATGGTCTGATTTCTTCATCAAGACCCTGAACAATCGGTTTGAAGCTCTTCCTGTTCCTACAACGAACAGACGCCACTGGGCTACACTAGCACGCGACAGGGATGAATGGAGTCGTTACTGGCGCCCACTTGAGCAAATCTATGATTAACAGGAAGTCAAGTTAAGTGATGAAGTGATTTTTAATCCCTTGCTTAATTTTAATTATATGCCAATTTTTAAAGTACGAAAAGTATTTATTTATGTGCCAACCTTAAAATTATGAAATATACTGGATAACTGTATTTCATACTTCCCCTCTTAGCATGACACAATCTTTTTTCATCCCTGTTGTAGTAAAAGACTTTTTCTTATTTTAAATTTTTATTGAATCAACACAGATGTCCCCAGTTTTCCTCCCTCCAGACCCTGCTCCCCATACCAGCCTACCCCTATGACAGGCACTTTTCCTCTCTCTCTCTCTCTCTCTCTCTCTCTGGAGGTACTGAAAGATTATCATGTTCATCCCTTTACCTACTTTCAGCATTCAGTTCTTGTCCAGAGTGATCATTCAAACTATCATTGAAAGGACATGGTTTAATCATTTATTTTTTTGAATTGGGCTGCAGCAATAGCACAGTGGTAGGGCGTTTGCCTTGCCTGCGGTCAACTTGGCTGACCTGCCTGAGTTTGATCCTTCTGCCCCTCTAGGAGAGCCCAGCAAGCTACAGAGAGTATCTCGCCTGCACAGCAAAGACTGGCAAGCTCGCTGTGAAGTATTTGATATGCCAAACACAGTAACAACAAGTCTCACAATGGAGACACTTCTTGGCCTCTTGGAGTAAATCGATAAACAAAGGGAGGACAGTGCTACAGTGGTACTTTTTTGAATTACAATAGTTTTTTTTTTTTTTTTTTTTGTATATGTGAATGGTTTGGAAACCACACCTAGCAGAGCTCAGAGCATACTGCTGGCTCTGTGCTCAGGGTTCATTCCTGGAAAAGCTCAAGGGAACATACTTGGCAGCTGAGATCAAACTGAAGTTAGTCATGTGCAAGATAAGTGTCTTAAACCCTGTACTATCTTTTACTTTTATTTTTTTGTGTGTGTTTTGGCCATACTTGAACATACTTAGGGGCCATTCCTGTCTCTATATTTGGGGTATGTTCCTGATAGCTCCTGGAAGTTCTCAAGGAAACACGCATTTTCTGGGACTGAACCCATGCTCCAACATAAAAAGCATGCATTATGCCCATTGAGCTAGTTCTCCTGCCCTCATCTTTTTTTTCTTTATAGTAGTACCCACTATGTATACGTACATATTTTCTTTATTCACTTAATCATAATAAGGTGACCTCTATCTTTATATAAGAACTTAAATCATTTTTGTTTTCCTCTTGCTAGTCCTATCATTCACAAAGCTTCCTTCATCCTACAAATATTATTAAAATTTAAAATACAAATCAATAATTCTGATGATAATGTAAACAATATTCATAGATTAAGTAGTTAATAAACTATAATTTCATTCAGCCTACAATGCCTTTTCCCCCACTTATTTATTTTTTAATAAAAGATGTTGATCAGTTCTCTTTGTTGTCTTTTCTTGGGGCCATACCCAGCAGTGCTCAGGGTTTACTCCTGGCTCTGTGCCCAGGGGAGCATATGTGGTGCCTGGGATTTGAACCAGGTTCACAGGATACATACAGTCACATGCAAGATAAGTTCATTACATCTGATACTATCTCTACAACCTGTAATGCTGTTCTAATTTTACTGTGAGTTATGTCATGTTTTTTTATGTTCTCTTTGTGGTGGCTTACTCATTAACATTCTCCTCTGAGTATCTTTACTTATTTTACAAAATCCTTCCATTTCATCCTTTCGTATAAGTACCTCTTCTAATCTGATTTGATTGGTCTCTGAATTTGAAGTCCATTTGTCACACTAGACTCTCCCTATGCCTGTATTCAAGTATCACCGTCACTTCTCTCTTATTTTTATTTCTGTTTCTAATTTTCCTCTTGGTCAGTTTATCTCCTCATCTTCATGAATATATCTTTCAGTATTTTCCTGAGAATGCACTAATCAGAGATAATGTTTTGGAGAAATTTTTAGTTTGAAATTAATTTTTAAATCTAATCTCAATTTTTAATAGAAACTCTAGAACTCTATAGACTTTTAGGTTGGAAAGAATATTTAAAAAAATTAGATGCACATATATAACTAAATATAACTAGGGAAAGAAACAGAACCTATCTGGTCTCAGTTAAAATTTACGCTAAGCATTTTTCAACCTTATTATTGCTATCACCATCTCTAAAACACAATCATCTTTTTTGTTTATTTATTTTTGAGCCATACCTGGTGATGCGCAGGGTTTATTTCTGGCTCTGCAATTGGGAATCACTCCTAGTGGTGCTAAAGATACCATATAAAATTCCAGGATCAAACCCTGGTCAGCTATAACCAAGGCAGACACCCTACCCACTGTATTATTCCCTCAGCCCTCAATCATCTTTATCTGAATTAGTATAGAAAACTGAGGGTAATGGCACACCCATTGGTGCTCAAAAGTCACACCTGGCTTTGTGTTTAGGGACGCTTCTAAAATCAACCATATCAGGGCTGTAGTTACATGCTATTCTTTGTAATAGCGCTCCAACCCATTAGAACGATATTCTAATGGGTATTTCAAAAACAAGTTAAAGTGAATTTTTATAACTAAAAGTCAAATCATGTTAACATTTTACACAAAGTGGTTATCATTTTACTCATAAAATTGCAAATTCTTGTAAACCTCAACATGACCTTCACAATTTCCTGTGTGCTGTCATGTTTTTTCTTTTTGTCAGAGGGATTTAAAACCCAGTGAATAGAAAATTCTCCATGACAGTTCCAGTTTAATCACAGAATATTTATTAATATTAACCTCATTTTTTCTATAACTTATCCTAGTCTGAACAATATACTATGTGGACTCACATATATAATTAGGTAAAATATTTTATGTAATAACTTTATGCAGTCAGAAACAAATTGGAAATATTTGGTTATGAGAACACAGATAAAATATATCAATGTACAGTTACCATACATCACACCACCAAAATTCCCCAAACCCTCCACCCCGTGACTTTACATTATTTCTAGTTCACTTATATAAAACTGCATAGAAAAGCATAACTATTGTAAACATGTTACATAAACTATAATCTTATATATTAAATGTGTTCTAAATATATAACTATCACTAAATTATTTTATGTAATATGCAATATTGTATTATCTTTCAATGATAGTTATCACCTTTTATTGTTATCAACATCCATAAGAAAAATTGATAATGTAAGGCTTAATGTTTTTTTTAAACAAAATGTATGTAATTGGCGGGGACATGTCTCAGCAGCAGAGCACATATGTGAGGTCCAGGGTCTGATGCCCAACAAAGCAAAAAAAAATGGATATAACACTCATTATTTCTGTTTTATTTAAATATAATATGGCAATAGGTAAGTTACATATTTATTGGTTTATTTTGGTGTAGAGTAATCAAAAAGTTGAAGAAAAAACTCACAAGTGAAATATATTTAGTACAGTATTATTGAATTAAGCTGTATTTGGAGACATGTAAATTACTCTTAATTGTATTTTGTTAGTGGGTAGGGCATTCGCCTTACACGCGGCCAACATGGCCGACCCAAGTTCGATTCCTCCGCCCCTCTCGGAGAGCCCAGCAAACTACCGAGAGTATTCGATATGCCAGACACAGTAACAACAAAGTCTCCAGTGGAGACGTTACTGGGCCCGCTCGAGCAAATCGACGATCAACGGGAGGGCCTTTTAGCATGCAACTATTTGTCAAAATAAAGCAAAGTTATATAGACGTAAATTATTTAAATATTTGTACAAAGATATATACATGCATATACTAATCTCCAAATTCTACAAATACTGCATAAAACCACATGGATTTTTAAGGGTAAAGTGGTTCAATTAAAAGGTTTTAAAGTGATTTACTAAAAATCAAGAGATATCTAAGTTAATTATATCGTCTCTGGTCGTAGGTGTGCAACTGAATGATGTTTAGTTTATAAAGTTAAGCATTTTCAGTTTCTAGTGATTTGCAGCCTGAAATATTTCATGAGCATGCTGTATTTAATTTTTCAATTGAGGAAAGTGACCACATATGAGAAACCGTGTTTGGGCTAAATAAACTTAGAACCCAGAGGCTGATCCAATAGCTAAAATGAATATATAATACAGTTTCTCAAAGTGGGTAATATTTCACCCTTGGAGGGGCACTTGAATTATCAGTGGTTGAAGAGGGTTGTTTTAGGAACTGGGGTGAAATTTTCTGTCTGTGCTCTAAAATAAAGTATATTTTCAGAGAATGTTGAGGTGTTTTTCTTTTTTTTTTCTGAAAAGGGGGTGGTAAGTCTAACTTTGGGAAATTTAGATAATATCTTTATCACTAAAACAAGGAGCTCAATTGTCAGTCTAATTTGAGAAATCCCAATGAGAGAAATCTTTCATTGGAAAAAATGCTCATAAGTATACAAGAAATATGTCTCTAAATTCACAGAGGTGGAAAGACGAATCTATTCAATGAACAGAAAAATTGTGATCAAAGACTCAAAGGGAAACTAAGAAGTAATTTGGATCTGTTAGGCAGAGAGTATAACACACACATTTTTGGATAACATGATAACAATGACTCCATATCTGCACTGTCAGTAAAGTTACTGTTTTAATAAAGAAAATTATAGTATTATTCCAGGTCTTTCTAAGGACTCTATGCAATTGCTTGACCAGCTTAGAGAATCTTTTTTAATCTTTATGTGACCTTAAGTAACCTCAGTATAGCTTTATTTCTTACAAATTGAATGACATTAATTTAGAGAATTTTGAATGGATATGTCTTTAAAATTAGAAAAGACTGTTATGTGGGAAGAGTAAGAAGCAACAGATGTGGAAATACCAAAAGGAAGTAATATTTAAATGAGATATTTTACATTTTAAAGAGAATCTGTCTGAATTTAGAATAGAAAAATTTTATATTGCTTTATAGTAAATAAGCCATAGATAAAGTATGAATAATGCTTGAAAAAAAGTAACTGGCCAATAATTAACTGACCAATTAAACACTTCTGGAATCAGAGGTTAAAATTAACAAATTTCTTCCAAAGAAGTAGGGGTGGAAAAGAGAGGTCCTTCATAAAGGTTATCAGGAAGAAAATATTTCCTGCTGTTTAGTCAGGAAAAACTAACAACTGAAGCTATAATTTGAGGTTAGTGTGAAAAAGGTAATGGATGGTATTTGAATTGCTTTGATATAAAAGTTCTTCTATAGTTCTTCTCTCAAAGAGAAGGTTGCACTTTAGGAGCTTGTCAGGGTAAAAGGCATGAATCAAATATGTAAAAGAGCTATGAGAAAACTCTGTCACATTCATTTTAAAAAAGCCACCTGGAAAAAATAATAGATCTTCAATAAACATTGGCCAAAGATGTATCAGGATTGCTTATGATTGCAAGGATTGGTTATCTTCCAGAATAGAGATGAATCCAAAGACGAACAAATGTGCTAAAAAATCTTTTATGATTAGGGAATGAGTGACAGTTGACTCCCTAAAAGACTCATGAATGTATCTTTTTAAGAGATAGATAAGGGTCATGGGCTAGGGAGATAGCTCAAAGGTCGCAATTCTTTCCTTACAGGGACTAAGTCCCTAGTTCACCCCATGACTGTGTGCCTGGACAGAATCACTGGTTGTACCCCTGATGGTTCTCAGGGCAATCTACTAAGCAACATCTTATCACCTGCAGAACACTGGTCAATACACCAGACAAAGTATAGCGAGGAATGACCCCCTATGCCCACTCCCCTGCACTGTAGCACTGTCCTCTCGTTGTTCATCAATTTGCTCGAGTGGCACCAGTAACGTCTCCATTGTGAGGCATGTTGTTACTGTTTTTGGCATATTGAATGTGTCACGGGTAGGTTGCCAGGCTTTTCCATGCATGCGAGATACTCTTGGTAGCTTGCTGGGCTCTCTGAGAGGGACAGAGGAATAGAACCTGGGTCGGCTGCATGCAAGGGAAATGCCCTACCTGCTGTGCTATCACTCCAGCCCACCCACACCCCTAATAAAAGAAAAAAATATATAGTTTATCTACGCACTTGTTAAATTCAGAAAGGTTTTAGGCAATTTAAGACACTGAGTTAAATAAGATAGTATATGTTTGTGCTATAGGTAAACTTGAAGATGTTTCCCAACATTTCTGCATATTTTAATTTCAAGCATTATGTTGGATCCACCCATAACTAAGTAAGCCTTGCAACTGTAGCATCAAGATATTATATAAATGACAAGATAAGAATTTTGGTTCCCTGAAACATCATTAATCTATATTACTATTCATGGAACATTTGTATTGAGGAATAAGAGAAGTCATATAGAAAGGTATTCAAGCAATCCTAATAGATCTATAAAATGATCTATAAAATGAATAACTGTCCATAAAATGAGGAACTGAGGTCTCTTGTGACCAGCCAGTACCAACTTGACAGTCACGTGACTAGTCACAGATGCAATCTTCCAAGCTTAGTCAATATGGGGTGCCTACAGGTTTAAGATCTATAATTTAGTTATACACCCAAGAGTGGTAGAGTAGAATCACATAGTATTTTATTCTTATTTTTATTATAAATTTGTTCACAATAATTCATTACATTCAATATTCCAACACCAATCACACCACCATTACACCTTCTCACCACTATTATTTTGAATTTTCCCACCACCACCACTCAAGCTTGCCCCAAAGGCAGGTCCTAAATAATTTATTTTTTATTGCTTGTTATGAATAATTTGCGAAAAATGATCCAAAAAACTTTCTTTAGAGGAAAGATTGTTGTATCTCACCCTGAAGACACTAAGTCCTTGTATAAGAGATTACTACCATGTTGTTACAGGTTGAACCTTGTGTGCTACCTGAGCATCTCCAGGACTAAATCATGAGTACAGAGCACAGAGTCAAGAGAAAGTTCTGAGAACAGCTGATATGGCCACCAATAAAACAAATTAGAATACAAATACAAAAATAAATAAATTTGCTGAATTACAAAAGTTGTTTATATTCTTCATTCTCACCAGAATATCAAGGAAAGTAAAGATTTATCACAGAATGATTGCATTTGTGTTTTTCTATAAGATTAGTGGATGACTTACCAAAATGTTTTAAAAATTAATTGTTATAAATAGATTAAAATTCCAAATCTTGAAGTATTAAAAAATTAAAGATACTAGATACAACACAAAACAATACAAAAAGTGTTTGGAGTTCCAAACATCAACACCTAAAAATAAGGCTGAAAAAACTGCACCCTATAATTCAGGTGTTCATAAAAGGAAAATATTTATATATTAAGGAGTCCACAGCTATGTAAAATTGAGGAAAATAATAGTTAAAATATATTATACCTTTCCCTCTTTTTCCTATCTACTAGCTTCTTTTCTACAACAGACTGTCTTGGTGGAAATCAAGACCATTTGTCAATAGACGTGAACAAACTAGTTTCTGTTGCAAGAATTGTTTTCTGATTCAGACTATGCACTAAACTTTGATGTACATTAAAGTAGCTTATAATTTAATTTATAGTATAGAGAAGTACACTTTATGGAGTGAATTTGTTGCTACTTTTAATTAATACGAGGAATTCAAGCATTATCCAGAAGTTTTCTGGACTGTAAAATGTCTAATCACTCTAAATAATAAAGAATAGAAAAGGTTGTCACTTCTGGTAAATAAGACAAGGGCAGTAAAAATTCCCAGTTAATTCTATTTAAAAAATTAGGAATTTTGTCAATAAAACAAAATTAGAGTTTGTAGACGTATTAAACCTTCTTTATTATAATTGTTGAATATGTAAGAGAAATAGCTTGACTACCCCAAACTTCTTTCTACTTTTCTTTTTTCTCTTCTGATTATTTTAAACTCTACCATTTTTCAGTCATTGTCAAAATTAATAATATTTATTTTTCTTTTGTAGCTATTTATTACATACCTGAATTTTAATAGAAGGAATGCAGTTAATACTCAAAAGATGCAGATCAAGGCATCCTAATCAATTGGATTCTGCCTTTCCTTATTCTACCCCTTGATTTATCCTTTCTGGTCTAGATTTATCTACTTTTATATTTACTTATTTATCTATTCATTTATTGTGGTTTTTAGGTCACATCCAGGGATACTCATGGTTTACTTTTTTTGTTATTGTTGTTATATTTATTTATTGAATCACTGTGGGAAAAGTTACAAAGCTTTCAGGTTTAAGTCTCGGTCATACAATGATCAAACACCTTTCCCTTCACCAGTACTTATTTTTTATCACCAAGAACCCCAATGTACCCCCCTCCCATCCCTCCCAATGCCTGTGAGGTAGATGATTTCTACTTAACTATTTTGCTTACATTCATTATTTCAACAAAAGATGCACCATTATTGTTTAGAGTTTCCAACCCAAAATCAGAACTGCTGAAAAGGCATTGTGAAATAATTTGTTTTATATAACTGGTTATGAGAACCATATTATGTCACATGGCCGCAATAGGGGCTGAATGAGTTTGGATTTCTAATATTTTACTTATTAAGTCTGGAGGGATTTCTGTCAAAAGCCAGAAAATTACAAGGTTGGTTTTTGTGGCTCTGGAGCTAAGGCCGTGTCAGAGAGCCAATAATGGGGGGCAACTTGTGATCTCAGTAGGGCGTGAAGGACAAGCCGGTACCACCCCTTTTCCCATGAGGTTGCAGTTGCCCCGTCACCGCCAGCTCATACCTAACTTTCCAATAAGCTTTGAGGCAGTGGCCACCTGGCTGCTGGGAGGGAAGAAGGCATAAGGGAGCAACATCCTTTCCCTCCCAGGGAGGCGTGGCACCATAGATTAACGCATAGTCCATTTACTTTTCTGCTGCAAGCTGCCAGGCTCTGCTTTAAGTCCTTGTGCCTCTGGAACCATGGCCGTGCCAGAGAACTGCTCATGGTGGGGCAACTCGTGACTTTGGTAGGGCATGTCGGTAATGACCCCCAGGCCTTACTTTTGGACTCTGTGTTCTCGGATCACTTCTGGCAGTGCTCAACAGGAAATCTATAGGGTTTTGGGGATCAAGCCCAGTTGGCTGCACGCATGGCAAGCACTTACAAGCTGCCATATTGCTGCAGTCCTAATTTGTTCCCCCTTTCTCACTTTTAAAAGAACAATTTGTGCATTTCTCCCTCAAAAATATGCTTAATACGATCATTATTTTTCATTTATACTGTTTTACATCCATGCACAAATATCATAAAGATATTGGGTAAGGGTTTTGGATAATTTGGTAGTGTAGAGGTAAGGAAACTCCGTATATAAAAACCATAGATTCAACACTATTGTAATAAAGTGACTCTAATTAAAATGATGAAATTTAAAAATTAATTTTTATAAAAAGGATCTGGATTTTTCTCTTTCCCTGAAGGTCTATTAATGTATGACAATATATAAACTTGATAAAACTTTCTATCATATTAGATACTCCAAATGTTATTAATAACTTATAATTACTTGACATTCATTTTGAAACAGCATACAAGTTTCTAACTATCGGCTCAAATCTACTTTTATCCTACTACTATTATTGTCCTCCCGTTGTTCGTCGATTTGCTCGAGCAAGCCCAGTAATGCCTCTATCGTAAGACTTGTTGTTACTGTGTTTGGCATATCGAATATGTCACAGGTAGCTTGTCAGGCTTTGCTGTGTGGTCGAGATACTCTTATTAGCTTGCTGGGCTCTCCAAGAGGGGCAGAGGAATTGATCCCGGCTCTGCTTGGCTGGCCGCATGCAAGGCAAACACCCTACCTCTGTGCTACCCCTCCAGCCCTTTTATCCTGTGTAAACTAAATTTATTTATTTATTTAAAAAATTTTATTAGTGAAACACCTTGAGGTACAGTTGTAGACTTACAGATTTTTGTGCTTGGGTTCCAATTATACAATGATCAAGTACCCATCCCTCCACCAGTGCCCATTTTTTACCACCACTGATCCCAGTACCCCTCCCACCCCCCCACCCCCCCATTCCACCCTGTCTTTGTGGCAGGGCATTTCCTTTTGTTCTCTCTCTCCTTTTGGGTGCTGTGGATTGCAAAGGAGGCATTGAGTGGCAATCATGTTTGGTCTATAATCTACTTCAGCATGCATCTCCCATCCTGGGAGGACTCTCCCAACATCCTTTATTTGGTGCTCCCTTCTCTATATGAGCTGCCTTTCCCCCCAGCATGTGTAGCTGGCCTCCAAGCCACGGAGTGAATCTCCTGGTACTTATATCAGCTATTCTTAGATGTTAGTCTCCTATTTTGTTACTTTATGTTCCCCAGATGAACACAATCTTTCTATGTCTGTCCCTCTCTTTCTGATTCATTTCGCTTAGCATGATACTTTCCATGTAGTGCCACTTCTATGTAAATTTCCTGACTTTGTCTTTTCTAACAGCCTCATCATAATCCATTTTGTAGATGTATCAAAGTTTCTTTAACCAGTCATCTATTCCTGGGCACTCAGTTTTTTTCCCAGATTCTTGCTAGTATAAACAGTGCTGCAATGAAAAAAAAAAGTGCAGATGTCACTGTGTAAACTAAATTTAAAGAATTACCACCTTGTTTTATTTTAGGCTAAAAGATTTTACTTCCTGTTCTTAACATACCAAACTTATGATTATCTTAAGGTTTGTGCTACTTCTTTTTTTTTTAATCCTCCTGCATTACTTTCTCTAGATCTTACAATGAATGGTTTCTTGTCACTAATCTCATTTAATCAGATAACCATTTAGTCCCTAGAGAACCCTTCTTTCTACTACATCTGTGGTGGTACCCATTCCTCTGAAAATACTCTAACCTTCCCTCTTTAATTTTTTCAAGACATTTCTTGCTATTTTAACTTATTGCATTTATTTTTGTCTAGAATAAACATTGTTTCTTACAAAATGGCATGACTCTATCTTGTTTATCAATATTGAAGCTTACTCAATTTATATAACAGACATTTAATAAAAACGTTGGGGAACACACTGTCAGTGCTTAGAAAACCATGAGACTACCCACATGCAAAGCGTATATCTAGTCCTTTGAGCAATCTCTCTAGTACATAATAAATGTTTCATAACGAAGCGCACATCATATATTATTTTTCTTGTACTTGCCATGAAGTATATTCACATTGATTTATAGTTTAACTTTTTCAATTATACTGTTTATTCTTTATGATGGAAGTACTATCTTCATAACATCACAATATTTTTGTATATTGAAAACATGATTAATTGGCTGTACCTGGCTTTCCTCAGAGATCACTCCTTCTAATGACTGGGGAACCACTGTAGTAACAGGGATAGAACTCAGGCCAGCCACAAGCAAGGTAAGCAACATACCTATTGTACTACTTCTCGGACCCATACAATTTTTGTTTTTATAAAACTAGATAAACTCTCAGTTACTTTTAATTAGTGTAATTTTTATCAAAATAAGCAAGAGGATTAATAATTTTAATATTCCTTATAAATTTGAACTTTAGACTTCTTTAGAGCAAATTATACTCATGAATGAAGGTGATTTATGAATTACAAAAGATACATTTTTACTTTTATTTCTCCATCCAATCCTGAATGCCACAAGTAGACAAACATGAGAAATGAGGATAAATTTTTCTTGCTTTGGTAACAGAAAGAGCACTTGCAAACAGTTGCTACAAATCTATCATACACTGAGAATGTTTTCTTAAAGTTTTTTTAAAAAAATTTTTACAGAACACTTTGGGCTGGAGTGATAGCACAGTAGGTAGGGTTTTTGCCTCGCATGCAGCCGACCCAGATTTCTCTGCCCCTCTCGGAAAGCCCGGCAACCTGCTGAGAGTATCTTGCCCGCATGGCAAAGCCTGGCAAGCTCCCTGTAATGTATTCAATATGCCAAAAACAGTAACAACAAGTCTCACAATTTGTTGTGAGATGTTACTGGTGCCCGCTTGAGCAAATCAATGAACAACGGGAGGACAGTGACACAGTGATACTGATTCAGATAGGCTGAATTTGCAGGATTTGCTTTGTCTCCATTAGTCCCAGCCCTGAGATTTTAGCAGGCTCTCGTTATTCGTCCTTCCCAATGGTGGAGAGGTCATATTGGAGGCTCTTTTAGGGTTAGGGGAATAAGACCTGTCATTGTTACTGTTTTTGGCATATTGAATATGCCATGGCTCTGCTGTGCAGGCAGGATACTCTTGGTAGCTTGCCAGGCTCTCCAAGAACAATGCAGAATGTATATTACGAGAATGTATATTTGTTTTAAAACCAAACACTTGCATGCTGCTTTAGGTACATCAGTGGGCTAGACTATGAGAGGTCTAAGCTTCCAGGAGCTTTGTTTTATAGTCTCTGGATCTTGGCTGTTAATGGGATTACATGGCCCCGGAGGTGGTTTGTGAGTGTGACTGAGCAAGCTACTGGAAAATGTGGGATCTGGGAGGAGGAGGCCCAGTCCCGATTGGAGCAGGCTTGGAGATCTCAGCCCTGGGTCCTGCATAACTGGGTCCTCTGCTGGTTCCTTCATGTGTGAGGCTCATCAGAGCATGTGGAGAGTGGCCTCGAAGATGGCTGTGGATGGGTTCTGGAGGTTTTCAGCTGCCGGGGTTCTGCTTGGGGCGGGGAGGGAAACTCAACCCACCCCCTTCGGAGGGGCCCCAGTGAAGACAGCCTGGCTTAGGGGCAGGAGATTCTGCATCGCTCTCTTTTGGGAGCTTTGTAGTTGTTGTTTTGGGTGATAGTTCTCAGTTCTCACATCTTATTTATGGTTCCTGAAAGTGCTCAAGGAACCTTATGCAATTATGGTGGTCTAACAAGGATCAGTTAAGTGCAAGACAAGTGACTTTATCCCGTGTTATTTCTCTACCTTGCTAAGCCATGTAATAAATATATAGAAAATCATCTGTTTCTAAATCATCTGTTCTTATTTTCTTTCATATATTTCACCACCATCTGATAGTAGAACAAGTTGCTTTAGTATAATTACTTGTAATTATCTAAAGAATTTCATTTAGCACTTAAACTCTATGAAGATGGGTACCAGGAAAATTATACTTGTCATCTTCAGCATTGAATAATTTTTAAAAATATTGCAAATGTACACGCAAAATATTTGCTAAGTGATTGGGATAGTAGGCAAACTCTTGCTGTTTTTCAATTTATGTTTTTATTACTTCTGCCAGTTTCTCAAAGACATCTTCCTGCTGAGATATTTAACAGTTTGAAGTAAATATTAACTATGGACAAAATGAAAATCTGAATGTATAAATTTATCAATTATTGAAAACAACATTAAGTCCATCATTGCTATAGTAATTATATTTTGATGTCTGTGATATTATGAATGTGAATATATGAAAAGTCTCAAAACATGCAGCCAAATATACGGGGAAATGCAATTTTTTTCTGTTATTTTTTCACTTTTTTTCTCCTTTTTTAGTTTGTATTAAATCACCCTGAGATACACAACCACAAGTTTGTTCATAACTGAGTTTCAGTCATACAATGTTCCAATACCCTTCTTCACCAGTGTACAGTTTCCATCACCAGTGTTCCCAGTTTCCCTCACATCACCCTTACTCCTCTCCCCCAACACACACACAAGCCTGCTTCTATGGCAGATACTTTTCTTCTTTCTTTTTCTCTTTCACTCTCTCTTTCCTTCTGGACATTATGGTATGCAATATGGATACATGAGAAATTATCATGTATATCCTTTAACCTACTATCAGTACTACTCAGTTCTTATCCAGAGTGATTATTTCCAACTCTCATTTTCATACTAGTCCCTTCTCTATGCCAACTGCCCTCCCCTCACCCTTCCACTAATAGCAAGCTTCTATCCACAGATCAGTACTTCTAACCCTTGTTTTAAAAACAAGGAAATGTAATTTTTTAGTAATCTTGTTACTATTTTATATAATAGCATAAGTTTTTAGAAACAAATAGTATACATATTTATATATTTAGTGTACATATGTGGGCTGGAGAGATAGCACAACAGTAGGGCGTTTGCCTTGCATGTGGCCGGCCTGGCTGATCCAGGTTCAATTCCTCTGCCCCTCTCGGTGAGCCCAGCAAGCTACCGAGAGTATTTCACCCGCACTGCAAAGCCTGGCAAGCTACCCGTGACATATTCAATATGCCAAACATAGTAACAAGTCTCAAAATGGAGACGTTACTGGGCCCACTCGAGCAAATTGATGAACAATGGGAGGACAGTGCTACAGTATATATGTGTTTAGTATATATAGCATATATATAAACATATCTTAAATAGTAAATATATATTTAAAAACAAATAGTATAGATATTCAAGTAGTATTACTTGATCACTTGACATCCAGTTACTCATCGATCTGCTCGAGCGGGCGCCAACAACGTCTCCATTCGTCCCTGTCATTGCTAGTGTAGCCCAATGCCATCTGCTTGTTCCAGGAACACGAACAGCTTAAAACCGACTGTTCAGGGTCTTGATGAAGAAATCTGACCATCTCATAGGTAGGCAGCCATGCAATATTTTGACATCTCGGGGAATCCAGTTGGTAATGGCTCTAGTCCAGCGGTCATCCCCAAATCTCATTACATATTCAGCCCATCTGATTTTCGACGCCTTGGCAAATGAGACAGGGTCCCTGACTCTGGATTGTCAACGGAGGTCAGAATTCCGGATTCTTTCTCTCATTTGAGTGAAGCGTGATACTCCAAGAATAGCTCTTTCGATTCAAGTAGTATACGTTCAGATTATGTTCTTCTTAATCAGAGTTAACCTAGTAACAAGCAGAAGAGCCCGACACCATTTGTCTTAGCACAACAGCGTTATTAGGGATTCTCTTCTCTTCCATTTCCCATTCCTTTCATTTGCAAAGTGGTTTATAGAAAATATTTGTTAAGCTAGTCTCCAATGAATACTCATTATAGTACTCATTTTCAAGAGGTTCATTGCCTCTTTATCTACTCATTGGAGGCCACTAAAGAGTTAGTTGACTCAAAAAATTGGGAAAACTAACTTACCTTATCAGCAAATGGGATCAGAATTATCCACAAAACCAAGTTGTCTCACATGCTGTGGCACCTGCCACATTAAATGAAGATATAATTTCTACTGGGAGGAGATGCTCAACCAGGGACCGCAACAAGAGTTTCAACAGCTGTTGGTACTAGAAATCTTTCATCTTCTATCTGTGCTCTGTGCTTTGAGAGAATCACATAAAAAGCATCCTCTTAGGCTGTTCCACAGAACTAACAACACTTTCTTTTAGAAACTTTGCCAACATATACTGAAAAGGAAAATACTGAGTAAGTTCAATAGTATTATCATAACGTTACCAAGTACTTATAAAGCAGGTGATAGTTTATTTAGTAATCAACCAAACAATTTTCTGTAATGTGTCTACTTGTTATAATTAAAGTTTTTATGTTTGTACTTAATTTTTATCATTAGATATAAGCAGCTGCAAGACTGGATGTGTCTGGTCTATACATGTGTCACTTACAATATTTGGCCCCAATCAATGATTTCTCAATGACCAAATCTACGTTTTCTGGGTTGGGTGGGAGCAGCAGGTAGTCTATGATATTCACTTATGTGTTTACATCACCCAATTTTATTTAGGACTTGTAATTGTCACCAGGCTGTCAGTAAAACTGATACCAAGTGTTAAGTAAAATTTGCATGCAATAGTAAATTTTCAAGGAGAAATCGGCTTCCTTAGTTTGACATTTAACTCTCTAAAATCTGGAGACCTATTTTAAGGAATATTTTACTACAGTTTTAACCAAGCAGACTGAGAACACAGTTATATTATGTCATTGATGGAAGGAATTAATTATTCAAAATCCATATTGTGTTCAGTTTCCACCTCTGGTCAAGCAGATGAGTCCTAAGATAAAATTTAAAGTCATTAAAAGGCAGATAGTGGAAATAGATCTCTTATCCCTTCCTTCATTGCTTGATAAATGCCTGATGAATCTCTTTAGTGTATTTTCTCTAAGTGTATACTAAGCCTGTCATTATATATCTATTATTTATTTATTTGGTTTTTTTTTTTTTTGCTTTTTGGGTCACACTCAGCGATGCACAGGTGTTACTCCTGGCTCTGCACCAAGGAATCACTCTTGGCAGTGCTCAAGGTACCATATGGGGTGCTGGGAATCAAACCCGGGTCGGCCGCGTGCAAGGCAAACGCCTTCCCCGCTGTGCTATTGCTCCAACCCCTCTACATCTATTTTTTAGTACTACTTATCTTTTGTTCAGTGAAAAAAGTAAATAATCAGTTTTAGTGTAATATCATGAGAGATATTTGCATCTGAACTGTTCACTTCAGCCAGAAAAAAACACATACACTAGCAGCCAAATTCTGCTAGCAAAAAAATATATCCTAAAAAAACTCAGATTTCTCAAAAGTCAAGAATCTTGCTTACTATGAATCTATCTACACCCACCAACTGCCGTGTAACTCCAACAACGGTCAGGATCCAGAGATCATCACACTCAGCTCCTGGGAGAGAACAAGGCAGAGTCTCCTACCCTATGCCTGACTGTCTCCACCAGGGCCCAACAGCTGAAGACCACTGAGGCCCAGCCAAGGCCATGCTGGGACCACTCTCCACACACTTGGATGAGCCTCACGCATAAAAGAACTGACAGAGGAACCCAGGTGTGTGGGACCCGGGGCTGAGATCTCCAAGCCTGCACAGTTTGGGACTGGACCTGCCAGTAACTAGACAGTTACACCCACCAACTGCCGTGTAACTCCAACAACGGCCAGGATCCAGAGATCATCACAATCAGCTCCCGGAAGCGCGCGGCTGCGAATGACATCTTATCATCTCATTCCTAATTTGGTCAACTGGCAGGCTACCAAATGTAACATGCCTACACGGCAGAGTCTGGCAAACTCCCCGTGGTATACCCAATATGCCAAATACCAGTAACAATGATGGGTCTCATTCTCCTAACCCTGAAAAAGCCTTGAATATGGCACTTAAAAAAAAAAAATCTCAGGGCTAGGACGAAGAAGACGTTACTGGCACCTGCTCGAGGCAATCGACGAACAACAGGGTGGTCGTGATCGTGATTGTGATGAATCTATTACAAGGCATATGATGTGTATAAAAGGGTTACTTGGGGAAATGTCTGAAAAGTCTAATTAAATATTAATTTATCTCTTTTCTTGATTTGAAATGAATCAACAGGGATTTTAGTTCACTGAGACTAAGCATCATTTCTATGCCAGCCTGCTCAAAACGTCACCACTCCTTCAACTGCCTTGTAGGAAAGTTTTATATAATCATATCAGCAAATGTCATAAAGCCTGAAAAGTATTTAAATAATCAAAAATAACTGGCTCTTCAAGTTATTTTGTAAAGACATTTTAGACTTTGCCCATTGCTTGCTTATAGTGCTGCAGTGTCTTTGGTGTCTATGATTTGTCCCTGATTTACTGTACTGATGTTTGCATTTTATCTAAATTTTGAATATGTAGATATACAAAATAACATAAAATTATAATGTGTCATTGTAATATGAGTGCTATTTATATTTTATTTTAAATATTCAAACTCCAAATAGCTTATATATTTGAAATAAAGACCTCTTGTTCATTAATAAACCTCTAGTTTTTCAAATACTTATTAGTGTCTGTATAATAAGTGTTCAAAATGATTATTGAATAAATCAGTGAAAGAAGATATATGAATGAATGGATAGATCAATAATTTCTTTTAATTAGGAATGAAGGTAGCATGATAATGTGAGTGTATAAAAAAAGGAGAAGTTTTTCAAATAAGTGTCTATTCAGACCATTAAATTTTATTTTTTTTATGCTATTGCAGATTTTGCTCGAGCGGGCCCAGTAACATCTCCATTGGAGACTTTGTTGTTACTGTGTCTGGCATATCTAGTCTGGTAATAAAACAACATATGGATTGTTTTCATATTTTGGCTAATGTAAATAGTGCAATGAACATAATAGTATATATATCTTTGAAGTTAATGTTTTCTATATTCTTAGAATAGATTCCAAAGATTGAAATTGCTGGATTATATGAAAGTTCTATTTTTAATTCTTTTATAAAAATCCATATTTGTGCACACATACACGTGTGTGAGTGTGTGCGTGTGTGTGTTTGAGGCCACATCCTGCAGTGCTCAGGAATACTCCTGGCTCAGGGATCAATCCTGATGCGGCCTAGGGAACCGTTTGTGATATAGGATATCTAACCAATCGCATGCAATCCAAGTGCCTTATCACTTCTACTTTTTATCAGGCCCAAGTCTCCACACACTTCCACAGAGAATAAACCAGACGATTTCTCCAACCAACAGTGAATGATGGTTTCTTTTTCACATATTCCTGATGATGTTAGTTGTTTTCAATCTTTTTGATATAGGTTATTGTCACTGGTATAAATGATGTGTGCTTATTGTTAGTAGTGATGAACACCTGGTAATTAGTCGTGATAAACACCTTTTTATATACCTGTTGGTCATATGGATGTCTTTTAAAAGTGCCTATTACTCTCTCTTCATACTTTGACGGGATCATTTGTTCATTTACTTTTGCGCATTGTGAATGCTTTATCTATCTTGGATATTAACCTCTACAGATGTCATGGTGTGCAAATGTTTTCTCCCATTCAGCACTATCTTCTATTTTCACTAGTCATAAAAATATAACCATGTGTATTCTATAATTAGCTGAGGTTAGGAACTATTGAGTTTTGAAAACTTTATTAAAGCTAAAGAAATGTAATTACAATGTTGACATTATGGTGTGCAAACTTGTTGTATCACCTCACTACCACCAAATTGCCCAAAATTCCCCTGATCTATGTTCCTCACATCATTCACACCTATTCCCCATCCCCAATCTGAATGTCATTATATGAATGCTCAGGTATTCATATAATGACATTATAAGTAGTTTGCTATTGTTTTGTTCCTGGAATCAAATAAGTCCTACCTGTTTTCCTCAGATCATCCTTTGAATTTTGGTGTAATATCAATTATTCCATTTGAATTAAATTTTATAAATTGTGGAAAATAGGGATACAGTTTTATTTCTTTGCATGTTGATGTTGAATATTCTCCACATATTTTGTTAAAGAGAATTTCCATTCATCTTGTTACACTTTTAGTAGATTAATTGCCCATACATCTGAGTGAGAATATGTTAAGTTTTGATTTCTACTTTTAGGAGAGCACACATAAAATATGCATTTAATCATATTCAGTGTTTTCCTCTCTAGAGACAAGAGATGTATAAATTAAAAGCCCTATTATTTAACAAATGTTTTTGGGTAATTCTGATATTACTGTCACAATGCTAATATAAACTACTAATAAATAAAAAGGGAACTTTGCCTTCAGAGATACATACTTTACAATGATCTGCAAATATACTAATGCATACTTACATATATTGGACTAAAATTTAATATGAAAAGAACTAGGAGTTTGGAAGATTAACTAATTCCCCTTGGAACAAGTATAATGCAAAAAAAAAATTCCAGATAATGATCAATTTATTTCATTTTTCACAAAAATCCATAGTTGTATAGTGCATATTATATTATACATAATGGTATATATTAAACATCATAGTATACAGAAATTATATAAGATATATATTGTAAAATTACATAAGATATATATTGGCTTAATATTTGGGATTGGCATAATATGATTTACTCAGTGTTGGATGAAGGAAAAAGGAAATATATATTCAAGTACAGAGAGTTAAAATGTATTTAAAATATACATATATTAATATTACACATATTTAAATACATATGCATTAATATATATCTTAATTATGTATTAATTTATGATGTTGCATTGCTTTGCAATAAAATTGTCATGAATAGAATTTGCTATAACATATATTAAAAAATAATTAAGAGCACCTTTTGTACAATTATAAAGAGTATTTCAGTTACACATTGTCAAATGTGACAAATAAAACTTATAAATTAAAGATATAGTCTTCAAAGTTTATATTCAAGTTGCTTGCTAATTTATAGACTTAAAGTAAATGATAACATTTTTTTAGGAAGACAATATCTGAGTATGGACTTTGCTTTCTGAAAAAAATAAATTCACTTCTATTTTATAAACTCTGTTGACCAGAGTAAGATGTTAAAACCCCCTGAAAACCATTCTTTCTGTAAAAGATCACCTTAAAGCTCAAGTGTTCTGCCTATTGTAAAGATTAAATTAGATAATAAAAATTTTCTAACATGGGATTTAAAGAGGGTAAGTGCTTAATAAATGCTAGCTATTTCTATAAACAGGCTCTCACAGTATGTAATTCTGAGCCAAAATTATATAGTGTGGTGGAAATCATTTTCTGTATGATACCAAAAGAAACTGAAAAGTACTATGCATAAATGAGTTTAAGGATATGGTTTTTATTGCATAGAAACTAAGTGAAAGAAAACTGTGAACCTCTCTTTCAAATGTTCTTTAATAGAAATTCACTTAACACTAAAGGATATCTCATTTTAGATCTGCTAAAGAATCAAGTCTGAAAGGTGTTTGCTCTAACAAGGTATTACACCCATTACTGGAATGTCAAAACACTGAATTGGAAAATCTCTAAATGGATAAGTGAATGAGATAAAATGAAATGTTCAATTTTCCGTTTGGGCTTTTATTCAGGTCCTTTTAAAAAATATCTAATCCTGATGCTAAAATATCACACAATGTGGTTATAAATATTATCATGAGAGGGAAAGAAGGGAGGAAGAGAGGGATAAAAGAAAAGATATTTCTAAATATGTTCACTTCCAATTTTCTTCAGACATCAGAAGTACCTATAATGTTGGTAGTGTTGTCTCTGTTAATTTTTTTTTTTGCTTTTTTTGGTCACACCAGGTGATGCACAGGAGTTACTCCTGGTTTATGCACTCAGGAATTACTCCTGGCTGTGCTCGGGGGACCATATGGGGTGCTGGGAATCGAACCTAGGTGGGCTGCGTGCAAGGTAAAAGCCCTACCCGCTGTGCTATTGCTCCAGCACCAGTCTTTGTTAATTTTTGCAAGGATCAAAAAAAAATCAAAATATCTTCTTAATCTCTAAAACTATTTTTACATTTTATATAAGTGAGAAGGGCTTTTTGTTTTCTGGTTTCAAGACAACACCTACCTGTGTTCAGCACTTACTCCTGACTCAGTACTTAGAAATTTGCAAGGTAGGCTTGGGGGACTATATGTGGTGCTGGGGATTGAATGTGGGTGGCCTCATGCAAGGCAAGTGTCTTACCCACTGTACCATCTCTCTGACCCTGTGTAAATGTAGCTTAATAATGTCTAGTTACATATTAATTTTACTAGCTTTTCATTTATTTCAATGTATTGCTTACATTGTGATTATTTAAGCTGAACATTTTTCTTGTTAACACTATAAAATTCGTGAAAATAATGAAATTTCATTATCATTTCAAGTTAAAAATACAATGTCATTCATAGCATAAAATGTATAGTTAACTAATTTTAAGAGTAAAGTACCATTCAGTGCATTTATGTTATTGTGCAACTATTATCATTATCTACCTCTAGATCATTTTCTTTTTCTATAACCAAAATTCTGTTCTTATTCAGAAACTCTTCTTTAACCATTGAAAATCACCATTTTATTTTGAACTTTTAATCTCATCTTATTTTTATGTTTCTAATCTATTGTTCTCATGTGAGAGGAATCATACATCATACACCCTTTCACTAATACTTCAGTTCATTTAGCAACAGATTTTCAGATTTGCAGCATGTGTCAGAATTTTTTCCTTTTTATGACTTACCTGGGTTGGAGCGATAGCACAGCAGGTAGGGAGTTTGCCTTGAACCCAGCCAACACAGGTTCGATTCCTCCACCCCTCTTGGAGAGCCTGGCAAGCTACCGAGAGTAGCAAAGCCTGGCAAGCTACCCGTGGCGTATTCGATATGCCAAAAACAGTAACAACACGTCTCACAATTTGTTGTGAAACATTACTGGTGCCCAATCAGGCAAATTGATGAACAACGGGAGGACAGTACTATGTGCTATGACTTAAGTACATAATCTTACTCTTCATGTATTTTGTTTAGTCATTCATTCATTGATGTACATTTTAACTGTAATTCTGTTTGGTTTATTTGAAATAATGCTGTTTTGAGTACCAATGTATAAATATAAAATTAAAGAAATGCTAAATATTAACCCAAACATTCCTACTTTAACTTTATAATAACTTAGGAGATTTCTTTATATATGTTAATTATATTTAAATCTTTTGAGAAATAATTACTTTTTAAAAAAATTTCCATTGAGACTATGCCATATTACAAATCTACTGACAATGTAGTAGGTTTTCAGTTCCCCAACTTTTTCCCTTACCAACACTTTACTACTGTTTGGTTTTCTTTTCCGTTTCTTTTAAATCTGTTTTTTTTCTTCTTTGAAAATAGTCACACTGCCTAATGAATATGGGATTATATTTAACTGTGGATTGATTTTTACTTCCTTTATAATTGTATTTGGGCCAAAGTGATAGTACAGTGGGTAGAGCACTTGGTTGCATGCAGCCAACTTAATTTAATTCTTCATCATTGTATAAAATGGTCCAACCAGTGCCAGGAGTTTTCATTGAGCACAGAGTTAGGAGCAAACTTTGACCATTGCGAGGTGTGGCCCAACAATAAAAAAAGGGTTTTTTTTGGCTTAATTGAATCACTACTTCCACTACCCAGCCGTCGCCACACTCCAGGCCGCTTTCCGGACCAGCGCAGCAGCTCCGGCCGAGACCCACGCACGACTGAAGACCCACAGAACAAGATAAGCGGAACTCTCTGAGACCTTGGACTCCAGGCTCGGTGGACCCAGGGACAGAGCTTCTCTGCTTGCTCCCACCACCACAGGTGACAAAGGGATTCTAATCAGGAGCCCCACCCTACCCTGCCCTGTCTGCTTCCATCAACCACTCAGGGATCGAAATGTGCACAGGAGACCCACCCTACCCAGATAAATACCCCACTGGCAGACTTCCACTCTCGACACTAATTCCACTACCCAGGCGTCACCACACTCCAGGCCGCTTTCCGGACCCGCGCGGCAGCTCCGGCTGAGACCCACGCACGACTGAAGACCCACAGAACAAGATAAGCGGAACTCTCTGAGACCTTGGACTCCAGGCTCGGCGGACCCAGGGACAGAGCTTCTCTGCTTGCTCCCACCACCACAGGTGACAAAGGGATTCTAATCAGGAGCCCCACAACTACCCTGCCCTGTCTGCTTCCATCAAACCACCCAGGGATCGAATTGTGCACAGGAGACCCACCCTACCCAGATAAATACCCCACTGGCAGACTTCCACTCTCGACACTACTTCCACTACCCAGCCGTGACCACACTCCAGGCCGCTTTCCGGACCTGCGCGGCAGCTCCGGCCGAGACCCACGCACGACTGAAGACCCACAGAACAAGATAAGCGGAACTCTCTGAGACCTTGGACTCCAGGCTCGGCGGACCCAGGGACATAGCTTCTCTGCTTGCTCCCACCACCACAGGTGACAAAGGGATTCTAATCAGGAGCCCCACCCTACCCTGCCCTGTCTGCTTCCATCAACCAGCCAGGGATCGAACTGTGCACATGAGACACACCCTACCCAGATAAATACCCCACTGGCAGAATTCCACTCTCGACACTACTTCCACTACCCAGCCGTCGCCACACTCCAGGCCGCTTTCTGGACCCACGTGGCAGCTCCGGCAAAGACCCACGCACGACTGAAGACCCACAGAACAAGATTAGCGAAACTCTCTGAGACCTTGGACTCTAGGCTCGGTGGACCTAGGGACAGAGCTTCTCTGCTTGCTCCCACCACCACAGGTGACAAAGGGATTCTAATGCGGAGCCCCACCCTACCGTGCCCTGTCTGCTTCCATCAACCAGCCAGTGATCGAACTGTGCACAGGAGACCCACCCTACCCAGATAAATACCCCACTGGCAGACTTCCACTCTCGACACTACTTCCACTACCCAGCTGTCGCCACACTCCAGGACGCTTTCCGCACACATCATAAGACACTAAATACCCATCTTCTGGAATTGTTGTACCATGTTTGATAGGGTTTAAATATGGTAACACCTACAAGGGTGATTAGAGGTCACCCCACATGCCTCTATCCCTCTTGGAAAGACTGGCAAGCTACCATGAGTGTTCCGCCCACAGGGAAGAGCCTGGCAAGCTATCCGCTGTGTATTCGATATGCCAATACCAGTAACTACAACTGGTCTCATTCACCTGACCCTGAAGGCTTCACCGACATGGCAGCACTGAGAAGGATGAGAAAGGAGAGGCCGACAAAATCTCAAGGCCGACCTAGGCTGCCACAACGAAGGAAGACAAAAATGATCGTCTGTACTTTCAATGCACGTACTCTAGCATCAGATGCATCCATCGAGGACCTGATGGTACAAGCGCGAATGATCAAGTACGACATCATTGGTCTGACCGGGAAAAGAAGGCACGAATCTCACCATGCCGTTTTCGACACTGGAAAAGAATTGTTCCTCGGAACATGCGATAAAAGAGGTGTTGGAGGCGTCGGTGTCCTTGTCAACACAAACTTGGCCAAGAGCATTGATTCATTCGAATGCCTAACAACCTGAATCGGACATTTACATTTGAATAGATGTGGCTCACTGCCTGCAGTTTCTATCTTCGTTGTCTACGCACCAACATCTCATTATGATGAAAGAGAAATCGAGAAGTTCTACATGGAGCTAGAGAAGTTCTATAAAGAAGACCACACCTTCTACAAGATCATTGTGGGTGATTTTAATGCCAAGATAGGACCGAGAAGATCAGCTGAAGAACTTCACATCGGGACCCATGGCCTAGAATGGAACGAACAGGGTGAGAGACTCTCTGAGTTCATCATGTCAACCAAGACCATTCATGGTAACTCACAGTTCCAGAAGGCAGAATCTAAACGATGGACATGGGAGTCTCCCGGTGGACGATTCCACAACGAAATAGACCACATCATATTCAACCGACGGTTTTGCCTGACTGATGTCGCTGTTGTCCCAAAATTTCGAACGGGATCGGACCACCGTCTCCTTCGTGCAAAATTCTACTTCACAGAGCGGTGAGAAAGGGCTGCAAAGTTCAAAAAGAGAACTCCCAGAATTACCACCAACTGGGAACTCTTTGGTACTATTGCGGCAACATGGGAAGATGCCATTGTTGACAACATTGACGAGGAATACGATCGACTGGTTCAGCACCTCCATGAATGTGCGAGGAACTCCAAGAGAGAGATAGCCACAAAAAGTCGCCTATCTTCGAAAACTCTTGAGCTAATTCGCCAGCGTGGTTTGGCGCATGCCTCAGGCAACCGCAAGCTAACGTCTGAGCTTGCAAAGCAGTGCAGAGATGTGATCAAGGAAGAACTCAAAGAGAGAAGAGCAGAAGTACTGGTAGATGCGGCAGAAGCCGGGAAAAGTATTCGTAACGCCCGCCTGTCCTTCGCCAACTATAAGACCAAGATGACTGCCCTCCGACGTCCTGATGGATCCATCACATCCTCCAGAACGGCAATGGAGAAGATTATCCATGACTTCTACTCAAATCTCTTCGATAGCCATGTCCACTTGCTGACATACCAAATTCCACAGGATGGGTATGTCGTTCCCAATGTTCTCCCTTCCGAAATCTGACACGGCATTTCGTCAGTAAAGAAACAAACAGCACCCGGCCCAGACAAGGTCAGACCTGAACACCTGAAGAACCTGCCGTCAGTACTCATCAATACACTGGCTCGGCTCTTCACTCGCTACCTGTCTGAATGCAAGGTTCCTTCCCAATTGAAAACCAGCAGGACCGTACTACTGTTCAAGAAGGGAGACATCCATGACATTGGCAACTATCACCCGATCTGCCTATTGTCTGTCATCTACAAGTTGTTCACTCGAGTCATCCTGAATAGAATTGGCAGAACACTAGATGAAGGACAACCATGCGAGCAAGCCGGGTTCCACAAAGGATTAAGCACCATCGACCATATCCACACGATAACCAAGCTCATTGAGGTTTCTCGGGAGTTCAAGATGCCGCTCTGCTTAACATTCATTGATTTAAAGAAGGCCTTTGATTCTGTTGAGACAGAAGCGGTCATTGAAGCCCTAGCCAATCAGGGCATTCAAGCCCAATACATCAGGATCCTCCGTGAGCTGTATTGCGGATTCACTACCAGGATCTCACCATTCTACAAAGAAGTGATCGTTGATGTCAAGAGAGGGGTGCGGCAGGGTGATACCATTTCACCGAAACTCTTCAGTGCCACCCTTGAGAACATCATGCGACGACTGGAATGGGAAGGAGTGGGAGTGAAGATAGATGGTCGGCAACTACACCACCTCCGCTTTGCTGATGACATTGTTTTAATAACACCAAACATCAGCCAAGCCGCACAATTGCTGGCCGACTTTGACCGTGAGTGTGGAAAGGTAGGACTACAGCTGAATCTTACGAAGACAATGTTTATGAGAAACAGCCTTGTTCCTGACGCCCCATTCGCTCTCAATGGAACGACCATCTCCGAATGCAACAGCTATGTGTACCTAGGTCGAGAGGTCAACATGACAAATGACCTGGCACCCAAGCTGCGCAGGAGGAAGAGAGCGGCTTGGAACGCCTTTAAGAACGTCGAAGAAATAGCTAAGAGGACGAAAAACCTCCGACTCTGGGCACATCTCTTTGATTCCACTGTTCTTCCTGCATTAATATATGCCTCAGAGACCTGGGCCCTACGCAATTCAGGTCTCCCAAAGAAGAATAGAAAGAGCTATGCTTGGAATATCACGTTTCACTCAAATGAGAGAATGAATCCGGAGTTCTGACATCCGTCGACGATCAAGGATCAGGGATGCTGTCTCATTTGCCAAGGTGTCGAAAATCAGATGGGCTGGTCACGTAATGAGATTTAAAGACGACCGTTGGACTAGAGCTGTTACTGATTGTATTCCACGGGATGTCAAGAGACCGCATGGCCGCCCACCTACCAGATGGTCAGACTTCTTCGTGAAGATCATGAACGATCGGTTTGAGGCCCTTCATGTTCCCGGAGCGAACAGATGCCATTGGGCTACACTAGCACGCGACAGGGACAAATGGAGACGTTACTGGCGCCCGCTCGAGCAAATCGACGACTAATGGGAAGTTAAGTGATTAAGTGATTAATTGAATCACCATGAAATGCACAATTACAAAGTTGTTCATGATTAGGTTTCAGTTATATAGTGTTCCAACACCTGTTTCCTTCACCAATGTACATTTTCGACCACCAATGTCCCCAGGTTCTCTCCTGTCACTGCCTTGCCCCACATACTGCCTCTATGGCAGAAACTTCTCTCTCTCCTGCTCTCTCTCTCTCTCTCTCTCTCTCTTTCATTTTGGACATTATGGTTTGCAATATGTTTTGCTCTCCCTCTCTCAACCCAGGTTCTGCGGAATCTGGCCTCTCGCCTACCCAGGGATGTAGATGCTATAGGCAGATGAAGGAGGAAATGAGGGCCAAGCTGGTTGATGATCAGTTGCCATTTATTCCATTCTCCCCACATGTCTGTTCCAGTCTCACTAAATTCCCCATTCTAGTCTCACACTACCCCTTATTCCTGTTTCCTCCTGTCTCTCGCACTCATCTCTCTGTGCTCCTTCTCGCAGTCTCATCTCTCGTCTCTCCATGTGCCTGGTTCTACATTCTTCCCCTACATTCTTCTCCCTCTGTTCGCCTTGCTAGTCTCTCCTCAATGCATCTTGCTTCACTAGTCTCTCACAACCCCTCCTACTCTCCACCTTGCTGGTAGACACCACAACCTGTCAGGCATCATCAAATTCAACATAAGAAAGCCCTTACTTTGCTCAAAGCAAAATATCATTTAAGGTGTTCTCCTTTCCTTAGTCCGATAACTTAATTAACATCTTAATTAACATCTTAATTCTACATCTTAATATTAGTTATTTTGTATGGACACAGTAAGAGATACATTGAGGCTTGTAGGGCAACTCCCTAGGAACAACTCACCACAGACTCAGACTACAGTGCTCAGGCTGAATTAATCATTCCTAACCCTAGCAAGGTCCAAATATTGCTTTTTGGATCATGACAGCATTTATCCATGACCATGCTCTTAACTTATAATTAAGCATTATGGCACTTTGGCCAGGCCCATGTCGATGCCAAGGTAGCATATAGCTCACAGCTTGCCCTGGGTCCATCCAGTCCCTCGTCAGGACCCTGCTTTGGGGGTGCTAGGAAGTAAGGACAACTGAGACCTAGTTCCAGAGAAAAGATGCCCTGGAGGTAATATTATCTGGAGTCAATTAAATCCCAAGTTACAAAAATATAGTATTGTCTTTTGTGCTCATACAAAAAGGACTTTGCTCTGAATTAACTATGCAAAGGACTTAAGGAGAAGAGAAAAACAATATTTACAAGTCAACAGAGCACAAAGAAAGAGGTTACAAATAAACACAGAGGAATGGGAGCACTGTGATGAGAGCAACTCAATAAACTCAAGCTCCCTTGGCAAGGTAAAAAGGAAAAATCAATGTTATCCTACAGGTAGCACTGTAGCACAGTAGCTCTGTACTCTCTGTACTCCCATTGCTCATCGATTTGCTCGAGCAGGCCCAGTAACGTCTCCATTGTGAGACTTGTTGTTACTGTGTTTGGCATATCTGGCACATCACTGGTAGCTTGCCAGGCTTTGCCGTGCAGGTGAGATACTCTAGGTAGCTTGCCAGGCTCTCTGAGAGGGGTGGAGGAATCAAACCTGGGCCAGCCAGGTTGGCAACATGCAAGGCAACATGCCCTACCACTGTGCTATCGTTCCAGCCCATCCTACAGGTAATGAAAGATTATCATATCTGTTCCTTTACCTTTCTTCAGCACTCAGTTCTTATCTAGAATGATCATTTTCAGCCATCACTTGCATAGTGGTTTCAAATAAATTATGTTTAACATCTTTTCATATATTTGTCGGTCACTTATATGTCTTCTTTGAACTTTATATTAATTCTAGGTGTTGTCAAAAACAGTCAATAAATGATTTTCAAACATCTCTCATTCGATGGTGAGATGCCCTTTTACTTTCCTCTAGTGTTATTTGATGCAAAAGATTTAAATTTTGATGAAATCCAATTATTTATTTTATTGCCTGTGCTTTTGGTGTTATATTCAAGACATACAAACAAACAAACACTGTCCTCAGGTTGTTCATTGATTTGCTCGAGCAGACCCAGCAACGTCTCCATTTTGAGACTTGTTACTGTGTTTGGCATATTGAATATGTCACGGGTAGCTTGCTAGGCTTTGCCACGTGGGCGAGATACTCTCGGTAGTTTGCTGGGCTCTCCTAGTGGGGCAGAGGAATCAAACCCGGCTCAGCCGGGCTGGCTGTGCGCAAGGCAAACACCCTACCGCTGTGCTATCGCTCCAGCCAACATATTTAAGACTTGTTGGCTAAATCCAGTGACAAGAAGATTTACTCCTGTATACTTTTAAGAATTTTATTCCTTTATCTTCTAGGTTTAGGGTTTTTCTAAAATTCCATTTTAAGTAAATTTTTGTTTATAGCATAAGGTAAGCATCCAATTAACTCTTTTTATAGGGGCCTCCTCCAGCCCTAAGGGGCCTCCTCATGGTGATGCACAATTTGATGGTTCAGTGATCAGGTTTAGTGGTGCTTGCTGAAGGCTTCAGAACTACCCTATGGTACTCAGGGGAATACTAAGGTCACACTCAGCAGTGTGATTCATACAGCAGAGGAATTCATACAGTGTTCAGGATTAAACTCAGAACTTTGCGCATTCTAGAATTGAACTCTACCATCTTTCATTCCCTGTTTGCAACATTATTTTTATTTACATGTGAATATCATATTTTTCTGACATAATTTTTTGAAATATTATTTCTCTAAAAACCTCTCATAATGGTGAATATATATAGCTTTATCTTTCTATTTTGCTCAAGTTTCTTGGAAGATATGTTTATTTAATTTAATCTTCACAATTACACAGCAGTGGACAATGTCACTGTCACTGTCCTCCTGTTGCTCATCGATTTTCTCCAGTGGGCCCAGTAACATTGTGAGACTTGTTACTGTGTTTGGCGTATCGAATACATCAGGGGTAGCTTGCTAGGCTTTGCCATGCAGACAAGATACTCTCGGTAGCTTGCCGGACTCTCTGAGAGGGGTGGAGGAATCAAACTTGGGTCGGCCATGTTGGTTGAGTGCAAGGCAAACGCCCTACCCACTGCACTATCGCTCCAGACCGGTGGACAATGTATAACCTGCATTTTGCAGATAAGAAAATGGATACTTAGATTAGCTACATTACTTGTTCTACGTCAAATAGTTGCTGCCTGGCAAAGATGCTATTTCTACATATTTGTGTCTAAGATGAAAGACCTAGACATTTTTATAATAAATTTGGCTTCCTCTTCAGATCAATTCTTCTTAAATTAATGAAAATCAGTAGGCTGTGAATCCCTTAAATTTCCCTTTTGACTATTATCCTATGATTCATACATGACTATGAATATATAGGATTATAGATTGCCATTTTACTTTTAAATCTATTATATATAATTGGTAATATTCCCTACATATTTTCTCTCTAATTATATTATATATAAATAAATATGGTAATATTCGATTTTATATGAATGAACAGCCTTGTTAAAATGTAAGAAATGGAAAAAAATATGTATTTAAGATATAACTCCTAGAATCAGTGAGTTTTTTCATTGATAATTTTCCCTTTATTATTATTTATTTATTTTGACAATTAGTCACTGCAGCAGAATTAAATTCTCATGTAAAAATTTTTTCTTTTTAAAAGTATCTTATAGGCTCCGCCGAACCCCAGCGGGGGGACACCCGCCGCAGCTCCAGCTCCATGGGACTGTCCACTGTGCCTCCTCCATTCTAGGACCCTGGATGGGAGTGACCCTAGGACGGGCTAGGGGCTTGGCCACTACGAAGGGGGCTTGACCTCCCAAAAGTGGGCGTGGCCATTTCTTGGGCGGGTGGCTGCTTATGTGGCCGCAGTTATATTTCCCACTCCAAGCACTCAGGACTTTCATCCCACACCTTGTCACCTAATACCGACCAAAAATTTCTGACCACAGGTACTACAATACAACAACATCCCACTTGCCTACTCCATTTCTAACAAAAGACCTGTTGGAAATGAGCTGTACAAGTTTAGTACTAAAAAACACCTCCTCCAAAGTTTCACTCAATGTCGGTTAGAAAACAAAGAATAATGCCTGAATGAGAAGAAGGTCGGACTCAGAAAGGTAGAAGGGTGGCTACCATCGACCAACCTTATCCAAAATCCTTTCCCACCATAAGAAGGAACAGTGCCTGTGATTTCAAGGTTCTACCTCTAGACAACCAAAACAACATGAAGAGACAGTGCAAATCTCCACTACAAGGAGAATATGAAGAAAAGAATCCCGAATCCTCAACCAAGGTTCTCCACAAGTATTCTCTCTTTGATAAAGAATTCCAGGATCAAATGCAGAGGGTGTTCAAGGATCTACTCAAAGAATCAATGGAAGAGATATCCAGAAAAATAAAAGAAGACATGAAAGAAACAATAGAACAGATAGTTGAGAACATACAGGAAGAAATGAGAGCTGGAAGTATTTGCATCACCAAGAATACTCTATCTAGCTAAACTCTCACTCAAATTTGATGGAACGATACACCACTTTGTAGATAAACAACAGCTTAGGAACTTCATAGACTCAAAACCAAATCTAAAAGAAGGACTAAAGGGACTCCTGTAAAATAAGAAGGAAAACACATATAAACACAACTAACTCCTACAGAAAGATGGCACAAAACCCAATGACAATAATCTCCCTTAATGTCAATGGTCTAAATGCACCTACCAAGAGACACAGAGTGGCAAAATGGATCCAGAAACTGAAAAAACTGAAACCAACATTCTGTTGTCTACAAGAAACTCATCTGAACAATCAGAGCAAACAAAGACTGAAAGTTAAAGGATGGAAAACAGTCCTGCAAGCAAACAGCTCCCTCAAAAAAGCTGGGGTGGCCATAGTAATATCTGACAACATTAATTTCAGGCTGAAAAAGATTAGAAGGGACAGTGAAGGCCATTTTCTCTTCATCAAGGGATACACACAACAGGAAGGAATCACACTCTTAAATGAATACGCATGTAATGAAGGAACAGCTAGATATTTAAACAACTGCTAACAGATTTTAAGGTGGACATTGCTAGCAACACAATTGTACTTGGAGACTTCAACATCGCTTTATAACCTCTGGATAGATCAAGAAGAACAAAACTCAGCAAGGAAACATTGGCTTTGAATGAAGAAATAGAAGAGAAAGGACTTATAGACCTATACAGGGCTTTACACCCCAAAAAGAAAGAATACACATTATTCTCCAGTGTGCACGGAACTTTTTCCAAAATAAACCATGTGCTAGGCCACAAAACATACCTCAATAGAATCAGGAAGATAAAAATAGTATCAACAATTTTTTCAGACAACAATGCACTGAGGATAGAAGTGAATCACTCACAGACACGGAGAACCAAATCAAACACCTGGAAACTAAACAACTGACTGCTGAACAACGAGTGGGTCAAGAAGGAAGTCAAGGACGAAATCAAAAGGTAGCTGGAAACAAATTAGAATGAAGACACAAGCTACCAGAATTTATGGGATGCAGCTAAAGCTGTATTAAGGGGAAAATTTATAAACCTGCAAGTATACCGCAGGACAGAAGAAAGGATGCACATAAGCAACTTGACTTCACAGCTCAAGATCTTTGAAAAGGATCAAAAGAAGGAGCCCACATCAGGCAGAAGGAAAGAGATCATAAAACTTAGAGCAGAAATCAACAATATGGAAACCAAAGAAACAATCCTAAAGATCAATGAAACCAAGAGCTGGTTCTTCAAGAAAATAAACAAGATAGATAAACCACTAGCAACACTCCCAAAAAAAACAGAGAGAGAAAACCCTAATAAACCGAATCAAAATAAGAATGGAGATATCACAACAGAAACCAAAGAAATTCAAAAGATCATCAGAGACTACTTTGAAAGTCTGTATGCCACGAAACAAGAGAATCTAGAAGAAATGGATAAATTCCTGGATTCCTATAATCTCCCAACGCTGAGTCAAGAAGATTTGGAATACCTGAATAGACCTATTAACATCAAGGAAATTGAAACTGTAATCAAAAGTCTTCCCAAAAACAAAAGCCCAGATCCAGATGGATTCCCTAGAGAATCTATCCAAACATTTAAAGAGGACCTACTGCCACTCCTTCTCAAACTTTTCCAGGAAATTGGAAAAACAAAAACTCTCCCAAACAGTATCTATGAAGCCCATATCTCTCTAATACCAAAAGGAAACAAAGACACCACAAAAAAGAAAACTACAGGCCTATATCCCTGATGAACACAGATGAGAAGATTCTCAACAAAATACTAGCAAATAGAATTCAACAACTCATCAAAAAGATCATACACCATGACCAAGTGGGATTCATCCCGGGGATGCAAGTATGGTTTAACATTCGAAAATCAATCAACATAATCCATCATGTCAACAAAAGAAAAGATAAAAATCACATGATCATATCAATAGATGCAGAGAAAGC
Source organism: Sorex fumeus (assembly GCF_029834395.1). NCBI lineage: Eukaryota > Metazoa > Chordata > Mammalia > Eulipotyphla > Soricidae > Sorex > Sorex fumeus. Next base: position 53,756,988 of record NW_026606063.1, read on the forward strand.
ATTTGACAAGATCCAGCACCCGTTTATGATGAAAACCCTCGCCAAAATGGGGATAGAGGGGACTTTCCTCAATATAGTTAAAGCTATTTACCGCAAGCCTACAGCAAGCATCATCCTCAATGGGGAAAAACTGAGAGCCTTCCCCCTAAGATCAGGGACGAGACAATGATGCTCACTCTCTCCACTACTGTTTAATATAGTACTGGAAGTACTTGCAGTAGCGATTAGGCAAGAAAAAGATATTAAGGGCATCCACATAGGAAAGGAAGAAATCAAGCTCTCACTTTTCGCAGATGATATGATCCTATACTTAGAGAACCCAAAACCTCTACCAAGAAACTCCTAGAAATGATAGACTTGTATAGTAAAGTTGCAGGCTATAAAATCAATACCCAAAAGTCCATGGCTTTCCTATACACAAATAGTGAGAGAGAAGAAAATGACAGGAATAAAACAATCCCATTCACAATTATACACCAGAACATCAACTACCTAGGAATTAGTTTAACTAAGGAAGTAAAGGACCTGTACAAAGAAAACTACAAAACACTCCTTCTTGAAATAAACGAAGACATGAGGAAATGAAAAAATATCCCCTGCTCATGGATCAGGAGAATTACTATTGTCAAAATGGCAATACTTCTCAAAGCACTGTACAAATTCAATGCGATCCCTATTAGGATACCCATGACATTCTTCAATGAAATGGAGCAAACACTCCTGAAATTTATGCCCCCTATAATAGCTAAAGCAGTTCTTGGGAAAAAGAAAATGGGAGGAATTAACCTCCCGAACCTCAAACTCTTCTACAAAGCAGTAATAATTAAAACAGCATAGTACTGGAACAAAGGCAGAGCTGCAGACCTATAGAACAGGGTTGAATATACTGACATCTCCCCTCAATTATATGATCATCTAATCTTTGATAAAGGGGCAAGAAATGTGAATTGGAGTAAGGAAAGCCTTTTTCACAAATGGTGCTGGCAAAACTGGACGACTACATGCAAAAAACTGGGCTTATATCTCTGCCTAACACCATGTACAAAAGTAAGATCAAAATGGGTCAAAGACCTCAAGATCAGACCAGAATCCATAAGGTACATTGCAGACAAAGTTGGCAAAATCCTCCATGACATTGAACCTAATGGTATCTTCAAAATGTCACGCCACTGGCCAACAAGTGAAAACAGAGATAGACAAATGGGACTATCTTAAACTAAGAAGCTTCTGCACCTCAAAAGAAATAGTGACCAAAATACAAAGACAGTCTACAGAATGGGAAAGGATATTCTCCAAATACATATCCGACAAGGGGTTGATATCAGGGATATACAAAGTACTGGTTGAACTCCACAAGAAGAAAACATCCAACCCCATCAAAAAGTCGGGCAATGAAATGAACAGAGACTTTCTCAAAGAAGAAATCCAAATGGCTAAAAGGCACATGAGAACATGCTCTACATCATTAATCATCAGGGAGATGCAGATCAAAACAACAATGAGATATCATTTCACAGCACAGAGATTGGCACACATTCAAAAGAACAAAAGCAACCTGTGTTGGCGCATATGTGGCAAGAAAGGGACCCTCCTTTCACTGCTGGTGGGAATACCGACTGGTTCAACCCTTTTGGAATACAATATGGACGACTCTCAAAAAATTAGCAATTGAGCTCCCATTTGACCCAGCAATACCACTACTGGGAATATACCCCGGAGAGGCCAAAAAGTATAGTCGAAGTGACATCTGCACTTGTTCATTGCAGCACTGTTTACAATAGCTAGAATCTGGAAAAAACCTGAGTGCCTGAGAACAGATGACTGGCTAAAGAAACTTTGGTACATCTACACAATGGAGTACTATGTAGCAGTTAGAAAAAAAATGAAGACATGAAATTTACATACAAGTGGTACTACATGGAAAATGTTATGCTAAGCGAAATGAGTCAGAAAGAGAGGGACAGACATAGAAAGATTGCATTCATCTGGGTAACATAAAGTAACAAAATAAGAGACTAACACCCGAGAACAGCTGTGATAAATACCAGGTTGTTCACTCCATGGCTTAGAGGCCAGCCGCACACTCTAGGGGTAAGGCAGCTCAGATAGAAAAGGGAGCACCAAATAAAGGGTGCTGCGAAGATCTGCTCAGGATGGGAGATGCCTGCTGAAAGTAATCTATGGACCAAACATGACTGCCACCCAATGTCTCTTCTGAAGACCACAGCACCCAAAAGGAGAGATAGAACAAAAGGGAGTGCCCTGACACAGAGGCAGGGTGGGATGGGGAACGGGGGGTCGGAGGGATACTGGGATTGATCAGGGTGGAGAATGGACACTGATGGTGGGATGGGTACTCGATCATTGCATAACTGAAACCCAAGCACAGCAACTTGTAAGTCCACAACTGTACCTCATGGTGTTTCACTAATAAAAATATATATATATATATCTTATATAAAAATGTTCTAGGTGAAGGATGTTAGAATAACTTGACTTAAATAAATTTTTGTACTACTATCAACATCTTGCTATACTGTTTAATATGGTTATAGAAAAGTTATGAGAAATCCAAAAACTAAAACACAATTAAAAAATTTAAAACACTTCCTACGAAAAAGAACAAAACAATATCTACTTATGGTTAAAACTAGAGCACAAAATTCATTTTACAAACTTCGAGTTTCTTACAAAGTTTTAAAAATCAAGAAAATTACAGAATAAAACCGTATGATCCCAGCACAGAGGAATCAACATCCATTGGACTCAAGATTAGTGAGAATAAGTTGTGATGTTTTAAACCACTTAGTTTTGCAGTAGTGTGTTATAGAGCAACATTTGCTGGTTAAATATATAAATAATGTATGAAATCTGATACATGAGATAATTAAATGCACTTACAAACACACACACACACATACATACACACAAACACAGGAGCTTTGATATTTGTGTGATACTAGGTTGTTATGTGAAATGTCAGAGCTTTATTTGATTTAATTATTAGCATGTATTGGTTGGATGAACCTGAATATTAAATGAAGTCAAGTTTTTAGCTTATAAATAATTGTAGTGGTTGCTATATAACAATGAGCTTCAAACTTATCAATCTGTTGTGCACTCTTAAACATTCTGGTTGTATTTCTTGACAGGTCACACTAGTTACACTATTAATTTTCTTTAGATTTATATTTTTTTCTAGTAGAATGAATAACAGCTAGCAAGTGCAGTAGTTTTACTTCTATAGCATTCTTAATATCCTTATATGACAAAGAAAGTCAGCCATAAAGAAGTTAAAAAATATTTTGTCTCATAGGTTGTTCATAGGAGTTTAAATTCAGTCATCAGAAATGGAGAATTGGTTTACCAATCAAGTTTACCTGACAATGGGAGGGGTCTTTGGTACCTCAGTAAGGGGAAGTGGGCACTAGAAAGGGGAAGTGGGCACTCTGGTGGTGAGTGTGATATTGTATCGATGTATGGATGAAACAAACTTTAACAGTACATGCTACAATAAAAAGAGGGTAAAATATATATAAAAATACTATAAGTAAATTTCAAATATTAGCTGGAGATCTTCAAAGCAGGAATATGTATCTAAAAATTTCTGCACATACCTTTATTGCATTGGCTGGAGTGACAGCACAGCGGGTAGGGTGTTTGCCTTGAACGGGGCCCACCCAGCCGACCCAGGTTTGATTCCTCTGCCCCTCTCAGAGAGTCCAGCAAGCTACTGAGAGTGTCTCGTCCACATGTAAAAGCCTGGCAAGCTACCCATGATGTATTTGATATGCCAAAAACAGTAACAAGTCTCACAATTTGTTGTGAGACATTACTGGTGCCTGCTTGAGCAAATTGATGGACAAGGGGAAGACAGTGCTACTTTTTTTGTTTACTACCATTAAAAAGTATTATTTTATTTTTCTTATTAAAATATTTTATTAAAATGTCCAACTTAAATAAAATTTGAAATATTAATTATAAAAATTCATGTAACTAATGGATGTTAGCTAGGCATTCCACAGACTGTACAAGAATCCCACTTTTACACATTCTTTCCATATTAGATGCACACCATTTTACGTTACACTTATTATACTCTCTTACCAATAATTTTTCCTCAGATACCTACATTAATTATTCACTCACATATTTTACATTGGGCTAGAGCGATATCACAGTGGGTTGGGCCTCTTGCACGTGGCTAACCCAGGTTCGATTCCTCTGCCCCTTTCGGAGATCCAGGTAAACTACCAAGAGTATCTTGCCCCCATGGCAAAGCCTGGGAACCTACCCATGTCGTATTCAATATGCCAAAAACAGTAATAACAAGTCTCACAATTTGTTGTGAGACGTTACTGGTGCCTGCTCTAGAAAATCTATGAACAACAGGAGGACAGTGCAGTGCAGTGCTATATTTTACATCATTTTTGATATCCATTTGGAAAAATTATTTTTTTGGCATTTTGGTTTATTAATCTATTATTTGTAAGATTGTATACATAAAACCTTCCAGTGCCACACCCTCACCAGACTGTCCTCACGGCTTCTCTCTACCATTATCCCAGTGTCCCCACCCTGTGATAAGTGTAGGTAAGCCTCATAATGAAGACCAGTTCTATTTCTGCTGTCTTTGGTATTTGTTATTCCCCTACTTTATATGTTTCTTTATATCTAACACATGAGAGAGATTATTTGATCATTTTTCTTTATGCAGCCTTAATTTTTGATCCTTTTAAAAATTGGAGTCAGAGAATACACCCAACTCTTTCATTACTAGCTGTTAAATATTCCTGAGAACACTTTATGCACTATTAGTTTATCTAGCACCCCAAATCCTAATGGATTTTGAACTCTTATGAGAGTAAGACAATTTTCCTCACCACTCATGTTGGTTATTTGATTTTTTGGGGTTTGCTTTATTTTGGGGCTACACCTGGTGATGCTCAGGATTTACTCCTGGCTCTGTACCAAGGAATTACTCCTGGAAGTGCTCAGGGGACCATATGGGATGAACCTGGGTCAGCTGCATGCAAGGCAAGAGCCCTTCCTGCTATACTTCCTCTCCAGCCCCTTCATGTAAAGGATGCCTGAATAATTGAATACCTGAAAACAGATACAGAGTGTATAGAAATCCAGCAAGACAGCATTTAAAAAGAGTATTTTAATTTCTAGTTGAAAGCTATTTCATGTGAACAAGTTCTATGTACTTGGTTTATATGTGATCCTCTGAACCACAAATTATATGTCACTATTTTCCTTAGTTTGTACCTAAAAAGAGAGAATATATTTGATAGTAACTTATTAAGAGTCATGGTACATGCCTCATTGCCTGCTTATCAATAAGAATAACTTTCTCAATATCTAAATCATTAAGAGAAAGAATGGATTTCTTTTAAAACTAATTTTATCATCTCACAATATCTGGAAGACTCTGTTGGTAAAAATTGTTTCTGAAATGTTCACAGCCTTTACTTCTTTGTGTATTGTGTATCTCTCATGTAGAGAAAGCATATATAGAAGTTTAATTGTGTATTGTTTCTTGAAATTGTTTTAAGATCCACTTATCTTTCCAGAAATCTTTGCCTTGTTAATGAGGTTCTCATTTGAATATATTGAAAAAATGTTCCAAAATTGTACAACTGTTCAATGTACATTAAACTTTTACTTCTATTTTTTTCCTGAGTACTTTATTTTCTTTTGTTTATATTGTAACTTTTACTCTTTTTGTTCAGGATAAGGTGACAGTTTCTCAATTATTATGTTGGGGTTTGGGGACAGGGCTATGATTTTGTGCACCTACTGGTGCTCAGGGGCTGTTTCTAGATTTACAAAGTTCAGAAATAAACTCTGGTAGTGCCTTAGGATCATATTCTAGTACCAGAAATTAAAACAAGAATCAAATCTTCTGCTTGCAAATCAAGCACTTTACCTTTTACACTCTCCAGCCCTTCTCAGGGTGTTCGTAATGGGAATGTCAATGCTGAAATTGTCTTATAAACAGTTTGTATTTTGGAATATAGTGTCCATCTACATAAAAGAAGATAAGTTCTAAAAATAGCTTACAACACATTTACTTTACAATACGTTCTACTTCTAAATCCAGAGTACGCAAGCAGAAATTTGATAACATTTCAAGCACCATTGATTATACCAGGTTCTTAGGAGAAAGATGGATTAAAATGTACATTTTCTAGGTCATAAAAGGAACTATAATAAAAACCCTGTGTTTATAAACAGGGCTAAACTGTTTCTAGTAATTATATCTATGGAGTAGTAGTTTGAGTATTGGTAGTCTAGTGAACTAATTTCACATTTACATGAGCAAATTAAAGTTTTCATTTTAGATATGGTTTACTGGTTTTTTGTGTACACTATCACATATCCTGTAGTTAAGATTTCATTTTAGATGATTAATAATATTTTTATATTAAGAAGCTAATTGACTTGATGCTCTTTTTTACCCTTTTCTTTTTGAATGAAAGGATATATAAAGAACTATAATTACAATAAAGAGAAATGGAGCATGCATAGCTTTAATTTTAAATGAAGTCTTTCAGCAGTGCTGTTCTGGGATTACCAGATTGTTTACACTGTAAAGTACTATAACTTTTAAAGTAGTAACATGCCTAGGTTTTATTGTTACTGTCAGCTCCTGAGAAAGAGGATTGGAAGCAAGATAACATTTATCTTTTTGAGTCAGTGGGATTTGAGAAACAAAGACTGCCAGTTCTGTCTTCTTAAAGAAGAATTTACCCTTTTTCCCAGGTTCATTTTTCCTGAATAGAGCTAAATTGTTTGTAGATAGCTTGAGTTAACACATGAAAAACCCAAGGCAACTTGTTAAATTTCAATTACAAACAATGGTTACTTTGTAAATATGTCTACGCAATATTTGGAGCCTAGTAATTAAAACGCCATTTATCTGAAATCCAAATTTAAGTGAAATGAACCCTAGTGAAACTATGAAACAGAACTTACCTGGTAGTAACAACAATGTTTTTATCTACATTGTTAGGGTATTGCAATGGTGAAGACACCTCCCTGTATATCTCGCCAGTGTTCCAGAGACAGCAAATACAGAATAGAGATTGTAAAATTACAAAATAGAAAGTATATATAGCAGAGTTACTAACCTCTTAAAGATCATAAACTAATTTAATTAAATTAATGAAGTTATTTATTAAACATTTTATTATAATTTTAGGCAATATGATTACAACAGTGTTTATGTTTGTATATTATTGATGTACAAAGTTACTTCACATCACTTTTGATCAAAACTTTGTACATCAATAATATACAAACATAAACACTGTTCACCCACCCCCTGTTGGTTTTTTTCTTTCCTGTGCAACAGTTTCTTTTTACTTTTTTTAAAGATTTTTCATTTATTTATTTATTTTTTACAAAGTTGTTCATGATAATTTGTTACAAATATTCAATATAATAATCTCAATCCCACCACTATTACATCTTCCCACTACCAATATCTCCAGTTTTTCCAACCATTCCTTAAGCCTGCCCCCACACATAGTAGGACCTCAATAATTTATTTTATACTGTTTGTTATAAATAATTTGATAAGATAATGATGAATAAATGTTTCCTAAGAAGAAAGTTAGTAAGATAGTTGTATATCACTATAGAGCCAATAAACCCTTGTATAAGAAATTACCAAAATGTTGTTACAGATTAAGACTCTTGTGTTTATATTTTGTTAATTAAGATTGATTACCTTGTATGTTATTTTCCATCCAATCTTCTACCCTTCTTTAGGTCACCTCAGGTCCATCTTCATTCTTTCCTACACCTCTTCCCACTGTTTGTTAATTCATTCTATAAACAAGTAAAATTATTTATAAAAACAGAAGTGTATAGAAAGAAATAAATGCTTTGCTGTCTGTGTGGTGATTGAATGTCTTCTTTGTAACCAGGAACTTGTGTTTATTGATTGTTATAAATAGGCTGATGCCAACTCTTCATACTCCCCAAATTCTAGGTGTCAGAATTCTGGTTTGACGGAGTATTATAAGCACCTCTTCATCCATATTGCTAAGTGGTCAAAAGTGGTAGATAAGGATAAGTTCTTGTCCCTGGAAACCTAGTTTCATTTTAGGTGTTCTCTTTATCAATTTTAATTCCATGATTTCTTAGTTGTCATTATATTGATATCTTTTATTTTTCTGACAATCCTAACAAGATGACAATTTACCAAAAGACTTTTAGGATTGTTATCTCTATTATGTACGTTATGGTATTGCATCAGATCCAAAAATATTCCCAACAATATCTAATCTCAATACTTCATTCTCTTTATACCTCTGACTATATCAAGAAGAGCTGGCACTTATTTACGCCAATCTGCAACTGATTATCAGACAGAAGTACCCATTATTCTGATCAAAGAATAAGTGGACACGAAGTATAAATCCAATAAAGTCATGTCATGTATCATTTAATAATATTTCAGAAAACTGAACATATAGTCTATAGTAGTGCTAATAGCTATACTGTATAGCATAAGTGTATAATGTTCTCTGCTATCTAGTTTTTTACATTCTGTGGCATTTATACAGTGGAAAAATACATTTTACAGAATGGTTCAGGCATGACTGAAATCTTGAAGTCTATATCTACTCCCACTACAATAGATTGATTTAGCACTAGAATGGGGTCTGAAGCTGGAAATATATGACAAAACTGTAGTGTAATCATGAGCCAGAGATAAGACCAATAAAGCTGACAGCTTCCTTTCAGTATGTGAAGTACTATTAACATGTCAGTGCAGCAATTTGTGTTATAAGTTGTGAGCCATCAGTAGTATGAATTGAAGTAAATGTGTTAAGGAGAACTCCCTCACTTGACATATGATCTACTGGAGTAAATATTGTCCTATCTGTGCATGGCTGTCGTGCTTAGATCCACAACCTCCTGCATAGCCTAATGACTATAATGGCAAATAGGAAATGGGCATGCCCCTCAAAAGCTCTTGTCATCATCCTTACCACACAAAACCAATAAAGGTGCCATGAAACTTTTCTTCAAAAAAAAGATGCCACCAATTCACACTGAACAGAGTCAGACAAAGACAGATTTGGATTATGAAGAAAGATTTAAAGTCCAACCAATTTCACCATTTTTATCTGGCTATTTTAATAATGTCACAATGTCTTTATATTTTAGACTCATATATTGTATAAACCACAATTCCTTTTCTAAGTCATTATGATAAATTGTAATTGGTTAAGTACTTGTATTAAGAAAGTTTGTATGACATGATTACATGATTACCTTTTACTACCAAACTTCCTTCCTTCCTTCCCTCCCTCCCTCTTTCTTTCTTTCTTTCTTTCTTTCTTTCTTTCTTTCTTTCTTTCTTTCCGTCCTTCCTTCCATCCTTCCTTACCTTCCTTCATTAATTTTTGTTTTGGGGGACATATCTGTGGTGCTCAGGGCTCACTACTGGCTTTGTGTTCAGGGATTCATGGCAGTGCTCAGAAACTGTGTGAGATGTCAGGGATCAATCCCTGGATGGCCACATGCAAGGCAAACACATTACCCAGTGTACTATTTCTCTGTTTCAAGATTGCGTCCTTTTAATGTATCAACAACAGAATTATGACTTAATTTTCTCCTTGTCAGTCACATAAATTTTGTACTCTCCTAATGTATGTAGCCACCTATCTAGGGAAGGCAGTAGACTTTGTTCTCCAGTCTCCAGTCTTCCTTCTCCCACTGCCTATGTAACAGATATTTAGATACATTTGTATCACTTGTATCACTTGTCATCCTGTTGCTAATCCATTTGCTGGAGCTGGTACCGGTAACATCTCCATTCATCCCTGTTGTGTACTAGTATAGCCCAATGGGGTCAGCTCAATCCAGGAACACGAAGAGCCTCAAATCGTATGTTGAGGGTTTTGAAGAAGTCTGACCATCTCGTAGGTGAGCTGTCATGTGTCCTTTTGATGTCCCGGGGAATCCAGTCGGTAATTGCTCTAGTCCAGCGGTCATCTCCAAATCTCATTACCTGTCCAGCTCATCTGATTTTCCACACCTTGGCAAACGAGACAGAGTCTCTGATTCTTGATCGTTGATGGGGGTTCAGAATTGAACTGAACTCTGGATTCCTTCTCTCACATGAGTGAAATGTGATAGTCCAAGCATAGCTCTTTTTGATTCCTTTTAGGGAGATCCAAATAGCATTCTCATCCTGTTTTGGCCCAGGTCTCTGAGGTGTATGCTAGTGCAGGAAGAACAGTGGAGTTGAGAAGATGTGCCCGGTGCTGGAGGTTCTTTGTCCTCTTAACAACTTCTTCGACATTCTTGAAGGCACTCCACAACTGCTCTCTTCCTCCTGTGCAGTTCAGGTGCCAGGTCGTTTGTTATGTTGAGTTCTCGACCCGAGTACACATAACTGCTGCATTCGGAGATGTTCGTTCCACTGAGGACAAATGGAAGGTCAGGGACTAGTCCATTTCTTCATGAGATTCAGCTGCAGTTCGACTTTTCCACACTCACGGTCTGAGGGGGCCAGCATTCTTGCCGCTTGGCTGATGTTTGGTCTTATTAGAATGGTGTCATCAGTGGAGAGGAGGCAGTATAGTTGCCAACCGTCTATCTTCACTCCCATTCCTTCCCATTCCAGTTGTCGCATGACGTTCTAGAGGGTGGCACTGAAGAGTTTTAGTGAAATGGTATGAACCCATCTCTTTACGTTGATGATCACTTCCTTGTAGAATAGTGAGATATTGATGATGAATCCATAATGCAGCTCACGGAGAATCCTGATGTACTGAGTTAGAACGCCCTGTTTGACTAGGGATTTGATGACTGCTTCAGTCTCAACAGAATCAAAGGCCACTTTAAATCGATGAATATTAGGCAGAGTGGCATCTCAAACTCCCGCAAAACCTCAATGAGCTTGGTTACCGTGTGGATATGGTCGATTGTGCTGAATCCATTTTGGAATCTGGCTTGCTTGCATGGTTGTCCTTCATCTAGGGTTCTGCCAATCCTATTCAGGATGACTCGAGTGAATAACTTGTAGACGACGGACAACAGGCAGATAGGGCAATAGTTTCTGATGTCATGGATGTCTCCCTTCTTGTACAACAGGACAGTCCTGCTGGTTTTCCACTGAGACGAAACTTTGCATTCAGACAGGTAGCGTGTGAAGAGCTGAGCCAGTGTATTGACGAGTACTGGCGACAGATTCTTCAGGTGTTTGGGTATAACCTTCTCTGAAACAGGTGCTGTATGCTTCTTTACTGATGAAATGGCATGTCAGATTTCGGAAGGGAGAATGCTTCAAACAACATATCCATCCTACGGAATTTGGTATGTGGGCAGATGGATGTGGATATTGAATAGTTCTAAGTAGAAGTCATGGATAACCTTTTCAATTGCCCTTCTGGAAGATGTCATAGATCCATCAGGACGTCGGAGGGCAGTCATCTTGGTCTTATAGCTGGTGAAGGACAGGCGGGCACTGTGAATACTTTTCCCAGCTTCTGCCACATTGGCCAACACTGCTGAGCTTCTCTCTTTGAGATCTTCCTTTATCGCTTTTCTGCACAGCTTTGCAAGCTTGGATGTTAGCTTGTGATTGCCTGAGGCTCATGACAAACCATGTTGATGCATGAGTTTGAGAGTTTCTGAAGACAGGTGTCTTTTTTGTGGCTCGTTGGTTCACCATCTTGTGGCAAGGGGTGGCAACAGTGCCAACCTCGAAGAGTGAACTAACACAGATTGTTACAACATGCCACCCACATGGCAGAGCCTGGCAAGCTACCTGTGCCATATTCGATATGCCAAAAACAGTAAAAAAAATGGGCCTCATTCCCATGACCCTGGAAGAGCCCCCAATACAACAGCATTGAGAGGGAAAAACAGGACAAACAGAGAGGCTGCTAAAATCTCAAGACTAGTTCGCTAGCCTAGTTTGCTAGGCTGCTAAAACAAAGAAGGACTAAAATGACTATCTGCACTTTTAACGCATGTACACTGACTGGCATTGGGAGCATTTGTTGAGGAACTGAAGGTGCAAGCCCAGAAAACCAAGTTTGATGTCATTGGATTGACCAAGAGGAGAAGGCATTGATCACATCACGCCATTTTCAACACTGGAGAAGAACTGTTCCTCGGAACATGGTGCGGTAGAGGCATCGGTGGTGTTGGTGTCCTGTCAACATGAACTTGGCCATGAACATTGACTTGTTTGAATTCCTAACAACCTGTATCAGATGCTTGCATTTGAGTAGATGTAGATGATTGCTGGCAGTTTCTATCTTCGTCGTCTATGCACCGAGATCCAACTACAATGAAGAAGAAATTGAGAAGTTCTACATGAAGCCTGAGAAGTTCCATAAAGAAGACCACACCTTGTACAAGGTCATTGTCGGTGATTTTAATGCCAAGATAGGACCGAGAAGGTTGCCAAAGAATTCCACATTGGGACCCATAGCCTAGAATGGAAGGGACAGGGTGAGAAACTGTCTGAGTTCATCATGTTTACCAAAACCGTCCATGGTAACTCAGAGTTTCAGAAGGCTGAATTTAAATGTTGGACATGAGAGTCTACCGGTGGACAGTTCCACAACGAAATTGACCATATTATATTCAATTGACGGTTTTGCCCGACCGATGTTGCTGTTGTCCCAAAATTCCAAACAAAAACAGACTACTGTCTCCTTCATGCAAAATTTTACTTCGCAGAGTGGGGAGAAAGGGCTGAAAAGTTTAAGAAAAGAACTCCCAGAATGACCACCAACTGGGAGCTCTTCGACACTATTGCAGCAATACGGGAAGATGCTGTCTTTGACAACATAAACAAAGAATATAATCGATTGGTTCAGCACCTCCAGAATTGTGTGAGGAACTGAAAGAAATAGATACATTGTAGACATCAAAATTCCTTTGTATGCATTTTTTTCAGCACAACTCTGAGAACCATAAAGTTAAATAATATGTCTCAGGGCAGTTGATAAAGTTTGTGGAGAGAGAAGACAATTCTAAAGAGATGCACAGAAAAGAATAGGAATATAAAGATAGCTGTGCCAAAGGCAAACGTGACTGAAATCCACCTCTTTCCCTCTGTCAGGCAATATTTATAGAAAGGTAAAGGTAAGGTAAGGTAAAGGCCCTCCCGTCGATCGTCGATTTGCTCGAGCGGGCCCAGTAACATCTCCATTGGAGACTTTGTTGTTACTGTGTCTGGCATATCGAATACTCTCGGTAGCTTGCTGGGCTCTCCGAGAGGGGCAGAGGAATCGAACTCGGGTCGGCCATGTTGGCCGCTTGTAAGGCAAATGCCCTACCCGCTGTGCTATCGCTCCAGCCCACAGCGGTAGGGCGTTCGCCTTACAAGCGGCCAACATGGCCGACCCGAGTTCGATTCCTCCGCCTCTCTCGGAGAGCCCGGCAAGCTACCGAGGGTATTCGATATGCCAGACACAGTAACAACAAAGTCTCCAATGGAGACGTTACTGGGCCCGCTCGAGCAACATTTATAGAAAATTTTAGAAAAATGTAAGTCATCACAAATCAATAAAGAATAAAAATTAACCTGCGTTTTTTTCCTTCGAAAGTGTTTCCTACTAAGCTTTTGTCACCATCTTCTGTCCATTGCTATAAAAATTATATGAAGCACAGTAGTTGTATTCTGAATAACTTTTCTAGGTAATATACCTGTATATCACATTGCACAAGTCTATATGCATCTTTATAAGGTTATGATCCCGTCACTAATATTGTTACAGATAAAATTAGCCATATATACAAGTGTTTTATCTTCATTCTAAATAATATGATGAGAAATCACGTACAAAGATATTTGGTTACATATACTACCAGAAATACATGGTATATTTATTATTTGTTTTATTTATGAAAGTTTACTTCAAAATTATTTTCATATTTTTCTCGTATGTGAATGATTATAAAGTTTGTAAGGTTGTAAAAAAAAGACTTCCTGTAGACCCATATTGTAGTAACTTGTAGATATTTAAAGTCATATTTGTATCTTTCTATTAAATAATTTATCATTTAACTATAAATAAACTTTACGTTAGCCTGCTATTTTATTAGTATTGAATAATGGAAAGTAACAAATATGGTTTATCTAGTTGGAAGAGTCATGAACAAATAAGGAATTAGAATGATAAATAAAAATGAGTTCTGTGTGCAGTGAGGATTATGACAAAGACTGAGATAATTAAAACTGTGGCAAGTCAGGGAAACCATCTTTATTAATAGAGATATAAGTCTCAAATGATATAAGCAAAGTGTAGGAGGAATAACATCAATAAAAGAGAGAACAACTTTTACAAAGGTCCTAAGGCTGCCTATTTTAGACATCTGAAAAATTAGCATGAACAGAGCACAATGAGCCAGGAAACAATAATGCAAGGTGAGCTTGTAGAGCTAGACAGCTTTACATAAGCTTTGGTAATGACTTTGGTTGGGAGGGGTTGCATTTTGCAGCTAAAATTGTAGCCATCTATAGAAGACTTGAAATTTTCTGAGAAATACGTTTAAATGTCCTTTTCTTTTTAAGAAACAGCCGTGTCATTTTCAATGTGAAATAGTTCTAATTAATTATTTAAGATTTGAAACCAACAGGGATAATTAAAGGTACACTTCTGAAAGAGGCAATGATTCAGTCAGATTTATGTTCTCAACACACATTGGGATTTTGGTTACCTAAAAACAGCAGAGGCAGCTGGCTCCTGCCAGAATGTGACTGCTCCTGCCTAAAGAAAGCTATCATAGGATATAATTTTATGAAGACAATTCTATCCATGCCAGATAGCTTGATTTTAAGTTTTTAACATACAAACTTTGTAAGCTGTCTTTTTTTTGAGAATTCAAGCTATCCAATTCTTGTACAAATATTTAGGATTATTTTCTCAGAAATATGTTTGCTGAACAGAGTTACAATGTACTGCTTTCTTTTAATCTTCCTTTTGTGATTTTAACCAGCGAGTTAAGTAATTAAATAACTAAAATAGACTTTCAGAGTTCTGTATCTATAAAAAACATCATAAAAAAGATTTAAATTCTATAAAAACACATCTCTTAAACTATGTCATGCATACTATTTAAGTAATTTATACTCTGGTATACTATATGCTTCAGGACTTCCATGTGTTGGCTCTATTCCATATATCAACTGTAAAAGACAGGGGCTGATATTTCAATTGATATATTGATTTTTATGTGAAGAGACAGGTTCAGAGGAGATGACATCATTTATATGGTAATTTTAAGAGTGGCAAATATTAAAAACAAGAGGTAAACATAGTCTCAAAAGTCGTAGAGTCAAGAATCAAACTGCATCTGGTTTGTTCTTATTTTTTTCCCAGGAGAATAAGTAGTTTATTCTATTATTTCCTTTTCTTGTATGAGTTTTCCTATATCATGTCTCACAATCAGAAACTCTACTACATCCTTTGTAATAAATACTTATGCATATTTAAAGAATACCTTATGGTTATACTCTGGATGATCAAGGCTCAAGGTTAGAATGCTGCATAAAAACTATGGGACTTCAATACCCATTTGCTATTAGAACCAGAATCCTTGAATTTTGAACAATGTATATGGCTCTAAGAACCTTGAGCACACATTAAGTATATTTTAAGTTAGATAGATTGTCAAAAATATATTGATCAGTTTTTGGACGTTAACTCTAAATGTTTTTGGCTTCCTCACTGAATTGCCCCTTTCCTTTCTCCCGGAGAAACCTCAGTGTTTTTACCAGCACCCCTAGTCCCTGAATTTATCGTTAACTTTTCCTTCCTCAAGTCAGGCTTGGCTACTTAGGTGACTCTGGACTTTGTATTTGAATTACTTGCTTTCCCATTTCTCCTGTAATATTTTCATATTTTTCATTCATAGAGCAATGATCTTTGCTTAAGCACAGAAAGACTGTTAATGCTATGCTCCTAATATTTGGGAGTTGATTGACTCAAATATAACTACTCCTGGATATCTGTCATAATTACTTCACTAAAGCTTCTGTTGCCGTAGTTCCTAACACACTACAAAGACGGGTCCCACAATGGACCTTTGATGAATCCGGGGTGAACTTCAAAACTACCCTGGCCTCAAAATGGGACAGTATAGAAAACATGGTCTTGACAGGCGCTCCTTGAGGAAGGACAAGCTGAAATGACTTGAGGACTTAGTCTGGGATTTACGGTAAAAGCCTTGTTTGCTTTCAGAGCCCAGAGAACTAAGTTTTGGAATCTTATATCTCTTACTGTGTTTATCCAAATAACTGCAGTATTAATGAGAAGTAAACTTAAGGTAAGGTAAAGGTAAAGGCCCTCCCACTGATCGTCGATTTGCTCGAGCGGGCCCAGTAACGTCTCCATTGGAGACTTTGTTGTTACCGTGTCTGGCATATCGAATACTCTGGGTAGCTTGCCGGGCTCTCCGAGAGGGGCGGAGGAATCGAACTCGGGTCGGCCATGTTGGCCACTTGTAAGGCGAACGCGCTACCCGCTGTGCTAAACTTAATTGTTTAATATATACAACTAAATGGAAAGAGAAAAGCAATATAGATGTTCCTGGGAGACAGAGTGTCTCCTTGATTTAATACCCCCAAGAGAATTCCCTCATCCAAAATGCTTTACCTCTGTAAATGATCAATCACACGTCCATGCAGTCCTATACTTTGACCCCCCTGTGATCTTCTATAAGTATGTCAACAATTCTGCATTAACTGGCCATTTTGACCATTCAGTCTGTGGTACTTCATCTCTTTGTTCCTCTGCTTGTGAGGCCAGGGAGGCTTCTTGGCAACTAAACATCATGTACCAACATTCTGAACTCACAACTAGTGATCTAAATTATAGTGTCTACTTAATGTTTAAAGACAGATTAATATAATAAGCAGAACTATTGTGAAGTCAAGCTCTTAGTTTTTTAGTGAATATGTTTATTCTGAATATTAACTTTTATTGCTAGGAATAATATGTGTAAATTGTTTTGTTAATACATGACAAATTCTAAAGACAAATTACATGATACTAGTTAACCCTGTATTTTTTTTTTTCTTTTTGGTTCACACCTGGCAATACACAGGCATTACTCCTGACTTTGCACTCAGGAATTACTCCTGGCGGTGCTCAGGGGACCATACAGGATGCTGGGAAATAAACCCAGGTCAGCTGTGTGAAAGGCAAATGCCCTAGCTGCTTGTACTATCGCTCCAGCCCCAACCATGTATTTTTTTTATTCATAAATAGATTCACTCTGCTATTTTTAACTTCTCTCTTAATTTTTAAAGCTAAGTCAAAAACTCAATTAAATTTATTTTATAATGTTCAGATTTTGATTTGGAGCCACTTCTGGCTGTGCTCAGGGCCTAGTCCTGGCTCTCTGCTTAGGATCACTCCAGGCAGAGCTCTGGAGACAATAGGTGGTGTCAGGAATCAAACATGGGTGGGTCTAGTGCAAGGCAAGTTTGCTACCTCCTGCCCCTGTAGTGTATGTTTCTAAATAAAAATGTTTGGCACAAAAATGATTTACATTGAAAGTAAAAAAAAAGGCAGTGGGAAATTATAACTAACAGAAATCAAAACACTGGATTCATTTACTTACTATTTAAAAAAATTATTTCACCAACTCTTTTTGATAGTGGGTGGTGCAGTGTGTTTGATGAATTTAGGTATGGAGATGAAGGTAGCATGTCATTTAAAAATTAGATCTCTATGTCTAACTTCCAAAACCTGCTCATAAATGTAATAGACTTTCCCAAGAGGCACTCACCCTTATAATTCAGCTGCTATGCTTCATAAATCCATGTCATATGAAAAATGTACACTTAAGACATTTTAAGAACTCCCAGTGAGATCTTAAGGTGGTAAATATGAAACTCCAGGCATCTAACAAGCTGGCCTTTGAGATGAGTTCAGCCCAGATGCTGTCAGATTGCAAATCCAATACCCAAGATGCTAGCTGAGGAGAGTTCTCTCAGAATGATGTAGATATGAAAAGAAAATAAATATTTGTTAGTTTTTAGTAGTGCTTTATGAGTTTGCTGTAATACCAAATAAGCAGAGCCTTTGTATTTGAAAGATTTGCATATATGCACATAGCATTAAAGAATAATAGTGGTTATAAGACGATTATGTTAGAAACAGAAAAAATCAATATAGATTATTGTCTGCAGAAAAACTAGAAAAAATATCTAGTGGCATAGTTTAGAAGGTAGATTTACCAGAAAGTAAATCCAAAGGTTGGATTTTTCAAGTGGAGAAAAATATCTGATCACATTGCCTTCATCAAGCAGAAAAATTAAGCAGTTAAGCAAACCTGAACCAACAATACAAGTATGCATCATTTTTTAAGAAAAAATCTAAAGAATATGATTTTTAGATGAATGAGCAGAAGTATGAGAGTCATTGTAATTGTGCCCATGTTTTCTTTTCTTTTTTAAAAATTTTTTAATAGCGAGACATCATGAGGTACAGTTGCAGACTTACACATTTTTGTGCTTGGGTTTCAATTATACAATGATCAAATGCCCATCCCTCCACCAGTGCCCATTTCCCACCACCACGGATCCCAGTATCCCTCCCACCCCCCACCCCCCAATCCCACCCTACCTCTATGGCAGGGCATTCCCTTTTGTTCTCTCTCTCTTATTGGGTGTTGTGGTTTGCAAAAGAGGCAATGGGTGACAATCATGTTTAGTCTATAGTCTACCCCATGTTTTACTTTCAACAATAAAAAGTTTGCTGAACTATCTCCTAATCAAGAAAAACATTATGTGTCTTTAGCAATAATTCAGCTTTCCTTAATCCATGGCTCTCATGGATATCCTGAGCGGTGTCAAAAATTAAACCAAAAATTGTACTTTCTGCACTGACTTTTCTGTTATCAATTTAACTTTAATATTCCAAGATGTCTTGTCTTATAAGAGAGAGGTTAAAAGACTTTATGCTGTATTCTGTCCCCCAAGTCTTTGAAATTTCACTATTAAGCAGTGTAATTTGCTCTCAGACCTGTTGATTCCCACTAATATTAAATATATAATTTTATTTTCCTCAAATAGGAAATTTGAACTAGCTATCCAACTGGTAACTTAAATTACTTTTCATAAAATAATTATTGGTGTCTTTTATTTATGAAAGAAGTATACTTCTTTGTCTCATGGTCTCAGTATTTGGTCTTATGACTAACTGTGCCAAGTAAGTGTGGCCAGAAGTGACAATATGTCAGTTCTGTGTTGAAACATTGAGACATTGGGAAACAGAACAGTGTACATCCCAGATATCCATTGCTCCTATAGGTTGTACTCTGGATCTGCACTTGAAGCAGACCTCCATCCAACCCAAAGTGAATAATGTCACCTGACCTATCTAAGCTTAGACAAAATGAACTACAGCTAAATAGAAGTCATGAGGATGAAATAAATGTTTACCATTTGAACTTATTGATACAGCAAAACATTTCTTTTAAAGTATCACTATCATGAAATCTAATTTATCGCTCTCCCTATTCCAACTCTTACTCTGCTTTAAAATTTTGGCTCTAATTTGTTTCCTAATTCAAGTTTCATATTGAATCAAGCTAATATGTGGACTATTTTAGTATTTTCTCTATTTTATTGGACATGTGTTCATAGGAAATGATCTGTTTATCTCATAAAATAATATTACATTATCTCAGTGATGAGTGAATCTCATGTGCAAGAAGAAATTCCTATAGCCAATGATTATGAAATTTGAAAAACAAAAACTGCAATAAATATATTAATAAATGTGGGTCATTTACTTTCTCTTTTCAAAACTATGGAGGTAATATTCTGCATAGTAATACTTTTAAAATTTCTTCAAACACTATAGGGTTGATTCCTCTAATAATGCTATGAAAAAATCAAGGTATGTAGTCCCCAAATCACAAGTTAACAAATTATAGCCTCATATTTGGAGGAAACTGTTGGCTTACCCAAAAGCAATAACCAAATCCATATGGAAGATAAAAGAGAATAATCAGATTTCTATTTCAGTGTTTATTCCCATAGAAACTTTTTTTCGATTGGGTGGTTTCCTAAAAAATCAGAGCATAACAAGCCTGTGAGATAGTTCAAAGGGGCAGAACATATGCTTCGCCTGCAATAGACTGCAAGTTCAATTCTATGGACTGCTTACCACCTCTTCTACTCCAGCATGGTGCAATCTAAGTTTTGTGAGCCAATCCTGGTCAGGTGCCCCTAGTAGCCCCATGCAGCACCACATTGCCTGTCCCAAGAACATAAACAACAGGTATGCACAGTTAGAAAAAATATTACTGGGACCCCTAAACCTTGTAGTCCTTCTGGGAGGGCCCCCTATAAACCTATAAATTTAACTGCTCTAAAAATGCCATAAATATTTAAATGACTTTGGGATAAATTGGTTTTGTAAGCATCAAAATGAAGGTGAAATACAAAAAAACAAATTTAATGGAACTATATGAGTTTCCCTCCCTGCCCCAAGCAGTTAAAAACCTCCAGAACCCAACTGCCACCATGTTCAAGGCCACCCTCCACATGCTCAGAAGAGCCTCACCCAAGTGGAAACCAGCAGAAAAACCCAGATATGAAAGCCCCTTAACTGAGACCTCCAGGTCCGCTCAGATCGGGACTGAGCCTCCTCCCCCCAGCTCCCTAGTTTTCCAGTAGCTTGTCAGTCACACCCACAAACTTTCCTCAGCACCACGTAATCTCATCAATGGCCAAGATCCAGAGACTATTAACCAAAGCTCCTGGAAGAGAGAGCTGCAGAATTTCCTGGAGCATGTGACCTCTTATACTCTATCCCACTTATGTACCAAAAGTAGCACACGTTTGTTTGGTTTTATACTTGCTTGTATTCTCATATATTCTGGGCTTAAATGGCTCCAGAATGAAATACACAACCTTTATGCACTTCCCTCTTATTGTGGTGGGAAGGTTCTTGGTGGTGGGATTGGTGTTTAAATATTATCTGCAATGAACTATTCTAACTACTTTATTAAAATAAAATATATAAAAACTGCAAACAAAAATAATAAATTAATTTTGGTATATTTATAAACGCTATTACAGAAACAGATTTACGTATGCAAATAGTTGACACCTAAAAAGTGAGTAATTTAAGAAATTTTAGTAAAACAACTTCCAAATGATTTGGTTAGAATTGAAGAGAATTATTATTCAAGGACTTTATTTAGGGGGCTGGAGCAATAGCACAGTGGGAAGGGCATTTGCCTCGCAAGCAGCCAACCCAGGTTTGATTCCCAGCATCCCATATGGTCCCCTGAGCACCGCCAGGGGTGATTTCTTAGTGCAAAGCCAGGAGTAAGCCCTGTGCATCACCAGGTGTGACCAAAAAAGCAAAAAAAAAAAAAAAGATAGATCTAAAAATACAAGCAAAGCTAGAAGTAGAAACTAATGAATCCAGAACTTTAGGAAAGCTCTGTGATATGTTAGTGGTAATTTACAATCAGCAAAATGAGTCAATAATACCAATACTCAGTATTCCTCTTTCTTCCATTTTCATCTAATTTTTTTCTAGTATTTCTTATAGGACTCAACAAGGAAACACAATTTCTGTACCCCATAAATTTTAGCAGAGACACCAACCAGTTTGGAGAGCAGATTTGTAAGGACAAATGGAAAATATTTAAGTATAGCTTTACCTCCTATATTGTTAATATGTGAGTATTCCTATAATCAGAATAAAAAGTTGAATGCAGAACCTATATAGTACCATATAATGAATTTGAGGGAGTTATGCATATTTAAAACATTACTGATACCAACTCCTATTTGTGGAAAGTTAGACCTGGATGGATACTTTCTACAATCCATTGCAACTTCCCTTTTTTTATTTTTATGTAGGAGTACTGCTATTTATTCAGTCACTGATTAGCTGATTGATTTGGGCATGCACTCCACCTTACTTTTTTTTTCATAGTTTTATTTATTTTCTTCTTATATTTATTAATTGAATCACTGTGGGAAAAGTTACAAACCTTTCAGGTTTAAGTTTCGGTCATACAATGATCAAACACCTCTTCCTTCACCATCAAGAACCCCAATATACCCCCTTTCCACCCCTCTCAATGCCTGTGAGGCAGATGATTTCCACTTAACTCTTCTCTACATTGATTACATTCATTATTTCGACAAAAGATGCACCATTATTGTTTAGAATTTCCCCCCAAACAATGAGAATTGCTGAAAAGGCATTGTGAAATACTTTGTTTTCCACAGCTGGTTATGAGAATCATATAATGATTTTGAATTTCTGCCAAAGACCCAGACAATTACGAGATTGGTTTCTGTATGTCTGGTGTCATGGCTGTACCGGAGAGTCGCTTGTGGGGGGCAACTCATGACCTCGGTAGGGCATGAAGGATGAGCCGGTACCACCACCCTTCCCATGAGACTGCAGTTGCCCCATCACAGCCAGCTCATACCTGGCTTTCCAATAAGCTCTGAGGTGATGGCCACCTTGCTGCCAGCGGGGGAAAAGGCAGAAGGGAGCAACACCCTTTCCCTCCCGGGGAGGCATGGCACCAGAGTTTAACACATGGTCCATTCACTTTTCTGCCACAAGCTTCTGGGCTCTGGATTAAGTCCTTTTGCCTCTGGAGCCATGGCTGTGCTGGAGAGCCGCTTGTCGGGGGGCAACTCATGACCTCAATATGGTGTGAAGGACGAGCCGGTACCATCCCCCTTCCCATGAGACTGCAGTTGCCCCATCACAGCTGGCTCATACCTGGATTTCTAATAAGCTCTGAGGCAGCGGACACCGTGTATGCGGTCCAGATGCATTTCTGGCAAAAGCTGCTGGGTTTTGAGATTTGTTTCTGAGTCTCTGGGTGTCCATTTTGAGATTGATGAGGAGCCAGAGAGGCCGTTTGTAGGCGGCAAATCGGGGTCTCACTGGGATGGGGAGGAAAGGGCCGGTTCCACCCCCACCTGGTGAGGTCCTATGTGTCTCATCACTGCAGGCCCAAACCTGACTGTCCAGCGGCCTCTGGAGGATGGCAGTAACTGGGCCGCCAAGGAAAACAGGTCAAGGCATGAAACCTATTCCACTTGGAGTGGTCCAGCCCCAGTAACCTACTGCAGGAACAGGACACATTTCTGCCAAAGGCCTAAAAATTTGGAATGCTTCATGAATTTGCATGTCATCCTTGCACAGGGGCGATGCTCATCTTCTCTGTATCGTTCCAATTTTAGTATGTGTGCTGCTGAAGCGAGCACACAACTTCCCTTTAATCCTTTTTGAAACCATGCTTTGATGGGATTCATTCTTTGATGGTTGACCCAAATGGTTATCTCCCTATCATTTGACTGCACAGTCAACCTTTAGGTGTTCCTTCACTTACAGGAGTATCTTGATATGCCCTAGACACTAAACTTCTAGGAATTTAACCAACCTAAAAGTTTCAGCATAATTTAATCAGAGTAATGATCCTGCATGATGTTCTGTGGTAATTTGTGATGATAATAACATTCTTCTCTCTGCATTGTGCAAACTATAAGGAGATAAATCTGTAAAAATACATCATTTTACCTTGCCAAATTAAAACTGCTTAAGTTTTTAATTTCTTGTTGATAAAAATTGCGAAGAAAGTATTTTAAAGAAAGTGAGTAGAGAAGGTTTGTCTAAGAAGGACTAAGTGTTCTTGGCTTTCAGATCACATATGGTCTGTATTGCATAGATTTGTTTAGCTTCTTTGTTTTGTTTTGTGGTTTGTTTCTGTCTCTGTGCTCAGAGATTACTCCTGGTTGTTCTCAAAGGGAGCATATGAGGTATTAAACCAGGGTTGGCTATGTGCAAGGCAGGCATCCTGCCCACTGTACTATCTCTTCAGCTGATTTGTGTTTGTTTTTAAATGACAAATAATCACTATAGAAGAGTGACACTTATTGGCAAAAATATAACAGTTGTTTAGGTTATATAAAATTAGGACCAAAGGGAATATGTGGCAAGGGGAATAGGATCAGGGTCTATCATGTGCAAGGCAAGTACGATCACCTTTATACTATCTCTATGAGCCTAAAACTTTAAAACCTTTTCGTTTTTTTTTATCTGCTAACAAGCACACAGAACTTTTATGCTATTTACCCTAGTTTTAGCTTAAATAATTTCAATTCTGTTTATTTTAATATTTACAAATAATCTTTTTTCAATTTTCTCCTTTCATTTATTTATTTTTGTCTGAGAAATAAAAACTGATAAACTCCAAATCTAGAAATTATCTAAGAGAGAAGAAATTACAAGCGGCCAACATGGCCGACCCGAGTTCGATTCCTCCGCCCCTCTTGGAGAGCCCGGCAAGCTACCGAGAGTACTCAATATGCCAGACACAGTAACACCAAAGTCTCCAATGGAGACGTTACTGGGCCCGCTCGAGCAAATCGACGATCAACGGGAGGGCCTTTACAGTTTGAACTAACAGTTTGCCTTAATAATAAATATTTTGTTACATAGTGATGGATAGATAGTACAGAGAGTAGAGTGGTTCCTTCTTTGCGGCCACCCCACCTGTCTTTGATTTCCATTTGGTCTCCTGAGCATCCCATAAGGTCTCCTGAGCACCACCAGGAGTAATCCCTGAGTGCTGATCTAGGAGTAACCCTGAACACTGCTGGATATGGTCCCTCAAAAAACTAATAAAATAGGCATTTGTTTCATATAATACATATGAATATGTGTTGATAAACACACTTTATCTAACTCAAATATATGCTATAAAAATGGGCAGGAGAGATAGTAAAATGGCAAAGTGCTTGCCTCTGTGCAGCGGATCTCGTTCAATTCCTGTCACCATGCATAATAAGAGTCCATCAGGAGTGAACTTTGAGTGCAGAGCCAAGAGTAAGCCCTGAGCCTAGCTGGGTGTGGCTCAGAAATCAAAAACAAAAATATGTTATAAAATATTACCCTTAAATAAGAAAAAGAGTAGAGGCATGATGAAGCATATAGAATTTTATTAATGAAAATTTTACAATAGAACTTTATTTAATATGTTTATATGAGACAAGACAATAGGCACTATAGATATAAATACTTAGTCCCAATGAGTGCTTTTTGATGAACTTGGTTATTACAGAGAGATGAGGATGCAATAAAGAGATCAGTTCACTATTACTGATCATGTCTTTTTTCAGACTGCCTGGCAAGAAAGAGCAAAATAATAAAATTTATTTTAATACAGTATTTTGTGAGATATTAATTATTCTAAATTTGAATGGTTTTAATATGCATTTTACTTAGAAGTTTTAATAGATATTTTACTTAGAAAACTGATTGTGTGAAAAATACATTAAAATATGCCAGAAATGATAAGAGTAAGCCCAATGTTAATGTGAAATTGGAACATAAATTTAGTTCTGTTTAGATTTTTGTAGAAGGAAACTTTTTATATCCAAATATATTCCAGAAACTAAATATAGATACTCATATAAGAAAAAATAGATGTGCTGCAGGGGCACTGCCAGGAAGACAGTAAAAGAAAGTCTTTTGAGCCATGAATGACTCAAAGGATTTGCAATCTATTTCAAGGAGCTAAGAAGGCAACTAGCAGAGTAATGATTTCAAAGCTGGCCTCCAAATAATGTTGAACAATCTTAGCACAACATTTCAAAAACAAGGTGCAAGAATATAGTAGTACAATTTCTGATTTTCTTTTTCTTTTAAAAGATCCTTCTTGTATTACTTAGTATTGGAAAGATTCTCAGTTGGCCCTCCTTTCTTCCTTGCTTTCTAGCTTCCTTTCTTCCTTCTTTCCTTCCTTCTTTCTTTTAATCCCTCTTTTCCAGCGCTGCTCCGAACTTACTCTTGGTTCTGTGCTCAGGGAACACTCCTGAAAGGACTCAGGGGATCATATGGGATTTTCAGGGATCAAACTTGGGTCATCCAGAAAGGCTGCAAGGTAGATATCCCACCTGCTGTATTATTGCTCTGGCCCCTGATCTATTTTCCTTGGGCAAACTTTGATACCCTGTTTTAACTCCAGGAGTTTTGTAGAAAAACCTGAGTAATTAGATCTTTGCAGCATGTTTCAAATTCTACTGATTCATTAGTAACTTATTTCATATTGGTCTTAGGAATACACCATGGATTCAATATCAGTATACACATGCGTTATGATCACCATGAAAAGTTTAGTTCTCATCCATTTGCATTCAATAGACTTTTTTACCACGTTTACCCACTCATTTCTCTTTCCTTATTAACCACCATTTTGAGCTGACAATATAAGAACAAAGGTTTGTTCTGATTTTCTCCACCCCCTCACAAATGAGTGAGATAGATGGCATTTCTTTTACTGTAGAGCTTTTGAGTAATGTATTGTTCCTTAGATGGGTGGTTTCAAGTTGGCGATGGCTGGGTGGCTGACCTGCTGGCAAAGGTGAGGGCCCTTACAAAGTTCAAGATTCTAAATATTGCCACCTCTCCACCCCAGCCAGCCCTGGAAAATCACACAAATTATCAGCATGGGACGGAGATCTACATCATCCGTCCAGAGTGGAAAGGTTATGAATTGTACAGACCAAGCCCAGAAAAAAGCCTGAAAAAGGAAACTAAAGAACCAAAAACAATGTACGGTGGTTCGAGCTGCAGTTTTGAAGATGAAGGATTCTAAACAAACTATCCTGGACATGGAAAAATTGGATTAAATGGAAGTCAGTCCATTACAGCAACTACCTTTAAAAGAGAAGGTGCTGAAAGATAAGCATAAAACACTGCAAGAAACCTTTCAATACATATGAAGTCTCTATGAAAAATGATAACCCTGATATATACAAAAATTATGAAAGTTGGAAGTATAATATGGACAGAAAATGGTTCAACTCAGCCAATATTTTGATGCTGTCAAGAACACTCAGCAAGTAGAAGCAGAAAGTATTCCTTTGCCAGACATGCCACATGCTCCTTCCCACATCCTGATCCTCTGGCTCCTGGTCTATTTTCTTTGAGTGTATTTTGATATCATGTATCAACTCTATGAGTTTTGAAGAAAAACCTGAGTAATTAGATCTTTGCATGTACCAAATTTTATTGAGACATTAGTAACTTACATTATATTGGTTTCAGGAATTCACCATTAATAGCACCTTCCTGGTGCCCTGCCACCCTCAATCCTTAAGAAGATTCAGTCTACAGTCCTCCATCACAGACAGTTTCTTTATTTCCTCTTCTTGGACACAGTGTTCCACATTTGTCTCTTGACTAACACCTTCTCAAGTCTTACAGATGTCTAGCTCTAAAATTGGCTTCGCCCTAGGTCTTCCTCCTCAGAGGTAAGATGAAGACATTATATATTCCTGAACTGACTTGGCAGGGTTATGATAATGATGATGTTTCCAGAACTAGGGAAGATGATGACTTTCTTGAGGACACAGATCAAGAGAAGCACGATGACAGCGCTGATGACAGTGACACTGACAGATCAGATGGAGAAACTAAAGGGAATGATATACCGGGAATTAAGCACCAAATTGATAATGAGACTGACACCAATGAAGAAAAATAGAAGGTCTGAGTGGACGATTTGGAGATATGCTTGGACAATCAAGGAGGAAAGCGAAGAAGCTAACTCCTCTCCAAACCATGATGCTTGAAATGGCAGGTCAGGAAATCCCTGAGGAAGGAGAGAAGTAGAGGGGATTTTGGATGATGATGATGGTGATGATGATGATGATGATGATTCTGAAGCAGAAAAGCCATCACAAAAACAGCATAAGGAGGACTCTCTCTCTATCTCTATCTCTATATCTCTATCTCTATCATCTCTATCTCTATCTCTATCTCTATCTCTATCTCTATCTCTATCTCTATCTCTATCTCTGATCGCACATCTGGTACTTCACAGCTGTCTGTTCCTCCTTTACAGACACAAGCATCTCCTGTACTCTAGGATCAACCCCTGCCTCACCTTTAAGACCACCTGTATCATCTATAGGCATTCCTCCTGGACCACCTCCAGGAGCATCTCCATTCCTGAGGTCACTAGGAATGCCATGACTTTGAGGGCCTTTGTCCCAACATTTACCTCAGGACCACCATCAGGCTAACCCTTTGACCCACCCCAAGGTGCACCTCCAGGTCTGCCTCCTGGCTCTCCTCCTTGGGACCTTCAACAAGGCTACCTACCCCTTTCCCCTGCACCTCCAGGCGCTCCTTTACCTCATTCTGGGATGATGCCCCACCTTTGCTGCCTCTTCTTCGACCTGCCCTACCTGGGCTTTTCCCACCAGCTCCCTTGCTGAACCCAGGAGTTTTAAGCATTCCACCCAGCTTGATCTAGCAACCCAAAGCAAATGATATGAACACAGCCAGCATAGAGATGAAAGTGACAGTAGTCATCAGTACCAAGCCACAGATCACTAATCCCAAGGCTGAGATTATTCGGTTTGTGCCCACTGCACTGAAGGTATGTCGGGAGACTAAAGGGTCTACTGCTGCTCCCTCCCAAAAATCAGAGGATGAATCTGCTGTGCCTCTTGGCAAGCATACCCTAAATCTGGTCCATATGGTCCTGTTTCAGTACACACTAAGAGTGATGTTTATGAAGTTTCACGGAAGAGATGGATGGGTTTCTGTGACAGCTGCTGGTGCCAGAGCAGGCTTTGTTCACATCAGTGGTTCATGAGGAAAGAAGCTGTTAGTGAAAGCAGCCAAAGAGCTACTTTCACTGTCAGGTTATTTCCTAGAGTTTAGCATTATTCACAGTTTACTCCATTTATTAAAAGGTATTTCATTCAGATTACATGGGTTGTTGAAGCAGTGCTGCTAACATTCATGCCTTTACAGACCATCATTTTCATCCATTTTCAGTTCTTTCCCTTTACAAACTTTGGAAATTTGCCATCAGCAATCTTTGTTTATTACTTGTTTTGGTTCTCTTCTCTTCTCTTCTCTTCTCTTCTCTTCTCTTCTCTTCTCTTCTCTTCTCTTCTCTTCTCTTCTCTTCTCTTCTCTTCTCTTCTCGTGTGCTGAAGCCACTGGAGTAGAGATTTCTGGGAGTAGGACAGTTTATTTCCTCTTCATCTTGCCTTTTTGTGTTTGAGTTACTGCTAATATTTTCTTGTATATATTTTGTAATATTGTAGTAAAATGGGTTGCAAAGCTATTTCCTAATACAATGCAAGATATGGGAAAGAAATGTTCAATTATTTGATTAAAATTATCTTCCACTGATCTTTGAGAGTTTCATTCACAAATAAATGTTCAACACCAAAAAATAAATTAAAAAATTAAAAATGCCATAGATATACAAAAAAGTTTCAAATAGTAAACATGATTAGTTAATGGTAGATCTTTAAGCCATTTTTAAAACAATAAAATGGAATAATTCATTAAATGCCAATAAATAGGAGTCAGAGCAATAGTATAATGGGTCGAGGATTAGCCTTGCCCATGTCTGACCCCAGTTCAGTGCTTGGCAGCCATTATGATTCCCTGAGCCCAGCCAGGTGTATCCCTGAGTGTAGAGCTAGGAGTAATCCTAATCCCTGAGCACTGCCTGATGTGCCACCCCATGCTAATAACTTGATCATTTGATCACTTGACTTCCCATTAAACATCCATTTGCTTGAGCGGGAGCCATTAACGTCTCCATTCATCCCTGTCTCGTAATAGACGCCCAATGGCGTCTGTTCATTCTAGGAACACGAAGAGCCTCAAACCGATCGTTCAGGGTCTTGATGAAGAAGTCTGACCATCTTGTAGGTGGGTGGCCATGCAGTCTTTTGACATCCCATGGAATCCAGCCAGTAATGGCTCTAGTTTAGTGGTCGTCTCCAAATCTCATTACAAGTCCAGCCCACCTGATTTTCGAAACCTTGGCAAATGAGACAGCATCCCTGATTCTTGACCAACGACAGAGGTCGGAACTCCAGATTCTTTCTCTAATTTGAGTGAAGTAATAATCCAAACATAGCCCTTTCGATTCCTCTTTGGGAGACCTGAATAGAGTTTTCATCCTGTTTTTGTAGGGCTGAGGTCTCTGAGGCGTATGTTAATGCAGGAATAACAGTGGAATCGAATAGATGTACCCGGAGCTGGAGGTTCTTCATCCTCTTAGCTATTTTTTGACACTCTTGAAGGTGTTCCAAGCTGCTATCTTCCTCCTGTACAACTCAGGTGCCAGGTCATTCGTCATGTTGACTTATTGACCTAGGTACATGTAATTGTTGCATTTGGAGATGGTCGTTCTGTTAAGAACGAATGGAACATCAGGAACAAGACTGTTTCTCATAAACATTCTCTTCGTGAGATTCAGCTGGAGTCTGACCTTTCCACCCCACTGCCAAAGTTGGCCAGCATTTGTGCAGCTTGACTAATGTTTGGTGTTATTAGAACGATGTCATCATCAAAGCAGAGGTGGTGTAGTTGCTGATCGTCTATCTTCACTCCCATTCCTTCCCATTCCAGTTGTCACATGATGTTCTTGAGGGTGGCAGAGTTTCAGTGAAATGGTATCACCCTGCCGAACCCCTCTCTTGACACCAATGATCACTTCTTTGTAGAATGGTCAGATCCTGGTAGTGAATGCGTAATACAGCTCACAGAAGATCCTGATGTGTTGAGTATGAATGCCCTGATGAGCTAGAGCTTCGATGACCACTTCCATCTCAACAGAATCAAAGGCTTTCTTTAAATCAATGAACGTTAGACAGAGCGGCATCTTGAACTCCTGAGAAACCTCAGTGAGCTTGGTTATTGTGTGGATATGGTCGATGGTGCTGAATCCTTTGCAGAACTAGACTTGCTAGCATGGTTTTCCTTCATCTAGTGTTCTGGCAATCCTATTCAGGACGACTCGAGTGAACAGCTTGTAAATAACAGACAATAGGCAGATTGGGTGAAGGTTGCCAAAGTTGTGGATGTCTCCCTTCTTGTACAGTAGTACAGTCCTGCTGGTTTTCCATTGGGAAGGAACCTTGCATTCAGACAGGTAGTGCATGAAGAGCCAAGCCAGTGTATTGATGAGTACTGACGGCAGATCCTTCAGGTGTTCAGGTCTGACCTTGTCTGGGCCAGGTGCTGTTTGTTTCTTTACCAACACATTGGTGTGTCGGATTTCTGAGGAGAGAACTTTGAGAATGGCATATCCATCTTGCGGAGTTTGGTATGTGGTTATCAAAGAGATCTGAGTAGGAGTCATGGATAATCTTCTCCATTGCCCTTCTGGAAGATGTGATAAATTCATCAGGACATCGTAGGGCAGTCATCTTGGTTATGTAGTTGGCAAAGGACAGGCTGGCGTTACGAATGCTTTTCCCAGCTTCTGCCCCATCTACCAGCACTGCTGCTCTCTCTTTGAGGTCTTCCTTTATCACATCTCTGCACTGCTTTGCAAGCTCAGATGTTCATTTGTGGTTCCTTGAGGCATGTGCCAAACCAATTTGGCAAATAAGATCAACAGTTTTCAAAGACAGGCTTTCTTTGTGGCTATCTCTCTCTTGGTGTTCCTCGCACAATCACGGAGGTGCTGAACCAGTCAATCGCATTCTTCGTCAATGTTGTCAATGACAGCATGTCCCCATGTTTCACCAATAGTGCCAAAAAGCTCTTAGTTGGTGGTCATTCTAGGAGTTCTCTTCTTAAACTTTGCAACCCTTTTTCTCTGCTCTGTGAAGTTGAATTTTGCACGAAGGAGATGGTGGTCTGATCCCATTTGGAATTTTGGGACAACAGCAACATCGGTCAGGCAAAACCGTCAATTGAATATGATGTGGTCAATTTTGTTATGGAACCATCCACTGGGAGACTGTCATGTCCAACATTTAGATTTGGCCTTCTGGAACTGTGAGTTACCCTGTTTGGTCTTGATCGACATGATGAACTCAGACAGTCTCTCACCCTGTTCCTTCCATTCTCGGCTATGGGTCCTGATGTGGAGTTCTTCAGCTGATCTTCTTGGTCCTATCTTGTTATTATAATCACCGACAATGATCTTGTAGAAGGTGTGGTCTTCTTTATAGAACTTCTCCAGCTCCATGTAGAATTTCTCAATTTCTCCTTCATCATAATTGAATGTTGGTGCTTAGACAACAAAGATAGAAACTGCTGGCAGTGAGCCAGATCTATTTAAGTGTAATCTTCTGATTCAGGTTGTTAGACATTCAAATAAATCCGAGCTCATGGCCAAGTTCATAGTGACAAGGACACCAACGCCTCCGACGCCTCTTTTATCTCATGTTCCGAGGAACAGTTCTTCTCCAGTGTCGAAAATGGCGTGATGTGATTGATGCCTTTTTGTCTCTGTCAGATCAATGATGTTGTACTTGATCTTTCGGTCTTGTACCATCAGGTCCTCAATGGATGCATCTGATGCCAGTGTACATGCTTTGAATGTACAGACAATCATTTTTGTCTTTCTTTGTTTTGGCAGCCTAGTTCGACCTTGAGATTTTATCAGCCTCTCCTTCCTCATCCTTCTCAACGCTGCCATATTGGTGACTCCTTCAGGGTCAGGGGAATGAGACCCATTGTAATTACTGGTTTTGGCATAGCGAATACGCAATGGATAGCTTGCCAGGCTCTGCTGTGCCCCGACCTGCGGGACTACTCAAGATAACTGGGAGAGGGTGCGTGAATGGGAGAGAGAGAGAGAGAGAGAGAGAGAGAGAAGAATGGGAGCAAGTAAAGACTCTGATAAGCTCCAACTTTATTTCTCCCAAGCTAGCCTTATATAATTGATTACATGAGGAAGTGGGCAAAATAGTGAATTAACAAAGCATGCAGATTTTCAATAAATCATGGTGTGAGCCCTAACAGTGGGCTCATGGCACTTATCCCAGGCATAGCTAGGAAACTTACACAATGTATTTTAACATTTTTTAAAGAAGAGATTCGCCTTAAATCGAGGTCAGGCTGTACTGACATTTTGGCTCACGGCATTGCCCTGCAGGAAGAATACTCTCGGTAGCTTGCCAGGCTCTTCAAGAGGGATACAAGCTTTTGGGGCAGCCTCTAATCACCCTTGTAGGTGTCCCCATGGTTCAAACGACAATCCTGGAAGATGGGTATGAAGCTTCTTATGAAAGCACCCTGGAGCATGGTGGCAGCTGGGTAGTGGAGGTAGAGGAGGTGCTAATAACATACTCATTTAATATGTTTTTTTCAATTTTTCCACTATTTGTATTTGTGATCATAATTTAATACTGGAGAGATAGCACAGAGGTAGGGCATTTTCCTTGTGCACAGCCAGCCCGGCCAAGCCAGGTTTGATTCCTCCGTCCCTCTTGGAGAGCCCCGCAAGCTATCGAGAGTATCTTGCCTGCACACCAAAGCCTGGCAAGCTACCCGTGATGTGTTTAATATGCCAAACATCATAACAACAAGTATCAAAATGGAGATGTTACTGGGCCTGCTTCAGCAAATCAACCGGAGGACAGTGCTACAATTTAATAAAACCGACATGCCATTTCGTTGTTATGATTCCTGATTTAATTTCAATCTGACCATTTCCTCATTTTCTCAATTTTCTTTCTTGATCTTGACAGTTTTTTAGAAGGCTCAAGTACAATAATTTGTAGAATACATCTCAATATATGTATTCTTTTTTTTTTCATTACTACACTGTTTATGAACTTTTAGCAAGAATACTACAGGTTTTGGGGAGGTGGGGGTGGGAGGCTTACTGGGATCATTGGTGGTGGAGAATGGGCACTGGTGGAGGGATGGGTACTCGATCATTGTATAACTGAAACCCAAGCACAAAAATTTCTAAGTCTATAACTGTACCTAATGGTATTTCACTAATAAAAATTTTTAAAAAAAGAAAAAAAAAAAGAAAAAATTTACACAGTACAACGGAAAAAAAAGAATATTACAGGTTTCACATGCCTTTGTTAGTACATATTTTCAAGGGTTGCATGATATTGCTAGTAACATCTCTGATCTCATTGTGAAGCCCATTTGGATCACTGGGAAAAAATTTTTTAATTAACGAGCCTTGCATAGAAAGATACATTGACTATTTAAACATGATGTTTCTCATTATATATATTACAAATAATTTTAAACTTCCTAAAATTATTATTTTGGCATTTATCAAATAATGAATTCTGTTTTTCTTCCTCTGCAGCTGTTAATTAAAATTATTCTGTAATTGAAGGCTTATTTCTTCAATTTATTTACCTACAAAGATATATTTATTTAAGTTTTTATTTGAGTGAAATATTTATTATTTTATATGTTGATATGGTTTCAAGCATCTTAATTTATTCCAATAAGCTTATGAATTTAAAATAAAATTAAGCATCCTATTTTTATTCCGTTTTTATAATACAATATTATAATGTTTAGTGCTAAACTTGGGCCAGTTTTAGTCATAGACAACTCCTCAGAATTGACTACTGTGTTCTTTCAGCATTCCTTTTGTGTATGCCCTTACTGGAAATTCCAGGTTATACAAGGTCATGTTGCACAATTTTGTGTCTTCACTCTGATAGTAATAATTTTCTAGGGAGGTGTTAAGAATACTGGATAAAAATATTGAGAATTGTAGTCTTTGCTAAGTACTTATTTTAGAGGCATTATTTTTAAGAGTTTTCATCAGAGAATTATGGAAGTAGATATGAGTCATTTTCAAAGTAATATTTTCCAGAATGATAATCTCAGAACTTCACAGAAACATCAAATGAGAGTTTGAATGAAGTTCAAGATGACAGAATTGTAGCAGCAAATCCAACCTCGCACCCAAACTTATTATAGAAAACTTTACATTGATGGGAAAACAGTTTCAATAAACTGGTGTATCAAAGGATAGAAGATGGGTTAAGATCTAAAGATGGCAAGCATTAAGTATAGAAAACCCTAAAGACTTCACATTACAAAGAGAAACTGTTAGAATAATCGATTAAATTCCAGGATACAAAATTAATATACAAATGATAGTACACTAGAA
Source organism: Sorex fumeus (assembly GCF_029834395.1). Classification (NCBI taxonomy): domain Eukaryota; kingdom Metazoa; phylum Chordata; class Mammalia; order Eulipotyphla; family Soricidae; genus Sorex; species Sorex fumeus. The sequence continues at coordinate 53,791,911 of NW_026606063.1, forward strand.
ACAAACCATGTTCAAGAGAAGTTAAGAAAAACATCTTATTTACAATTATACAAAAAAAAACTGCAATAAATTTCACCAGACAGATAAAAGAACATGTACACTTAAAACTATAAGATAATAGGGCTGAAAAACATAAACAGTACTCTGCGTTGGGCACATGTGTTGTATGCATACAACCTGGATTTAATTCCTGGCACCATCTATGGTCTCCTGAGCACTATCTGTAGTGATTCCTGAGCACAGAGCTAGAAGTCAGCTCTGAGCACCTCTAGGTGTGACCCCAAATCCCTCCAAAACAAAATAAGCAAACAAAATGAAACTATAAGATATTGTGGGGAAAATGAAAACAAATAAATGGATATTCTGTTCTCACTAATGGAAATTAACAGTAACATTACCAAAATCACTATGTTCAGTGCAATAGCTATTAAAATATCTCATTGTATTTTTCAGTGAAATAGAAAAAAATAGTCTTAAAAATTGTATGAAACCATAAAGATCCTGAAAAGTCAAAGCGATCTTGAGAATAAATAACAGAGAAAAGGTCATCACACTTTCTGATTTTAAACAATGTTACAAAACATTAGTAATCTAAACAGTGTAACATTGACATCAAAAACAAAGACTCACAGATCAATGACATATACAAAACTAGAAATAAACCCATACATATGTGGCCAATTTACTTTAAAAAAATTCAGGAATAGACCATGTGAAAAGAACAGACTCTTCATCATTGGTATTGGGAAACATTTAAAGGAGTGAAGTAAGACCATTATCTTATTCCATTCAATAAATAGTTAAAATTGACTAATGCTGTTATGTAAGTATATAGCTATATACTTATATAAGTATACTATACTATATAGTATAAGTATACAGTTATATATATTATACTATAGTATATATATAATATATATTATATATAACAGTGATAGCACAGTGGCAAGACGCTTGCCTTGCATGCAGCCAACCTGGGCTGAGCCTGGTTTGACTCCTCAGCCCCTCTTGGAGAGCCAAGCAAGCTACCGAGAGTATCACGGCCACATGGCAAAGCCTGGCAAGCTACCCGTGACGTATTCGATATGCCAAAAGCGTAACAAGTCTCACAATGTAGACGTTACTTGTGCCTGCTTGAACAAATCGATTAACAATGGGAGTTCAGTGCTATATAACTATAAAATCCCTAGATAAAAAGCTCTTTGCAGCCATTTAAAAATTAAGTTGGCATAAAAAGCAGAGAAAAGAAGACTAAAAATAAACAAATGTGTATTGAATGTTTGCTAGACTTATTGTGGAATCAGTTCAGTTACTGCATCATGATTTGTATATGTGAAATTAATATAATGCTACATGTAAATCTTGTCTCAAAAAATAAAGTGTTAGTGAAACTGTTCTCAATGAATGCTTATTTTCAAATTAGCACTTGGAAGTGTCTACAAAAAAAAAGGAAACGATTAGACATATTGACAGCATTTTAAAATTAAGAAAATGAATCATTTAGTTGTCTAGAAGCAAGTACGGGACCACAAGAAGGTGGAATGGAGAATGTGGACCCTCAGAGATCTTTCATCAGAGGTGTTTACACTCATTATTGTGTGCAGACCCACCATGCTCCCCATTCTCTCCCTATCTGGAGACCACAATTACTTAGGGTGTCAACCTTGCATAGGGGTACTCTGCACAGCCATTGCCAGGGGCTAAGGCTCCCAGAAATATTTACCCTCATAAACCTAGCTGACTCATTTTCTGAAACTGAGGGGGCGTTGAATGTTCTTTAAAGCCCTTTGTGGGAGCTGAGAGGCTGGATGGGCTTGGGTAGCTATAGCCATTTGCTTGTATATTTTGTTCCTTAGAGTCATTCTATTATTTCTTTTGCACACTTTTTAATACCATTTCTAAACTATTGCACTGGTAAATTTAAACTATGGCAATCAGTAATGAGAAGAAAAAAGTGAGAATTAAGAGATGGTTGTGTTTAGTACTGAGCATTCTAAGTACTTTTTTATTATTCTTATTATTTTATTTTGGGGATGGAGCAATAGCACAGTGATAGGGCATTTGTCTTGTGCACAGCCAGCCCGACTGAGCCGGGTTCAATTACTCCGCCCCTCTCTGAGAGCCCAGCAAGCTACCGAGAGTATCTCGTCCTCACAGCAAAGCCTGGCAAGTTACCTGTGATGTATTCAATATGCCAAACACAGTAACAACAAGTCTCAAAATGGAGACGTTAGTAGGCCCGCTTGAGCAAATCAATGAACAATGGGAACACAGTGCTACAGTCTTACTATTTTATTTTATTTTTTAAAATTTTTATTAGTGAAACACCATGAGGTACAGTTGTAGACTTACGACTAACTACTTTTATTTTATTTTTTTAAATTCTCTTATCTATTTACTTATTTTTTGCTTTTTGGGTCACACCTGGCAATGCACAGGGGTTACTCCTGGCTGTGCTCAGGGGACCATATGAGATGCTGGGAATCGAACCCGGCCGGCTGCGTGCAAGGCAAACACCCTACCCGCTGTGCTATTGCTCCAGCCCACGACTACTTTTAAACTAAAACATTTGACCAGTTGCTCAAGCACTCTGTTTTAGAGTAAATTCTTTACATTCAAATTCCTAGTCCTTCAGCATTAAGTACCTTTCATCTACATCAGCCACATGGTAATTTCCTCAAAAAATTAACCAGAAGGAAAGAGAAAAGTTGTCCCCCCAAATTCTGTTCCCGAGAGCAAATGCTGAAGACAGCAGTTCAGAAATGGGGGGGTGGAAAGTAGGTCAGAGCTGAGCCATTAGCTTAAGATGGCTTTTCTATTTATAGCTTTCTTGTGAAAAGCAGCAGCCTCTGAGTCCAAATATAGGTCTTTTGGAAAAAAAAAATCACAGCCACCCGGGGAAGGTCCTGAATCTCTGTCAAAGAACTGACTCCCACAACTTCTGAGCCTGGGGGCAAAACACACTCTCCTTCGAGCTCCTCCCTTATTTTAACAGTAAACCCTTGAAGTCACAGAGCTTGGTAAGGGACAGAGGATCAATCGATAACCTTAGCACATTTCACTAAGATTTTGCGTGGGAGTCCAGTCCTATCTGTGGGGAATGGGGAAGCTCCACAAGACATAGTGCAGATCCAGGTACAATGACCAGAGTCTCAGACTAGGTGAGTGGAATCCCCTTTGGAGCCAGGCCATAGTCCTTGATCTTCATGATTATGTAAGAATCTAGGTGGCATATACACTGTTGCTTTTCTATTGTACTTATTCCTTAGGCTTATTTAAAAATAATTTAGAGTGAAAAATAGGAATAAACTTGACTTTCTGGAAATATTTCAATACTGTCATTACTCTTGGTTTTGACTGTTTCGAAGGATCCACATCTGATGATGATCAGGTGCTACCCCAGCCTTGTGCTCAAGTATCACTACTGGAGGTGTTTAGGGAACTAAGTGGTGCTAGGGATGAAATCTAGGACTCACACATGCATGTGCCTTGCCTACTGAGCCTCTGTCCCTCAGTTGTGCTTTAAAATTAGTATAAAATAATTAAATTAAAAAAGGAAGATATTCAGCTTAAAGCTTTTATCATTAGGTATAACTAATGACCAGTATGATAGAATATTTTTTGTTATTGTTGCTCCCTTCCACTTCTCCTCTCTATCAAAAACATAGGAAATATGTTATATGTTTATAAAGAATAGGCTCAACTGCTCATCCTGTTCCAAACCAATTTTTTTATTTCTGTGTACTTTGAAGCACTTTTAAAACTAAAAAAGTGCTCATTTATTTTCAGTTTTTTTTTAAATGTAGGAGTACTGCTATTTATTCAGCCACTGATTAGCTGATTGAATTGGGCATGAACTCCACCTTACTTTTTTTTCATAATTTTATTTATTTATTTATTTATTTTTCTTCTTATATTTATTTATTGAATCACTGTGGGAAAAGTTACAAACCTTTCAGGTTTAAGTTTCGGTCATACAATGATCAAACACCTTTCCCTTCACCAGTAATCATTTTTCACCACCAAGAACCTCAATATACCCCCCTCCCACTCCTCCCAATGCCAATGAGGCAGATGATTTCTACTTAACACTTCTCTACATTGATTACATTATTTCGACAAAAGATGCACAATTATTGTTTAGAATTCCCCCTCCCCTCAACAATCAGAATTGCTGAAAAGGCATTGTGAAATACTATTTTTTCTATAGCTAGTATGAGAATCATATAATGTCATATAATGATATTGAATTTCTGCAAAGAGCCAGATAATTACGAGATTGGTTTCTGTGTGTCTGGTATTATGGCTGTGCCGGAGAGCCACTCGTGGGGTCCACTTGTGATCTCTGTAGGGCGTGAAGGATGAGCCTGTACCACCCACCACCCTTCCCATGAGACTGCAGTTGCCCCGTCACCGCTGGCTCATACCTGGCTTTTCTATAAGCTCTGAAGCAGCGGCCACCTTGCTGTAGGGCGGTGGGGAGGGGGGGAGGCAGAGGGGAGCAACACCCTTTCTCTCCCAAGGAGGAATGGCACCATAGTTTAACGCATGGTCCATTCACTTTTCTGCTGCAAGCTGCCAGGCTCTGGATTAAGTTCTTTTGCCTCTGGAACCATAATGGTGCCGGAGAGCCGCTCTTGGGGGGGGGGGGGCAACTCGTGACCTAAGTAGGGCATGAAGGACGAGCTAGTACCGTCCCCCTTCCCATGCAGTTGCCCCGTCACTGCTTGCTCATACCTGGCTTTCCAATAAGCTCTGAGGCGGCGACCAACTTGCTGCTGGGGGGCGCGCGGGGAAGGCGGAAGGGAGCAACACCCTTTCCCTCCCAGGGAGGCATGGCACCGTAGTTTAACGCATGGTCCATTCACTTTTCTGCCACAAGTTGCCGGGCTCTGGATTAAGTCCTTTTGCCTCTGGATCCATGGCCCTGCTGGAGAGCCGCTCCTGGGGGGGCAACTTGTGACCTCGGTAGGGCATGAAGGACGAGCTGGTATCATCCCCCTTCCCATGAGACTGCAGTTGCCCCATCACCTCCAGCTCATACCTGGCTTTCCAATAAGCTCTGTGGTGGCGGCCACCTTGTATGTAGTCCAGATGGTTTTCTGCCAGAAGCTGCTGGGTTTTGAGATTTGTTTCTGAGTCTCTGTGATCATGGCCATTAATCAGCTTGATCAGGTGCCAGAGAGACCATTTGCAGGCGGTGACTGGGGGTCTCACTGGGATGGGGAGGAAAGGGCCAGTTCCACTCCAATCTGGTGAGGTCCCATGTGTCTCGTCACTGCAGGCCCAAACCTGACTGTCCTGTGGCCTCTGGAGGATGGTGGTCACCGGGTCGCCAGGGGGAACAGGCCAAGGCATAAAACCTATTCCTACTTGGATTCGCCCAGCACCAGTAACTACTGCAGGAACAGGAAGCATTTCTGACAAAAGCCTTTGGGTTCCGAGGTTTATTTCTGAGTCTCTGGGATCATGGCTGTTAAGCAGTTTGATCAGGAACCAGAGATTCCATGCCTCCAATTATATAGCTGAGCTGGAGGTGGTTTGTGGGTGTGTCTCCCACATACCTAACTTTTGCCCATTTATTTTCTTGGTAAATTTTGCCCCAAGGTGTTGGGGTCTGGCCAAAGGCACAGCAGCAATTTTGGGGTATCTGAAAGCCTGACAGTACCATCAGGCTGCTGATGCACTTGCCTCACAGGTACAGATTGACCTGCTGCCAGCACCATACCCCCATTATTTTCAGTTTTGAATTTTTTTCTTCTATCATTTCTTTGATTATTCCAGATCTTTTTACTTTCTCATTCTTCTATATGACCTATATTTAATAATATTTTAACTCTCCTGATTTATCACTGGAGTAAGTCTTGGTAAATATTTTTGTAAAGTTTCAGATAGCAAATATTTTCGGCTTTGCTTATGTAGTGAAAACAGAGAGTATTAAGTAGGTGCTATATAACAAACAAATGCATAACAGACAAATGCATCCATGCCTGTGATGGATCCCCAAAAGTGAATGATCTGGACCTCACCCTAATAGAGCCTGAATACGGATTGCATGCAGAATAGAGTCTGTTTTATTTAGCACCTATCCCTGAACATCTGATTCAGGTGTGCTCTTTTGCTATTCCAGAATAAATTTCAATTTAATTTTATTTGTTTTCATATTTATCTAGAAATAAAAGATTGATATAGCTTTTATCATGATAGAGTGATCACAGGGATAAAAGTCAAGTGATGCAGGACCTAAGGATCTGAGCATAGAAATTCTCACAGAAATTTACAGTAACGATATGCTAATACTGAGATTCAGTGCCATCCGAAAAGATCGTGATTGCCATCCATGATATGTTACTTGTTTTATGATCTATGAACAGAGTTTAAAACATCTAGTTATATATATATATTTTAAAAACTTGTAATATACTTATCTTCACTTGTACATAGACGTCCTATCTCATGTGTTTTGCTTATTTGTTTGTTTTTTGGTTTTCAGGCCATACACAGCAATAGTCAGGGGTTAATTTTGGCTTTACACCCACGAATTACTCCTGGAGGTGCATGTGGAGACCATATGGGATGCTGGGATGCTGAGAGTGGGAATTGATACCAGAGTTTTCAGCATGCAAGGCAAGTGCCCTACCCACAGCATTATCTCTACAGTTCCTCCTCCCGTGTTTAAAACCTTATTGGAGGGGCTGGAGAGATAGCACAGCGGGTAGGGCATTCATCTTGCACGCGGCAAACCCAGGTTCGATTCCCAGCATCCCATATGGTCCCTTGAGCAGCGCCAGAAGTAACTCCTGAGTGCAGAGCCAGGAGTAACCCCTGTCCATTGCCAGGTGTGACCCAAAAAGCAAATAAATAAGTAAATAAATAACCTTATTGAAAACAGCTTTACTTTGTTTGCCATACTTTGCAAAATGATATTTTATATTAATAAAAATTAATTAGCATAAAATTAGAAATTAACTAGTTCACTTCTAGACAGTTCACAGCTACAAAGGGAAAACTAAGGGAAATTAAAAAATATTTTGAACTAATGCCAAAATCTATGAGAATTACTAAAAGTGCTGTGATTAAAATTTATAGCAATAAGGTGACCATAGTTTTTAATAAAAAAGGAACAGCTAAAATTTTTATAAATGAAGAGATAAAAAAAGGGAACAGATAAAATTTGTTCATGTAGCTTTCAACTTAAAAAAATCCAAACCGAGGGTATGGTGCCGCCAGCAGGTCAATCTGTACCTGTGAGGCGAGTGCATCGGCAGCCTGATGGCGCCTTCAGACTTCCAGATACCCCAAAATTGCTGCTGTGCCTTTGGCCAGACCCCAGAAACATGGGGCAAAGTTTACCAAGAAAGTAAACGGCCAAAAGTTAGGTATGTGGGAAACACACCCACAAACCACCTCCAGCTCAGCTATATAATTGGAGGCATGGCCTCTCTGGTTCCTGATTGAACTGCTTAATGGCCATGATCCCAGAGACTCAGAAACAAATCTTCAAACCCAGTGGCTTTTGACAGAAAAGCATCTGGACCCAACAGTAGGTTACTGTCGCCCGGCCACCGCAGGGGGGAAAGGGTGTTGTACCTCCGCCTGCTTCCCCTTGGTGGCTCGGTGGCCACTATCCTACAGAGGCCATTGGACAGTCAGGCTTGGGCCCGTAGTGACGAAACTTGTTGGGCCCCACGGGATGGGGGTGGAGCAGGGCTTGTCCTCACCACCCCAACGAGGCCCCAAGTCATCACCCACGAACAGCCTGTCTTGGCTCCTGATGAAGCTGCTTAATGGCCATGATCCCAGAGACTCAGAAACAAATCTCAAAACCCAGCAGCTTTTGGCAGAAATGCGTCTGGACCCCACAGTAGGTTACTGTCGCCAGGCCACCCTAAGGGGGGAAGAGTGTTGTCCCTCCACCTGCTCCCACTTGGCGGCTCGGTGGCCATCATCCTCCAGAGGCCATTGGACAGTCAGGCTTGGGCCCACAGTGACGAAACTTGTTGGGCCTCACAGGATGGGGGTGGAGCTGGTCCTGGTCTCCCTGTCCCAACGAGACCCCAAGTCATCACCCACGAACGGCCTCTCTGGCTGCTCAGCGGCCAAGATCCCAGAAACTCAGGAACAAATCTTGAAACCCAGTGGCTTTTGGCAGAAATCCCTCCAGATTTAAGTGTTAAAATTTCGGAATTTCAAAATCACATGGCCCTACTGCAGCCACGCGACATCATATGTTATTCATAACCAGCAATAGAACACAGATGTCTACTGTTGCCTTTTCAGCAGATCTGAGTGGTGGGGTAAAATCTCAAATAATAATGGTGAATCTGGTGTCGAAATATTGAATGTGATCAAAGTAGAGAGAGAGTAATGTGGAAATCATCTGCCCCACAGGTAGGGGGAGGGTGTGGGATGGGGGTATACTGGGGTTTTTGGTGGTGGAGAATGGGCACTGGTGAAGGTATGGGTGTTTCATTGTATGACTGAGACTTAGACCCGAAAGTTTTGTAACTGCTCTCACGGTGATTCAATAAATAAAATTATAAAAAATTTTTAAAAAATCCAAACCAAGAAGGATGAGGTAGGTAGCTCAATCACTGTCACTGTCACTCTTCTCCCATTGTTCATCGATTTGTTCGAGCAGGCCCAGCAACGTCTCCATTGGAGACTTTGTTGTTACTGTGTTTGGCATATCAAATACATCATGGGTAGCTTGCCAGGCTCTGCAGTGCAGGCGAGATACTCTCGGTAGCTTGCCAGGCTCTCTGAGAGGGGCGGAGAAATCGAACTTGGGTCAGCCATGTTGGCTGTGTGCAAGGCAAATGCCCTACCGCTGTGCTATTGCTCCAGCCCAGGTAGCTCAATGGTAAACATAAATATTTACAAATGTTTATAAATGTAATAAGTAAATAATTACACTACCAGAAGTAATTCCTGAGTGCAATCCAGGAGTAACCCCTGACTCTTGCTATGTGTGGCCCCCAAATCAAAAACCAACCAAACAAAAGATATGGGAGAGAATGTCTATATAAAGTGTAGTACAAGTTTCTCAAAGTATAAATATAAAACAAGATTTTAATAACTCTGTTCATAGATCCTCTGCCAGTTCTTTCATGCACGAGGAACCCAGGCATGCAGGTCCCGGGGCTGAGGTCTCCAAGGCTACTCGGATTGGGACTGGGCCTTCTCCACCCAGATCCCCCACATCTTCCAGTAGGTAGGCATCACACCCACCAGCTGCCGTCAGCGCCAGATTGGTGCCATCAATGGCCAAGACACAGAAACTATAAAACCCAGCTCCCGGAAGCGCACGGCAATAAGACATATTATTATCTTATTTTTCCTTTGGAGAATCTGGCAGGCTACCAAAAGTATCCTGCCCGCACGGCAGAGTCTGGCAAACTTCCTGTGTCGTAGTCAATATGCCAAAAACGCCTAACAATGATGGGTCTCATTCTCCTAATCCTGAAAGAGCATTGAAATGGCTCTTTTAAAATCTCAGTGCTAGGAAGAAGAAGACGTTACTGGTGCCTGCTCGAGGAAATTGACTAACAACAGGATGATCATGATTGTGATCATTTATAGATCATAAAGCAAGTGACATATTGTGTGTCCCAATCATGATCTTTTTGATAACACTGCGTTGACTGTGCTAAGCTATTAGGGTGTCATTACTGTAATTTTTTATGTATTTTTATTTTATATGTAACAATAATAAACCCAAAACTATGCATAATTCTGTGAAATATAATGTAGAGTGAAAATGTCAAGATGAGTACATGTTGAGTTATTCCATATGAATGTAATTCTGGAATTAATCTATAGAGAGAGAAATAGGATCTCTGGTGCCCAAGATCCTGAGTCAAAAAAGATTTAAAAAGTCTTATTTCTTTGGTCCCCACAGAAATAAAATTTCCTGTGCCCAAGAGAAAAAGATACTGCTTATAAAGAGACTAGGACACTTTATAGGTTGAGGAAATATTGTTCTTATCTTGATTTAGATACTAGTACCATGGGTATATACATATATCAAAAATTATAAGATTATCCTGTACTCATGGGCGAGTGCATCAACAACCTGATGGTGACTTCAGGTTTCCTGATACCCCAAAATGTCCACTACATCACTGGCAGGACCCCAAAAACTCAGGACAAAGTGTCCTGAAAAATTAAACAACAAAAGTTAGGTATGTGGGAATCATAGACACAAACCACCGCTGACTCAGCTATACAAGCTCATTTATTGGCCTTACTTTAGAGACCCATAAATAAATCTCAAAAAAAAGCAAAAGCCACAGTTAATCTTGGACCCTCACAAGGCTGAATAGAGGTAAATGAGAGGTAAATGGGTCGTCCTGCTGCCCACCCAAGCAGAGCACCCAGCAGCTCTTTGCTTCTACAATCAAAAATTACCATCATACTCCACCAGGACTCCATCATCTTGGGATGGATCTTTCTGAGAAATAATCTGTATGTGGATTTTGTGACTGAAATCTCCAGCTTTCTTAGGGTCAGGATGGGCTACTCTTCCCCACCTCCCTATATTTCCTGAAGGCTCGGCAATCATGTCCACACCTCAAAGCTGCCATCCAGTTACAAAGTTACTTCAGCCTTACTTGCCTGGTAAAAATACTGAACGCCCTAACAAACATGATTACCTCATATTACCTGTACTGAAAATCATAATGGACGAAAGAAGATAGAGAAAGAAGAAAAGTGCCTGTCATGGAGGCAGGCGTGGGGGTGGAAGTTGGGGCTAGGAAATGGTGGAAGGGAAAAGGGTACATTGGTGGTAGTACATGTACACTGGTGAAGGGATGGGTGTTGGATCATTGTATGATTGAAATCCAATCATAAACAGTTTTGTAATGGTCTATCTCATGGATATTCAATAATTTTTTAATTATAAAATTAACTCCAAATACATACACACAGGTATATACCTGTGTATAATAATTCCAGTTAGCACACAGTTGTTTCTTTCTCTGGATCATTAATAAAGATTAAAATCAGCAGAAGTCCAAGGATAATTTCAGCAGGATGCCTTTTCGTATCTTCTCAGTATATAAGTGTTTGTCTATTTTCAAGGAAATGATGAAAAGGAAAATATCTTCTGCAGAACCTTTGGTGAGAAAAGAATTACTTTCAAGACTTAACAAAATGCTATATACCGAGAATCCATAGCAACAAGGACACTCTTCTCTTGGTAGCCTTGTTTAAAAAGGAAACTATTTGGTTAAGATCATTATTAGGCTAATAATTAAGAACCTACATCTAGAAGAGGTAAACTTCTGAGCATGAATTTTATTAAATGAATGGAGACTCCAGTTAAAAGAGAGAAAATGGGGGTAATTAGTTAAATTTTAAGATGCTATTGAAGATCATGTAAGTAAATACAGTGGCTAGCAGTGTTTATCTTACACTGAATCTGTTTCTCTCGAGAGATTTAATGTAAAGCTTACTTCAAGATAGTGATAAAAGGCTGTCAGTTTGAATTGTCCATTCATTTTGCTCTCAGTATGCATAATATAGGCATTCATGTATCAGTACATCACATGACTTATCAAGGCATATTGCTATTTGTGAAATATACTTAACAATTTAAGATAGAAAATAAAAGTCCTGGGGGTGGAGCAATAGAACAGCAGGTAGGACATTTGCCTTGCATGTGGTTGACGGAGGTTCGATTCCCAGCATCCCATATGGTACCCCCAGGCACCACCAGGATTCATTCCTGAGTGCAGAGTCAGGAGTAAACCCTGAGCATCATTGCTGGGTGTGACCCAAAAAGCAAAAAAAAAAAAAAAAAAGAGAGAGAAGTGTCATTTTTCACCACCAAGTACCCCAGTATACCCCCCTTCCCACCCCTCCAAATGCCTGTGAGGCAGATGATTTCCACTTAACTCTTCTCTACATCAATTACATTCATTATTTCGACAAAAGATGCACCAATATTCTTTAAAATTTCCTCCCAATCAAAATCGCTGAAAAGGCATTGTTAAATATTTTGTTTTCTATAGCTGGTTATGAGAATCATATAATGTCATGCGGCCACGATTTTGAATTTCTGCAAAGACCCAGATAATTACAAGATTGGTTTCTGTGTGTCTGGTATTATGGCCCTGCCAGAGAGCCGCTCGTGGGGGGTAACTCGTGACCTCAGTAGGGCATGAAGGACGTCCCCCTTCCCATGAGACTGCAGTTGCCCCATCACCACCGGCTCGTACCTGGCTTTCCTATAAGCTCTGAGGTGGCCACCACCTTGCTGCCAGGGGGAAAAAGGCGGAAGGAAGCAACACCCTTTCCCTCCTGGGGAGGCATGGCGCCGTAGTTTAACACATGGTCCATTCACTTTTCTGCCGCAAGCTGCCAGGTTCTGGATTAAGTCCTTTTGCCTCTGGAGCCATGGCCGTGCCAGAGAGCCACTTTTGGGGGGCAACTCGTGACCTCGGTAGGACGTGAAGGACGAGTGGTACCACCCCCCTTCCGATGAGATTGCAGTTGCCCCATCACAGCCGGCTCATACCTGGCTTTCCAAGAAGCTCTGAGCCGGTGCCACCCTGTATGCAGTCCAGATGCATTTCTGCCAAAAGCCACTGGTTTTCAAGATTTGTTTCTGAGTCTCCGGTATCATGGCTGTTAATCAGCTTGATCAGGAGCCAGAGAGGCCGTTTGTAGGTAGCAACTCGGGGTCTCGTTGGGATAGAGAGAAAGAGTTGGCTCTACCCCCATGTGGTGAGGCCCCATGTGTCTTGTCACTGCAGGCCCAAACCTGACTGTCCAGTGACCTCTGAAGGATGGTGGTCACCAGGCTGCCAGGGGAACAGGCCAAGGCACGAAACCTATTCCCACCTGGAGTGGCCCAGGGCCAGTAACCTACTGCAGGAACAGGACACATTTCTACCAAAAGCCTTTGGGTTCCGAGATTCGTTTCTGACTCTCTGGGATCATGGCCATTAAACAGTTTGAAAAGGAACCAGAGAGGCCATGCTTCCAATTATATAGCTGAGCCAGAGGTGGTTTGTGGGTATGTCTCCCACATATCTAACTTTTGGCCATTTACTTTCTTGGTAAACTTTGCTCCATGTTTTTGGGGTCTGGCCAAAGGCATAGCAGCAATTTGGGGGTATCTGAAAGTCTGATGTTGCCATGAGGCTGCTGATGCACTCACCTCACAGGTACAGATTGATGTGCTGGCGGCACCATAACCCCGAAAAATCTTTGTTTTTTCTCCTTAAACATTTCTCATGTCATTTCTTCACTAACTACATTATCATCTTTGTTTAGGACTTATTCACATCTATTGAAAAACATTTTAAAACTATTTTACTGATTGTAAATTTAATTCAAAAGAAACAAAATTTCCAATTGTGATGAAAATGAAGATAATGCTATGCTTAATACTAATTCAACTGCTCTATCTATATATCTAATCTTAATTAAAAAGAACTTTGTTTACATTATTTCAATTTTATGGGAAGCCAGAAGTCAGGTCAAAGAACAAAATATATTTAGGCTAGTAAACGCTTACCCATCTAAAGGACTCAGTTTCCCTGAATAAAAAATAGTAAAACCTAATCTTTACTTTGTTGATCTTTGAAAATAAGACAGATTGTACCTCAGGGAACCAGGTCACAGGCATATTTATTGTTCATTCTGTAATTCATTTATCTGCAGCCCCCCATCTTATAAAATGTATTTCCTTGTTCTCTTTCTCTATAAAAATTTCTTCCTGTGACCTTGTAGACAAGGTATTTACTTTAAGAATATGCATTCTCCATCTAAAATCTGTTGATTTGTTGCATATTAGACTATTTCTTGACCTTTTGCTTTGTCTCTCCATTGCTTAGCCTCAAGTGGTGCTGAAATCAGCCTCTTGTGATTACAAGAAAAATGGGAAAATATTCTTGTCTCTGCACTACAACTGGAAAAATAGAAAGATGAGTGACTTATAAAGGCCAAACATCCATAAATTTTATTTTAAAATAGATATATCAGGCGGAACAGAGGTTTTATTACATAGCTTTTGTGAAAACTCCTTAAATTATACAAGAAACATCCTTAAGGTATATGAGAATTTGTAATAGCAAAACAAAAAGTGAAACAAATATATAAATTAAGGTTTTGCAAATTATGCTACTTTGCCCATTGATAATGTTTTGGCAACTTTTGAACTTTATGTGGCAGAAGACCACTTAGATACTGGCAGAAATTATTGTAGCATATAAAATAAACATATTATACACAGTGTATATGCATAATATATATACTATGTTTATATACATATACTCATATATTATTGGGAAATATTTCTGGAAAGTTTCTTTCAAAGGATATGATCCAAGTCAGAGAAGCATTACTTTTATTCATTTTTTTTAAAGTTACACTAGAAATCTAAACATAACCAGGACTTAAGCAATCTGAAAATATGTGAACTTCTCATAACTATTTATCCATATTTCTTCTATCTACCCGGCAAGCTACCGAGAGTATTCGATATGCCAGACACAGTAACAACAAAGTCTCCAATGGAGACGTTACTGGGCCGCTCGAGACATGTATAAATGCAAAGGTTTTTCAATTTTTATGAGGAGTATGCAGATATTCTTAGACCTAAAAAAGAATAAATAAAGATATTGAATATAGTCAGTAGTCTGTGCAGATAGAAATTCAGGAAACTACAATGACTTACACCTGAGAGAATGTAAAGAATAATGTTAAGAATTCAAATTAGCAAAATACGCAGGACTAATTTTAGCAGGGGTGGCTAGAGCGATAGCGCAGCGGTAGGGCGTTCGCCTTACAAGCGGCCAACATGGCCGACCCGAGTTCGATTCCTCCGTCCCTCTCGGAGAGCCCGGCCAGCAACCGAGAGTATTCGATATGCCAAACACAGTAACAACAAAGTCTCCAATGGAGACGTTACTGGGCCCGCTCGAGCAAATCGACGATCAACGGAAGGGCCTTTACCTTTTACCTTTTTAATTTTAGCAAAATCGCTTACTAAGTACACTTGTAATGTATATCTTTATCTATTAACAAGGATGTAAGAGAAGTGAAAATATCTACTAACGTAACTGCTTATAAGAGAAAAGGAATCTAATCTTGATCCTAAACTCAAGAATGACAAAATGATGTATGATGTATGTACAGAATCTCTGCCTTT
This sequence comes from Sorex fumeus, assembly GCF_029834395.1. Lineage (NCBI taxonomy): Eukaryota > Metazoa > Chordata > Mammalia > Eulipotyphla > Soricidae > Sorex > Sorex fumeus. Next base: position 53,807,074 of record NW_026606063.1, read on the forward strand.
GGAAGCCTAGATTAAAAGAGATCTGTTATTCATTAAAGTTAGAATGACTTCAAAGGAACATATTGGAAAGATAAAAACAGAAAGGTAAAGAAAGTTGGACTTCAAATATTATAGGTCTGAATACCTATTGAATATATGAGTAGATAGATAAAATAATGAAGTAAGTATAGGGCTGAAGACATAGTACAGGGAGCAAGGTGCCTGGTTTCCTTGCAACCCAAAATCCTTCTTTGCATCCCAGCACCACATATGGCCACTAAAAAATGTAAGGATAATCCCTGAGCACAGCCAGATGTGGTATAAAAATTTGGAGATGGAGGGGACGGAAAGAAGGATGATAGAAAAAGTAATAACATTGATTTAAATTGGGGAGGAGACCTGAGCAGGATCTTTAACTTTTTGAATTACTAAAATCCATGAAATTTGTTTCTATTCTCTAGATTCAAGAATGAAATAAAAATACGTCATAAATTGTAATAAATCTACATTTATATTTATAGTATATTAGTTTTATTATAGGGCTGGAGCGATAACACAATGGTAGGGCGTTTGCCTTGCGTGCAGTTGGCCCAACTGGGTTGGGTTCGATTCCTGCGCCCCTCTCAGAGAGCCTGGCACACTACCAAGAGTATCTCACCTGCTCGGCAAAGTCTGGCAAGCTAACCATGACGTATTCAATATGCCAAACACAATAATAACAAGTCTCATGACGGAGATGTTACTGGGCCCACTGATTGAACAATGGAAGGAGACTGCAGTGCAGTTTTATTATTAATATAATATTATAAATGTATATTTATAGATAATTTGTGTGATATAAAATTTGTCTGATATAAAATTTGTGTGATAAAAAATTAAAACAAAATTCTGCCCCTCACCTAACATATTCTTTCTAACTCATTTGCAGTGTGTTATTAGCATTTTACCACACAGTGCATAGCTGAACAAAACTCATTTGCACCGCTCAGCTTGTTAGTCTCCAAAAAGCATACTGCAAGTCTAAATTAACTTTCTTGTAATAACTGCTCTATAAGTTCTTTAATAACTAACCGTATTATATGTATATAAGAAAAATATGTTTGCTTATTATAATTACTATTATGAGTTTATCTGACTTTCAATGCTTCACAACATTCTAGAGCCAAGATCCTTCACTTTGAAAAGTTTTAATTATGTGATTTCATATTTACTGAAGATCTAACATTAGCACCTATTCTTGTTTTCAAAAGAGAAAAAAATCAATCATCTGCTTTGTAGTAGAAGTAATAGAGCTAGTGACACACCCCTGGAAGAAGAAGCACAGCCATACTTCCTCCAGATCTTTTAGAGAGGCAATGTACTTGTTTTATCACTTGTGATTTTTCTGCATAGTCATTTAGGTTTTATGTGTTCACTGGTATTATTTTGTGGTTATAATTTGAATTTGAGAACTTCCAAATGTATCCATGGAAATAATTTGTATTGTTTCTTCCACTTTATGCCATTTTGTCTTACGAAAGATTTCATAAGAATAGATCAATATAGTTTTGGCAGACCTCTGGCTCCAGCCACAGCCTTGCTTAAGACCACTCTCCACATGTTTGGACGAACCTCACGCATGAAGGAACCAGCAGAGGAACCCAGGTGTGCAGGACCTGGGGCGTAGATCTCCAAGCCTGCTCGGATTGGGACTAGGGCCTCCTCCACCCAGATCCCTCATCTTCCAGTATGTAGGCGTTTCACCCACCAACTGCCCCAGGCGCTGTGTAATCCCATCAACAGCCAAGACCCAGAGACTATAAAACCCTGCTCCTGGAAAAGAACAGTGCAGAGACTCCTGCCTCCACACCTGGCTGTTCTCACTGGGGCCCCTTGGAGGAGGGTGACATCTTATTATTTAGTTCTTACTCTGGAGAACTTGGCAGGCTACCAAAAGTATCCTGTCCATACGGCAGAGTCTGGCAAACTCCCCATGGAGTATTCAATATGCCAAAAACCAGTAACAATGATGGGTCTCATTCTCCTCACCCTGAAAGACCCTCAAATGTGGCACTTTTTAAAATCTCAGGGCTAGGACAAAGGAGACGTTACTGGGGTCTGCTCGAGGCAATCGATGAACAACGGGATGACCATAATACAGTGATACAACCTAAATGTTGGATGAAAGGGAGGTCTGCATTTGAGAGTTTTGTATCTTGGAAATTTATATATTCTATTTAAAACAGTTTTAATGTTGACATTATAATGACTTCAACTGTGGAAGTGTGAAAAATCATAGTTGATTTCTTACCACATCTTGTCTATAGTCAATAAGTGAGATAATTTTTTTGGAACATTAAAACTCTGGATTTACAAGTTAATTAGAAAAGAATGGGAAAGAGAAGAATTGTGAGCTACAAATAAGGCAATGATAGCCTCCTTGAGAATGAGTGCATTTACCAAAAATGCCCTGCTAAAAGTCTTTGTTCTTTTTTATGACTTTGTTTTTCTTTTCTCCTTCACTTGCAATGCTTCAAGGAGTTGCTCAGTTTCATTTGTGACTATCTTGTGAATCTTCATTTTCTAGTGTTTGCATCAGCTTCTTGAGGGATGCTCCTGTGGTATTGACAAAAACAGCTCATGGGATCAGTGTGTGCTACTTCAGAGGCACAGGCTTTCAGAACTCCATCTGACTCACTAAAGAGATATGTCTAATATAAAAAGACCATATTTTTGGGGAAAACTATATTGATCTAGGAAAAGATGTAAGAGAGAGAAAAACCAGAGCCCTATGAACTAATTTGGATAAGTAGTATTTTAAATTTCAGTATCAGGATTTAAAATATTATGCAGATTTTATCCTTATGTTGGGATAAAAAATATTTGAGATTTTTTAAAGTTTTTGAATAAATGATTGATATTTATTTTATGATTATAATATATGAAAAAATGATGGAAAAATTACTTCTGCCCTCAGGAAAAGCCTACCTTTACATGGCATGGCAGGATTTATGAATTGTTAAGAATTATTACATTTAGAAAATTTTATCTTTCAAGTCCCTGAAAGAAAAGGCAACAACATACAATGTTTACACTTTAGTTTCTATAAAATTCATGTTATAATATTCTCTATTACAGAAGTTTGTTGTGAGATTAAACAAGTTTGATATGGCAAAAACAGTAACAACAAGTCTCACAATGGAGATGTTACTGGTGCCTTCTCGAGCAAATCAATGAACAATGGAAGAACAGTGCTGCAGCACTACTAAATACAAGTTCTATTATTAGGTGATATAATTTTTCAATAAAAATAACATCAAAAATAAATAGTTTAATAATATACTTGGGCTGGAGTGATATCACAGCGGTAGGGCATTTGCTTCGCACGTGACCAACTTGGTCAACCTAAGTTCAATTCCTCCACCCCTCTCAGAGAGCCCAGCAAGCTACCGAGAGTATCTCACCTGCACAGGAAAGCCTGGCAAGCTACCCGTGATGTATTCGATGTGCCAAACACAGTAACAACAAGTGTCACAAAAGAGACGTTACTCAAGCCCGCTCGAGCAAATCAATGAACAACAGGAGGACAGTGCAGTGCTAATATACTTAATCCATGACTGATGACATCGTTCTAATAACACCAAACATTAACCAAGCAGCACGAATGCTGGCCTACTTCGACTGTGAGTGTGGAAAGGTCAGACTACAGATGAATATCACAAAGACAATGTTTATGAGAAAGGGTCTTGTTCCTGACATTCCAGACAAACGACCTGGCACCTGAGCTGTGCAGGAAGAAGAGAGTGGCTTGGAATGCCTTCAAAAGCGTCGAAAAAATAGGTAAGAGGATGAAGAACATCCAGCTCCAGGCACATCTCTTCGACCCCACTGTTCTTCCTGCATTAACATACGCCTCAGAGACCTGGGCCCTATGAAAACAGGATGAGAACGCTATTCGGGTTTCACAAAGAGGAAGCAAAAGAGCCATGCTTGGAGTATCACACTTCATTCAAGTGAGAGGCAGAATCTGGAGTTCCGACCTCCATTGATAATCAAGAATCAGGGATGCTATCTCATTTGTTAAGACATCCAAAATCAGATGGGCTGGACACGTAATGCAATTTGGAGACAACCGCTGGACTAGAGTCATTACTGACTGGATTCCACAGGACATCAAAAGATTGCATGGCCGCCCACCTGAGAGAAGGTCATACTTCTTTGTCAAGACACGGAATGATCAGCTTGAGGCTCTTTGTGTACCTGGAGTGAGCAGACGCCATTGTCCACAGTAGCTTGCAACAGGGACGAATGGGGACGTTTCTGGCGCCTGCTCGAGCAAATCGATGAGTAAAGAATGTCAAGTGATCAAGTGAACATGACATTATTGGAATGCAAGAATTTATAAATAGTTAAGAAAAACAAATTGCACCTGAAGAAATAAAAAAGTTTTTAAGTTTAAGAAAGTAGAGATAGTATAGCAGGTAAGGCATTTATCTTACAAGTAGTTGACCTGGTACACGTATAATCACCCAGCATTGCCAGGAGTAATCCCTGAACACAGAAGCAGGAGTAAGCCCTGAGTATGACCAGGGATGACCCAAACTCTACAGCATCCCCCCCCACAAAAAAAAAGTTTTACGATTTAAACACATTGTTTCAGGCAAGTATTTTAAATTCTCTAGCTGTAATCTATGTTCATTTCCAATACAATTTAATATACAGCTAAAGTAGTTTATATATCACTTTGTTAAAAGAATAACAAGACACATTACAAGTTTCCATAAATTATTTGTGCAAAAATGTATTTGGATTGGTCAGTGCCAAACCAGAAGTGAAAAGAATTTGGGGAAGGATATTTTTTAATTTAAGTTTGAAGTGGGAAAAATCCATGATTGACTTGATGCAAAACAGCAAAACTAGTTGACTGTAATTGGTTATCCTCGGCGTTTTGATTTCTAACCTTGGGGTTTACAGACTTAGATTTGGGTTTGCTAACTTAGACCTCTAGGGCACTACAACCAGTCTAATGGACTTGTAATTTAATTACAAATCTCTTCAAACATTAAGCTTATCTAAAGTGAATGCTTAAAGTTTTATAAAACTGCATATTTCTTTCTCTTCCTTTTTTATTGTAATGCCTGTAGCAATCTGTTCCTTAGAGAAGCAAAAGAACTTCTGAAATGCTAACAAATCAAATATAGTACCGTTCAGGGCTCTACTAAAGAATTTATTTTAGAGTTTTACGTGGTAGCTTTCATGTAAAAGTATTCAGCAGCTGATATGGAGGAATTAGAAATTTCTATGTATTCAAGTGAATATAGAAAAAAAATGGCCTGCTCGAGCAAATCGATGAACAATAGGAGGACATAGTTTAAAATAAGAACTCTTTAAAATAAGAATCTCTTTATAAATTAATCTTTGTAGGTTTATCATAAGGATTTGAATTTGCTGTTTTAACTTCTGAAGCCCAGTTATTTTCAGTTCTTCATTTCTTATTATTTTCTCTGCCCATATAAATCTTTCATACTCTTGTATTCTGCCTAGTCTAGCAACCTTAAAAATTTGGGTTCCATTGGTGATCACAATATCAACTACCTATCATTGTATTTTCTATTTACCTTCTCAAAGAAAATGTTAGGATTTTTTTTTTTTTGCTTTTTGGGTCACACCTGGCAATGCACAGGGGTTACTCCTGGCTTTGCACTCAGGAATTACCCTGGCGGTGCTCAGGGGACCATATGGGATGCTGGGAATCGAACCTGGTCGGCCGCGTGCAAGGCAAATGCCCTATCCGCTGTGCTATCTCTCCAGTCCCATGGATTTTTTAAAAATTTTTATTAGTGAAACACCATGAGACCAGTTGTAGACTTAAAATTTTTGTGCTTGGGTTTCAGTTATACAATGATTGAGTAGCCATCCCTCCACCAGTGCCCATTCTCCACCACCACTAATCCCAATATCCCTACCACCCTCCAACCCCCATCCCACCCTGCCAAAAAATGGTAATATTTTTGTATTTGTTTCCACATATATTTCACTTGACTAATAGTTACTTGAGAAGAATGGGATTCATTTAAATGTTTTATTTTTTGTTCCACACTGGTGTTTCCCAGGGTATTCTCTTAACTCTTGCTCAAGGAGTACTCCTGGAGGTACTCAGGAGACTGCATGTGGTGCTGGGGATTAAGCTTGAGTTAACTGCATGCAAAGCAAGTGCCTTGTGGAATTGTGTCTCCAGCTCCTCATTTAATTATTTTAAATAATTTTTCAAACTAGGCAAACTTTCTTATATATGAATTTAATGAAAAAAAACTAATTACAAAATTTTCTTTATGGGGCTTTATTTTAAAAATGTTTTTCGTTAAGACACTATAATTTACAAAGTTATTGATAGTTGAGTTTTAGGCATATTATGCTTAGCGCTATTCCCACCATCAGTATCAACTTCCCTCCACAATGACCCAGGTTCCCTCCAAACACCCTACCCCCCTGCCAGCCTCCATGATAAACACATTTTTAAATTTTGTTGTTGTGGGTTGGACCTCCTGTTTTTAGTGTTGTTAGCTCTCTACATCTTTTGATATATAGCTATACCACTTTTCTACACCACTAATGCTCCGAGTCTTCAAATTTTGCCACAGTTCATTAGAGCTAGAAAGAAAGGCTCAATTTCAATCTCTATTGAAGCTAGATAGGGACAAGTAAACTGAAGTGTTGGGAAAAAAGTTCTGAGATGGATTTGACTAAACTGAGAAGAGGTAAATTTTTTACTCTTCATTTCCTTGTTTTTAATTAGACTGGGAATTTTATTGAATAACTAGTGCTTTCATAGTCATCTTGGCTTTAAGGGGGAGGCCACATGTTAGATCCTAGAAGAGGTATTAGTGAAAGGCAATCGATAAATGATACCATATAGAGCTAATATAACAGATCCGAGTTATTACCAATATTTATTTTTAATTTTTTTAATTTTATTTTTAAAACTTTAAAATTTTATTAAAAATGCTTACTACTACTGATTTACAAAGTTGTTTATGAAAGAAATTTTCAGGCACATAATGTTCTAACGCCAGTAACACCACTTGTGTGACCTTCCCTCCACCAGCATCTCAGTTTCTCTCCCCCAGCCTGTTATCTTAGCAGCACATAAAAATATTTCATATTGCTTCCTCCTCATTTTTAATATGAAAAATTAATTCTTGAGTATTAAAACCATAATAATTTATTATTCTATTATTCACTCACAGGGAATTAATAACTAAGTAGTAGTATAAAAACAGAAAGAAACATGTTAAATACAGCATTCTTTGTGTTGTGTGTGAAAATAAAAGGAAAAAGGAGTGTGATCGAGTTGTATTTTAGTTAGTATATAATCTTCACTACGTTGTCTGACAAAATAACAAGGAACATTAAGAAATATTTAAGAAAGTATTAATTTGACAAGTCTGGCAGCAGTAATTTACATGTGCTGTCCTTTGATAGTTTTGATTATGAACTTATTTCCTTTGGCTTTCAGCACATGTATGCTTGTATGACTTTGTCTTAGTGTATCTCTTTAAGTATTATTCTATGTGCCTTTAAGCATGGTAGCACTTTAGAATTTTACTCTTATTTTAAAATTTTGTTTGCTTTTGATATTGAGCCACACCTGACTATGCTCAGGGTTTACAACTGGGTCTCCACTCAGGGATAGCTCCCAGTGAGGATCTAAGGACTATATGCTGAGGAATAAATCCAGTTTCTTCAGGTGCAAGGCAAGTGCCTTGCCCTCTTTACTATTTCTCTGGTTTAATTTTTTATTGTCTTATATGAGATATCATAAATTATTCTTATTTCTAAATTTGTTTGTTTCTGGACATAGCAATAGTTAACAAGAATTCATGTGTCCTTCAAAACAGATTTTATAAGGACAAATTTTACATGTCAGCTATCATAAATAAAGGGCCCATGTTCATGGAATTGTTTTGCAGCTTTTGAATGGACCTATAGATGCAACCTATGGCTTTTACTAAAACAAAATCCACTCAACTTATCTCAGATTAATGACTGCCAGACTGAGTCCATGGCTTTTAAAATAAATATGTCAAAGAAAATTATACCTTTGGATCCAATTTCCATGATTGGGATGACATTTCACTGTCCATGGAATTTAAAACAACTGTCTTCATCTTAGTTTCAAAGTTTAAAGAGGCTGATAGGTACATTTTGCTTTTGTCTGCACTGATTGTATTGCTTCTGGAAAAAAGAATACATTTATAGCTTTCAAGACTAGAATTCTAATTTAGTCAAAGAAACAGCTTCAGTTGGGTTTTTTATTTTTTTGCTTTTTGGGTCACACCTGGCGATGCTCAGGGTTTACTCCTGGCTCATGCACTCAGGAATTGCTCCTGGCGGTGCTCAGGGGACCATGTGGGGTGCTGGGAATCAAACCTGTGTTGGCCATGTTGGCTGCGTGCAAGGCAAACGCCCTACCCACTGTGCTATTGCTCCAGCCCCTTCAGTTGGGTTTTTCAGTTACAGAACAACCTGACCTGATTTTGAAGCTGAATTAGAAGAAGACAATAATTTTCAACCCCAGTTAATATAAACTGGATGACTAGGACACTGCCCCATAAAAATAGAAACAAAAATTTTCACAAGAAGTTAACAACAATTACACACAATTATGTTTAATGATACTAAGCATTTATATAGGTTCTATGGGAAAATCATCTGGTCACTTGATCACTTGACATCCCGTTACTCATTGATTTGCTTCAATGGCGGTCGGAACTCCGGATTCTTTCTCTCACTTGAGTGAAGCGGGATACTCCAAGCATAGCTCTTTCGGTTCCTCTTTGGGAGACCCGAATAGCATTCTCATCCTGTTTTTGTAGGACCAGGGTCTCTGAGCCATATGTTAATGTAAGTAGAATGGTGGAGTCGAAGAGATGTGCCCCGAGCTGGAGGTTCTTCATCCTCTTAGCTATTTCTTCAACACTCTTGAAGGAGTTGAAAAATAAGTCAGTTTAAAAATAAAGTTGTGTGACCTTCCTCAAGCCAGTCAGTTCCTATATAAAATAATTTTTTTCCCCAGTAATAGCTTCTGTCATTTCTTCTTCAAGGATACTTTACATCAAAATGAAATGAAGTAACAAGTCAAACTGTCACTGTCACTGTCCTCCCTTGTTCATTGATTTGCTATGGTGGGCCCAGTAACATTGTGAGACTTGTTACTGTGTTTGGCATATTGGATACCTCACGAGTAGCTTGCCAGGCTTTGCCATGCAGGCCAGATACTCTCGGTAGCTTTCCAGGCTTTCCGAGAGGGGTGGAGGAATCGAACTCGGGTCGACCATGTTGGCTGCATGCAAGGCAAACGCCCTACCCGCTGTACTATCGCTCTAGCACAACAAGTCAAAATGGACTGTTATTGTACCAGTATAAAGTTATACTTACTTTTAAGCTTGAAAATGATGCTATTTCTTTCATGTAAAGTTTCTCTTTTAAAAATAGTTGGCATTCCCATTTAAAAATAGAATTTTGTTTCTCTAGTTCAAAAGTCACTAGAAAAAGTAATAAGCAGTTCTACCTATACTGTATGGAGGAGTAAAACTATCTTTTATCTAATGGTTCTACATAATATGTAATATGTAATATCACAAATGTAGAATAACATTCCCCAGAGGGTCAGATAAACTTTGCCTCTGTGCCTCAAGTAAACTAATAAGTGCTTTCTGTTGCAAGTACCCAAGGGCTTCAATATAGAAACTATTGCCACTTCTTAGGGACACAGGTTGGTTTGATTTAAGCAATGAAGGAATAGAGGCTGAGATAACAGTCTTGTCCAATCTCAGTCTTTTGCCCTTTTCCCAGTAGAAGAAACAATTGCTGCTCCTTACTCTCACCTTGTGATCTATAAGATTGTTGTTTGAGATGTTATTCAGCTGTAAGTTTTGCCAATGAAGCTGTCTCTGTCTGAAAAATTGATCTTTTATTATTTAAATTCTCAGAGTAATAATGTCATCCTTCCTTATGATGTAAACCTCACCACCTACCTTTGACACCAGGTCCCTAATTACAAAATAAATATGAGTATGAAAGATTTATAAAACAAATAGAATGTCACAGACATGGAGATCCTACTAGACAATGAATTTGAAATAATTCATATGAAGAAAAGCAATTAAACATATCAAATTGACATTAACATGGAGTAAAACAATGACATAAGAAATGAAATAGAGGAATCTAAAATATACTTTCCAAGGACCATGAAATTATAAATAAATTCAGTGATATGGAAATTTTAAAAAATGAATAAAATGACCTCTGTAGAAAGGAAAATAGGTTGAATTTTGCATAGGAATGAATAGGGTGAAATTAAATAAAATTTTAGTAATGGCAGAAATTGATGAAGAGAGAAAGGTAAGATAAAGGAAATAAATATATCTTTTAGAAAATAAAATTTTATTTGAAAAAGAAAGGTGTAAAGGTGAGACCAGAAAGTGAGAGACAGGAACAGGGTGCCTAGTCAGAGAAGAGGTGTGAGCTTTCTAAGTATAAGAAAAGTGCACATCAAAGAAATCCAGGAAACTAAGAGAATATCTGTGTTTCCAAGTGCAAAAAAGATTACAACAGGATATATAATTGCTAAATTATCAGAAGTCAATTAGGAAGAAAAATTCCCAAAGCAAACTGAGAAGCATGCAAAAGCACCATGGTTTGACTATCATTAGGTTTTCAACAGAAGCTTAAAGTACATAAAATGAAAAATATATGTCTAAGTTAAAAATGAATAAAATGATAGTCACAATGGCACTTCCTGTGAAATTATCATTTAGATTTGACAGAGAAATAAAAGCTTTCCAGCTCAATAAAAGCTATTGGAGTTTATTTGCAGCATAAAAAATGCTGAAAGGAGCTCTTTTTATAAGGAAAATAAAAGCAAGATGTCATTAAGCATTGAGAATTTATACAAATCAACAACAAAAAGCATATATAGCATTAGAAAACAATGGGTATCACACCTAGATTGAAACTTCTTTAAAAAGATGAAACTTCTTTAAAAAGATGAAAAATACCTATTATCACTTCATACTAAGAAAATTTAAATCACAAAGAGATAAGATTTCAATGAGTGCAAATGGTCTCTTGTAGGATAATATTGGTTTGTCTTTTCTGCCTTGCTACAGGGAGTTTAGGATTACTGGGTTACTCCGATCACAATGCTCCCATTCCTCTCTTTATCTGTAACCTCTTTCTTTGTGATCTGCTTCCCCAATCCATGAATCACCTTTATCTCCTAATCAGACACTTTTAACTTGTAAATATTGTTTTTCTCTTCTCCTTAAGTCCTTTGCATAGTTCATTCAGAGCAATGTCCTTTTTGTATAGACACAGGAAAACAGTTAATGCAATGTTTTTGTAACAGGAGTTAATTGACTCCAAATGATATTCACTCCTGGGCATCTGTTCTCTCAACTTAAGCCTCAGTTGCCCTTACTTCCTAGCACCCCAGAAGCAGGGTCTCAATGGGGGACTGGATGCACCCAGGGCAAGCTTGAGCTATCTTGGCATTAAAATGGGCCAGACCAAAGTGCCATAATACTTAACTAATAAATTAAGAGCATGGTCATGGATAAATTCTGTCATTATCCAAAAAAGTAACATCTATATTAGGACCCTGATAGGGTTAGGGAAAATTAATATGGCCTGAGCACTGTAGTCTGAGATCTATACCGAGATGTCCTCAGGATAGCCACCATACAAGTTCAATGCATCTCTTACTGTGTCCATACAAAATAACTAATATTAAGAAGTAGAATTAAGATGCTAATTAATATTTTAATTAAGTCGGACAAAGGAGAGGAGAAACTCACCTTAGTGGTATAAGTGTATTTTGCCCTTGAGAGGAAGAAGGGTTTTTATATGTTGATTGTGCTACTGGACAGGGGTGGTGGCTACCCCCAATGCAGGGAGTTGGTGGGAGACTAGAGAGAGACCAAAGAGGTGAGTTGGAATGTGGAGAGATGAGCAAGGGGAGCAGGAGGAGAAAGGAATGAGTGGCTTATTGAGATTGGAACAGGCGCCTGGGGAGAATGGAAAAAATGGCAACTGATCACCAACCAGCCTAGCCCTCATTTCCTTCTTCATTTGCCCATAGCATCAGCCATCCCGGGTGGGGAAGTGGCACGAGATCACTGAACGCAGGCGCGAGGGAGAGCCTCGGGGTTTTCCCCAGTTGCATGGTGTTTATACAACCTATATCAAAAACATTGGGGAAAATAATGTAGGTGAAAGAGGATATAGAGAAAGAGGAACCATGATGCACTCTTGATGGAAATGTAGATTGGCACAATTGCTACAGAAATTGAACAAAGTTTTATTTTAAAAATTAGAAACTGGACTGGATAGATACAATAGGAAGCCTACACTAGCCTTGCACTTGGCTGACTTAATTTAAGTTTGGTCCTCAACATCTCATATGGTATCTCCATGCAATGCCAGGTGTGATCCCTGAGCATTACTTTTGGTGTTTCAAAAACAAACAAACAAAAAAATTAAAATAAAATGAAAATGCTCTATAAGACATGAAAGTACTAATTTTAAAAAGTGCACTCTTATACTTATAGCAGCATTATGTATTATTCACAATTGCCAAAACATAGAATCTATATAAGTACCCATGGAGAGAATACTGTATTAAAAGGTAGATATACATATATATAGTCTAATATATAAATAACTTTCACATATATCAATAAAATATGATCCTGCCATTTAAAATAGATAAAAAATGTTTCCATTTAGTACAAGTATATGGAAATGAGGAGATTACACCACGTGAAGTAAATCAGGAAAATAAATTAAAGATATTTTATTAATTACCTGTGGTTCAACTTCTATATGAATTATAAATAATTCATATTTATTATTCATATTCATAATTCTAATGCATCAGAAACACGGCAAAGTCCAAATGAAACTTTAAACATTTTTTTAATTTGATAATTGTCAATTTGTACATCAATATCATATTTATTTTCTAGTGAAATTGAATATTCTTCTGTATGTTGTATGCTTATTAGCTATTCACCCTTTTTCTGGAAGAAATCAATTTACCATTTTCATTTGCACATCCATCTTTTCCTTATTGAATTTTAAATAGGAATTTACTGTTAAAGTTAAACAGGAAAGAAAGCCTTTGTTCAAGACTATTGACAAAGAGTAGCACTGTAGCACTGTCCTCCCATTGTTCATCGATTTGCTCGAGTGGGCACCAGTAACGTCTCCATTGTGAGACTTGTTGTTTCTGTTTTGGGTAGATCAAATATGCCACGGGGAGCTTGCCAGGGTCTGCCGTGCTGGCGGGCTACTCTTGGTAGCTTGCCGGGCTCTCTGAGAGGGATAGAGGAATCAAACCCAGGTCGGCCGCATGCAAGGCAAACGCTCTACCCGCTGTGCCATCATTTCACCCTGACACAGAGTAAAGAATTATAATTCCTCTGAAAACAAAATGGATATTTTTCAGCATTGCAAAGTAGTAAATGGAAGAGTACTGCAAGATGATATGGAAGTTGTTGGTGTATTTAATTAATGAACCAATGTTTACTGATTGGTACTTATAGAAGTTACTCTCATTGGTGACTCAGATTGAGGACAAAGCTTTCTCCTTATACAACGACATTTCAAAGGAATTGTCTTGGTCCTTGTGAAAGACATTTCTAGTCGGTAGATTTGGAAAGATTATGGGATAGGGTGTATAGGGAAGACATACATCTCAAAGATATAAAGGAAGAATTTATAGTTCTAACTTTTCCTGATGTAAATGTCTTAATAAAAGGAAATTCATGGGATTATAATCAGAAGAAAAATTTCTAATGTTAAACTAATTGAGGTGAGTGCTAAGACCACCTGGGTCATGATGTAGAAGAGCTTAAAAATTCTACATGCAACAAAAGCGGACCTGAGCCCCTTTCTCCTCTCCCGCCCCCAACGCTGCTCCGCTGGCCTTCTCCCCATCCAGGTCAGTCCGCCCACCAGCATTCGAATCCGGAACTTGTTTTTAAATTTTAATTTTTTTTAGTGAAACAACATGAGGTACAGTTGTACATTTACAAATTTTTGTGCTTGGGTTTCAATTATACAATGATCAAATACCCATCCCTTCACCAGTGCCCATTTTCCACCCCATGGATCCCAGGATCCCTCCCAAACCAATCCCCCCCATCCCACCCTGCCTCTGTGGCAGGACATTCCCTTTTGTTCTCTCTCTCCTTTTGGGTGTTGTGGTCTGCAAAAGAGGTACTGAGTGGCAATCATGTTCAGTCCATAGTCTACTTTCGACTTGCATCTCCCCTCCTGGGATGATCCTCCAAACACCCTTTATTTGGTGCTCCCTTCTCTATCTGAGCTGCCCTTTCCCCTAGAATGCCCCAGTGGCCTCTAAGCCATAGAGTAATCCTCCTGGTATTGATCTCGGCTATTCTTAGGTATTAATCTCCTATTTTGTTACTTTATGTCCCCCAGATGAATGCAATCTTTTTATGTGTATTCCTCTATTTTTGATTCATTTTGCTCAGCATGATACTTTCCACGTAGTACCACTTGTATGTAAATTTCATGACTTCATCTTTCCTAACAGCTACATAGTACTCCATTGTGTAGATGTACGAAAGTTTCTTTAACCAGTCATCTGTTCTTGGGCACTCAAGTTTTTTCCAGATTCTGGCCGGGACTTGGTTTTTGCCCTGCAAAGGCCCAGGCATCCTCTCGGACCCTGGAACCAAAGTGGACTTGAGCCCCTTCCTCCTTGCCCGCCCCCAACGCAGCTCTGCTGGTCTTCTCCCCAACCCAGCCTCCTCCCGATCCAGGTCAGTCCGCCTGCCAGCATTTGAATCCGGGACTTGGTTTTCGCCCTGCAAAGGCCCAGATATCCTCTTGGAGCCTGGAACAAAAGTGGACCTGAGCCCCTTCCTCCTTGCCCGCCCCCAACGCTACTCTGCTGGTCTTCTCCCCAACCCAGACTTCACCCCTCACACACACCGGGTTCCCGTGGGGAAGTGGACTCTTCATAATGGGCGTGGATTTGGTAAAATTGGGCGTGGCTTAATTTTAGGTGGGCCAATGCTCATGAGGCTGCAGATAGTTTAGTCAGACCAAGAAATCTAGTGTAACATCACAGTCCCCATACCTACACACCATGAAGAAACAACGCAAATCCCCACCACATGGAGAGGACGATGTAAAGAGTCCAGAAGCCTCAGTAGGTGCTATTCAACTAAGGGACCTCTCTGAGAAAGAATTCAGAGATGAATTTATGAGGATATTCAATGAACTCAATAAAACAGTCAGACAGATATCCAGTAAATTGAAAGAGGGCATGAAAGAAACAATTGATCGCACAATCAAGAAAATACTGGAAGAAATGAGAGCAGAAGTTGGAAAACTATGCACAGAAATGTCACAAATCATAGATTCCATAGATTAAATACAAAACTGAGTCTGTGCCCTCAAAAGTAGAATGACCACAGCTGAAAATAAAATCAGTGAGCTGGAAGATCAGCTGCATCAAGCCAACAGGCAACAACAAACAAGGGCAAGAGACTTCAAAATAGCTCAATAGAGAATCAGTGTCCTAGGAGATAATTCCAAGAGGAACAACATTAGAGTCATAGGAGTCCCAGAAGCTCAGGGAAACAATCCCAATGAAAAAGTCATGGTCAAACAAATCATTGCTGAAAAATTCCCAGAATTTGACAATGCAGCCATTCATTTTCAAGGAGCCCGAAGTGTGCCAGCTAAAAGAGACCCTAACAAAAACACTCCAAGACATATCATAGTTAGAATGATGGATGCCACCGATAGAGACACAATACTGCAAGCAGCAAGGTTCAAAGAAGGAAATCACATACAAAGGAGCACCCCTTAGATTTACAACAGACCTATCAGAGGAAACCCTCCAAGTCTGAAAGCAATGGTAGGATATAGTGAAAAAACTCACTGAAATGAATGCTTCACCAAGAATACTCTATCCGGCTAAACTCTCGCTCAAACTCAAAAGAATGGTAACTATTTTCTAGATAAACAGCATCTCATGAAATTCATAGACTCAAAACCAAACCTAAAACAAGGGCTAAAGTGGCTACTATAAGATAAGACAACAACCCTTACAGAAAGGTGACACAAAACCCAATAACAATAATATCTTTCAATCTCAGTGGTCTAAATTCACCAATTAAGAGACACAGAGTAGCAAAATGGATTGAGATACAGAACCCAACATTCTGCTGCCTACAAGAAACTCATCTCAACAGTCAGAGCAAACACAGACTCAAAGTCAAAGGATGGAAAACAATCCTGCAAGCAAACAGCTCCCTCAAAAAAGCTGGGATGGCCATACAAGTATCTGACAACATCAATTTCAGGTTGAAAAAGATTAGAAGAGACAGTGTAAGCCATTTTCTATTCATCAGTGGATATGTACAACAGGAAGAAATCACACTCTTAAATGTATACGCACCTAATGATGGAACAGGTAATGTTTAAAACAACTACTAACAAATTTTAAGTAGGACATTGCTAACAACACAATAGTAGCCGGAGACTTCGACATTGAATTATCACCTCAGGATAGATCAACAAGAATGAAAGTCAACAAGGAAACATTGGCTTTGAAAGAAGAAATAGAAGAGAAAGGGCTTATAGACTTATACAGAGCTTTACACTCCAGAAAGAAAGAATACACATTCTTCTCCAGTGTGCACGGAATATTTTCCAGAATAGATCATGTGCAAGGCCACAAAACATACATAAATAGAATCAGGAAGATAGAAACAACTCAATGCTGAACAAAGAGTGGGTCAGGAACAAATTCAAGGACAAAATCAAAACATACCTGGAAACAAATGAGAATGAAGACATGAGCTACCAGAACTTATGGGTGCAGCGAAAGCCGTATTAAGGGGAAAATTTATAACTCTGCAAGCATTTATCAGGACAGAAGAAAGGATGCACCTAAACAACTTGACTTCACAGCTCAAGAATTTAGAAAAGGATCAACAGAAAGAGCCCAAATCAGGCAGAAGGAAAGAGATCATAAAATTTAGAGCAAAAATCAATGAAATGGAAACCAAAGAAACAATTCAAAAGATCAATGAAACCAAGAGCTGGTTCTTCAAGAAAATAAACAAAATAGATAAACCACTAGCAACACTCACAAAGAAACAGAGAGAGAGAACCTTAATAAATCGGATTAGAAATGAGAAGGGGGATATCACAACAGAAACCAAAGAAATTCAAAACATCATCAGAAACTACTTTGAAAGTCTGTATGCCACGGAACAAGAGAATCTAAAAGAAATGGATAAATTCCTGGATTCCTATCTTCTCCCAAAGCTGAATCAAGAAGATCTAGAGTACCTGAAGAAACCTATTAACATCAAGGAAATTGAAACTGTAATCAAAAGTCTTCCCAAAATCAAAAGCCCAGGTCCAGATGGATTCAATAGCGAATTTTTCCAAACATTTAACTAGGACTTACAGCCAGTCCTTCTCAAGATTTTCCAGGAAATTGAAAAAACAGAAACTCTTCCAAACAGTTTTATGAAGCCAATATCTCTCTAATACCAAAAGGAAACAAAGAAACCACAAGAAAAAAAGCTACAGGCCGATATCCCTGATGAATACGGATGCGAAGATTCTCAACAAAATACTAGCAAATAAAATTCAACAACTCATCAAAAAGATCATACACCATGACCAAGTGGGATTCATCCCGGGGATGCAAGGATGGTTTAACATTCGAAAATCAATCAACATAATCCATCACATCAACAAAAGAAAATATAAAAATCATAAAATCATATCAATAGATGCAGAGAAAGCATTTGAGAAGATCCAGTACCCGTTTATGATGAAAATCCTTGCCAAAATGGGGATAGAGGGGACTTTCCTCAATATAGTTAAAGCCATCTACCACAAGCCTACAGCAAGCATCATCGTCAATGGGGAAAAACTGAGCTCCTTCCCTCTAAGATCAGGGATGAGACAAGGATGTCCACTTTTTCCACTGCTGTTCAATATAGTACTGGAAGTACTTGCAGTAGCGATTAGGCAAGAAAAAAATATAAAGGGCATCCAGGTAGAAAAAGAAGAAATCAATCTCTCACTATTCGCAGATGATATGATACTATACTGATAGAACCCTAAAACCTCTTCCAAGAAACACCTAGAAACAATAGACTTGTATAGTAAAGTTGCAGGCTATAAAATCAATACCCAAAAGTCCCTTGCTTTCCTATACGCAAATAATGAAAGAGAAGAAAGTGTCATGAAGAAATCAATCCCGTTCACAACTGTGTCCCAGAAAATCAAGTACCTAGGAATCAGCTTTACTAAGGAAGTAAAGGACCTGTACAAAGAAAACTACAAAATGCTACTTCAGGAAATAAAAGAGGACACCAGGAAATAGAAAAATATCTACTGCTCATGGATCGGGAAAATTAACATTTTCAAAATGGCAATACTTCCCAAAGTACTGTACAAATTAAATGTGATCCCTATTACAATACCCATGAAATTCTCCAAAGAAATGGAGCAAACACTCCTGAATTTTATATGGAATAATAAGCCCCCACGAATAGCTAAAGCAATTCTGGGGAAAAAAATGGGAGGAATCAACCTCCCTAACTTCAAACTCTATTACAAAGCAGTAATAATTAAAACAGCATGGTACTGGAATAAATGCAGAGCTTCAGACCAATGGAACAGGGTCGAATATACTGACATCTCCCCCCAAGCATATGATCATCTAATCTTCGATAAGGGGGCAAGAAATGTGAAGTAGAGCAAGGAAAGCCTCTTTAACAAATTGTGCTGGAAAAACTGGACAGCTCATGCAAAAAAGTGGGCACAGATCTGTCCCTAACACCAAGTACAAAAGTAAGATCAAAATAGATTAAAGACCACAACATCAGACCGGAATCAATAAGGTACATTGAAGACAAAGTTGGCAAAATCCTTCATGACATTGAAGCTAATTGGTATCTTCAAAGATGTCATGCCACTGGCCAAGCAAGTGAAAAAAGAGATAGATAAATGGGACTATCTTTAACTAAGAAGCTTCTGTACCTCCAAAGAAACAGTGACCAAAATACAAAGACAGTCTACAGAATGGGAAAGGATATTCTTCGAATACACTTCCGACAAGGGGTTGATATCAAGGATATAAAAAATATTGGTTGAACTCCAGAAGAAGAAAACAACCAACCCCATCAAAAATAGGGCGACTAAATGAACATAAACTTTCTCAAAGAAGAAATCTGAATGGCCAAAAGGCACATGAGAAAATGCTCTACATCATTAATCATCAGGGAGATGCAGATCAAAACAACAGTGAGGTATCATTTCGCACCACAGAGACTGGACCACATCCAAAAGAACAAAGCAACTGGTGTAGGCGTGAATGTGGCAAGAAAGGGACCCTCCTTCACTGCTGGTGGGAATGCCTACTGGTTCAGCCTTTTTGGAAAACGGTATGGACAATCCTCAAAAAATTAGAAATTGAGCTCCCATTTGATCCAGCAATTCCATTCCTGGGAATATACCTCGGAGAGGCAAAAAAGTATAGTCCAAGTGACATCTGCCGTTGTCTATTGCAGCACTGATTACAATAGCTAGAATCTGGAAAAAACCTGAGTGCCCGAGAATAAATGACTGGTTAAAGAAACTTGGTACATCTACACAATGGAGTACTATGCAGCTGTTAGAAAAGATGAAGTCATGAAATTCATATACAAGTGGTACTACATAGAAAGTATCATGCTAAGCGAAATGATTCAGAAAGAAAGGGACAGACATAGAAAGATTGCATTCATCTGGACAACATAAAGTAACAAAATAGGAGACTAACACCCAAGAATACCAAGATAAGTACCAGGAGGATTACTGCATGGCTTTGAGGACAGCTGCACACTCTAGGGGACAAGGCAGCTCATATAGAGAAGGGAGAACCAAATAAAGGGTGTTGGGAGGTTCTTCTCAGGATGAGAAATGTGTGATGATAGTGGACTATAGACCAAACAAGATTACCACTTAATGTCTGTTTTGCATACCATAGCACTCAAAAGGATAGAGATACCAAAAGAAAATGCCCTGCCACAGAGGTAGGGTGGGATGAGGGATTGGGGGTGGGAAGGATACTGGGAGTATACTGGATACTGGTGGTGGAAAATGGGCACCGGTTGAGGGACGGATATTCGATCATTGTATAACTGAAACCCAAGCACAAAAATTTGTAAGTCTACAACTGTACCTCATGGTGTTTCACTAGTAAAAATTTAAGAAAAAAAATTCTACATGCATGGGCTAAAGAGATAGATGACTCAACGACTGAGTATATGCTCCACATGTTGGAGACAGATTTGATCCCTGCCAATTCATGGTCCTGGCACTATGGAAAACACAGAACTGGGTGTAGACCGGGAATTATGCTCTGCTGAATGTGGCTCCCAAACCAAAAAATAATATTATATATCCTACATGATTAATTTAAAAATATTTTGTGATATTTCACTGGAGAGATGTACAGTGGGCAGGGTCTTTGCTTTGCAAGTTACAGACACTGGTTCAATCCTGTCGCTACATATAGTCCTTGGAACCCACCAGATGTGATCCCTGAGCAAAGATCAAGTACCAATTCCTAAGCACTGTTGGGTGTGACCCTTCCTCCACCCCCCAAAATAAATTCATTGGTGTCAATTTTAATTACAGAAATTTTAACTCTAACATTTTTTTGATTGCTGTTAAATCTACAGTTGAGAAGTTTTAGGTAGTCCTGTTGTGGAAAGGAATTCAAGATTACACAGAGTAAAGTTATGGGAAGTAAATTAAACACGAAATGATATCAAGCTCTTCCCATCACTTTTCTCTGCTTCCTTTTGCCACTAAGCACATCGGGCTTATCCTGTACTAATGTAATGCTTATGAATCAGGGTTAAATATAAACAATGCTATTCCTGTGCAAGTGCTAACCAGGTAGAGTTGCTACCCACCATTTAGCAATGGGCTGCCACTGCAACTCTGCCCTTTCTGAGCGAGAATAACTTTCTTGCCCAGCTCTTCTTGTTTCAAGCTTCCTTAAAGAAACCATTTTCTAAGAATTCGAATTACAAAGCTCTATCACATGTTTCTATGGGTGATCCAAGTCCAGGACCAGAGTATCTGCAAAACTCAGAGGAACAGACCTTCGTGACCGAGCTCAATTCAGGGATAAATTTATTTAGCATTATTTTGAAACTGAATCAGCATGCTTTGACCTTCACACAGGTGTAGAGCAAATGCAACTATTCAGGAACAAAACCCCAAATACTTTACTTCCCAAGCACATACAACACCCCCAATCAGCAAGTTCAAGGTGGCAGAGTTGTGCAATGTTAGCTTTCCTGTCCCCATTACCCATGGTGAGTAATTAACTTCTCTTTAACCTATTTCTGTCTTCATTGACTTGGCACTCACTGAGAGGTGATTCTACTGAGTTCAGTAAAAAATAAGAAAGTATGACTGTGTTTCAGCATATTAATGTTCCTAAAAATTATAACCACTGTGCCTCTAAAGGACTCCAGCAACTGGCCTCAGGGAAACACAACTCCAAATCTCCAGACAGCATTGGCAAAAAGCTTATGATGTTGTCTGATTTAATACTGGATCAAAGTATGCCAGCAGCTTGCCACCACCAGTGATTACTTAAATATTTATAATCATCTGAGTTAAGTCCCATCACTAATCCATGTTAATATTGCCAAATTGTGACAAAGTTCAGTTATTATCTCATTTTTCCAACTTTAACATTTTTCTCTTCAATTTAAGTGCTTATGTATGTATATATACATATTTATACTTAGACACTATCATTTAAAAAACTGTTGGCAATAGAGTTTTAGGCATACCTTGTTCCAGTCCATTCCCACTGTCAGTGTCCCCTTCCTTCAACCAATGACATCAGAATCCTTCCAACACCCAGCTAATCTCTTGATTGACACATTATTAGGTTTAATTCTTGTAGTTTGGTTCCATGCTTATGGTACTGTTGGCCATGATGATTTAGATATATGCAGACTTGCCTTCTCTGGATTTTTTTTTCTGGTCCAAAATATCTTTTAAAAGCTTACTTGCTACTTGATGGATATTTTTACAAATATTTTCCTCTATTATAAATGAATCTGCATTACATATAGTAAAACGTCCCTTTGTCCAGTTGAATGTTGCACTTCAGTCATAGACAGCATTATTCTGATTCTGAATTTCTTCAAGACTTCTACATTTACGGGCCAAAGCTATAATATAGCAGGTAGGATTGTGCCTTGCATGTGGCCAATCCAGGTTCAATTCTTGACATTCTATATGTCCCCTGGAGCCCACCAGGCAAAATTCCTGAGTGCGGAACAAAGGAGTTGCACCCCAGAGCATGCTGGGTGTCACCCTAAAACAAAACAAAACAAAACAAAAAAATAACAAAAAAACCCTAACATTTAAAAAAAAATCTAGAAGATGAGTACATTTTTATGGGTTTAAAATATGTTTTACTAAGAGGATCAGTCTAATATTTCTTCTTTCAGGTAAATGTACTCATCTGACATAGTTTTTCCTTACATTTGCATTAGCATCTGAATTTGTATTCGTTGCATTAATAAAATCATTCATAATGCCAAATGCCCTCAAATACAATCTTGGTTTATTTTTTGTTTGTTTGCTTCCTAACAAAACCTAGGCTATTTCCTAAAAACAAAACTTGCAATTTAACAAATATGTTCTAAAGTTTATATAACCTATCTAAGCAATTATGCCCACTACAAACTAAAATTTTATAAAATCTATCTCAAATTTTTCCATTTCAAAAATGTATACTGCTGATATGTTCACAAAAGTCCATTACCATCTTCCTTTTATTTCACTGCTTTTCAATTGTCCAGAGAAACTGACTGTCCTCCGGTTTCAATAGAACTTCAATCCAGTTAAATAAAGGTGGGGGAAAAAAAATCTATCAGTCTAATATTTTAAAACTCTAGTTTGCATTGCTTAGAACAATGCTGCATCAAATAATAATTTCAGAGGTCTTTTATTTTTCCTTAAAAGTTATAGATTATTATTTGAAAATCTCTTCATATTTCATCTATGATATGAATTTTTTAAAAAATGATTAATTTTTAATATTTATTCAGTGAAATATTTTTAAAGTTCCATCATACTTAATTGTGGCTATTCATTGGAAGAAGCTGCAGGAATTACTCTGTTATATATCATCTGAAAACAAGGAAAAAATGTATAAAAGTCATCGTAGTTGTTCAGTTTCCCTTTAAGAAAAAAGTCTGATAATAGGTCAATAATGTTTGATATCAATTAAAATAAAGAGCAACACTTATGATTTTGTATTAGAAATGTGTGAGATAAGCCCCAGTAATATTGATTAAAATGCCATTTTGTTTTCTGCAAAATGTTCTTGCAGAGTTATATAGATATTTCTATGTTAGCATGAAAATTATGTAAAATCTAACAGTTTCATCAATAATGTATAAACATATACATATATCTTTTTTGTGGTGGAGGGCCATACCTGACAGTCCTCAGGGTTTACTCCTGGCTCTGTGCTCAGAGATCACTCCTAGTGAGCTTCAAGGGACCATGCATGGTGCCAGAGATGGGACCTGAGTGGGCTGCATGTACAACAAGTGCCCTGCCCACTGTACTCTCTCGCTGTTACTTTCCATCAATACTATTAATTTATATAATACACAGACAAAGAGCCAGAGTGGAAGAATAGAACTAAGGCCTTGAATGCAGTACATCCTGTTTCAATACCTGACCTGCATATTTTATCCTTAACACCACCAGAAATGATCCATGAGCAAAAAGTCAGGAGTTAGCCCTGAGCTCTACCAGCTGTGGCAGTCCCTCTATCCCCCACATTTACATACAGTATATTAAACTCGTTTGATGAGCTCTTTGACAAAATAATAGACATTTCTATAATCACCAATGCAAAAAAAATGTATAATTTTTCATCACCCCTAGAGAGCTCTCCTGTGCCATTTTCCCAGTGAAAATTCCTCATGTCTCACTTTATACAATTGGCCTTTGAACAACTACTAATCTTTGTTTTATTACAGATTAGTTTGTGCATTTCAAATTTAACACTGAGAATTTTATTCTCTATTTTGAATTATATTGAATTATAGAATTTTTTGCTCCAGGCCTATAGCAGACAACATTTAATTGAACATACACATTGCATTTACATATTTAGCTTGATATTTTTCTAGTTGCATACTACTGTTTGAATATTTCACTTCTGTTTATTAGTTGATGAACACTTATTTTCTACCTGGGGCCACTGTGAATAAGAGTAGTATGTTTATTATAATTATGAGTTTTTACAAATATAGATCTTTATTTTCTTGACTAAAAAATCCTATGAATTGACTATTACATAACTTGGTAAGTATATGTACAACATATATGAAATTGTTACTAAGGCCATTTTTTTCTTTTACCCGTCATTACTCAGGGCTTACTCAAGACCCTGTGTTCAGGGATCGTTCTTGGCAGTGCTCAAAGGACTATATGGGGTCCAAGAGAATGAGCCTGGATCAGTCATATGCCAGGCAAATGTGGGACCTTCTGTACTACTGTTCCAACATCCCCCCAAATCTTTTTATACTTTGATAAGTAGTGAATAAAGATTCCATGAATAAAATGTTTCTTAGCATTCTTGTCAGCATTAGATTTAATCCTTTTCATTGTAGCTATTGTAGTGGGTTTATACTTATTTTATTTGCATCTTTTTTAAAATCATATGTTTAACTTTGTTGTGTGCTGTTACATGACTTCTTTTTAAACGTTTTTATTTAAATATTTTTACCAATTTGTGCACAAAAAATTGCTTGTTTTACTATAGAGTTCAATGAATTTTGACAAAGACATATACTTGTGTTGTCAATACCAGAATAGTTTAGAATAGTTTAAAGAACAGTTCTATAACTGTAATAATAATATAAAAATAGTTTAATAGTATTAACTCTTAGTTGTCTTTTAGATCATTTTAAATTAGATTTTTGCTTTACAATTTTGACGTGTAAAATATAAGAGAAATGCATATATATTCTTGTATATCAGTCTTCAACTGAAGTGTTTTGTAAATGTCTTCTAATTTTCTTAAGTAATCGAAATAAAGCAGAAGATAAAATTTCAGTATTTAGTGTACTGCTTTTGTTCCTTGGCTTACAGCCCATTTAAGGGTCTGTCCATTCCAATTCTGGATAAGAATGTTTTATTATATATGTGTGTGTATATATATATTTATGTATATATTTAAAGAGATGTTTATAATATTTTGAGATTTTGAGTAGTAAGAGGTCTACTACAAGGTAATAATTCAAGTAATAATTCAATTTTTAAATAATGAATTTTCAATCTAATTGACTTATTCTCAATTATAGATGAAAAGCTTTCAGTGCTTTATCATTAAATAGATGCTGGTTATTTTTTCTTATTATATGCCTTTTATTTCTCTGAGTTTTCTTAGACTTTATTATAACTTTATTATTTGGACGTGCTTTCTCTGCATTAGTAGAAATGCTTGTGACCTTTTTCTTTTTTATTATATTAGCATAGTTAAAATTTCTTGACTTCATAATGTCGAACTGACCTTCAATACTTGGATAAATTTACTTGACTAGATTCTATTTGTCTCGCTTCATTAAGAATATTTAAATCTGTATTCAATAAAAATTAGTCTATTATTCTATTTTCTTACAACACCTTTAGCTTTGATATTAAGATAATAATGGTCTAATAATAAGCAAGAAAATGTTCTCGTAATCTTTTTTACTGAAAGTTTTCTTTGATAAGATTGAAATTATGTGTTTATTTAAAAGTTTGTCTTAATTTTATAATTTTATGAATTTTGGGTTAACTTTATGTAAAGATTTCTAATTGTACCTTTAATATCTTCATAAAATAATACACTGTTGGGAATTGCATTTAATCCTGTATAAGTTTTAGTAATGCAGACTTCAAAAAAGTTTCCCTTTCATGTGGGTAACAACACATGATATTAATAAGATAATAAGTAATATTAATAAGTTAAACTAATGGAATCCCTGATATATTTAAGACTAGTGATACCATTCTTTAGTACCTCTAGTCTTCTTTGATTATGGATGTAAATGCTGATACTTCATTTACTTTTGATTATTTTAATGTTTTATGCAACATATTCTTTATCTTTATAATTTATAGTGATATTTTCTTTCTCTTGGGGGGAAGGTTCTACATGCCTAGAGGATCGTTAATGATGCTAGTGATATACAAAATAAGTTCCTTACCTCCTGTACATTCTTCAGCTGCCATTATTTTTAATAAGGTCACTTGGTGTTTTTATTTAATTTTCTTAGTCTAAACCAGGTAGGCAGAAGGGGGCGGGGGTGGGAAGGGTGGTCCACAGGTCATAAAAGACTGTAAAATAGTGTGATCTGGCTCTGATACACTGACAGAACAAGTAGACACTTTCATCAGCTGTTCATGGCCCATTTACCTGTATTATATGACCCTTGGCAAAAATAGTTTTCCGAACTTTTCATGATTTATCAATATGTTTTGTCATTTCCTTTCAAAAGTTAGTAATTTAGTCAGATTATGCACAGCGGGTAGGGCGTTCACCTTACAAGCGGCCAACATGGCCGACCCGAGTTCGATTCCTCCGCCCCTCTCGGAGAGCCCGGCAAGCTACCGAGAGTATTCGATATGCCAGACACAGTAACAACAAAGTCTCCAATGGAGACATTACTGGGCCCGCTCGAGCAAATCGACGATCAACGGGAGGGCCTTTACCTTTACCTTTATCTGCTTTCTATTTTTTTAATTTTTGATCAACCCCTAGTAGAGCTCAGGATGCTACTTCTGTCTCAGTGCTCAGAGGATGCTCCTGGAAGTACTCAAACATAGAGTAGTACTTGTGATGAAACCAGACCTACCTCATAAAAATATGCATTCTAGCCCAATGCTTTTTCTGAAGTGATTTTCACATTTAATTTTATTCAGTGTTTCTTCTACTTACCTGGTTTTATAGTCTCTACTTTCATCTTCCGAATGCTTACATAATTGTTAAACATTTATACTTCACAATACACTTATTTTGTTAATAACTTCTCTCTAAACACACTATTCGTTATGTTTCCTATGCATTACGATTTTGTGTTTCAATGTCATTCAGTTCAACATATCTTCTAAAGACCTAGAAATTTCTTTTTTTGACTCATAAACTTTCTTCCAAGGACTTTTCCCTATTTCTGAATCACTTGGGATTCTGCTAAACTTTTTGTTAGATATTACATTTATAAATTAATTCTATTTTACTTGAATTTATTGAAATTTGTTTTATGAATCAGTATATAATTTACCTTAATGAGTGTTCATTTTTACTTGAAGAAATACTTAACATACTATCATTGAGTGTTATGATCTAAAATGTTAGGTCAATATAGTTAATAATATTCTTTAGATCTTATAGTTTTCTACTAAATTAATGGGAGATCTTTGATAATTGCTTCAGCTTTCTTGAAAATCTTTGAATTCTTTTAAAAATACACTTTAGGTCACTCCAAGGACCCAATCAGAAAAATACATGATACACTCCCTTATTTTGTTTAAAACACTTAACTTCATCATATCTGTACCTGTTACCCTTATGTTACAGTGAGAAATTTCAAGATTCAGAACTTGAACAGATTTAAGAGACTTTCAGTTAGCTCCATCCACACTAATTTTGCTTCTGTCAGGACGAGCTATAGTATTTTACCAGAAAATAAAGAAATAATGTAATTTGAATTCAAGAGATCTGAGTAGTAGTCATAGATAATCTTTCGCATTGCCCTTCTGGAAGATGTGAGAGATCCATCAGGATGTCGGAGGGCAGTCATATTGGTCTTGTAGTTGGTGAAGGACAGGCGGGCATTATGAATGCTTTTCCTGGCTTCTGCCACATCTACCAGCACTACTGCTCTTCTCTCTTTGAGGTCTTCCTTGATCGCATCTCTGCACTGTTTTGTGAGCTCAGAAGTTCGCTTGTGGTTGCCTGAGGCATGCACCAGAACACATTGGCAAATAAGCTCAAGAGTTTTCAAAGACAGGCGGTTTTTTTTTTTTTTTTGTGGCTATCTCTCTCTTGGCATTCCTCATACAATCATGGAGGTGCTGAACTAGTCGAATATATTCCTCATCAATGTTGTCAATGACACCATCTTCCTATGTTGCAGCAATAGTGCCAAAGAGCTCCCAGTTGATGATCGTTCTGGGAGTTCTCTTCTTAAACTTTGCAGCCCTTTCTCCCTGCTCTGTGAAGTAGAATTTTGCACGAAAAAGACGGTGGTCCAATCCCGTTTGGAATTTTGGAACAACAGAGACATCAGTCAGGCAAAACCATCCATTGAATATAATGTGGTCAATTTCATTGTGGAACCTTCCATTGGGAGACTCCCATATCCAACATTTAGATTCGGCCTTCTGGAACTCTGAGTTACCATGGATGGTCTTGGTCGACATGATGAACTCAAGCAGTCTGTCACCCTGTTCATTCCATTCTAGGCCATGGGTCCCGATGTGGAGTTCTTCGGCTGATCTTCTTGGTCCTATATTGGCTTTAAAATCACCCACAATGATCTTGTAGAAGGTGTAGTCTTCTTTATTGAACTTCTCCAGCTCCTTGTAGAACTTCTCAATTTCTCCTTCATCGTAATTGGATGTTGGTGCATAGACAACGAAAATAGAAACTGCCGGCAGTGAGCCAGATCTATGTAAGTGTAATCTTCTGATTCAGGTCGTTAGGCATTTGAATGAATCAGTGCTCATGACCAAGTTCATATTGACAAGGACACCGACGCCTCTGACTCCTCTTTTGTCTTATGTTTCTAGGAACAGTTCTTCTCCAGTGTCGAAAACAGTGTGATGTGATTGATGCCTTCTTGTCTCGGTTAGACCAATGATGTCGTACTTGATATTTCAGGCTTTTACCATCAGGTCCTCGATGGATGCATCCAATGCTAGCATACATGCATTGAAAGTACAGACAATCATTTTTGTCTTTCCTTGTTTTGGCAGCTTAGTTTGGTCTTGAAATTTTATCAGCCTCTTCTTCCTCATCTTCCTCAACGCTACTGTATTGGTGACACCTTCAGGGTCAGGGGAATGAGACCCATTGTAATTACTGGTTTTGGCATATAGAATACACAACAGATAGCTTGCCAGGCTCTGACGTGCGGGCAGAATACTCTTGGTAGCTTGCCAGGCTCTCTGAGAGGGATAGAGGCTTTTGGGGCAGCCTCTAATCGCCTTATAGCCACGTCCATCTTCCCACATACCGAATTCCGCAGGATGGATATGTCGTTCCCAACATTCTCCCTTCCAAATTCTAACACTCCATTTCATTGGTAAAGAAATGAACAGCACCTGGCCCAGACAAGGTCAGGCCTGAACACCTGACGAACCTGCCATCAGTACTCATCTATTCACTAGCTCAGCTCTTCACACGTTACCTGTCTAAAAGCAAGGTTCCGTCCCAGTGGAAAACCAGCAGAACTGTACTACTGTAAAAGAAGGGAGACATCCATGGCATTGGCAACTATCACCTGATCTGCCTGTTATCTGTCATCTACAAGCTGTTCACTCGAGTTATTGTGAATAGGATTGGCAGAACACTAGATAAAGGACAACCATGTGAGCAAGTTGGGTTCTGCAAAGGATTCAGCATGATCGACCATATCCACACAATAACCAAACTCACTGAGGTTTCTCAGAAGTTCAAGATGCTGCTCTGTTTAGCATTCATTGATTTAAAGAAGGTCTTCAATTCTTTTGAGACGGAAGCAGTCATTGAAGTTCTAGATAATCAGGGCATTCATACTCAATACATCAGGATCCTCTGTGAGCTGCATTACACATTCACTACCAGGATCTCACCATTCTACAAAGAATTGATCGTTGGTGTCAAGAGAGAGGTTCGACTGGGTGATACCATTTCACTGAAACTCTTCAGTGCCACCCTCGAGAACATCATGCGACGACTAGAATGGGAAGGAATGGGAGTGAAGATAGATGGTTGGCAATTACGCCACCTCCACTTTGCTGATGACATTGTTCTAATAACACCAAACGTTAGTCAAGCTGCACAAATGCTGGCCAACTTTGACCATGAGTGTGGAAATGTCGGACTCCAGCTGAATCTCACGAAGAGACTGTTTATGAGAAACAGTCTTGTTCCTGATGTTCCATTCGTTCTCAACAGAATGACCATCTCCAAATGCAACAGTTATGTGTATCTAGGTCGAGAACTCAACATGACGAATGACCTGGTACCTGAGTTGCACAGGAGTAAGAGAGCATCTTGGAACCCCTTTAAGAGCATCAAAGAAGTAGCTAAGAGGATGAAGAACCTCTGGCTCCAGGCACACCTCTTTGATTCCTCTGTTCTTCCTGCATTACATATGCCTCAGAGACCTGGGTCCCACGAAAGCAGGATGACAACGCTATTTGGGTCTCCCAGAGAGGAATTGAAAGAGCTATGCTTGGAGTATCATGCTTCACTCAAGTGAGAGAAAGAATTCGAAGTTCCAACCTCCTTCGATGATGAAGAATCAGAGATGCTGTCTCGTTTGTCAAAGCATTGAAAATCAGATGGTCTGGGTACATAATGCGATTTGGAGACCACCGCTGGGCTAGAGCAATTACCTACTGGATTCCATGGGACGTCAAAAGATTGCGTGGACGCCCACCTACAAGATGGTCAGACTTCTTCTTCAAGACCTTGAACAATCAGTTTGAGGCTCTTCGTGTTCCTGGAGCAAGCAGACGCCATTGGGCTACACTAAGGATGAATGGAAACGCTACTGGCTCGCGCTCAAGCAAATCGATGATAACGGGATGTCAAGTGATCAAGTAATCAAGTGAGTTTTTCATCACCTCTTATCACTTGTCTGTGGGTATGATCACTCTTCTTATTACTAATGAAGAAAAACTTTGGTTAACTATGTTCAGGTTCACTCTCAGATACTCAGTAGATAAAAAGCACAGAGAAAGAGATTACTGAGACAGTGCTGTTGTTAAGTCATGTATCTCACACTGAATGTGGTCTCCCATGCACCACCACCTACAAGATGGTCAGACTTCCTCGTCAAGACCCTGAACCAAGGTTTGATACTCTTCGTGTTCATGGAGCAAGCAGATGCCTCTGGGCTACGCTAGCTTGTGACAGAGATGGAGACATTACTGGCACCCACTTGAGCAAATCTATGAGCAACGGGATGACAAGTGATACAAGTCATAGGTATATAGATATAGAAGAGTATATAGATAGATATAGGTATAGATATAGGTATAGGTATAGATATAGGTGTAGATATAGATATAGATATAGATATAGATATAGATATAGATATAGATATAGATATAGGTAGTATAGCAGGTAGGGCATTTGCCTTGCAATTGGCCAACCCAAGTTAGATCCAGAACATGCTCTTTGGACCCCAATCTACCTAGGAGTGATTCCCAAGTGCAAAGCCAGAGAATCCCTGAGCACCAGTATCACTGGGAGTGGCCCCCAAACAAAAAACAAGTAAAATAAATATGGTTTTTAAATTTCAATACTTATTCATGATAAATAGCTTTTGGTCATAAATTTAAAGGTTTATTGATCTGATATAATTTATACAGCTATTTTCACTTTAATTGCAAAATGTGTTAAGAATTATTTGGTTAAAGTGATAGTGCAAAGTTTAGGATATGTGCCTTAAATGTGAACAACCTGGGTTCAATCCTCAGCACCTCTAATAGTTTTCAGCGCCCCACCAGGAGTGATTCTTGAGCCAGGGGTAAGCCCTGAGCACCATGAGTAATGTAAAAGTTAAAAAATTAGTGAATATTTATGAAAAATAGTCAGCCGATTTTAAGAAGTAAATGAGAGAGTATAGAGAAAGATAACCAAGATTATTTTCTTGCCCTCAAAATAAAGTGTACTTGGTTTACAATTTAATAAAAACTGATTTTGATACGTTTATTTAATTAATAAATTATATACTTATTTTAAAATTATAAAAGTATATACTTTTTCCCCCTACCCATGGTATGAAGAAATATAATGTAGGTAAGTCTAAGTGCAGTTTGTAATTAGTGCCATAGAATTTTGAAAGGGTTTGCTTTTATTATTTTGCACAATAGCATATTAGATATTTGGACTTTAATGAGCAACCTGCTTATTCTTAATTTATGGATGGTGAATCAGGTATAGAACATGCCAATGTCACAGACAACTGGACAGCAATGATAATGCAGATACAGCAAAGTAACTGATACTTAGACTTTAAATTATGAATAAACCATTTAGATGTTGGTATATGTTTAAAAAAATGTCTAGGCAAATTAGCACCTAGATATCATGATAGCAAATTTTAGAAAAATAATTTTTTGCCATATATCTGACTTGCTTTAAGCTTTAATGTACCCTGGGACTACCTCCTCTTAGTGGTATTATTATCCTTATTATTAAATATAGTTTTGACAAATTAATATTAAAATTATTTTGTGTACTCTGAAAAACAATTGGTGCTGAGCTTAAGTGGAATGAATCTATGAACTATTGACATGTAAGTGGTACGGAGCAGATTTAAAGTAAGGGAAAACACTGTCAAATGAATAGCAATCAAATCTGACTTTTCAGAAATTTCTACACTTTTTAAAATCTTCTAAGTAGATTCTGAATGTTTAAGACTTTAATGCATTCGCCAGGCATCAAAGGTCATTGAAAATGAAGAAGAACATTTTATGTCACATGTCTGCTTGCCATTTTATAAAATTTGTGACTTGATCTTTAGGAAAAGTAAAAACAAAGGAGCTTATCAAAGGTCAAATATATGAAATAAAAATACAAAACTCATAATTACTTTTGTAGATTAACATGTGATGGATGCAACAAAAGAAATATAATCATAAGGAAACGTGGTTTTCTTTTGAGTATCAGGAATATAATCTGATTTTTTTTGTTTTGGGAGCACACCTGACGGTGCTGAGATCTCTCCTGACTGTGTTCAGGGAGTTTTGTTGGCAATGCTTGAGAGACCATACGCAGTGCTTTAGATAGAAGAGGTGTTGACACGGAAAGTGCTTTACCTCCTCCTCTACTATATTCACAGACCCCAGGAATGTAACTTGAATAAAGAATTATCTGGCCAGACTGATAGTGCAAAGGTTAAGACAGTTGCTTTGAATGTTACTGACCTGGGTTCGAGCCTTAGGACCACTAACTATTCCCAGAACCCTTCCAAGAGTGATCCCTGAGCAGCAATAAGCCATGAGTACCACAAATATGGCCCAAAAGTTAAAAAAAAGAATTATCACATTACTGTTTGGATTTATATTTCTGTCACTGTAAGATGTTACTTAACTGTCAGAGACCTATTAATTTGGAACAGCAATTGAGGCATATTTTAAAAACATAGAGTTAGAAAGCACTTCTGGTAAAATGTTTTTATTTTATGCATGAAATAATACAGCTACACACAGATGAAATCACTTTCACAGGTCACAGTAATTTCTAGCTCTTGAGGCAAAGCAGGTACAAGATTTTTCTGAATTCAAATTCACTGATATGATAATTTTGCTATGTGTGTTTTTGCTATCTATGTATATAAATGCCACGGGTCCCATATACCTGGGTTCCTCTACCTGTTACTGAGATCTCCAAACCTTCTCAGATCGGGACTGAGCCTCCTCCACCCAGACTCCCCATTTTCCAGTAGCATGGCAGTCATACCACAAACTGTCCTTCCCCACCTCACCCCCCGCCCCACACATACGGGAGCCATGCAGTCTCATCAACAACCAAGATCCAGCGATTATAAAACAAAGCCCCTGGAAGAGTGACACACTGTTTCCTAGACCTCTTATCGTCTATCCCACTGATGTACTTAAAGAGCACACATGTGTTTGGTTTTAACAGACTTGCTTGTATTCTCTGTCCCTCTCAGAGAGCCCAGCAAGCTACCAAGAGTATCCCGCCAACACGCTACTTGTGGTGTATTCTATATGTGGTGTATTCTATATGCCAATGCACGCAGCCAACATGGCTGACCCGAGTTTGATTCCTCCGCCCCTCTCAGAGAGCCTGGCAAGCTACCGAGAGTATCTCGCCCACACGGCAGAGCCTGGCAAGCTCCCCGTGATGTGTTCGATATGCCAGACACAGTAACAACAAAGTCTCCAATGGAGACGTTACTGGGCCCGCTCGAGCAAATCGATGAACAACGGGAGGGCCTATATGCCAAAAGCAGTAACAATAACGGGTATCATTCCTGTGACCCTGAAAAAGCCTCCAATACAGCAGCATTGGGAAAGACGAGTAAAGAGAGGCTGCTAAAATCTGGTACAAATGAGATGTTACTGGCACCCACTCAAGTAAACCAATGAACAATGTGATGACAGTCATACGGTGATATAGTGATATATAAAAATAATACTACTTAACTTAGAGACAATAGCTTAAGACATAAAACGTTTAAATAGTTTGGAATAATCGAAGAGAAAGAATTTACAAGCCAAGTCCAGAAATAAATGCTTCAGTGATTACTTTAACAAATTTGATACTGACATTTTTAACCATACAGCTTGACCTTCCTGGGATGCAGACTTCTCATCTAAACACAAAGATTATTTTGAAGTTATCACTAAATTATAAACTCTAAGAATTCATGCCATCCTCTCGTCTTTACTGAAAGATATCATTAAAGCTTATGAATATGACCTTACAGTTCATATTCTATTTTAAATCTTTCAGAAAGTACTCTTTCATGAAGAATAAAGAATTCCTGCAATAATCTGTGAGGTAATTCCATTATATTTGTTTACATAATAAATTTTATTTTATTATTTATTTATTTATTTTCTTTTTTGGGTCACACCTGGCGATGCACAGGGGTTATTCCTGGCTCATGCACTCAGGAATTACTCCTGACGGTGCTCAGGGGACCATATGGGATGCTGGGAATCGAACCCAGGTTGGCCGCGTGCAAAGCAAACCCCCTACCCACTGTGCTATCACTCCAGCCCCAACATAATAAATTTCAATTTGAGACAATAATTATATTTTGATGATAAAATATAGATGATACAGTGAATATCTTTTACATTGAAAAAATTAATAAATAGAATTATATTATTTTTCATTAATGATAATATTTGTTACAATAAAATTAGTTAAATATTAGCTAATTGTTAGCTAGAATTAAAAATTATTAATATTTGTTACAATAAAGTTGTTACAATAAAATTTGTTAAATATACAAATACATTTAACAAATTTTGTATAAAATTTACACAAATGTTTAATGGGTAAAATTAAATTAAACCACTGAAAATATAGAAGCTATGTAAATCTATTTTTTGTTTTCACAAAGTTCTAATATATCTATAGCATTCATTAAATTTATTTATGTAATTTTCTTCAATATATTTAAACCACCCTGAAGTTTAGTTCTGCTTTTAAAAATCAAAAGACTGGGACTGGAGTGAAGGTACAGCCTGTAGGACACTTGCCTTGAAAGCATTCAGTCTGAGTCTTATTAATGGCACCCCAGGTGGTTTCTGAAGCCCTGCCAGGAGTGATTCCTGATTGCGGAGACAGGAGCACATTTTATAAGGCATTATTCCTTGAGAAATATGTGATCGAATCTGCAAGAATCAAAGAAAATTAACTTTTTTTTTGAGCCTTATACTCATGAACTTCACTTCTGTGCAATAATATTAAACAAAATCCATAATAAATATAGAAATAAACTATGGACAATATTGTGGCAATGTGATTAAAATCAGAAAACAACCCAGAAAACATATCATAAAGATAGTAGAAGAAATTAATCTTATTCTTGAGGAAGCATCAAACTGGAAAGTGATATAAAAGCAAAAGCAATCACTATCTTATTTTCTTTAGTCAAGTGATTATCTTCACTTACTCCTTTCTTATACAGTTAAAAGAGCCACAGTACTTTAGTGCTCATTTGCAGGCTATACAAAATAGTGCAATATAACAAATGAAAAACTCTGTGTTAATAATTTTAATTTATTGATAAATAATTAATGTTATTAAAATACATTTACTATAATATACTATCACTTATCACTTAATCTTAATCCCCGTTATTCATCGATTTATTCGAGCGGGTGCCAGTAATGTCTCCATTCATCCCGGTTGCGTGCTAGCGTAGCCCAATGGTATCTGTTCGTTCTAGGAATATGCAGAGCCTCAAACCGATCATTCAGGGTCTTGACGAAGAAGTCTGACCATCTTGTAGGTGGGCGTCCACGTGATCTTTTGATGTCCCGTGGAATCCAATCAGTAATGGCTCTAGTCCAGCGGTTGTCTGTAAACCTCATTACGTGTCCAACCCATATGATTTTTGATGTCTTGGCAAATGAGACAGCGTCCCTGATTCTTGAGCGTTGATGAAGATCAGAAGTCCGGATTCTATCTCTCATTTGAGTGAATCGTCATATTCCAAGCATAGCTCTTTCGATTCCTCTTTGAGAGACCCGAATAGCGTTCTCATCCTGTTTTCGTAGGGTCCAGGTCTCTGAGGCATATGTTAATGCAGGAAGAACAGTGGAATCAAAGAGATGTGCTCGTAGCTGGAGGTTCTTTGTCCTTTTAGTTATTTCTTCAACGTTCTTGAAGGCATTCCAAGCCGCTCTCTTCCTCCTGCGCAACTCAGGTGCCAGGTAATTCATCATGTTGATTTCTCGACCTAGGTATATATAACTGTTGCATTCGGAGATGGTGGTTCCATTGAGAGTGAATGGAGCATCAGGAACAAGGCTGTTTCTCATAAACATTGTCTTCGTAAGATTCAGCTGTAGTCCGACCTTTCCACACTCACGGTCAAAGTCGGCCAGCATTTGTGCCGCTTGGCTGATGTTTGGTGTTATTAGAACGATGTCATCAGCAAAGCGAAGGTGGTTTAGTTGCCGACCATCTATCTTCACTCCCATGCTTTCCCATTCCAGTCATCACATGATGTTCTCGAGGGTGGCACTGAAGAGTTTTGGTGAAATGGTATCACCCTGCCGAACCCCTCTCTTGATATGGATGATTACTTCTTTGTAGAATGGTGAGATCTTGGTAGTGAATCCGCAATAGAGCTCATGAAGGATCCTGATGTATTGAGTTTGTACGCCCTGATTGGCTAGGGCTTCCATGACCGCTTCCGTCTCAACAGAATCAAAGGCCTTCTTTAAATCAATGAACGTTAGACAGAACGGCATCTTGAACTCCCGAGAAACCTCAATGAGATTAGTAATCGTGTGGATATGGTCGATGGTACTGAATCCTTTTCGGAATCCGGCTTGTTCACATGGTTGTCCTTCACTAGTGTTCTGCTAATCCTATTCAGGATGACTCGAGTGAACAGTTTGTAGACGACAGACAATAGGCAGATTGGGCGATAGTTGCCAATGTCGTGGATGTCTCCCTTCTTGAACAGTAGTACGGTCCTGCTGGTTTTCCATTGGGATGGAACCTTGCATTCAGACAGGTAGCGTGTGAAGAGCCGAGCCAATGTATTGATGAGTACTGATGGTAAGTTCTTCAGGTGTTCAGGTCTGATCTTGTCTGGGCCAGGTGCTCTTTGCTTCTTTACTGACGAGATGGCATGTTGGATTTCAGAAGGGAGAACATTGGGAACGACATATCCATCATGTGGTATGTGGTATGTGGGCAAGTGGACATGGCTATTAAAGAGATCTGAGTAGAAGTCATGAATAATCTTCTCCATTGCCCTTCTGGAAGATGTGATAGATCCATCATGATGTCGGAGGGCAGTCATCTTGGTTTTGTAGTTGGTGAAGGACAGGCGGGCATTACGAATGTTTTTCCCAGCTTCTGCTGCATCTACCAGTACTGCTGCTCTCCTGTTTTTGAGGTCATCCTTGATGGCTTCTCTGCACTGTTTTGCCAGTTCGGATGTTCGCTTGTGGTTGCCTGAGGCATGTGCCAAGCCATGTTGGAGAATAAGTTCAAGAGTGTTCGAAGAAAGGCGGTTTTTTTGTGGTTATCTCTCTCTTGGCATTCCTCGCACAATCATGGAGGTGCTGAATCATTCGATCGTATTCCTCATCAATGTTGTCAATGACGGCATCTTCCCATGTTGTCGCAACAGAGCCAAAGAGTTGGTGGTCGTTCTGGGAGTCCTCTTCTTAAACCTTGCATTCTTTCCTCCTCGTTCTGTGAGGTAGAATTTTGCACGAAGAAGACGGTAGTCTGATCCCGTTTGGAATTTTGGGACAACAGCAACATCGGTTTGGCAAAACCGCCGATTGAATATGATGTGGTCTATTTCATTGTGGAACCGTCCATCGGGAGACTCCCATGTCAAACATTTAGATTCAGCCTTTTGGAACTGTGAGTTACCATGGAAGGTTTTGGTTGACATGATGAACTCAGACAGTCTGTCACCCTGTTCGTTCTCCAAGCCTGCACGGTTTGGGACTGGACCTGTCAGTAGCTAGACAGTTAAACCCTCCAACTGCTGTGTAACCCCAACAATGGCCAGGATCCAGAGATTATCACAACACGCTCCCGGGAGAGCACAAGGCAGAGTCTCCTACCCTGTGCCTGACTATCCTTGCCAGGGCCCAACAGCTGAAGACCTCCAGACCCCAGCCAAGGCCATACTGAGGCCACTTTCCACACACTTGGATAAGCCTCAGGCATAACAGAACTGGCAGAGAAAACCAGGTATGTGGGACCCGGGACTGAGATCTCCAAGCCTGCACGGTTTGGGACTGGACCTGTCAGTAGCTAGATAGTTACACCCTCCAACTGCCGTGTAACCCCAACAACAACTATATATATTAATATTCACTGTCACTGTCACTTGTTCATCCATTTGCTCGAGTGGGCCCAGTAACGTCTCCATTGTGACACTTGTTACTGTGTTTGGCATATCAAATACATCATAGGTAGCTTGCCAGACTTTGCCGTGCAGGCGAGATACTCTTGGTAGCTTGCCAGGCTCTCCGAGAGGGGTGGAGGAATTGAACTCGGGTTGGCCATGTTTGCTGTGTGCAAGGCGAATGCCCTGCCTGCTGTGCTATTGCTCCAGCCCATATTATTAATATTATATATATATATATATTTCAAGACAAACTCTCTTCAAATGAAATAATTTGACTGCATCATTTGTCACACAAACTTCATTGTAAAATCACTAGTACTTGGCATAGTTACCTGTGATTATTTATTGCTTCTGTTTCAAAGGAAAATTTATTTTTTTACATTTGTGAAAGAAGACTAATTTTCCCTTACAATTTTAGTGAATCTGTTTGTTGAATATTCTTATATTGATTTTAAATGTTAATAATAAACATCCATTATTTATCACTAATTTAAAATTATTATAACAGTGTTTCTTCATTTGTTATATTGCACTATTTTGTATTGTCTGCAAATAATTGCTAAAGTACGTGGCTCTTTTGACTGAGTAAGAAAGGAGGAAGTGAAGATACAATATTTAGAAGCCTGTAAGATCATAACAGAGTGACTAATTGTTATTAGGGGAAGGAGTTTTATAATCCAAATATTCTGGGATTAACAATCTTAAACTTGCTAAATAGTCTTATTAGGAGAATGAAGTAGATAATTCCAGTTATCTGGAGAGACAATCTTAAAACCCCTCTGAAAGGCAGCAGGGTGTTTGCCTTGCACTCAGCCAACATGGCCGACCCGAGTTCGATTCCTCCGCCCCTCTCGGAGAGCCCGGCAAGCTACTGAGAGTATTCGATATGCCAGACACAGTAACAATAAAGTCTCCAATGGAGACGTTACTGGGCCCGCTCGAGCAAATCGATGATCAACGGGAGGGCCTTTACTGTACTTACTTAATATAAAAAACCATTCTGAAGAACTGTGTAGGAAGAAGACCCAGACTCAGTGACAAATCAGATTATCCTCTATAAGATCTTATACTTTATGTAATATAAATAAATATTAATTTTTACATTAATATAAAACATTTTTACTTTATATATTTAAGTTGTGCCTGGCGCATTTTTTATTTTAAATGACAAAGCTTGGTTTATCTACCTTATTACATAGTCTTTATTAATATGGTCCTACTTTTCTCTTTTCTTTATATGTAAATTTAGACTGATTATTTGCTACTTTTCTTTCTAGTTTAGTGATGTGAACCTAATGTGAGAAAAATTCCCTCTTCATTTGCTTTCTTTTCTGCATCCCTTGGACTCTTGATTTCTTTTAATTTTCAATGTTTACAGGTTTTCCTTAAATTATCTTTTGATTTATTAAATCATCCAATTATTAAGAAGCACATTGCTTAATTTCCACATGTTTGAGACTTTTCTTAGTTTCTTCTGTTGATCTCTAGTATCATTAACACTGTGATCAGAAAAGATTCATAAATTATTTTAATCTTCACATATTCATTAAGATTGATTTTGTAATCTCTCCTCTCCTGGCTGGAGCCATAGCACAGTGGTAGGGCGTTTGCCTTGCATGTGGCTGACCCAGCAGACCTGGGTTCAATTCTTCTACCCCTCTCAGACAGCCCGGCAAGCTACAGAGAGTATCACCCGCATGGCAAAGCCTGACAAGCTCCCTGTGATGTATTCTATATGCCAAACACTGTAACAATAAGTCTCACAATGGAGAAGTTACTGGGCGCGCTCTAGCAAATCAATGAACAACTGGAGGACAGTGACAGTGACAGTGACAGAATGTTCTTATGTGTACTTAAGAAGAAGAAACTGTATTAATTTATCAGGATAATTTTTTGTATGTTATCTGTAAAATAGATGCCATTGACTGTTTTATTTATTATAAACATACTCCTATATTTGGTGCATCATTATTAAGGTCCAGCATATATTTTGATAGATTTATCCCTTCATCTTTATCTAGGATTTACATTCGATTAATACATTTCTTAGTAGAAAGTCTATTTTACTATTTTATCAGATAAAAGAATTTTTTTCTGCATTTTCATATTGAAACAGCTCATTCTATCTTTTCTTCCATGATTATTGTCTTTTTTAATATGATGTGAGACTTTTGCACACATAGTGCAGACAGAGAACTGTTTTTAATTCACTTACTCTGTGATTTTTTTGTAGGAGTACTGCTATTTATTCAGCCACTGATTAGCTGATTAAATTGGGCATGAACTCCATCTTACTTTTTTTCATAATTTTATTTATCTATTATTTTTTCTTCTTATATTTATTTATTGAATCACTGTGGGAAAAGTTACTAAGCTTTTAGGTTTAAGTCTTGGTCACACAATGATCAAACATCTCTCCCTTCACCAGTACTCATTTTTCACCACCAAGAACCCCAATATAACCCCCTTCCCACCCCTCCCAATGCCTGTGAGGTAAATGATTTCCACTTAACTATTCTCTACATTGATTACATTCATTATTTTGACAAAAGATGCACCATTATTGTTTAGAATTTACCCACCAACAATCAGAATTGCTGAAAAGGCATTGTGAAAAACTTCATTTTCTATAGCTGGTTATGAGAATCATAATCTCATATGGCCACAATAGCGGCCTCGTGATTTTGGATTTCTGCAAAGAGCCAGATAATGACAAGATTGATTTCTGTGCATCTGGTCTTATGGCTGTGCAGGAGAGCCACTTGTGGGGGGGGAACTCGTGACCTCAGTAGGGCGTGAAGGACGAGCTGGTACCGCCCCCCCCCCCTTCCCATGAGACTGCAGTTGCCCCGTCACTGCTGGCTCATACCTGGCTTTCCAATAAGCTCTGAGGTGGCGGGCACCTTGCTGCCGGGGGGGGTGGCTGGGGAAGGGGGAGGCGGAAGGGAGCAACACCCTTTCACTCCCATGGAGGCATGGCACCGTAGTTTAATGCTTGGTCCATCCACTTTTCTGCTGCAAGTTGCCGGGCTCTGGATTAAGTCCTTTTGCCTCTGGAGCCATGGCCATGCTGGAGAGCTGCTCGTGGGGGGTAACTTGTGACCTTGGTAGAGTATGAAGGATGAGTCGGTACCACCCCCTTTCCCATGAGACTGAAGTTGCCCTGTCACCACCAGCTCATACCTGGCTTTCCAAGAACTTCTGAGGTGTTGGCTACCTTGTATGCGGTCCAGATGCATTTCTGCCAAAAGCCACTGGGTTTCGAGACTTATTTCTGAGTTTCTTGGATTATCGCCATTAATTAGCTTGATTGGGAGCCAGAGAGGCCGTTTGTAGGCGGTGACTCGGGGTCTCACTGGTATGGGGAGGAAAGGGCTGGTTCCACCCCCATCTGGTGAGGCCCCGCGTGTCTCGTCACTGCAGGCCCAAACCTGACTGTTCAGTGGCCTCTGGAGGATGGTGGTCACTGGGCCGCCAAGGGGAACAGGCCAAGGCACGAAACCTATTCCCACCTGGAGTGACCCAGTGCCAATAACCTACTGCAGGAACAGGACACATTTCTGCCAAAAACCTCTGGGTTCCGAGATTCGTTTCTGAGTCTCTGGGATCATGGTCGTTAAGCAGTTTGATCA
The DNA here is from genome assembly GCF_029834395.1 of Sorex fumeus. Lineage (NCBI taxonomy): Eukaryota > Metazoa > Chordata > Mammalia > Eulipotyphla > Soricidae > Sorex > Sorex fumeus. The sequence continues at coordinate 53,849,630 of NW_026606063.1, forward strand.
AGAACCAGAAGGGCCATGCCTCCATTTATATAGCTGAGCTGGAGGTGGTTTGTGGGTATGTCTCCCACGTACCTAACTTATTCCGTTCAGTTTCTTGGTAAACTTTGCCCCAAGTTTTTGGGGCCTGGCCAAAGGCACAGCAGCAATATTGGGGTATCTGAAAGCCTGGTGGTGCCATCAGGCTGCTGATGCACTCGCCTCACAGGTACAAACTGACCTGCTGGCAGCACCATACCTCCACTCTGTGATTTTTTGGTTGGTAATATAATTTACCTTTTGAATTAATATTGAAATTTAGGGCTTACTTTCTGCAATTCTACCTTTTTTCATGGTTGCATTATATATAATTTATTTTTCATTTGTTTCTACTTATCTTTTAGTTGAGTGCTTATTATTTGGTGATAAAGTTTTCATTTTTCTACTAAAGGTGTTTGCCTCAGATTTTTGTTTTAGGACTATCATGAGACTTGCATCAGGTTATTTTGTGTGTCTAATATAAACTTCTTGTGCTGGTATTGTCTAGCTCCTTTTAAAACAGCATATTTAGTATTATTCTTTCTTCATACTTATGTTTTGTTAACTCATTTTATCCTTTCTAAAATAATTGGTGCTACTATTTATAAACGTGCTTAAAGGCTTAATGTTCTTTGAGTTTTATTTTCCTATATAAAAGTCCCTAGAAGCATTTCTTGTAATGCAAATCTGGTGGTGGTAAATTCAATTAAGTTTTATTTATTTGAGAATATCTTTATTTCTCCATCATATTTGTATGATAATTTTTAGGATACAGTAATGTAAATTTATCATTCCATTCTCTCCTAGTCATAGTGTTTCTGCTGAGAATTTTAATGGTAGTTTTATTGTGGTATTTTTTCTCTGTTACTTTATTTTATCTACTAAGTAGCCCTTAATAGTTTTTATCATTGACTTTAAATATCTTAACAATGATGTGTATGTATGTCATGCATTTTGAAATTTGGCTATATTTTCAAGCTTCTTGGGCTTCTGTGATTCTTTCTTTTGGTAAAAGAAATCCCCTGCTATTCTTTTTTTTTTTGGACCAGGCCTTCTGTTTTTTTCTCTTTTTCTTCACCTTCAGGCATATTCATTACACTGCTATTCTTTCTTCTAATTAAATCTGAGAGTTCTCAAAGGATTTTCACTTTTCTCAAATCTTATTTCTTTCTCCTCTTTGATTAGAATTATTGCTCAAATTTTATCTTTAATTTCACTTTTCATTTCCTTTGAAAGAATGATACTATTTGTTGTCTTTTACATGGAAGCTTTAATTTAATTAAGTAGAAAATATCTAGCATATTTATTTGTATAATTCTTATAGTTTCTATTTCTTTGGTAAAGATCTCTTTCTGCTTCTGTATTTCCTTTCCTTTCCTTCTTTTTTCTAACATTTCTTTCAGTTCAATTGATGTATTTTGTTTACTTTCTTCATATGAGTTACTTTATTTCTTTGTTTGCTAATCACCCCATTTCTATGTAATCCAACTTGATTTCTGAAGAGATTATTTTTCTCATCTACTTTACTATTTTTAGTCTTTTGAGACATATTTATTGTTTTCTGTGAGGTGGGGTTATTGCTCTTAGCTGAAAACTGGTATTTTTTTGTTGGTGGTATTGTTGTTTTGAGGTTTGTTATTTTTTTTTTTTTGCCACTAGTTGCTTAATTTGGTAAAAGATTTTCTTGGGTTCCCAATGAAGGATAAGGACTCAGTTTACCAAACTTGTTTTCGGCTCTCAACAGTCTCATTTCTAGGTGTTTTTATTTTTAATTTTCTGTTTTTTTGGTTTTTGGTTTTGTAGCTCAAGGTTCTGATATTTGCAGATACTCATTTGTGGTGGAGTAGCTAAAACCTCTGGCACATTTCTGCTAAAATCTCTGCGACTTTTGTCTACACTCAGTTACCACCTTAGTAGCCAAGGGGGATCCTTCTGTCCTCTTAAATATGAGGCTGCTAGTTCCACTGAGACTTAATCGTCCTTCATGTCAAGGCACTTTCTTTACTTGAATTGCAAGGCAACACAGCTGTGAACACGTGTTGCAGAATAATCCTGAAAAAGGAAGAGACAAAGAAACACACACAGAAGAACAAGAACAAGACAAAAACTGAATTTATTTAGCACCAGTAACAACAAGTCTCACAATGGAGAACTTACTGGGCCCGCTCAGTGCTACAGTGCTACTAGACCAGTGTTACAGTCTCCAAAGACCTGCCCCGCGGTTCAGGTTATATTTATACAGGGTTCATGCCTAGACTAGGGAATGGTATGCACTCGTGGCTGGGTAAGGGAGTTGGCAGAGCTACACATGACAAGGTGATACAGTACACAAACATGTCAGAGTGATAGTGTACAAAACTACAGTAAAAGCAGGACTGGGAGTCAGGCTTCCCCTGACAGTGTTAATGAGCAAAAAGTAGGGGCAGGACAGATCAGCTTTCTCAGGAATCAGATTTCCCTTCATTAAAAGTTTACTACCAAATTGGCTACAGGATCAGGCTTCCTTTCACAGAATGGCTAGAAAATACAGCTGGAGGCTCTGAATTGGAAGCAATGTTAACTGAATGGAAGGGAGAGAATCATTTTTAAGATTATGTCTAACCAAATCACCAGCATCTAGAGACTAATCATAGCTTCTAGGCTTGGATGACCAAGTCGTCATTGTTTCTTCCCAGGCTTCCACTGGCTTCCTGTAGTGTGTGTTGTTGTTGTTGTTTGTTTTGTTTTATTTTTTTGGTGGGGAGGGGGGAGGATGAGGTGGGGTGGGGTGAAGGGAGAAGGTGCACGACCAGATTCCTGTCCCACCTCTGTTTGGTTTGATATTGCCACCTCGGCAACTTACAGCTGTTTGTGTAGGTAGCAACAGAAGCTCTCTATAGTGCAAATTGCGTATTTTATATCCATGTGAGTCTAGCCCTGATCACAGAGTTTTGCACCTGAATGTTTTTGAAACACTTATCTTAATAGTACAACATTTAAGTTATATGTTGTTGTTGTTTAATGTAGAGTCATGTTAGAGAAAGCACTGTAACAAAGAACCCAATGAAAGTGGTAAAATTAAGTTCTAAAGGTAATTTTCTATTTTTATTTCAATAATAAATTATGGTAGTATTGATTCTCATGGTCATTCACATACTCTGGCAGTCCCTACTTGCTGCTACTGAAACATTTTCTCTTAAAGTTAATCACTTTTAGTGCTGGATTTCCATTGAATTATATCACCAACCAAATGATTGACATCATTGAAATTCTACTGTGTGTAACTGAAGATAGCAAATATTTTAACACCTGAATATTAATATTAATATAAATTTCTAGTGATGTTCATACATCAAAGAAAGTAATTTCAATAGCTCATATATTTAATTTAGATGATTCTAAGAATAGTGCAGTAACTTTTTTCTATTCTCTGATGTAGAACATTTTTTGAATGTGATGATTTGCAGTACACATATGTGTGTGTGCATGCACCATATCCACATGTAGCAATTAAATTAGGACCCTTTATTTTAAAAACTGGCAATGATTAATTAAACAGAACAAAATTTCAAAATGTATTAATTGCAGGTAGTTTCCACCAGTACTTCTTGATGAGTGCTAACATTAACTTACACCAACGAACAACTAAATTCTTAGGAGGAAAGCTCTTCAAAAATAACAAATGCAAGTCATTTTGTATTATGAAGTGAAATGATTTAGAATGATGGCAGGGCTCTGAGAAAAAATAGTAACTGACAATCACCTTCCCTGACAAAATTAATTAAAAACACCTTTCATCTTCTAGGTAGTCTTTTAATCTTTTGAATTTTCATTGAAGGAGAAAAAGATGAAATTCAATGAATTTCAATTTAGTTTTTAAAAGCATTGCTATATTCATGCTCAAGATTCACCCATGTGTTTTAGGAGATGACTGGCTTCAACCATCACGTATAACTTTATGATCAATTTTGTTTAAACTATTTATGATGTGAGCCCTGGATGCCATATAAACTCATTAACTGACATGGTCCAGAGATTCACAAATAGGTCTCAGAAGAGAGTAACATGTGGCACAGATGCCTCATCACTCCGTGCCATTCTCACTTTACTCAAGGCACCTCAGATGGGGATACATGAGCCAAAGACCTGCTCCAACAGAACCCTGGAAGCCGAAAACCTCCAGAACCCAATCGCCACCATACCCACAACAGGCTTAGGACAAGCGCCTCATAAATGAGAGTGGATCTGCTCAAAAACCCAGGTATGTGGGTTTTGTGACTGAAATCTCTAGGATCCCACAGAATCTGGAATGGGAGCTCTTCCCTGACCCCATCTCCCTGTTCTTCTAGGTGCCTAGCAGTCATGCCCATGAAATCTCTCTGGGCACCATATAAGTTCATTAATGGTCATGATCAAGAGACTCACAAACAAATCTTGAGAGAGAAACATGCCATAGAGATTCCTCCAGACCCCAAAATAGCCATCCAGTTAAAAATTTAACTTCAGCTCTACACTCTATTAACATTTTTAAAATTCCAGGAGCATCCCATAGTTTATGTCACTGATATACCAAGAGTACCACATCATATTTGATGAGTTTTAAAGTAGAAGGCAACTGATCTTGACCAAATTATGTATACATATTAGCACACAGGCTCAACCTGTAACAAAATGATAGTGATCTCATACAGAGGCTTAATGACTCCAAGATGAAATATAACAATTTTCACGCACTTTCCTCTAAAGAAAGCTTTTTGGATCACTTTTAGCATATTATTCATAATAAGCAACACAAAATAAATTATTTAGCATCTGTCTTTGGGACAACCTTGGGTGGTAGTGAAAAAAATTGAAAGAATGGTAGTCTGAAGGTGTAATGGTGGTGGGAAAGTGTAATGGTGGTAGGATTGGTATTGGAGTATTGAATGTAAAAGATAATTGTGAACAGCTTTATAAAAATAAAATTTAAAAAGTTGTACATGATGTAAGGTAAAGGTTCAGTTATTTAATTAAACCATTATTTTATTAATGGTTATTTAGTTGCACCCTTACCAATTTTATTCCAAAATTATTTTTTCCCAATGAGTTTCTGTAGAACGATAAACACATTTGTTTATGAATTCTCAATTCTATTTTTGTTGATCTTTTGTTTATTTATGTATCATCTCTAGGCCATCTTAATTAATTTTGATTTATAGTAAATATTAACATTAAAAAATGTGAAACATCCTATTTTTCAAGATTGTTTTGACAATTCCGAGTAGTCTTTCTTTTGCTGAAATCCATAAGCCTGAGAGAGAGGACAGAGGAATAGGGCTCTTGAATAGAAGTTTTCTTTTTCTTCCAATAATTTTTGGCACCACTTCAAAAAACAAAAACTAATTGTGTTTTTAAATATATTTTTGTTAGTTTTCTAGAGATGATATCTACGAAGTTCCTCAAGTGGTTATAGCTTAATTTTTTTACTCAGACACCATGATTTACAAAGTTGTTCATTAGTATTTCTAGGGAGAAAGTGATGAAGAAATTCTGAAATGATGAATGTATTCTAATTTCAAGGGGAAATTTAGAATTGTATTATTTTTTCTCTGGTATAAGTTTAAGGGTTCTTATCAGTTTTGTGTTTCTGTCATTTCAGATGCATCAAGTTTTGAAACTGTGTTCTCCAGTTTACTCTGAAAGATACTAAACATATTTACTTTTAAATAATGCATAATAAATGATTTGTGCCTAAACATGTAAAGTTATTCATGTTGAGTTTTAGACAATGTTCCATCACCAATCCCACTACCAGTGTCAAATTCCCTCTACCAGTCTTCTCAGGTTTTCTGTCCTTACCACAGCCTGCCATCTCAACCCTCACCTTTTAAAGTTTGGTTTTTAAGTTTAGGTTTCATGATTTTGATGTTGTTGACTCTGTGGTTTGGATATTTAGCTCTATCATTCTTTAATGACTGTACTACACTACAAGAAGGGAGACATCCATGACATTGGCAACTATTGTCCGATCTGCCTATTTTCTGTCATCTACAAGTTGTTCACTCGCGTTATCCTGAATAGGATAGGCAGAACACTAGATAAAGGACAACCATGCGAGCAAGCCGGGTTCTGCAAAGGATTCAGCATGATCGACCATATCCACACGATAACCAAACTTATCGAGGTTTCTCGGGAGTTCAAGATGCTACTCTGTCTAACCTTCATTCATTTAAAGAAGGCCTTTGATTCTGTTGAGACGGAAGCGGTCATTGAAGCCCTAGCCAACCAGGGCATTCAAACTCAATACATCAAGATCCTCCATGAGCTGTATTGCGGATTCACTACCAGGATCTCACCATTCTACAAAGAAGTAATCATTGATGTCAAGAGAGGAGTTCGTCAGGGTGATACCATTTCACCGAAACTCTTCAGTGCCACCCTCGAGAACATCATGCGACGACTGGAATGGGAAGGAATGGGAGTGAAGATAGATGGTTGGCAACTACACCACCTCCTCTTTGCTGATGACATTGTTTTAATAACACCAAACATTTTTGGCCAAGCGGCACAAATGCTGGCCAACTTCAACCGTGAGTGTGGAAAGGTCAGAACACAGCTGAATCTTATGAAGACAATGTTTATGAGAAACAGTCTCATTCCTGATGCCCCATTCTCTCTCAATGGGACTACCATCTTTGAATGCAACAGCTCTGTGTACCTAGGTCGAGAAGTCAACATGACAAATGACCTGGCACCCGAGCTGAGCAGGAGGAAGAGAGCGGCCTGGAATGCCTTCAAGAGATTCGAAGAAATAGCTAAGAGGACGAAGAACCTCTGGCTCCGGGCACATCTCTTTGATTCCACTGTTCTTCCTGCATTAACATACGCCTCAGAGACCTGGGCCCTACGAAAACAGGATGAGAACGCTATTCTGGTCTCCCAAAGAGGAATTGAAAGAGCTATACTGGACCCGCTCAAGGAAATCAATGAACAACGGGAGGACAGTGACAGTGACAGTGATGCTTGGAATATCACATTTCACTCAAATGAGAGAGAGAATCCAGAGTTCTGACCTCTGTCGACGATCAAGAATCAGGGACGCTGTCTCGTTTGCCAAGGTGTCAAAAATCAGATGGGCTGGTCATGTAATGAGATTTAGAGATGACCGCTGGACTGGAGCTGTTACCAACTGGATTCCACAGGATGTCAAAAGACCGCGAGGCCGCCCACCTACTAGATGGTCAGACTTCTTCATCAAGATCATGAACAATCGTTTTGAAGCTCTTCGTGTTCCCAGAGTGAACAGACACCATTGGGTTACACTAGCACGTGACAGGGACAAATGGAGACATTACTGGTGCCCGCTTGAGCAACTCGATGATTAACGGGAAGTCAAGTGATCAAGTGATCATTCTCTAATACCATCAATATAACTTAACCCTAGCACCTGTTACTTCTCATCTGTCCCTTCCTGCCTCAACCCTTCTACTAGCTCTCTTCTATTCCCTATACTTTGAACCATGGCTGATCTAGGTAGCCCCATTTTAAACCATTGCCTTTCCTCATTTCCTTGTAGCACTGTAGCACTGTCCTCCGGTTGTTCATGGATTTGCTAGAGCAGGCACAAGAAATGTCTCAAAACAAATTGTGAAACTTGTTGTTACTGTTTTTGGCATATTGAATACATCATGGCTAGCTTGCCAGGCTTTGCCATGGGGTGAGATACTCTCAGTAGCTTGCCGGACTCTCCAAGAGGGGTGAAGGAATCAAACCTGGGTCAGTTGCATGCAAGGCAAACGCTTATCTGCTGTGCTATCACTCCAGCCCTCCTCATCTATTTACTCTAAATAAATACAGACTTTAAACAGTGTTACAGAAATTGAAGAGAAAGATACCAGATATTTAAGACTTCCAACTGGTTGTCTCACAAAACCCCAGTTACATAGAGTAAATATATATATATATAATATATATATAATATAAGTATATATAATATATAATATATATATATACAATCTAAGTGGTTAATGTACGAAACAGTGTTTATAGGCATAAACAATTAGATAGCAGCAACAGCTTTTGGGGGGAGTACAATATATAAACATGGTCACTTTATAGGTGAACAATGACAAGACAGCAGATGGCCAAGAGAAGAAGCATTTTCAACATGAATAGTGAAGAACAGATTGCCCTGACTGACATCACAGATGGACAGTGAAAAATAGTAAGGAGATCAGCAAGAAGACAGAAGTGCCAAGGAGGAAGGAGGACAATGCTTTGATTGCATTGTCTCAATCATGGAGGTTCCTATTTCTGTGGTTACTGACGATTACATTGAAGACTCAGCCCACAGAAATGCCCTCACGTGAGCTGCAAAATGAGTTGAAGACCTCTGGTGGTTGGCATGCTAATTTTACATGCAGTCCACAAAAACTTAAAGCTAGTTAAATCTGTTCTATCAGTGTTATATAAGCATATATCATTTCTGGACAACATGTCCAGAAACACCATTTTCTATTTCTAGAAAGTCAAAGGAAATCTAGGGGCAACTTTAATGTTTTCTATTTGAAGATAAAACATATTTATTTGCAGGCATGCATTTATCCTGGAAAGATAATTTTTTCAGTAGATTTATTTTCTATAGTACTGTACAAGTATTGTACAACACTGTACAAGTCATTATACAATTACAATTGTCCAATACAATACTGCTGTACAATACAATTGTACAAGTATTGTACAATAATTATACAATACAATTTTACAAGTCAGTATTTTAGTGTTTTAATGAGTTACACAGAATTCATAGACTGAAAGTGAGCTTAGTCATGTTTATATATTATATATATGGACATTAAAACTTTTAAATTTTATTATTTCTTTTCTGAGCTAGATTACTTTTAATGGAATTCTAAGGGATCCAACACAGGGACTCATGGGATGCTTGTGCTTCTACCACTAAGCTGCATGTCCTAAATTAACCTAAGTTAACAAACATTTTAGATATCCTCAAATAATAACATAATTTTCAATTAGAAAAAAGTTATATGAAAACTTATTTCGTGCAAAGAGTTCTTCCATAAAATGCATGAAACTGCCAATTTGTGAAATGTAAGAAAAACTAGAAACCCAAATAAAAGTGTCATAAAGTTTAAATTACTTGCTTGTGTCTCATACTTTAAGAGCTGTTTTTCTACATTAGTTATGGCAGAAGTTATTGATTATATTTAGCATATAAATTAGTATTATGATGACTTTTCTTTTTTAAACATGAAAGCTCTTAAGCAATTTTTTCTTCAGGAATTTTTTTTAAGTTATGGAAGTATTAATCAAAATATGCAACAAATCAAAATTTTTAAATGATAATTTTATTGTAGATATCATCTTTGATCTAGAAGACTAATCTTGAGAAGGGAAATGAGATTTTGGAAGTTATATTTTTATTATATAAAACATATTAGAACATTATTTATTAGCTATTTAAAATTCTTAACGTGCCTCAGTCTGGTTTGTCAAAACTAATATAATTTTCCTTAGAAAACAAATGTGTTTTTGTATGAGGTCTCTCATATAAAATGCGTTAGAAAATATGGAAATAATATCTATGATAGATACATTATATAAAATAAAAAGATGTTAGTGATTTGAGATTTCTTATTTAAATACAACTTCTTTTTCTTGTTTTAAAGATATACATAGTATTAGATTACTCTAAAATTATTGCTAGTATTGTTTGGGAATATATGATGCCATAGATTTTAGAAGATTTGCATAATTACTCAAATATTTCTAAAGTCAGGAATAGAATATTATTAAAACTGAAATACTGCATTTAAAGGAATAACTAGTCTTTGAAGTGCCATTTCATTAATAGGGGATTACCTTGATAGAAAATAATTTGTGATAATAACTGTGAATAACTTCTGTTAATCACAGTGGTTAAAAGGGTGAGAAACAGGTAGAAAACTTTTGAATGTGTTTGTTTTGAGATGTTTATATAATGTAAGGATGGTTAATACTTAGTAGTCAAGTGAGAAATATAGGACAGAATTCAAAGTTGCAATCTGACTAAAGGCTAAATTTGATTTTTTTCAAATTATGGATATTAAATATATCCAGATTGTATTAGACTTGATAATTTGGAGAGTCCTTCATAAAACCTAAGAAAGAGCAGAACATACTATGCTTAATGATCTCCATTAGAATCTGGCTAAAAATATCAATTATATTAAAATGTCAGGAAGAAACTAGGGTAATATTAAACAATAAACATTAGTCTGAAGAAAAGGGGAATACAGAAGATCAATGAGTTCAAAGATGTGGAACAGCATAGCAAATGTACAGAAGGGTAGAAGAGACTGTGTTACAAAATAAGATTAATCATTCTACATTTGTGATTTTACACAACTGTGTCAAGCCACAGAAATTTTCTGCCTATTCATAAAAATGTTATATGCCACTTATACATGATTTTTATGCCATAATAAATATTAATGTTACAAGGGAGACACTGCATAATATTGTAAATAATTATTTTAATTTTTGTCATAAGTCTATTAAATATTTCTCCTAGTTTCTTTCACCTATATCACAGTTATAAAAATTTATAAATCATCCCTTCTAGGTCTCTTGGAGAGCCCAGCAAGCTACTGAGAGTATGTTGCCTGCATGGCAAAGCCTGGAAAACTTCCCGTGACGTATTTGATATGCCAAACACAATAGCAACAAGTCTCACAATGGAGATGTTACTGGGCCCACTCGAACAAATCGATGAACAACGGGAGGACACTGCTTCAGTGCCCTTCTAGGTTGTTCTAATACGCCAAGTTGTCCCAACTGTATTGATGAAATACAGTCAAGGCAGTCTAAGATGTTGAAATGCCTTTTTTTATTGGTATACAAAGGATTAAAAATTTCCAATTGAATAAATTTTGGAAAAGCAAATGTAAAATAACTTGGGCTTATAAAACCAGAATTTACAATTATCTGTGAATAGTCAAAAACAAATCATAGAACCATTTTGATTACAAATCCACAGTAATTCTAATGGTTACAGAGTCTCTTCCTCACTCCCCCCCGGTGAGATTACAGTTGTTAAAGCATACGCATCCCCACCTCCCATATATGCCTCATCTCCTCCCAAGACAATGTGTTCACACCGAAGTTACATCATACACACCTGGCACATCTTTTCTTTCACAAAGCTTAGAAAGCTATCTCCTTTTGGCTGAGTTCAGCAACTGCCTTTCCTTTTCAATAAGCCCCTTTTCCCTAGGGCCTAGATTCTCCAAGTCTTCCTCTTGGACAGGTTGCCTCCTTCTAAGTCTAAGAGCCAGGCAGGAGGTCTAAGTGCCAGGCAGGAGGCCCTACTCTACTGGGAGGGTGGAGGCCAGCCACTTAGGCCAGCTCTTACCCTTTGGTACCCACTGGGCTCCAAGCTGTTTAGAACTTTAGCGTTCACACACAGGACAGTGCTCTCTCACCCTCGTCCTCACTGTTTTGCCAGTTTCCTCTGCCTTTTCATGACCATGATGCCAACAAGGTCTCTGGTCATTCATTGGTTTTCCTGTCTTGTTTCACCTTTCACTGATAACCAAGTGACTATAACCGTCACTGCAGTGCTTTTTTTTTTTTTTTGGCCTCTTCACCATCTTTAACTATCACAATGTATATGAATCTCTTCTAGGAGCTGGAAATCTAAGTCGAGAGTGCCCCCCTCGTGGAAGTTTCTCTCATCATCGTGGCACCCTGCGAGCACCTCATCGACCTCCTCCTCATCACCCTGGAGTGGTTCTGGAGCAACACACCATTTGGTGGGGACATAGATTCCTATAAGGAGGCATCTTAGGCCATAAGAAACACTTAGGAATCACAGGCATCTGAATTTGTGCAACAGATAACAATGAGATTTCTCATTTTAAAATTCTGTAATTTTACAATTTACTGAATTGGATATTGAACAGGCTAGTATTATTTTTCTGCTGTTATGAAAATACAATTAGAATGTTCAATTCAACTCTAGTGAAAAAAGTTCTGATTGATTTTCTCTGAAACGCTTCACAATCTAAACTTATTAGCAAGAATGGGGTTTAATAAGAAAACGTGCTAAATTTCAGCAGTAAAATGATGAGCGAAAAGAAATATTCTTGCTACATAGGTCTGGAACGATAGCACAATGGGTAAGGCGTTTGCCTTGCATGCAGCTGACCCAGGTTCGATTCCTCCGCCCCTCTTGGAGAGTCTGGCAAACTGCCAAGAGTATCCCATCCGCTCCGCAAAGCCTGGCAAACTACCGATGACATATTCGATATGACAAAAACAGTAACAAGTCTCACAATGGAGATATTATTGGGTCCTCTAGAGCAAATAGATGAACAAAGGGAGGACAGTGCTACAATGCCGTGCTACATAGAAAACCTCACCCCAAGATTACATCTTAATTCAGCCAAGTAAGTGAACATACCTTGACGGAAGTGAAAGTTCAATACAACTGTAGTGACTCTCAAGTTTAATGTTAAAATTAAATATAAATCTTAAAATATGTAAAAATCTCTTATTACCATCAACTATGCAAATTCACTCAAAATGAAGGGGCCATGTGTATTTCAGTAGCATGCTGAACAGAAAAGTATTATCAAATAAAAAAAAAACTATTGCTTTAGATAACTTGTTTTATTCAAGCATTATTTTAACTACAGATAACTAGAATTAAGTAAAAGTGAAATTCTCATTTTAACAAAGAGAAACACCACCATATATTCTTCAGAGGACTACTTATAACCTAACTTCTCCAGTTCATTGTATTGATGTTGACATAACCTTGACATAACAAGATTTACAGGAAGTTGTAATTCCCCCACATTAGATGAATGAGATATAATTTTTACAATGTGTGTTGGATGACATAAGGTGTTAAAAAAAAAGAAGTAGTTTGTGACTTTCCAAGAAAGTGAATTATTACACACCCCAAAGAGGAAATGAATTGGTTTATCTTAATTCATCCAAATACCAACATACTCTTAAATCCTTCAAGTTACATAGGCTTCCAGTTACAATCTATTATCACTGACATTATCATCTCACTTTTGTTTCTTCTTACTGACTAAAACTATTCATAATGAGTGTATTAATTTTTTAAAAAAGTGTGTACTAGTACTATAATTTTTGGGAAAAAACTGTTATCTTTACAAATAACATTTCATTAAAACAAAATCTTCTAAAAATTTATGCTGAGGTATTAAAGAGTTATACTGAAATAAATTCTTTTAAAAGACTGTATAAAACAATCACTGTATAATGGCTTAATTTAAAATATTTCTAAAAAGTGAATTTCCAAAATTATGTTGAAAAAGTTGAAAAAAAATTATATTATTAGTTACAGAATAGGATTCAGACATGTGTTTGTACTTACAGAGAGAACTCTGTACTCATTTCTTGATCTTCTATTATAAGTAGATTGTAAAAAAAATGAATCGTGCAAGTTTGTTTTTCCTAAGACAAGAATTTTATACAAAATAAAAGAATAGTTTAGTTAAGATTACCCTGTGAGGTCCTTCTAGGTTTGTAATTCACTCTTAGGCAGCATCAAGACCTAAAATAAATACATTAATAAGTAATGCCAGCGTGACAAGGACAAAGAAGGTTGACAAAAAAATCTATGACTGATATGCAGAGACAGCTCTCTAGAGCAGTTAAACTATTTTAAGTCAAGTATGTCCTGAGAAATTTTACTCAGACTCATTGAACATGAACAATTTATTTGACAAAGTGCCAGGTAAACTTTAAAATCACATTTATGATAATTAAAATATCATTTCAACTTCATTATTTTTAAAGAATTTGCAGTTAGCATAGGTAGAGAAAAAACATTTCTAACATTTAACACATAGCTGATTTGCATTATATTATTTAATATTTTAGAAGATATATGAGTTCATAACTATATGAATACTTTTGGCTTGTTTCTGTACTAAAATGTTTTTTCCTGATGTACTTATCTAATTTTTTTCTTGCGCTTTTTGATTACATACTCCAAGTTGAAAGTGGTGATATCTTTCCTAATGAATCACTATTTCAAAAGCAGACCAAGCAGTTATGAAAAGGGAGAGGTAAAAATAATTGGATAGCATTCCTTCAGGCTTGATAGCTTTGAATTTACTTTTCCCTCAAGTGACTTAAATTGGCAGATGGGAAAGTTGTTTTTGAAACATTTTATAAAATAAAAGCATTTCTAAGAGTTGCTTTTAGTTACTTGGAAGTATTTGTTTCTAAAGGAAATAATTTTTCAGTCTTGTTTACTGAGTCCTTAGCTCATTTTATAGGACATAAAAAGTTTCAATAGTAGTTACTGCAGAAACCTTTTAAGAGTGCCATCTAAATAGGAGCTAGTTAACATTATTGATACAATACTTAACTATATGGCATGCCCTGATTTAAGCACTTGACAAACAGGAATGCATCTAATCATTGTAACAACCTTAGGATAAATCTTCTTAGTTACATTTAAAAAATAAGGATAAAATGTTATGGATAGGTTGAATGAGTTGCCCAAAATTATAGTGGAATAGTCAACACCAAAGATCACTGCAGGAATTTAAGACAGCTAATACATACCATCATTTTTTTTTACATTTCTAATTGGAAATAAAGTGATAAATACTGGAATCAAGTGAGTGAACATAAACAACAACAAAAATCTTGTTACTTATAATGCCTAGTTTTGCAAGTATTTTTAAAATAAATATGGACTCCTCAAAAAAAACTAAATTGAACGTCTATATGATCCAGCTATTCCATTTATGGACATCTACCCCAAGTATTCAACAACTAAATTTAGAAAAACATCTGCACTCCTTTATTCATTGCAGTACTATAGAAAATAGCTAAAATTTGGAAACAATCTAATTATTCAAGATCATATATCTGGATAAAGATACTGTAGACCATAAGCCCAATGTAATACAACTCAGCTCTAAAAATTAAAAAATCATGATAAGGAGCTGGAGTGATAGCACAGTGGATAGGGCATTTGCCTTGCACGTGGCCGACCCAGGTTCGATTCCCAGCTTCCCATATGGTCCCTCAAGCACCACCAGGAGTAATTCCTGAGTACATGAGCCAGGAGTAACCCCTGTGCATTGCTGAGAGTGACCCAAAAAGCAAAAATAATAATAATAATAATAATGATAGTTTCTGCACATAGATTGAGCTAGAGAGTATCATTATGAGTGACTTCATTTAGGAAAAGGACAGACACAGAATGATCTCTCTTCTATACTGAATATGAAGGGACAGAATAAAGGAAAGATAAATGTCCTAAGGCAACAAAAACAGAACATTGTTTTCAGTAGGAGGCTTACCATGATATGGTGAGGGTTGGTGAGGGACCCCGAGACAAAAGAGAAGGAAAGTGCACACCTGCATGAAGGGATTGGTGCTGGAATAATTAATGTATAAAATCCAAATAATAGTTTGTAAACCATGGTGCCCACATTTTTTCAATGTTTATAAACTAAATAGAGTTGCTAATATTTTAACACTCAATTAGATACATCTTTAGGTAGGCCCCTATTCCTAGAAGTTTATAATAATCAGTACTTTCCAGAGTCAAATGTCTGCAAAACTGCCATAAAAGAGAAGAAATGAATGTATATTCTCTAGAGGATTTTTAAAAAGATGAAAGAACATTGGAAAGAGGTGAGATCATAAACACAATACAGTTTTCCTGTGTTTGTCTCTTATTTCTGTGAAAAATATCAGAATTTTAGTGGCTTAAAATATTATGCAATTTATTATTTTACAGTTCTGGAGCTAAGTACCTCTAAATTTGAGGTTTTGCAGAATCTTATTTTTTTGTTTTATTTTCTTTTTAATATTATTTGAATCACCATGAGATAGTTACAAGCTTTCATGTTTGGGTTACAATCACACAGTGATCAAACACCCATCTCTCCACCAGTGTACATTCCCCACCACCAATATCCCCGGTATAACCTCTTTCCCACTCTCCCCCTGCCTCCATGACAGACAGGATTCCCCATAATCTCTCTCTACTTTGGGGCATTATGGTTTGCAATACAGACCCTGAGAGGTCATCATGTTTGGTCCTTTATCTACTTTCTGCACACATCTCCCATTCTGACCGATTCCTCCAGCCATCTTTTTCTTAGTGATCCCTTCTCTAGTACAGCTGCCTTTTCCCCTTTGCTCATTAGGCAAGCTTCCAGAGCAGTCTATCTGTCCTGTGCATCTACTATCATTAGGTGTCAGCCTCATGTTATGTTGTTTTATACTCCACAAATGTGTGTAGTCCTTCTATGTCTGTCCCTCTATTTCTGACTCATTTCTCTTAGCATGATACTCTCCATGTCTATACATTTATAGGCAAAATTCATAACTTCATCTCTCCTGACAGCTGCATTGTATTTCATTGTGTAGATGTACCAAAGTTTCATCTATTTTAGGGCACTTGGTTGTTTCCAGATTTTGGCTACTGTGAACAGTGCTGCAATGAACATATAGGTACAAATGTTATTTCTACTGTGCTTTTTGAATTCTCGGGATATATTCTCAGAAGTGGTATAGCGGGGTCATATGGAAGCTCATTTCTAGTTTTACAAGGACTGTCCATATTGTTTTCCAGAAAGGTTGGACTAGTGGACATTCCTACCAAAAGTGAAAGAATGTCCCATTTTCCCACACCCACGCCAACACTGGTTAATTTTGTTCTTTTGAATGTGTGCCAGTCTCTTTGGTGTGAGATGATATCTCAGTGTTGTTATGATTTGCATCGACCTGATGGCTAGCGATGTGGGGCATTTTTTTCATGTGCCTTTTGGCCATTTGTATTTCTTTTCTGAGGAACTCTCTGTTCATTTCTTCTCCCCATTTTTTGATGGGGTTGGAGGTTTTTTTCTTGTACAATTCTACTAGTGTCTTGTATATTCTGAATATTAATTCCTTATCAGATGGGTATTGGGTAAATATCCTTTACCATTCTGTGGGATCTTTCTGTATTTTAGTCACTGTTTCTTTTGAAGTACAGAAGCTTCTAAGTTTTATGTAGTCCCTTTTGTTTATGTTTGCTTCCACTTGCATGGTCAGTGCTGTTTCATCCTTAAAGATGTTTTTAGTTTCAATGTCATGGAGAGTTCTGCCTACATTTTCCTCTATGTACCTTATGAATTCATTTCTGATATTGAGGTCTTGAATCCACTCTGATTTGACTTTTGTGCCTGGCATTAGACAGAGGTCAGAATTCATTTTTTTATAGATAGCTATCCAGTTTTCCCAGCACCACTTGTTGAAGAGACTTTCCTTGTTCCACTTAAAATTTCATGCTTCTTTGTCAAAGATTAAGTGATAATATATTTGGAAGTCTGTGACAGAATATTCAAGTCTGTTCCATTGGTCTGCAGGTCTATTTCTAGCCCAGTACCATGTTGTCTTAATTACTACTTCTTTGTATTACCGTTTGAAGTTGAAGAGGGTGATGACATCTATCGTCTTTTCCCCAAGGATTGTTTTAGCTATTCGTGGGGTTTTTTTGTCCCATATGAATTTCAGGAATATTTTACCTATTTCGTTGAAAAACATTATGGATATCCTGATAGGGACCATCTTGAATTTATATAATTCAAGATGGACAATATTGCCATTTTGATAATGTTAATCCTCACTATCCATGAGGAGGGTATGTATCCATTTCCTAATGTCCTCTTATTTCTTGAAGTAGTGTTTTTTTAAGTTTTATTAGTGGAACACCACGAGGTATAGTTGTAGACTTACAAATTCTTGTGCATGGTTTCCAGTTAGACAATGATCAAACACCCATCTCTCCACCAGTGACCATTCTCCACCACCAATGATCTCAGTATCCCTCTCACTCCCCATCCTCCCCATCCCATCCTGTCTTTGTGGCACAGCACTCCCTTTTGTTCACTCTCTCCTTTTGGGTGCTGTGGTTTGCAAAAGAGGCACTGAGTGGCAATCATGTTTGGTCTAAAGTCTACTTTAAGCATGCATCTCTCATCCTGGGAGGATTATCCCAATCCTCACAACACCCTTTACTTGGTGCTTGCTTCTCTATCTGAGCTACCGTTTCAGCTAACATGTGCAGCTGGCCTCCAAGCCATGGAGTGAATCTCCTGATACTTATCTCGGCTATTATTGGGTGTGCATCTCCTATTTTGTTACTTTATATTTCCCAGATGAATGCAATCTTTCTATTTCTGTACCTCTCATTCTGACTCATTTCACTTAACATGATACTTTCCATGTAGTACCGCTTGTATATACATTTCATAACTTCATCTTTTCTAACATCTGCATAGTATTCCATTGTGTAGATGTATCAAAGTTTCTTTAACTAGCCATCTGTTCTCGAGCTACAGGGTTTTTTTTTCCCAGATTTTGGCTATTGTGAACAGTGCAGCAATGAACATAGAAGTGCAGATGTCATTTTGACTGTACTTTTTTGCGTCTCTGGGATATATTCCCAGGAGTGGTATTGCTGGGTAAAATGGGAGCTCAATTTCTAGTTGTTTGAGAATCGTCCATACTGTTTTCCACAAGGGCTGAACCAGTCGGCATTCCCACCAACAGTGAAGGAGAGTCCCTTTCTCACCGTATCCATGCCAACACAGGTTGCTTTTGTTCTTTTGGATGTGGGCCAGTCTCTGTGGAGTGAGATGATATCTCATTGTTTTGATCTGCATCTTCCTGATGATTAGTGATATAGAACATTTTCTCATGTGACTTTTAGCCATTCAGATTTCTTCTTTGGGAAAGTTTCTGTCATTTCATTACCCCATTTTTTTGATGGGGTTAGGTGTTTTCTTCTTGTGGAGTTCAACCAGTGCTTTGTATATCCTTGATATCAACCACTTATCAGATGGGTATTTGGTATATGTTCTTTCCCATTCTGTAGATTGTCTTTGTATTCTGGTCACTGTATCTTTTGAGGTGCAGAAACGTCTTAATTTAAGATAGTTCCATTTGTTTATCTCTCTTTCCACTTGGTTGGTCAGTGGAATGTCATCTTTGAAGATAACATTAGCCTCAATATGAAGGAGGGTTTTGCAATATTATCTTCAATGTACCTTATGGACTTTGGCCTGATGTTAGATATTTAATCCACTTTTAGCTTACTTTTGTGCATGGTGTTAGGTGGAGGTCTAAGCTCATTTTCTTGCATGAGTTTGTCCAGTTTGCAAGCACCATTTGTTGAAGAGGATTTCCTTGTTCCACTTCACATTTCTTGCTCCCTTATTAAAGATTACGTGTTCATGCATTTGGGGTTGTGTGTATGGATATTCCAACCTATTTCATTGCTCTGCGGCCCTGGCTTCGTTCCAGTACCATGCTGTTTTAATTATTACCGGTTTGTAGTAGAGTTTGAGGTTGGGGAGGGTAATGCCTCCCCCTGTCTTTTTCCCAAGAATTGCTTTAGCTATTCGTGGGCATTTGTTTTTCCATATGAATTTCAGGAAAGCTTGATCAATTTCCTTGAAGAATTTCATGGGTATCGCATTGAATCTGTATAATGCTTTCAGGAATATTGCCATTTTGATTATGTGGATTCTTTCTATACATGAGCAGGGGATGTGTTTCCATTTTCTCGTGTCCTCTTTTATTTCATGGAGTAGCGTTTTGTAGTTTTCATTGTAGAGATCCTTTACCTCTTTAGTTAGGCTGATTCTGAGGTATTTGATTTTCTGGCGCATAATTGTGAATGGGATTGTTTTTTCATGTCACTTTCCTCTCTCTCATTATTTGCATGTAGGAAGGCCATGGATTTTGGGCCATTAATTTTATAGTCTTCGACTTTCCTGTACAAGTCTATTGTTTCTAGGAGTTTCTTGGTAGAGGATTTAGGATTCTCAAGATATAGTATCATATCACCTGTGAATAGTGAGAGCTTGATTTCTTCCTTTCCTATCTGAATGCCTTTAATGTCTTTTTCTTGCCTAATGCAAGTACTTCCAGTACTATATTGAACAGAAGTGTTGATAGTGGGCATCCTTGTCTTGTTCCTGATCTTAGAGAGGAAAGGCCCTTAGTTTTTTCTCACTGAGGATAATGCTTGCCATGGGTTTGTTGTAGATCACTTTGACTATCTTGAGGAAAGTAACTTCAAAACCCATTTTGGTGAGAGTTTTCATCAAAAATGGGTGCTAGATCTTGTCAACAGCTTTCTCTGCATCTATTGATAAGATTATATGGTTTTTATCTTTACTTTTGTTGATATGATGGATTATGTTGATTGATTTCCGAATGTTAAACCACCCTTTCCTCTCTGGGATGAATTCCACTTGGTCATGGTGTATGATCTTTTTGATGAGTTGTTGGATTCCATTTGATAATATTTTGTTGAGGTTCTTCGCATCCGTGTTCATCAGAGCTATTGGCCTAGAGTTTTCTTTGTTGTTATCTTTGTTTGCTTTTGTTATAGGGAGACATGTGCCTCATAGAAGATGTTTGGGAGAGTTTCTGTTCTTTCAATTTCCTGGAAAAGCTTGAGGAGAACTGGCAACAGGTCTACTTTAAATGTTTGGAAGAATTCACTAGTGAATCCATCTGGGCCTGGCCTTTTGTTTTGGGAAGACCTTTGATTACAGTTTCAATTTCCTTGATATAAATGGCTCTATTCAGGTATCCCAAGTCTTCTTGGTTCAATCTTGGGAGATTATAGGAATCCAGGAATTTATTCATTTCTTCTAGATTCTCTTGTTTCATGGCATACATACTCTTAAAGTAGTCTCTGATACTCTTTTGAATTTCATTGGTTTCTATTGTTTTGTCCCCTTTTTCATTTCTTATTCGGTTTATTAGGGGTCTCTATCTTTCTTTTTTAGTCTTGATAGTGGTTTATCAGTCTTGTTTCTTTTCTCAAAGAACCAGCTCTTGATATCATTAACCTTTCGGATTGTTTTTTGGGTTTCCATGTCATTAATTTCTGTTCTAAGTTTTATTATTTCTTTCTTTCGGTGAAGTTTTGGTTCCTATTGTTGATCTTTTTCTAAGATCTTGAGCTCTGAGGTTAGGTTATCTATGTAGGCCCTTTCTTCGTTCCTTAGGAATGCTTGCAAAGCTATAAATTGTCCTCTTAACATGGCTTTAGCTGCGTCCCATAGGTTCTGGTAGCCAGTGTCTTCATTCTCTTGTGTTTTCAGGTATCTTTTGATTTCATCCTTGACTTTCCTTCGGACCCACTCATTGTTCAACATTGAGTTGTTTAATTTCCAGGTATTTGATTTGTTTCTTGGTGTCTTTGTATGATTTGCTTCTTTCTTTACTGCATTGTGGTCTGAAAAGATTGTTGACACTACTTCTATCCTCCTGATTCTATTGAGGTATGTTTTATGGCCTAGCATGTGGTCTATTTTGGAAAAAGTTCCATGTGCACTGGAAAAGAATGTGTATTCTTTCTTTTCGGGATGTAAAGCCCTGTATAGGTCTTAGCCCTCTCTCTTCTATTTCTTCCTTCAAGACCAATGTTTTCTTCCTGAGTTTTGTTCTTGTTGATCTATCCAGAAGTAATTAGGTGATGTTGAAGTCTCTGACCACTATTGTGTTGCTAGCAATGTCTTCCTTAAAATCTGTTAGCAGTTGTTTTAAGTAGTTAGCTGGTCCCTCATTAGGTGCACTTAAAATTGTGATTTCTTCCTTTTATACATATCCCTTGATAAATAGAAAATGGCCTTCGCTGTCCCTTCTAATCTTTTTCAACCTGAAATCTATTATGTCAGATAGTGGTGTGGCCACCCCCCAGTCTTTTTGAGAGAGCTGTTTGCTTGCAGAATTGTTTTCCATCATTTAACTTTGAATCTGTGTTTATCTGACTGTTCAGATGAGTTTATTGTAAACAGCAGAATGTTGTTTTCAGTTTCTGGATCTATTTTGCCACTCTGTGTCCCTTGATTGGTGCATTTAGACTGTTGACAGTCAGAGAGATTATTGTCATGGGGTTTGTGCCATCTTTCTCTGGGTTAGTTGAGCTTACAAGTGTTTTCCTTCTTATCTTACAGGAGCCACTTTAGTCATTCTTTTAGGTTTGGTTTTGAGTCTATGAAGTTCCCGAGCTGTTCTTTATCTACAAAATGGTGTATAATTCCATCAAGTTTGAGTGAGAGTTTAGCTGGATAAAGTATTCTTGTTGAGGAGTTAATTTCATTGAGTTTTTTCACTATATCCCACCATTGCCTTCCAGCTTGGAGGGTTTCCTCTTATAGGTCTGCTGTAAGTTTAAGGGGTGCTCTTTTGTATGCAATTTCCTCCTTTGACCTTGCTGCTTGCAGTATTGTGTCTTGGTGCACAGCATCCATCATTCTGACTATGGTATGCTTTGGAGTGTTTTTATTTGGGTCTCTTTTAGCTGGCACCCTTCTGACTCCTTGGATCTGTATGTTTGCATTCTTTAACTCTGGGAACTTTTCAGCAATAATTTCTTTGACAGTGGCCTTTTCATTGGGGTTGCCTCCCTGTCCCGTTGATTCTAATGTTGTTCCTCTTGGCGTCATCCCATAGATCTCTGATTTGCCTTAGAGTTATTTTGAGGTCTGTTCCCATTGTTTGTTGTTCCCTATGTGATTTCTGTTGTTCATCCTCAAGCTCACTGATCCTGTCTTCAGCTGTAGTCTCTCTACTGCTGAGAGCACCCAGTGAGTTTTTAATTTCATCTACCGAATCTTTTATTTGTGACATTTCTTTTTGTAGCTTTCTTATTTCTGCTCTCATTTCTTTCTATATTTTCTCAGTTATTTGTTCCACTGTTTTTTTCATTTCTTCCTTCAATTTTCTGGATGTATCCTCCATTGATTCTTTGAGTTCCTTGAACATCCTCGGCATTTCATCATGGAATTCTTTTCGGAGAGCTCACATTGTGGATAATTTCTGTTGAGGATTCGGGACTCTTTTCTTCGTCCTCTCCTCGTAGTTGAGATTTGCACTATTTCTTTATGCTGTTGTGGTTGTATAGAGGTAAAACCTTGAAGTCCACTAGCACTGTTCCCTCTTATTGTGGGAAAAGATTCTGAATAAGGTTGTTCGATAGTGGTCACCCTTCTCCCCTTCTAGAATATGTCTTTCTCAGACATGATTCTGTGGCTTATGATATGCAATGAGTGAAGTGTTGGAGGAGGTGCTCTTTTATATTAGGCTTTTACAGCTTATGTGGTACACTGTTTTTCTGTTGGAATGGGAGTAGGCCGATGGATTATTGTCCTATTTTGTTTGAGGCAGCCAGAACATTTTCCACAGAATTAGGTGATGAAGGGTGGGATGTGATTTGAGAGTGCTAGGAGTGGGAACTATAACTGCGACTGCCACACAGAAGGCCACATCCACTTTGGGGAGGCCACGTCCCTATAGTCGAGGCCACGCCCCCAGTCAGTCTAGATGCTAGTCCACAGACCTGTTGGGGGGGACCGGTGACTAGCTGGGCTGGCGCTTGCTGAGGAAGTGGAGGCAGGTGCCCCAGGCTGGGGTCCCAGCAGCAGCTGGCATTCAGGGGTGCGGGTCTGGGTGGGGAGGGGGCCCCATGCTGGTACAGACCTGTGAGGGGTTGGCGGCGACTAGCTGGGCTGGTGCTCCCCGGAGAACTTGGAATAGTGTTTTGTAATTTTCCTTGTTTAGGTCCTTCACCTCTTCAGTTAAGCTGATTCTGAGGAATTGATTTTCTGAGGTAGTATTGTGAACAGGATTTTTTTTTAATGTCTCTTTCTTCTCTTTTGTTATTTGTATCTAAGAAAGTCATGGACTTTCGGAAGTTGATTTTGTAGTCTGCCACCTTACTAAACTGACCTATTGTTTCTAGAAGCTTTTCCATAGAATCTTTAGAGTTTTCTAAGTATAGTATCATATCATCTGCAAATAGTGATAGTTTGACCTCTTCCTTTCTTATCTGTATTCCCTTGATACCTTTCTCTTGCCTAACTGCAATGGCCAGGACTTCCAGTACTGTATTGAATAAGAGTGGCGAGAATTTCACTCTTGGAGGCTCCAGTAGAGAATACATATTCCCACCCAGTTTAGCTTCTACAAGCCATTTGCATACCTTGTCTCAAGGGGCAAGGAATTTCCTCCATCTTCAAACCACTACCTTTATTATTAACACATCTTCTTCCTTGTTCTTCTTACCTTGCTTTTATAAGGACCATTGTGATTATTAAACATTGAATTTCCTATATTATCCAGGATAGGTTGTCATTATCAAAACTCTGAATTAAAAAAAATACCTGAAAATTGTCTTTGGACATAAAGACAACCTATTTACTGGTTCCTAAAATTCTAACTGGAGTCCAAGATGTCTAACACATCTCACCAAGTTCACCACTGGAAAGAAGTGAATAAAAAGGAAAGATTGAGATTGTTACCCAAAGAGTTGCTTTATTTAAGTGATACTTTATTGTCCTCCATTCAACATTCTTCAGTTCATGGCTTATTTCTCAGGGACATTTACCATTAAACTAATCCTCATTCAAAATCTCTCTCAGAACATAAGTATATTTATTTTTTCATTCATCTGTCAACATATACGCTGCTTTTACATCTTGGCTATTGTAAATAATGATCTAATGAACATAGGATAAAGGTACTTCTTGATAGTAATTCAATGTCATTTGTTTTGTTTTGTTTTGTTTTTTTGGGGGGTCACACCTGCTGGCACTTAGGGATTAACCCAGAAATCACTCCTTGTGGTGCTCAGGGGACCATATGAGATGCCAGCACCCAGGTTAGGCATGTGCCACGCAGGTGCCTCCCCCTTGTGCTATCTCTCCAGCCCTAATTTAATGTCATTAGAATGTGTAGTTATAAGTCGAACTAGATCTTTTATGGAAGTTTTATTTTTAATTTTTAAATAAATTTCTACACTGTTTTCCATAGTGGTTACACGAATTTACACTGCCATCAAAGTAGCACAAGTATCCTCCTTTCTCCACATTCTCACAATAATTTTTGTTTCATTCTAATAGGATTGGGGTGACATTTTATTTTGGTTTGTATTTATATGATTATTTATAATGCTTATTTAAGTAGTAGTATGTTAACTTTTTCTAATGGTTTTTGTCACGTTTTGTCAGTATTTCTCTTATTCTTTGAGTTGCTTCTTTTCATTTAGTCGACTGTTTTATTTTTCTTTTGAATTTTTGAATTTTGGAGTCACACCCAGCAGTGCTCATGCCTTATTCCTTGTTCTGCACTTAAGACTAAGTTCCTGGTAGGGTTTTGGGACCATATGTGGTGCTAGGACTCTAACCAAATTGGTCCTTGCAAGGTAAGAGCTCTGCCCACTGTACAGCAATCTCTCTGGTCCCAGCTGTTTCTTTAGTTGTGCAGAAATTTTTGAGATATTTCCTCACTTGCTTGTTTTTGGTTTTTTGACATTTACATTTATATATTAAATGAAATGAGCCCATAACTAAATGAAAAAAATCTTGATTTGTTATTTTTTTCAAAATACTACTTGATGGGCGTTTTTATCAATATTGTTTATCTCAAAATTAATGTCAAGGAAAATTTTTCTTATATTATTTTCTAGGAGTTTTTATACTTTTGTGTCTTATTTTTAAGTCTCTATTATTTTTCAAATTAGTATTTCTGAAAGGTACATAAAAGGACTGTAATGCAGTTTTTCTTGGCATATGAATATCCAAATAAAATAATTTAAATATAGCAGCTCAAATTAAGACTAAGAAACCTATCAAAACTAAGAAACCTAGGGGTATGGTGCCACCAACAGATCAACCTGTACCTTTGGGGCAAGTGCATCAGCAGACTGATGGTGCCTTTAAGACTTCCAGGTACCCCAAAATTGTTGCTGTGCTTTTGGCCAGACCCCAACAGTTGGGGCCAAGTTTACCAAGAAATTTAATGGCCAAAAGTTAGGTATATGGAAGATACACCCACAAACCACCCTCGACTCAGCTTTATAAACTTATTTATTATCCTTATCCCTGGTCTGCTTAGATTGGGACTGGGCCTCCTCCCCGCAGGCCCCCAGTTTTCCAGTAGCTTGGCAGTCACACCCACAAACTGCCCCTGGTGCCATGTAATCTCATTAATGGCCAAGACCCAGAGACTATAAACTAAGGCTCCTAGAAGATAGCGCCACAGAATGTCCTGACCCCTCTAAAATGTAAAGATTATTTTATGATATGTAGCTCTCCATCGTATACTCTGTGTGTGTGTGTGTGTGTATTTTCCATAACAGCAAATCAGCATTTATTAGCAATTATTCATATGTTTGATGCTACTGCATCACCAACAGATCGACTTTAGGGAGAAATATACAAATTGTATATATATATAGAGGAACAACACATTTTTTTCAAGTTGGCAGCATAGATTCTACATTTCAGACTAGTTACACTACAATGAGAAATCTGTTAAGGGCTATTACTCCTGGTCAGGAGTACCATGAGCAGCACATAAAAGGATGCTATTCCAACTTTACAAATTGAACTCAATATTTTCTCTATAAATATCATTGTAGATTTTTTTCGAGGGCTAATTACTTTATTTAAAAATTTTTAAAATGAACCATCTGTTTTATTTTGGTCTCATGTGTGAAAAAGTGAAATAATATTGATTTTAATTTTATTTTCTTGGTGTTCTTAGGGCTTTCTCCTGGCTGTCTACTCACAGATCTCTCATGGTGGTATCAGGGAACTGTTCATATACAATGCTGAGGTTGATCTGGGGACAGCTATGTGCAATGCAATAGCTTTGCCGCTGTATTATATCTTAGGTCCATTTTGTTTAAGTTCTTAAGTCTTGATTTTATGTGTCAAATCATTTATTACTAATTAGGTGGGCAACTTAATCACTAGATATACAAATGCAATCATAAAATAAATAAAATATTTTTAATTTATTTTATTACTATGAAAAATTGAAGACCATGTATACAAAAATATTTGAAATTCATAAAGATGTATCTTAATATTAAAATGGTTCTTTATACTGATTCATAATTAAATTGAAGAAATTTTGTAATCAAGTAATATTTCATCTAAGTGTGGATGATTAAGACAACAAATGTGATAAAGATTTAGTCTCTCATGTCAGTTACTCAGGCTGATCTCTTACCACTAATATCCCATTTTCAGTGGTTATATTTACTTAACCAGTTCTTATCTTTTCACTTAATCACTTAACTTCCCGTTAGTCGTCGATTTGCTTGAGCGGGCGCCAGTAACGTCTCCATTTGTCCCTGTTGCGTGCTAGTGTAGCCCAATGGCATCTGTTCGCTCCGGGAACATGAAGGGCCTCAAACCGATCGTTCGTGATCTTGACGAAGAAGTCTGACCATCTGGAAGGTGGGCGGCCACGCGGTCTTTTGACATCCCGTGGAATCCAGTCAGTAACAGCTCTAGTCCAGCGGTCGTCTTTAAATCTCATTACGTGACAAGCCCATCTGATTTTCGACACCTTGGCAAATGAGACAGCGTCCCTGTCTCATTTTACAATTTATTTTATTTTATAATCTATTTATAATTTATAAATTATTTATAATTTATTTTATAATTTATTCATTTTATAATTTATTAAATCATAATTTTTGTTTTTAATTTGTTCATCCTAATATTCTTTTGCCAGTTTTCTACTTATAAAATGCAAGCTAAACAAATAGTTATTGTCTGAGCTTAATTTTCTGCTCACTTTAAAATTCTTTTTCTCGATTCTTCAAACATATTATTCACTTTCACTCCCAATGGAATAGTCATTTGAAGTATACAAGTATTTATAAAAGTTATTATTTCTGTAAAACAGTACTCAATAAATTAAGATGTGTTAGGTTGGAAAGGTTAGTGAGGACTGGAAGGGAGATGAGTAGCAGAAGTAAAAGACAAATGTAGAAAATCAGAAAAAATAAAAGGCATGGTTTGGAAGATGTTTTGAGAGAAGAGGTGATTAAGGTGGTTGCTAGGGGTTGGGGCGGCGGAGGGGGAGACAGAGTTGCAAGGACATTACACTTATTGTGTCCATACAAAATAACCAATATTAAGAAGTAGAATTAAGATATTAATTAAGATGTTAATTTGTTAATTAAGTTACTGGACTAAGGAAAGGAGAAAACCCCCTAAGTGGCATTTTGCCCTTGAGCTTGATCCCTGGCTGCAGGCAATCAGGAAGGACTTTCATATGTTGATTGTGCTACCTGACTTGGATGTGTGGTTGCTACTTTCAAGGGGGGTGTTGGAGTTGGACAGAGATTAGGGAGAGACCAAGCAGTGAGTGGGAGCATGGAGAAATGAGCAAAGGAGACAGGAGGAGATGAGAATGAGGGGCTTAGTGAGACTGGAACAAGTACGTGGGGACAATGAAATAAAAGGCAACCGATCACCAACCAGCGTGGCCCTCGTTTCCTCCTTCGTCCACCCATGGCATCAGCCACCCTGGGTGGGGGAACAGCCCAAGACCACTGAACGCAGGCGCTGAGAGAGAGCAGTGTGTTACTAGTCGCATGGTGTTTACACCGCCATATACATGGCTAGACTTAAACTATGCAACAAAAAATAGTCCTGATACTCTTGGGTCTTCTTAGAGTGGTGTCAGCAGCCTCCTCCCACCCCCATAATTTCACAAGTCACACTTACATCCCACAGCTGCCGTGTATCCATTCACGCAACAGCCCTGCTCTTCAGATCCACAAACTAAATCTTCTAGGAGATGCAAGCCAAGCAGTGAGAATTCACAGAAACACCAGTCTTAGGGTGTAAACTCTGATGCACCCTTTGGAAGGGGTAGTGGTCTGAGTTACCACTATGCCAAAGTCTGGCAGCCGCGCCCACAACCCACTGTTGCTGCCATCCCAATGGCCCCACTATAGTTAGAGAACAAGGGAAAATCAGGATTCTGATGTGGTAGTCGACGCTTTTCAGCTTTATTGATGAAAATATTTTATGACAATTATGGAAAACTTATATAATAGGATGGTTGGAGACAATGGATCTGATTTTGAAATGTAGGGCTTTAATCTTTAAGAATTATAAAACTAGAGCTACACAGCAAACAGATGTAAATGCAAGATGAATTCATGAAATTGGGTGGAGGGACAGATTTAAACTTTTGAAAATGTGATAGAAGATGTCAGAGAAGTACATTGTGGGAGAGGGTGAATTAGTAGGCAATCTAAATTTTAGTATGAAGCAAGCAAAATTTCAAATAAAATAATTAAAATATCTTTTAGAGCAGCAGTTCTCTCCTGTTTGGAGAAGTTACTGCACTGCAGGACACTGTAGCCAGTAGCTCAAATTATAAAATAAAACCACATCTGTTCCCATTGTGACAAAATCTGCTAAAATAGTCTTTGGTTGGAGTAAGTTAAAAATATTAAAATGCCATCAAACTGTGTTTTTGTTGTTGTTGTTGTTTGTTTGTTCTTATTATTTATTTATTTTTTACAATTAAGTATCACAGAAGCATGGTTGGGACTAGAAGATCCCTTATCTCCCCTTACAACGAGTATGGCCTTAACTCTGCTTTATTTATTTTTTTTGTTTCTAGTTTGCTTTCCCAGAAGACTGGTTGCAGAGATGAAAGGAGAGGTTGCTTCCAAACATGACCTTGTTGGCTACTATGAATATCTGAGTTTCTGAGAGGATGGGGGGAATGGAAGATTTATCTCAATTATGAGAATTAAAGTAGAAGAGGAGGAAACAAGAGGAAGTGAGGCAGACACAGATAGGAAGTGCCTAGAAGTTGAACACCACTCTTGTGAATACTCCCACTATTACTTTTTATTGATCCAATAAAAAGGATCAATATTTTATTTTTAAAATATTTTACAAAAGTTCCTCTCTGCTATAATCATAAATCTACAGATGCCTTGCCACTGAGGCCTGTCATCTCAAAGTTTTATATTATAGTAAGAAATTGCATTTATAGAATTTGGTATAAGCAATAGAAAAGACCAATATTGGAGAGAGCAGAAAAGAATGATTGCATAAACAATCTTTCCACAATAAAAGTCAAGATGAATAGCTATTCCTGCTTCAGGCTCTTTGTATTACCTGCCCTCTTCCACTTTTCTTCTTAGTCTGTTTTATGTCTTAGAATTTTATGTTTCCAACTAAATAGAAATAATATTTTGGGACTGTGAGCATGACTCAGCAGTAAAGCATATGCCTTGTATGAGTGATGCCATGAGTTTGAATCCCAGTGTGACCCCAAGTGGTGAGCATTGTTGATATGTTGTTGTGATCCTGTCAAAATGGGTGCAATCCCACACACCACAACCAAGTGTGCAGTACTTTGCTGCACAATTCTAGTTGCAGCAACAAAAGGGAAGGAAAGGTTGTAATAAAGAAATATTCATTAAACAATATAAATCAATTTCTGTCTATTTAAATTTTTTGTGAACCCCACATTACTATTTGTGGAAATGTTACATGTTGCTTTGCATGTGTTGGGGTGTAAAAGAAGTAAATGTTAGAAGGATAGAAATACAGAAAAGTATTGCAATAACAGCAAAGTCATTATTTCTGAGATTTTTCTTTGAGATTTTTTCCTTTGGGATGCTTTTCCTTATCTGAATTTTGACCTCAATGAAAATTTCATTAAGATAAAGTCTGATGTGCAAAAGAACTGGAAAATGGTATTTAGTTGGAGAAATGGGAAACAAGGTGTTAACTTCTAGAGCTTTAATATCCACTGTTGCAGAGTCTCCTGCCCCCGTGCCTGGCTGTCCTTGCCGGGGCCCCTTGGAGGGAAGTGGGTTGAGTTTCCCTCCCCGCCCCGACCAGGGCTCCACCAGCCGAAGACCTCCAGAACCAGCCACCACCGTGCTGAGATCACTCTCCACACGCATGAAGGTACGGCAGAGGAACAAAGGCATGTGGGTCCCGGGGCTGAGATCTCCAAGCCTACTGGGATCAGAGCTGAGCATCCTCCACCCAGATCCTCCAAATTCCAGTAGGCAGGGGTCACACCCACCAACTGGCCCCCTGGCGCCGTGTAATCCCATCAGCGGCCAGACTCAGAGACTATAAAACCCAGCTCCCAACGTCTTATTATGACATCTTATTAATCTTATTATCTCATTCCTACTTTGGACAAACTGGCAGGCTACTGAATGTAACCTGTCCGCATCGCAGAGTCTGGCAAACTCCCCGTGGTGTACTCAATATGCCAAATACCAGTAACAATGATGGGTCTCATTCTCCTAACTCTGAAAGAGCCTTGAATTTGGCACTATTTTAAAAATCTTGGCTACGATGAAGGAGACATTACTGGGGCCTGCTTGAGGCAATTGACGAATAACAGGATGTTTGTGATCATGATTGTCGTTGCATGTCTATTTCTTGGAATTACTTAATTTATTTAATTATTATTTGATGCAACAATAATTTAATCTGCTTTTGTCCACCATTTCTCTAAATTTTTAGAAAATATTTTTATTTATTTATTTTTACCATACCCAGTCGTGGTTAGAACTTACTCCTGACTCTAAGCTCAGTGATCAGTTTTGAGTTCTCGGGAATCCATATGGATTTTCAGGTATTGAACCTGGGTCAACTTTATGCAAGGCAAGTGAATTATCAGTTCTATTACTATTTCTAGGAAATATTTTAAAACATACAATATCATCTCTTTTAAATTATTGGAGAATATTTTCCAAAAACAAATTCCATTGAATCACATATTTTTCTTTTGTAACTGCATTCTCTCTAAATTTAGTTCCATGTGTTTATAAATTTTCTGCATTGATTTGATCCAGCCATATTTGGGATAAAATCTCATTTTCCCTTTGCAAGTTTGTTGTTTTTTAGACTATTGTGTGGCATAATTATACTTGACTTATTCCTAAAACAGTCGGGAGATTCAGACCATAAGGCATGCAGACTGAAGCGATAGCACAGCAGGTAGAGCGTTTGTCTTGCACGCAGCCAACCTAGGTTCAATTCCTCCGTTCCTCTCGAATAGCCTGGCAAGCCACCTAGAGTATCCCGCCCACACAGCAGAGCCTGGCAAGCTCCCCATAGCATATTTGATATGCCAAAAACAGTAACAACAAGTCTCACAATGGAGCCTACTGGGAGGTGTTCGCTCAAGCAAATCAATGAACAACGGGAGGACAGTGCTACAGTGCAGTAAGGTATGTAATATTGTTCTAGGAGAAATGTTTTTAAGATAATATGAATTCTATTATCTTAATAAAAGTAAGTCACTACTAGAGGTAAAAAAATTCTAACCTTTGACAGCCCGCCCCCAAGGGCCTGGGTTCCCCTCTAGGCACGCGCAGCTAGAAACAGCCCCTAGACAGCCGGTTTTCAACCCCTGATCCGCGTGGGACGGGCACAGAGGCCCAGCTCTGGGCAACAAAGCTGAACGGCTCCAATTCCAACAGGTACAGCCCGCCCCCAAGGGCCTGGGTTCCTCTCTGGGCACACGGAGCTAGAAACAGCCCCTAGACAGCCGGTTTTCAACCCCTGATCCGCGTGGGACGGGCACAGAGGCCCAGCTCTGGGCAACAAAGCTGAACGGCTCCAATTCCAACAGGTACAGCCCGCCCCCAAGAGCCTGGGTTCCTCTCTGGGCACGGGCAGCTAGAAACAGCCCCTAGACAGCCGGTTTTCAACCCCTGATCCGCGTGGGACGGGCACAGAGGCCCAGCTCTGGGCAACAAAGCTGAACGGCTCCAATTCCAACAGGTACAGCCCGCCCCCAAGGGCCTGCGTTCCTCTCTAGGCACGTGCAGCTAGAAACAGCCCTCAGACAGCCGGTTTTCAACCCCTGATCCGCGTGGGACGGGCACAGAGGCCCAGCTCTGGGCAACAAAGCTGAACGGCTCCAATTCCAACAGGTACAGCCCGCCCCCAAGAGCCTGGGTTCCTCTCTGGGCACGCGCAGCTAGAAACAGCCCCTAGACAGCCGGTTTTCAACCCCTGATCCGCGTGGGACGGGCACAGAGGCCCAGCTCTGGGCAACAAAGCTGGACGGCTCCAATTCCAACAGGTACAGCCCGCCCCCAAGGGCCTGGGTTCCTCTCTGGGCACGCGCAGCTAGAAACAGCCCCTAGACAGCCGGTTTTCAACCCCTGATCCGCGTGGGACGGGCACAGAGGCCCAGCTCTGGGCAACAAAGCTGAACGGCTCCAATTCCAACAGGTACAGCCCGCCCCCAAGGGCCTGGGTTCCTCTCTGGGCACGCGCAGCTAGAAACAGCCCCTAGACAGCCGGTTTTCAACCCCTGATCCGCGTGGGACGGGCACAGAGGCCCAGCTCTGGGCAACAAAGCTGAACGGCTCCAATTCCAAACAGGAGACATTCCCAACTCCTCGCCCAGTGCCAGGGACTCTTTCCGGAGCCACGGCCGCTTATGCGGCCGCGAAATATTTTCCCACTACATATGCCATAGGAACCATAAGCTAACTTCTTAGATGGAAACTTCTCTATTTTAGCTCAGCCACTAGAAACACAGTTGCCAATAACTCATAAGCCTATCTTAACTCACACTGCATATCAAGCAGAATAGTAACACTGAACGTGAAGGACTAAACCACACCTCTCACAATGGTAAAGCAACGCAAAAGCCCACCAAACATTCACATTGAAGAGTCTAGCCCAGATGACACCAACAGTACTGTAGTGTTAGACAACCTCTCTGACAAGGAATTCAGAAGGGAGCTACTTAGGATGCTTAGGGAATTAAAAGAAACAATGGAAAGCAATGCCAATAGAAGACAAGAGGATCTGAAGGCAGAAATGAGGAAAATGCAATCAGAAATGTCAGACCTGAAAAATCTCGTAGGCGAATTGAAAAGCTCAGTGGAAGGCCTCAGCAGCAGAGTAACAGCGGCTGAGAACAGAATCAGTGAGCTCGAAGATGAAGTTCAGAGACTCTCCAGAAAAGAGCAGAAAATGGAAAAGAGACTCACAATTCGGGAACAGATGGCAAGAGAGATCGTGATGAAGCCAAGAGGGGTAACATAAGAATTATTGGAGTCCCAGAGGGACAGGAAGAAAACCTCGATGAAGAAGAAACTGTCAAAGACATCATTGCTACAACATTTCCAGAGCTGAAGAAAACTTGTGACCACATTCAGGAGGCCCGAAGGGTACCAGCTAGAAGAAATCCGAATAAAAATACCCCAAGACACATTCTGATCAAAATGACCAAAACCTTAGACAGAGACAAAATTCTGAAAGCAGCAAGATCGAAGAAAGAAATCTCTTACAAAGGAGCATCCTTAAAATTCACAGCTGATTTTTCTGATGAAACCCTCATGGCCCGAAAACAGTGGTGGGACATAGTGAAAAAACTCAATGAAATAAATGCCTCTCCAAAAATACTTTTCCCAGCGAGACTCTCATTCATAATAGAAGGAACAACACACAGTTTCACAGACAAACAACAGCTCAGGAACTTCATAGACTCAAAACCATGGTTACAAGAACAACTAAATGGGCTACTTTAAGGCAAGAAAGGCCCCTCAAATACACCAAATTTTAACAGAACAATGGGACAAAATCCCATAACAATAATCTCTCTCAATGTCAATGGGCTAAATGCACCAATTAAAAGACATAGAGTGGCAGGATGGATTAGAAAATTGAACCCAACATTCTGCTGCCTGCAAGAAACGCATCTCAATAGTCAAAGCAAACACAGACTCAGAGTCAAAGGCTGGAAAACAATTCTACAGGCAAACAGCTCCCATAAAAAAGCTGGGGTAGCCATCCTTATATCAGACCACATCGATTTCAGAGTGAGGAAGGTCATAAGAGACAGTGAAGGCCATTTCTTAGTGATCAAAGGATCTGTACAACAGGAAGAACTTACAATAATAAATGTATATGCACCTAATGAGAGACCAGCAAAGTACTTAAAACAACTACTCATAGATTTGGAAAAAGACATCAATAGCAACACAATACTAGTGGGAGACTTCAACACCTCTTTGTCACCTCTAGATAGATCAATCAGACTCAAACTTAGCAAGGACATACTTAATCTGAGGGAAACAATGGAATGCTCATCTAATCTTTGATAAAGGTGCAAGTAATGTGAAGTGGAGTAAGGAAAGCCTCTTTAACAAATTGTGCTGGCATCACTGGACGGCTACATGCAAAAAAATGGGCTCAGAACTCTGCCTAACACCATGTACAAAAATAAGATCAAAATGGATTAAAGACCTCAACATCAGACCAGACACCATAAGGTACATTGAAGACAAAGTTGGCAAAACCCTCCATGACATTGAGGCTAATGGTACTTTCAAAGATGCCACGCCACTGGCCGAGCAAGTAAAAACAGAGATAGATAAATGGGACTATCTTAAACTAAGAAGCTTCTGCACCTCCAAAGAAACAGTGACCAAAATACAAAGACAGTCTACAGAATGGGAAAGGATATTCGCCGAATACACATCTGACAAGGGGTTGATATCCAGGATATACAAAATACTGGTTAAACTCCACAAGAAGAAAACATCCAACCCCATCCAAAAATGGGGCAATGAAATGAACAGAAACTTTCTCAAAGAAGAAATCCGAATGGCAAAAAAGCACATGAGAAAATGCTCTACATCATTAATCATCAGGGAGATGCAGATCAAAACCACAATGAGATACCATCTCACACCTCAGAGACTGGCCCACATTCAAAAGAACAAAAGCAACCGATGCTGGCGTGGATGTGGCGAGAAAGGGACACTCCTTCACTGTTGGTGGGAATGTCCATTGGTTCAGCCCTTCTGGAAAACAGTATGGACGATTCTCAAAAAATTAGAAATTGAGCTCCCATTTGAGCCAGCAATACCACTCCTAGGAATATATCCCAGAGAGGCAAAAATGTATAGTCGAAGTGACATCTGCACTTGTTTGTTCATTGCAGCACTCTTTACAATAGCCAGAAACTGGAAGAAACCTGAATGCCCAAGAACAGATGACTGGTTAAAGAAACTTTGGTACATCTACACAATGGAGTACTATGTAGCTCTTAGAAAAGATGAAGTCATGAAATTTACATACAAGTGGTACAATATGGAAAGTATCATGCTAAGCGAAATGTGTCAGAAAGAGAGGGATAGACATAGAAGGATTGCATTCATCTGGGGGATATAAAGTAACAAAGTATGAGATTAATACCCAAGAATAGCTGAGATCAGCACCAGGAGGATTACTCCATAACGTAGAGGCCAGCCGGGTATCCTAGAGGAAAGGGCAGTTCAGATAGAGAAGGGAGCACCAAATAAAGGATGTTTGGAGGATCCTCCCAGGAGGGGAGATGCATGTCGAAAGTAGACTATGGACTGAACATGTTTGCCACTCAATGCCTCTTTTGCAGACCACAACACCCAAAAGGAGAGAGAGAACACAGGGGATTGCCCTGCCACAGAGACAGGGGGGAGGGGGGGATGGGGGTAGGAGGGATATTATCCATGGTGGTGGAAAATGGGCACTGGTGGAGGGATGGTTATCTGATCATTGTATAATTGAATCCAAAGCACAAAAAATTGTAAATCTACAACTTTAAAAAAAATAAAATAAAGGGGGAAAAAAAAAAAAAAAAAAAATTCTAACCTTTGTAGTCAAGATTTTTAAGAGTTTGATTCCAGATGACTCTATCCTACTTTTCATGGTCCCATTTTTCTCTAACTTTCTAACCACTATTGATAAAAGTTTTAACTATTTCACTATAATAAAAAAATTATAAAAGAATTTATCCATATTCTATTTAAGCTATTGAGTTGGTCCTTAGTGTCACATTGCTAGCAAGTAATACAATTCATCTACTCTCAGTCTAGTATTAGAGGAAACTGCAGCAGGATAAGTTATCCATAAAATACAAATTTTTTCATGTAGAAGGTTTAATAGGCAGGGCTCTTAGAAATAAACTGAATGGAGTGAAAAAGATTTAAGCTTAGACAGAGAGAGAAATTTTGCTCTGGGTGACGTTTCGCAAACTGAAGTAGGGATATTCAGGGTTGTTTTTTGGCTGAAGTAATAAGCCAAATCTTAAATATTTGTATTAGCAGTCACTGGATTATATTGTGCTTGTTATAGCCCTGACAGAGATGTTTTCTTCAATGTAGGGACATTTACAAAGGGTTGAAGCTAAAGGTTATTGGACTGCAACATTTTCCAAAATTAGGTGAAAATATTCTTCAATTCCACTGGGATATCTGGGGAGCATAACAGGGTCGACATCACAATGCTTGAGGCAGTTAAATTGAAAACCACATATAAAGCTGTATTCTCTGTATAATTTCATGGCAGGAACCAAAAATATATAACTCTTATCTCAGGAGAAATGCTGTTGTCATAGCAATAAAACACAAATATGTCACCACTACGACTAGCTCTCAAATGATAAAGCTCAATTGTGAATATTAAGAAGAAATAAATTAGAACAATATTTAGTTACTTTTCTCTTGAATAAGATTTCATATGAAGTTAGAGGGTTTAAGAATAGTAATTACAAATGTAGAGATAAGTTATTTATCATACATATTCAGGTATACATTTGTAGTTTTTAAAACTGCTGCTCTGACCCTCTCTAGTTGTGTTCTTGCCTTCCTAGTCACTGAATGACTCCCAGTACCTGCTGCCTCTTTACAGCTGATGAAATGAGTACATTCAGCTTAGTCAAGTCTTTCTCTAGCTTACCACAGATCATGTCTCATAACTTTCTGGTGCACTTTCCAATGCACTTTCCAGTGAGTTGACCTGTAAGATCCTTTCTATCTAACTACAATGTCACCCTTTCCTAACTTAATCACTCAGCACCATCATATGCTTCCTGTCAGTTTTCCACACAACATTTGGAGCTTCTGAATATTCTGTGAGATCTAGAAATCAAAGAGATACACTCCCAAGACCAAATAATATTTAATCTGATCCATTCATGTAAAATCATATATAGAAAGAGTATTAATGCTTCTCAAATGACCTAACACACTCTTAGTCTTTAAGACTGAAATCTATAAATGGAAGGTCAAGACATTGGAATTTTGCTGTCTGTATTCCTTCTGTTGATGTTCCCCTTCTTCAAACTTAATGATTCAGTTATGAATGCCTCTCACTCTCCCCTTCAGATTAGTAAAGACTTATCTGGACATGATATTTCCTTTCGTATCTAGGATTATCATCTCTCGTTCTCCTCCATGATTTGTAATCACTGAATGGCTGAAGGTAAACAGTTTTTACATAATATATATATATCACTGTATCATTGTATCACTGTCCTCCCGTTGTTCATCGATTTGCTCTAGCGGGCCCAGTAATGTCTCCATTGGAGACCTTGTTGTTACTGTGTTTGGCATATTGAATACATCACGGGGAGCTTGCCAGGCTCTGCTGTGTGGGCGAGATACTCTCGGTAGCTTGCCGGGCTGTCTGAGAGGGGTGGAGGAATCGAACTCGGGTCGGCCATGTTGACTGCGTGCAAGGCAAACACCCTACCGCTGTGCTATCGCTCCATATATTTTATTCATTTCTTGGCAAACCCCCTTTTAAATAAAAAATACTCTCATATGTATCTTAAATACTAAATAAAATGGATTATTATAAATATAAATGAAGGTAAAGACCCATTGAAAAATATTAGTGATTCTTATGTTACCTACCTAACTTTACACAACACTTCAAATTATTAAAAACAAAAGGAAAATAGAACAATTATGTACATAATTTCATTTACCTAACTAGAACATAGTATCTATAGTCATAAAAGAAAACTTTTTCCATTGCATTGTTTCTCTGTTTTTCTTTTTATTAATTCTATTTTTCTTTTTGGTCCATACCCGATAGTCCTCAGGGGTTACTGCTATGTCTGCATTTAGGAATTCTTCTTGCCGTGCACATGGTACCATATGTGATGTGGAATCAAACCCAGGCTAGCTGTGTGCAAGGCAAGTGCCCAAACCACTGCAATATTGCTCGGACCCTTCTCTGTTATTTTAATACTCGGTGTTCTGAAATATAAAACATATATTGGTATTATTATATATTCAAAAATACATTTACTACCTAAAAATACTTTTCTATGAATGTTAATAAAACTATCTTTCAGACAAATGTTTAAAATTTGCAAACTAGCAGGCAAAGCACATATTTTCCCCAGTGCCTCCTCAAGAACATGTCACTATTATAAACAGAGATATAGCTCCCGTTAGTTCCATTCAAAATGTGTCAGTATGAAAGTTGCTAAAGCATTAAATAATCAAGCAATAAAAATAAGTAAATAATGATATTTCATTAATGACCATGACTTTAAAATGATGACAATTTGCAGTTTGTAAACTCTAATCTCAAAGTTATATAAAATTTTACTTACCAACTTGAAATTCATACCTGGACTTTATTTTTCCTGTATTCTATACTTCTATTTGACCATCTATCCTCAATTCACAAATAATACTTGATTCCTAAAAATCTGATTATCAATGCAATGAAAGTTTCAATGATAAGATAACAAAAATTTAGATTAAGTCCTACAAATTATTCATAAACATATTTTTATCAACACTTTTTTCTCAATTTATTTCCTAACCTCAAAATTCAACGTAAATGTTTATATGGAAATTAACTCTAAAAAGATATATTTCTTAATATATATTTATATATATTTCTTAATATATCTTTTTTAGAGTTAATTTACATATAAAAGAAAATTAATTTGTGCCTTTGAAGATGACTCAGTGACTAAAAACACATACCTTGTAAGCAATGAGGCTATGAGTTCAATGTTGCCCACATGCTACTGTTGTCTGATGCTGTCATGGTACTCACCAACACTATAAGTGAATGAGTGTGTGATCTCTGGGAAAAATCTAGTTATATGCCAGCATCAAACCAGATGTTCTTTCCTTGGCAAATACCACAACCAAGTGAGAAGAAACAACAAACAAGCATATATAACCTCTGTTCCTTGCAACAATAGCAATAAAGAGTAAGGGGAAAATTGATTATCTTTTTCAAATTTTTCAATTTATCTGCAGTCATACAGTGAAGAAAATTTGATTCTAGAAATTGATTTGGCATAGTAATGAGAATATGTTATATTTGAAGATCTTTGTAATTAGGGGAAAAATAATTAAAAATTACTTAAGACATATACATCTTTGATTTCATAGGGGAGAAACCTTATTCAAATTTCATTGTTAATTTTTAGTTTTATGATATACTTTCAAAATACACTAATTTACCATTTAAAATGTCAGCAGAAATATTTAGTACAATTATATTATTGTTATATATTATTATATAATATATTAATTATTTTATAATTATATATTATTCAATTCTAGTGTCAAATCTTATTCTTAATACCATATTCATTATTTCCTCTTAACACCGAGACTCTATATCATATAGGATAGTAAAGAAAGAAAACAAAACACAATTTATAACTTTATACAAACACAACTGGACTGCGTTTCCCCCTATTAGTCACATAAATTTATTTGATCTCACATAAAAACTATCTTTACTGATAAAGCAATTGTTATCCTGGACAAATTTGTGGATTTTCAAATGTACACCTTATGGGAAAGTTTATCCCTGGGTCTTTAAAGCTTAAGTTCAGTAACGTTTTATGATACTGTTTGCAAAACTTACAAGTACTAAATTTGATGAGCTGTTATGATATCAATAACTTTAGCACACTAGATCTCCAATCAGAAATCCATCACATTGTGAGGAGAATCAAGGTCAAGGAGGTACAAGTCTTCTTCACTCAAATGTGGGAAAGAAGGTATGTGAAAACAGTGGGGCTGGAAGTGCCTGTTTTGACCTCTTCTCAGATCTCTCAGATCTAATTTAATAGTGCTTTCTAGTTACTTGTCTACCAGAGGAATGAAAAGTGCATAATATTGACACATGTAAATAAACTTTAATTTTCCTCAAACTATAAATGTCTTTAATAGGCAGCTTTAGAAGTTATGTGGATCCCCAGGCATTGTATTGAAATGCAGATCTGTTTAAGTAGGTATAAAATGGGGTCTGAACTTTTACATTTCTGTAGGGCTGGAGCAATAGCACAGCAGTAGGGCATTTGCCCAGTTGAGCTGGGTTTGATTCCTCTGCCCCCCTTGGGGAGCCCAGCAAGCTACTGAGAGAGTATCTCACCCCCACAGCAAAGCCTGGATTCAATATGTCAAACACAGTAATAACACATCTCAAAATGGAGAGGTTACTGGGCCCGCTCGAGCAAATTGATGAACAACAGGAGGACAGTGACAGTGACAGTGACAGTGTTAGGCACTGAGGTTACTGGTTCAATTTACTCAGAGAACAATTAGCAAGCATTGTCTTTGAGCAGGTTCACATTTTCGACCCATCTCAGACCTACACACTTGCTCAAGATTAGTAAAAAACAGAGAGGAATACTTAGCATTTTAGAAGCTGTTGTTTCTCTTTTCTAATAATGGGTGTGTATGTGTCAGCCATTGGGGCCCTCAGTATCTCTGATTGGAAAAGAAAGGATTCTCTTTAAATTTCATTGCTTTATCTAGCATATGTGTCTATTTTACCATTTAAATAGAATTTCTGCAAAAAAAATTTACAGGTTATACAGTATACAGTATAGTTACAGGTTACAGGTACAGTATACAGTATAGTTATACAGTATACAGTATAGTTACAGGTTACAGTATACAGTATAGTTACAGGTTACAGTTACAGGTTACAGTATACAGGTTATACAGTATACAGTATAGTTTTAAAGACCAGTCTTTAGCTATATTCAGTGTTGAATTAATATTTTTTTCATGTGTAAAGAAATGGAGTAAGTGGCAATATGTTAATAGGTTCGTAACTAGTGGAGCAAAGGGCTTTTAAAAAATCAACCCTGAGCCTTATTCTCATTCAGTAGTTAATGGAATTGAGAAATG
The DNA here is from genome assembly GCF_029834395.1 of Sorex fumeus. Taxonomy (NCBI): domain Eukaryota; kingdom Metazoa; phylum Chordata; class Mammalia; order Eulipotyphla; family Soricidae; genus Sorex; species Sorex fumeus. Next base: position 53,891,445 of record NW_026606063.1, read on the forward strand.
GGATGCTTCATATATCTCTTACATTATTGATAGAGAAATAAAATAATTACTTCCTTCTTCATTCTCTACATGTGTTTAACTTTCTACTTTCATCATTTAGAGGTTGCATTGAATTTGAGGAAGATTGGTAATAGTCTAATTAATGCCAACATTCATAGAATGCTTAATACAACCAGGCAAGGAATGATTTAGTTTCAGGATCAATGAATGTTAATGACATTTGTATAATTACCTTTATTTCTATTTTAAAGGTAAAGAAAATATCAGAGACACAGTTTTAAGTAAAGCATTTTTACTCTACAACCCAAGCAAGTGACCTATATAACTTCTTAGTTTCATAAATGTAAGGTATGATTTCAGAACAGATAGGCATGTTTCTCAAACACGATCCCAATTTAAATTTCACCTAATAGACTGCAGATATTTTGATTATGAGAAATAGTGAAATATTATATATGTTGTCACTTGTCTTGCAAGCAACTGATAGCTGTTCAATCTTCAGTCCTCTGAGCACTACCAGGAGTTATATCCTGAGCACAAAGCCTGGATAAGACGTGAACACCTCTGGCAATCTCTCTCATAAGAAATAAATTTTTTTTTAAATTGAGAGGTAAAATAGTTTTTTCTGGAAGATTTATTTTGTTTATCTATTTTTCTAATCTCTCTATTTTTGTTTGTTGCCTAAAAATATTCCCTGTCTCAGTTCCCTCATCTGTGGCTAACAATAGTGGATAACTAAAAGGGGTTTTGTGAACAATAAATATATAATTCTATTTTATATGTGATATTATAATTTTGTGTTATAAACACAAATTATTTCCATAAACTTTATTACAATTATCCTATTTGTAAAAATGTATTCAGTAAAATAAACTGTTTTACTCATTCTTGATCACTTGCTGACCCGAGTTTGATTCCTCCACCCTTCTCGGAGAGCCCAGCAAGCTACTGAGAGTATCTCGCCTACACAGCAAAGCCTGACAAGCTATCCGTGATGTATTCGATATGCAAAACACAGAAACAAGTCTCCCAATGTTACTGGGCCCGCTCGAGCAAATCAATGAACAACTGGAGATCAGTGATAGTGACAGTGATCATTGACATCCTGTTACTCATCCATTTGCTCACGTGGGTGCCAGTAATCTCTCCATCTGCCCCTGTCATATGCTAGTGTAGCCCAATGGTGTCTGCTTGTTCTAGGAACACAAAGAGCCTCAAATTGATCATTCAGGGTCTTGATGAAGAAGTCTGACCATCTCATAGGTGGGTGGCCATGCAATCTTTTGACATACTGTGGAATACAGTCAGTAATGGTTCTAGTCCGGCGCTCATTAAGTGTCCAGCCCATCTGATTTTTGATGCCTTGACAAATGAGACAGCATCCCTGAGTCTCGACCGTAGACAGAGATCCAATTAGTAAATACAATGAGTCTCATTCCAGTTTTACTAATTAAATTGTTTAATTAAATGCACAACCACAAATATCAAATAAATACCTCCAGTCATATGAATGATAAGAGAAAAATAATCTTAAATCATCTGAGTTTTTTATGATGACAACAGATAAGAAGACAACTTTTGGAGTCATTGTGTGTGGTAAATGATAAATTATAGGATGCACTCTATATAAACAGTTGCTTTATTATTTAAATTGTAATAATTGTAATGAACAGGGTAATTATTTAGTACCAATTATCTATGATCATATTGCATACACTTAGTCATGTCGATAGGAAAAATGGTAAATGTTAACTGATTTTTATTGTTCTATTTTATCGGATTTATAAAAGTAACTACATTCAATATAGTCAATGCATTTCTTGTGTGCAATTTTTTTATTGATAAACCCTGTAATTTTAGATACTACCTTAACTTCTTAATCTTCATCTGAACATCATTTCTCAAATTTTTCATAAAATCCAAACCACTAACTGTTATTTAATTTATATTTTGGTTAATATAAACCAATCATGCGAACAAGCCGGGTTCCGCAAAGGATTCAGCACCATCGACCATATCGACACGATAACCAAGCTCATTGAGGTTTCTCGGGAGTTCAAGATGCCACTCTGTTTAACGTTCATTGATTTAAAGAAGGCCTTTGATTCTGTTGAGACGGAAGCAGTCATTGAAGCCCTAACCAACCAGGGCATTCAAACTCAATACATCAAGATCCTCTGTGAGCTGTATTGCAGATTCACTACCTGGACCTCACCATTATACAAAGAAGTAATCATTGATGTCAAGAGAGGGGTTCGTCAGGGTGATACCATTTCACCGAAACTCTTTAGTGCCACCCTCGAGAACATCATACGACAACTGGAATGGGAAGGAATGGGAGTGAAGATAGATGGTCGGCAACTACACCACCTCCGCTTTGCTGATGACATTGTTTTAATAACACCAAACATCAGCGAAGCGGCATAAATGCTGGCCAATTTTGACCGTGAGTGTGGAAAGGTCGGATTCCAGCTGTCTTACGAAGACAATGTTTATGAGAAACAGCCTTGTTCCTGACGCCCCATTCGCTCTCAACAGAACAACCATCTCCAAATGTAACAGCTATGTGTACCTAAGTCTAGAAGTCAACATGACAAATGACCTGGCACCCGAGCTGCGCAGGAGGAAGAGAGCAGCTTGGAATGCCTTCAAGAACGTCGAAGAAATAACTAAGAGGATGAAGAACCTCCGGCTCCGGGCACATCTCTTTGATTCCACTCTTCTTCCTGCATTAACATATGCCTCAGAGAACTGGACCCTAAGCAAACAGGATGAGAACGCTATTCCGGTTTCCCAAAGAAGAATTGAAAGAACTATGCTTGGAATATCACGTTTCACTCAAATGAGAGAAAGAATCCAGAGTTCCGACATCCGTTGACAATAAAAAATCAGTGACGCTGTCTCGTTTACCAAGGTGTCAAAAATCAGATGGGCTGGTCACGTAATGAGATTTAAAGACGACCGCTGGACTAGAGGTATTACCTACTGGATTCCATGGGATGTCAAAAGACCGTGTGGCCACCCACCTACCAGATGGTCAGACTTCTTCATCAAGACCATGAACGATCAGTTTGAGGCTCTTCATGTTCCCAGAGCGAACAGATGCCATTGGGCTACACTAGCACGCGACAGGGACAAATGGAGCATTTATGCTACTTGGCTAATGTTTGGTGTTATTAGAATAATGTCATCAGCAAAGCGGAGGTGGTGTAGTTAACGACCATCTATCTTCACTCCCATTTCTTCCCATTCCGGTGGTCACATGATGTTCTCGAAGGTGGCACTGAAGAGTTTCCATGAAATGGTATCACCTTGCCGAACCACTCTCTTGACATTGACAATTACATCTTTGTAGAATGGTGAGATCCTGGTACTGAATTCATAATACAGCTCACGGAGGATCCTGTTGTATTGAGTTTGAATACCCTGATTGGGTAGGGCTTCAGTGACTGCTTTCATCTCAACAGAATCAAAGGCCTTCTTTAAATCAATGAATGTTAGACAGAGCGTCATCTTGAACTCCCGAGAAACTTCAATGAGCTTGGTTATCCTGTCGATATGGTTAATGGTGCTGAATCCTTTGCGGAACTAGGCTTGCTCGCATGGTTGTCCTTCATCTAGTGTTCTGCCAATCCTATTCAGAATTACTCGAGTGAACAGCTTGTAGATGACAGACAATAGGCAGATTGGGCAATAGTTGCCAATGTCGTGGATGTCTCCTTTCTTGTACAGTAGTACAGTCCTGCTGGTTTTCCATTGGGATGGAACCTTGCATTCAGACAGGTAGCATGTGAAGAGCCGAGCAAGCATATTGATGAGTATTGACAGCAGGTTCTTCCTTCAGGTGTTCAGGTCTGACCTCGTCTGTCCGGGTGCTGTTCTTTTCTTTACGGACAAAATAGCGTGTCGGATTTCAGAAGGGAGAACATTGGGAATGACATATCCATCCTGTGGAATTTGGTATGTGGGCATGGCTATAGAAGAGATCTGAGTAGAAGTCATGGATAATCTCCTCCATTGCCGTTCTGGAAGATGTGATAGATCCATCTGGATGACGGAAGGCAGTCATCTTGGTCTTGTAGTTGGCGAAGGACAGGCGGGCATTATGAATACTTTTTCCGGCTTCTGCTGCATCTACCAGCACTTCTGCTCTTCTCTCTTTGAGGTCTTCCTTGATCGTATCTCTGCACTGCTTTGCGAGCTTGGACGTTTGGTTGCGGTTGCCTGAGGCATGTGCCAAACTACGTTGGCGAATAAGCTCAAGAGTTTTCGAAGACAGGAGTTTCTTTGTGGCTATCTCTCTCTTGACATTCCTTGCACAATCATGGAGGTGCTGAACCAGTCGAACGTATTCCTCACCAATGTTGTCAACAATGGCATCTTCCCATGTTGCAGCAATAGTGCCAAAGAGCTCCCAGTTTGTGGTCATTCTGGACGTTCTCTTCTTAAACTTTGCAGCCCTTTCTCCCCACTCTGTGAAGTAGAATTTTGCACGAAGGAGAGGGCGGTCTGATCCCAGTTGGAATTTTGAGACAACAGCGACATCGGTCAGGCAAAACCGTTGATTGAATATGATGTGGTCTGTTTCGTTGTGGAACTGTCCACTGGGAGACTCTTATGTCCAACGTTTAGATTCGGCCTTCTAGAACTGTGAGTTACCATGAGATGAGAAAGGAGAGTCTGATAAAATCTCAAGGACGATCTAGGCTGCCAAAACGAAGGAAGAGAAAATGATCCTCTGTACTTTCAATGCACGTATGCTAGCATCGTATTCATCCATCGAGGTCCTGATGGTACAAGCGCGAAAGATCAAGTATGACATCCTTGGTGGTCTGACCGAGACAAGAAGGCACCAATCACATCACACCGTTTTCAACACTGGAGAAAAATTTTTCCTCGGAACATGTGATAAAAGAGGAGTCGGTGTCCTTGTCAACACGAACTTGGCCAGGAGCATTTATTCATTTGAATGCCTAACAATCTGAATCAGACGTTTACATTTGAATGGATGTGGCTCATTGTCGGCAGTTTCTATCTTTGTTATCTATGCACCAACATCCAATTATAATGAAGGAGAAATTGAGAAGTTCTACATGGATCTAGAGAAGTTCTATAAAGAAGACCACACCTTCTACAAGATCATTGTGGGTGATTTTAATGCCAGGATAGGACCAAGAAGATCAGCTGAAGAAATCCACATCCGGACCATGGCCTAGAATAGAACGAAGAGGGTGAGAAACTGTCTGAGTTCATCATGTCGACCAAGACTATCCATAGTAATACATTGATAAACAATAATATTGTCCCCTCTCCATGTATTGGGCTGGAGCGATAGCACAGCGGGCAAGGCGTTTGCCTTGCACGCAGCCAACATGGCCGACCCAAGTTCGATTCCTCTGCCCCTCTCAGAGAGCCCGGCAAGCTACCGAGAGTATCTCACCCGCACAGCAGAGTCTGGCAAGCTCCTCATGACATATTCGATATGCCAAACACAGTAACAACCAAGTCTCACGATGAAGACGTTACTGGGCCTGCTCGAGCAAAATCAATGAACAACGGGAGGACTGTGACCGTGACATTTGAGCAAATAAAAAGCGAAATTATTTTATCATTTCATGAAGTTTCAAATAAATGTCATGTAAGTTTAGTAAATCTGCATTTTTTTCTCAAAAACAATTGTGAGTAATAATACTTTTCAATATACTATTGGTATTTGTTAGGAATACTTCATCTCAGTACCTGAAATAAGTTTTGGAAGAAGTACTTCACTTCTTCAAAGTTTAAAAACAATAAATCCAACGGGGTGTGGTGTTGCCAGCAGGTCAGTCTGTACCTGTGAAGTGAGTGCATCAGCAACCTGATGGCCGCCATCCTCCAGAGGCCACTGGATAGTCAGGTTTGGGCCTGCAATGACAAGAAACGTGGGGTCTCAAGGAACAGGGGTGGAGCCCGTCCTTTCCTCCCCATCCCAACGAGACCCTGAGTTGCCGCCCATGAACAGCCTCTCTGGCTCCTGATTAAGCTACTTAAAGGCCATGATCGCAGAGACTCAGAAACAAATCTTAGAACCCAGCAGCTTTGGGCAGAAATGTGTCCATACCCCACAGTAGGTTACTGTCACCGGGCCACCCCAGGGGACAAAGGGAGCTGTCCCTCCACCTGTTCCCCCTTTGAGGTTTGGTGGCTGCCTTCCTTTAGAAGCAATTGGACAGTCAGATTTAGGCCCACAGTGATGAGACGCATGGGGCCTCATGGATGGGGGTAGAGCCGGCCCTTTCCTCCCCATCCAACAAGCCCCCAAGTCACCGCCCATGAATGGCCTCTCTGGCTCCTGATCAAGCTGCTTAACAGCCATGATCCCAGAGACTCAGGAACAAATCTCGAAACCCAGTAGGTTTTGGTAGAAATCCCTCCAGATTTAATTGTTAAAATTTTGGAATTTCAAAATCGCACAGCCTCTACTGCAGCTGTGTAACATCATATGTTATTCATAACCAGCAATAGAAAACAAATTGTCTACTGTTGCCTTTTTGGCATATCTGAATGCTGGGGTAAAATCCAAAATAATAACGGTGAGTCTGGGTTCGAAATATTGAATGTAATCAAAGTAGAGAGAGAGTAATGTGGAAATCATCTGCCCCTCAGGTAAGGTGAGGGTGTGGGATGGGGGGTATACTGGGATTTTGGGTGGTGGAAAATGGACTTTGGTGAAGGGACAGGTGTTTCATCATGTGTGACTGAGACTTAAACCTGAAAGCTTTGTAACTGCTCTCACGGTCATTCAGTAAACGAATTTATAAAAAAGAAAATAAAAAAAAGTAAGGTGGAGTTCATGCCCAATTCAATCAGCCTAATCAATGGCTGAATAAATAGCAATATCCCTACATAATAAAATTTTACTAACTGTAATTATTAATATTATTATAAATTTATCGCATTCAATGTCCATCACTGTTGTTATTTATTTATGTTGTTGTGATTGCCAGATGTTGGTCACATGGCAGTGGTAGCTGTATTTTAAAATGTGGATAAAATAAATAAATGCTAAGTATATTTTTAAATAATAAATTAACTTTTAAAAATATAAACGTATTTACTGCAATGAATTTTTATATGACACACTATTTGCACAGCTCAAAATACTGTTTTATATTAATACTACATTGCCATGCATCTTTTCCATTATTTTTGTAAGACTAACAACTATAGTGCCTTTTCTATAATAAAAAAAGTTCATTTATTTTTGGAGAAATTGACATATAGAAAATATATATTCACTCTAGTGAAGTCACTCATCATTGCCATATGTGCCACCTAAGTTAAGATTGCAGTTAACGATACTTTTTTACATATGCAAATTGTTTTTCTTATGCTATATTATGGAGTAGATACTACATATATGTGTCTATATAAAATGCATTTCATAATTCAAAAGTTATAAAATTAGAGTTGAAACCATGATTTCATTTATACTGTAGATGCAGTTTTCTATGTCTGGCAAAGTCTACACAGATAAAATATGTTAAAAGTAATATTATTTCAGGTTTACTTTCTATGAATAACTCAATAGCTATTTATCCTAAATATATCTGTGCATTTTATAATTTATATTTCAATAGTCAGTTTAATTTATTTATGTGTGTGTCACATGATTTTTTCAGGAACCCTGCAGGTCCCTCCTTGAGATTCTCTGCCAGTTGTATTAGTCATTCCCAGTGAGGGTTGAGATTGTAGTGCTGCTAGGTTGTGCTGGTCCATGTCTCCAGAACAAACTCATTGATGTTTGGGTTTTTAGGGTTGCACGCAGTGAGGCTCTGAGGACATATGATTCCAGGTATTGAACCAGTTTTGGTCACATACAAGCATGTACCTTAACTGCTGCATCCCATTTTTAATTTACTGACAAATCAAAAGAGCTATGCTTGGAGTATCACATTTCACTCAAATGAGAGAAAGAATTTAGAGTTCCGACCTCCATCGATGGTCAAGAATCAGGGACGCTGTCTCGTTTGCCAAGGCATCGAAAATCAGATGGACTGGACACATACTGAGATTTGGAGATGACCGCTGGACTAGAGCCGTTACCGACTGGATTTCCCAGGACGTCAAAAGACCGCTTGGCTGCCCACCTACAATATGGTCAGACTTCTTCATCAAGACCCTGAACGAACGGTCTTAGGTTCTTCGTGTTCCTAGAATAAACAGACGCCATTGGGCTATACTAGCATGCAACAGGGACAAATGGACACATTACTGGCGCCTGCTTGAGCAAATCAATGATTAATAGGAAGTCAAGCGATCAAGTGAGAGAGGACAATTTAGCCATACCCCATGGTCAGGGGGCCATATGTGGTGCTAGGCATAGAACCTGGGTTGTCTGCATGCAAGATAAGCACCTTACCTGTTGTACTATCTTTTTAGCCCCAGAATTCTTTGTAACTGAGTCTGTTGTGCCTTCTTTAAGTTCAGATTTGTTCATATTGCATTTTGAGTTGCTGGGTTGGGTAGAGATACTTTTATAACCTTTGAAAATAATTTTAGCCTTATTTTCAAATATTTAGAACTTCCTTTGAAAACATGGGTAAAGACATTTGCCCAGAATAATTCTGGCAACAAAGTTACTGTGTGATTTCAATATTCTAGAATATAAATTAAGCTTCTGGGAAATCTTGGATGGTTTGTGATTTGAATTTTCATCTTTCTTTTATAGAGATAAAATAATCATACAAATGCCATAAACTATCTGAGAGATACTAGCAGAGATATTTAGCAAGAAGTGGAAATCTTTTTATATTTTACATATATTTTTTCATTTCATTTGAGATAGACAGGCTTTATTTATAAGCTGTGTTACCAGCATGTTTGTTACCACAATGTGTCAGGATTTTAAAAAAATAGTGTCTTAAAGCATTATGGTTCCCATTTATTTTGGTAAAAATACATAGATCAGAGAGTGTCAGAGATGAAAACTATACATTATGGATATAATGCTTGGGTTTGCTTTTTTGTAACAAGATTATATTTCAAAAAGAAGACTAAATATTAAATAAATTGATGTTTCAACATAATTCTTAAAGTTTCTGTGAAGAAACAAAATTTTATTTTAGCATCACACAGTCCAATGCTAATGCATCTTGTGTTTAAATGAAACTGTATGCAGAGTTTGTTTTAGGTTGACAATTTCATTTTCTTTAAAAGAATGAAGGCAGACAACCAAGAGTCAGTGAAAGGGTACACATATTCACCAGTCTATACGTTTATTGATTAGCAAGGAGCAACCAAAACAGGCTATTTGACTTTTGATTTAAACAAAGGAGTAGATAAGTTTTGTATTGACCTTAGTATTAATCCTAGTATTTTAGGAATTTAACTTTTTCCATAGATTCCTCACCATTGTAGATGTGGCTTCCCAATTTGTCCTCAGACCTCCATAACAGTGATTCCATGTATATAGCCTTATTTTATCCTTATTAGTTACATATTTGAATTTCTGAATTATATATCAATATTCATCAATCCATGATTGATGTAACAACATCTGTGATAGAGAAACATATACAAACAGATAAAATTTTAAACTACCATAAAGGAAAGACAACAGTGATTAGTTGGCAACTGTACACAGCAGAAACCAGAGTGGGGAAATTTAAAGAATGTGTATCACAAAGTACAGGGGCTAAGGTCTTGCACGCAGTCAACTCGGGTTGGTTCCCAGCTCCCCACAAGGTCCCCCAAACACTGGCAGGAGTGATCCCTGAACACAAACCCAGGACTAAGCCCTGAGCACTGCAGGTATGGCTTCAAAACAAAAATGATGCACACAGGATTGGAGAGATAATACTAGGGTTAAGTTAGTGCCTTGCATATAGTCAGCCTTAGTTTGATGCCAGGCACCACGTAAAGTCCCTCCAGCACTGCTAGGAGAGATAGTCGTTTATCTGGTACCACATATGATCCCAAGCCCACCAGGAGTGATCCCTGATCCCAGAGCCAGAACTAAACTCTGAGCACAGCAGGGTGTGGCCCAAAAACAGAAACAAAAAATAAAATATTCTGTGAACAACCAACTGTTTCTTGACATGATGTCAGAATAAGGAAGCAGGCATGTGAGAAGCAAGGAATTTCATAGTAAATTGAACAGCTTACCAATATTTGATCGTCGATTTGCTCGAGCGGGCCCAGTAACGTCTCCATCGTGAGACTTTGTTGTTACTGTGTTTGGCATATCGAATACATTACGGGTAGCTTGCCAGGCTCTGCTGTGCGGGCGAGATACTCTCGGTAGCTTGCTGGGCTCTCCGAGAGGGGCGGAGGAATCGAACTCGGGTCGGCCATGTTGGCTACATGCAGCTTCACTAGTGACCAGAAAAATATACATCAAGATCATATGTACAAAACAAAAGCACAAAACTAATTTCTAAGCCTATTGAAAATTTGGTAGTGGGACATGAGGGGAATAGACAGTATGGATTGAGAGGTCATTTTGATGGTGAATTGTACTGATATTTGGTGAGGTATATAGTGAGCATTAAAAACATAGAGAATTGTGCGGATAAATTCCTAAAATTTTATAACATTGTGAAACATTATAAATTTAAAAATTATAATGTCAAATTGTGGCAGAGCCTGGCAAGCTCCCCGTGGTGTATTCAATATGCCAAAAACAGTAACAAGCCTCACAATGGAGACATTACTGGTGCCCGCTCGAGCAAATCGTTGAACAACAGGAGGACAGTGCTACAGTGCTACAATGTCAAATCACTAATACTAAGGGTCCAATTATCCTATATAATCAGTAATCATCAAAAAGATTAATTTTGAAATTAAATTAAAAAATAAATAAAAATTTTAAAATAAGTAAATAAAATATATTAAGTAAAAATCACTTCTTAAGAAAACTTTGAGTTATATAATAAGGATTAAAAATAAATAAAACTAAAATTAGGAATTCCCAAAAAAATATTGTTGAATTCAGTTCTGGGTCACATGTGAAGAAATCTCTAGATCCATAATAGAGGGACACTGGCAGTCTGGTGGTAGATGTGATAACATGATATGCATAAAATATATTAATACAGTTATAAATCATAATAGACAAATTTATTCATTATACCGTCACTAAGATATAAAAAAATTTCTGTACTGAGCTTTAATTTAGCTTGATAATTGAAAGATTATGTAAAATTATATCAAAGGATTTATCTAGTCTCTTTGTAGGTAAATAACTGCCCCAGAAGTAGGATCACAGAAGGCCCAAAACACATTCTCAAAACAGCTCAGGGAGTCAGTTTGTTATTATCAGTCTTTGCAAATAATAAATATTAGAATGGAAATAAATTTTAATAGCATAAGATGAAAAATAAATAGTGATTTTCATCAGTGTTCTACAGACCAGCAGTGTCAGACATATACCCTACTGAAAATGGAAATACTTTGCACCTGTGCAAGAACTGTGTTATATAATTTTGTCACTGTCACTGTCACTGTCCCCCAGTTGTTCATCGATTTTCTCGAGCGGGCCCGGTAACGTCTCCATTGTGAAACTTTGTTGTTACTGTGTTTGGCATATCGAATATGTCACAGGTAGCTTGCCAGGCTTTGTCCTGCGGGCAAGATACTCTTGGTAGCTTGCCGAGCTATCCAAGAGTGATGGAGGAATCCAACTCTGGTCGGCCATGTTGCCTGCATGCCAGGTAAACGCCCTACCCACTGTGCGCTATTACTCCAGCCCATATGATTTTGTGTACTCATAAATTTTTATTTTTTCATAAAACTTAAACATTTGAACGAAAATGAGAATTATAGGCCAAGGAAATAACTTTGAAGTCTAGAGTATATGCTTTGCATGTGGAATTCCTGAGTCTTATCCACAGCAATGCATCATCCCTCAAGCATCAACCCTGTAAACGTGTCCAAATAATGTAAAATGTGGTCGATTCCCAAACAAAATGAGTAAAAGAGAGAGGAAGGAAAATGTCAGATATATTTTGTTCATTGAGCCTTTTATTTTATATATGTATAATTCTAATTGTAAGGATATCTTTAAACTTAAAATAGCATTCTATTATTTTAAGTGAATATTTTATCAAGACTAATTATTAATACTATTTTACTGCATATCTATTAGCAGACATTTTTTCATACTGGAGAAATATAAAATGTTCCCTGTTAAGTTACCACATTTGTGACTGGCCCCAAATCTGTCTGGTCTTCAGGAACCTGACTTGACAACCTAAATTTAGCCTTGTTTTAGCTGAAAGTATTAACTTTCATGCAGCTCTGGATAAGGAAACTCTCACTGAGGGCAATTATTTCAGAGAAAGAGTAAGTTGATAAGGATGCTAAGAAGTAGAATCATTATTATTTCCTCGGAGTTGAATATACTGACACAGGTAGGAGGATCTGGGAGATCATGAAGAGCAACTTTAATGGTTGTATTGAGGGTAAGGAACTACTAATGAAAGTTCAAGCTCCTTCAAAGGTTTGAGTGCTTGCAGGAATTTTAAGATTTGATAGATTTTTATTTCTTGGAACACAATTGTCTTCTCTACTCATTGCTTTATATTTGCACTTACATATGTGTATGCTTGCATGAATTTATATATCTGTGTGCACATGTGCACTTCTATAAACAACATCCTAAATAGAAAAATTGATCAATAAATCATTAAATAGACTGTTTTTATTTTATTTTTTTATTTTTTATTATTTGGGGGTCCCACCCGGCTATGCAAAGGGGGTACTCCTGGCTCTGTGCTCAGAAATTATCCCTGGTGGTGCTCAGGGGACCATATGGGATGCTGGGAATCGAACCCGGATTGGCCACATGCAAGGCAAAAGCCCTACCCGCTGTGCTATTGCTCCAGCCCCCTAAATAGAATGTTTTTATATTTCATTGGTCATCTACTAATTTGCAAAGGTACCCTTAATGGGAACACTGTCATTTAATATTGTAGGAGGGTAGACTAAATTGTCCCTCTCAAAATCTCCCATGGAAGAATATCCAGCAATATAAATTAGAATTATATTATTTTATTAGAGGAAAAGAAAATTCAGAACAATTTTCATATAAAAATATAATGAAAAGCATTATTTTATCTCTACTCTTAGAAAACTTCAAACAACCACTTAGAGTCTATCTGGGTTTTATACTATATGTGAATGACTGCTGTTTATTTTCCATCAAGTGACATGCAAGGTTTTGTGTCTGAACCATTTACCTATTGACTGATCATTTGTTTATTTCATATCAAACAGACCAATTTTCTGACTAAGAAACTTTCAATGATATAAGAAACCTTGGGGATCTAAGCCTCTCAATTCTTCTTAAACTGAAATTAGAAAAAAATTATCAGTAAAGTTCAATGAAAATATACAACTTTTAGGATGACAATTAAATTTATCTGAAATAAATGAAATAATAGAAATAATTTTTCTTCTGACTCAGGAGAAACTGCATAGTATATTTCTGGTAGTGTATTTGTAGAATAAGGCTGATATTTTTATATTAAAGAGAAGACAATGATTTTTCTTAGATCTCATTTTCTGTGTCATTGGTTATGTATTACTTCAGGGAACTTAGAGAATTGCATAGATTTTCTTAAAAAGAGCACTCTGTTTCTGTGAACAACAACACAGCTATAACATCTGGATTTTTTGGAACTAACAATCATTTCATTAATGGGCAATGGATACAGACCTTGATTTGGACACATTGCAATAGATATTCTGTAAAATGATGGAAAATTATTTGTAGGTTTATTTATTAATTTCAGAAAGCATTTTACTTATATTACAGTAAGAACATAATGCTGTTGTCAAAATAGAATTTTATTGGTGCTTTTATACAATTGAACTTGAGAGAAATTATTGTCATAGGGTTTTGTGCCATCTTTTTGTAAGTTTGTTGTGTTTGTGGGGTTTGTCTTGTCTTACCGTAGCCCATTAGTCCTTCTTTCAAAGTTGGTTTTGAAACTATGAATTTCCTAAGTTTTATTTTTCCATGAAGTTGTGCATTATTCCTTCAAATCTGAATGAGAATCTAGCCAGGTAAAGTATTCTTGGTGAGACACTTATTTCATTGAGTTTTTTCACTATATTCCACCTATTTTCAGGCCAGGAGAATTTCATCTGATAAGTCTTCTGTAAATCTAAGGAATGTTCCTTTATATGTAGTTTTCTTCTTTGGTCTTACTGCTTGTAGTATTGTGTCTCTATCTATGATATTCATAGTTCTGATTAGGATATAACATGAATCTTTTTTATTAGGTCTCTTTTAGCTGGTACTCTTCGGCTTCTTGAATTTGAATGCCTGTGTCTTCCAGCTGTGGCACCGTTTCAGTAATAACATCTTTAACTATTGTGACCTATTTGGGTTGTCTCCCTACCCTCTGAGATTCTGATGAGTCTGATGTTATTCCTCTTAAAGTCACCCCATAGTTCTCTTTCACATCCTTGAGATATTTTGAGGTCTTTTTCCATCTTCTGTTGTTTTATGGTTGCTTTCTGCAGCTCATCTTCAAGCTTACTGATTGTGTCTTCAGCTGTTGTCATTCTACTGCTGAGGGCACCCAATTAAGTTTTTTTGTAGACCAAATACATTATTAATGACACTTTTTCTGTCATTTTCTTATTTTGCTCTCATTTCCAACTGTATTTTATTGGCAGTTTATTTCACTATTTTTTTCATGTCCTCCTGTATTTTTTTTTGAACAACCATTGCACTGTTTCTTTGATCTCATGAAAGATTCTCATCGTTTCACCTCTGAATTCTTTATAAGAGAGATTTTTTATGTGGGTTCCCTATTGAGGTTTCAGGGATCCTATCTTCCTCCACTTCTCATAGTGGGGTTCTGCACTGTTTTCCCATTGTGTTTGGGGCAGTCTAGGGGGTGGGGATCTCTTCTTTACTCCTCTAGGATGTTTCTTTTCTTTTTGGTGTTCCTTGTAATTACGTGAAGCCTCTTTAGAAAATGCATCTTATGAGCTCTACAGGGTGAGTGTAACCAGTGGCTAACTCCTGGGGAAGCCACGCCCTTCGCCTTTCTAACCTTGGGGTTAGGCATTAGCAGAATTCCATGTTTTTGAATCCTTCAGTCGCCTCCTAGGAACCCTTGCCTTGGATCTGCCACCACAGCTGCTGCTACCACTGGAGAAGCCATGGGTTTTCTATAGCTAATATGTGAGTAGAAGTAATTAGCTGGTCTCACTCTGATACTACTTTATGACCCCATTTTTGGTCTGCAGTCTGATTTCCTCACTGAAGTACATAATTCATTGCTTAGTTTGAATTTCCCAGTACATATTGCTGACCCAGTTTTTTTCTACTTAACTGCAAGATAACAGGTGAAAATGATAAACTAATGAGGGCTGGAGCGATAGCACAGCGGTAGGGCGTTTGCCTTGCACGCAGCCAACATGGCTGACCCGAGTTCGATTCCTCCGCCCCTCTCGGAGAGCTCGGCAAGCTACCGGGAGTATCTCGCTCGCACGGCAGAGCCTGGCAAGCTCCCCGTGACGTATTCGATATGCCAGACACAGTAACAACAAAGTCTCCAATGGAGACGTTACTGGGCCCGCTCGAGCAAATCGATACTCTGAGATAATAAGCTAATATAGAGCAACAAAAAGATGATATCTCCTTATTTCTTAATGGCATTTTGCACATATATATGTATGTTTTACTGGTGGTTACTAGATAAGCAAAGTATTTTATTTCCCATTAATTAGAGCTATCTTATTCCATATGTTAACTGTTTAATACTCTTCCATAGCTGAGGTACTAATTTTATATCTATAATCGATATCTAATGTAGTGGTAAATAATAAGTTAATTAATTATACAAAGTATTTAGTTTAGACTGTAATATTTCATAGACTTAATACATATGAGTATCTTATTTTTTATATTCACTGGTAGTTTCAATGTATCTTTCCTTAACAGGATAAACAATACTGACTTTGCAAGACAAATTCAAAAACCCAGTCAAAATTTAGTAAAGTAGATGGCAAAATCATCTCTATTCCAGAGTGAAACAATAGTGTCTGAGGGATAGTAGCTCTATTGTGACACCATCTTTTAAAAGAAAATTTTTAAGTGCTTTGAAGAAAATTGGAAATATATAGTCTAATGTTTCAATAATTTTAGTGTGCATATCTCTGCTAAATGGATAGGGGAAATACCTTTTCATACTGTATTAACTCCAAAGAAGTTTCTTTGTGATGAGTGTGTCCTTTATAAAACTGAAACCAAAGTCAGCAATACATTTCATAGTGAGTAGGAAAATACCATTATTCTTTTGTCAATATACAAAGGCATGCACTTAATAGAATCATCTTTTGAATATCTATGTAAGAAAATAAAAACCTATGTGCATAAAGTAGAACTAATTTCTGATTCCTCTGCTATTGATTGGACTCATATTAAAGAAAATGGCTTAGTGGTAAGTCTTGGGGTACTTTTCATTTCTAATATGATTTTGGAAGCAAAATAAATTATCATACTATCAAAATTTAGTGGATCATCAGAAGCAAACTTGCTCATAATTTCTTATATGACAAATTCTTTAAAAATTCTAAAATGTGCTTTTAAAAAGAAAGAATTCCTAAAATCTTCTTAGACTTAATAGCACTATAGCACTGTCCTCCTGTTGTTCATTGATTTGCTCAAGTGGGCCCAGTAACATCTCCATTGTGAGACTTGTTGTTATTGTGTTTGGCATATCGAATACGTCACGGGGAGTTTTCCAGGCTCTGCTGTGCAGGCTAGATACTCTTGGTAGCTTGCCGGGATCTCTTATAGGGGCAGAGGAATTGAACCCTCTGCGGTTTGGCCAGGCCGGCCACGTGCAAGGCAAATATTAATAGCACACCCTATCCCTGTGCTATTACTCCAGCCCTCTTAGATTTAACAAGAAGAAAAATATTGGACCACATGCATGTTATTTACTTTATGTCTTAAAACAACATATTTAGTGTGTTGTTATTATAATTGTTGTAAACTTGTTTGTTTAAATATTGGATTTTGTGCCGGAATGTGAACTTGTGATCATTAGTGCCTTAAACTTAATACATGCAGAATAAATATTACAGAATTAATGAAAACTCAATAGAAAATTTAAAATAATGATTAATGTATACTAAACAATTTACCCAGAAAAAATTATATTTCAGGATTTTACATAATAGAATTAATTTCCAGAAACTCTACATTTGATTACCAAGTATAGCATTTTGTGATGCCATAGCACTTAGTAGAGTGATAGTACAGAAAACAGCTGACTTCACAAAACAGCTGTCATCAATAACAGCAGTTAAGATCCAGAGTTTATTGGGCATAAAGTTTTTACAATTATAAATACCCTCTTTAAGTAAAAAGCTGAAAAGATAATGATTATTGTGAATAAAAAAATCACATATTACAAACACAGTGAAATCACACATATATACATCGATAAGAAAAATGTTTTATGATTTTCATCATTTCATTCGTCGATTGCCTCGAGCAGGCCCCAGTAACGTCTCTTTCATCCTAACCCTGAGATTATATTCAAGGCTCTTTAGGAGAATGAGACCCATCATTGTTACTGGTATTTGGCATATTTGGTACGCCATGGGGAGTTTGCCAGACTCTGCCCTGTGGGCAGGCTACATTCGATAGCCTGCAAGTTTGTCCAAAGTAGGAATGAGATAGTAAGATGTCATAAAACATGTCCTGAGAAGATGTCGTGCGGCCGCAAATGCGGCCGCATGGTCCCAGGAGCTGGATTTTATAGTCTCTGAGTCTTGGCCGTTGATGGGATTACATGGCGCCAGGGGACCAGGTGGTGGGTGTGACCCCCGCCTACTGGAATTTGGAGGATCTGGGTGGAGGATAATCGACTCCAATCCGAGTAGGCTGGGAGATCTTGGCCCCGGAACCCGCGTGGATTTGTCCCTCTGCCAGTACCTTCAGGTGTGCGGAGAGTGGTCTCAGCATGGTGGTGGCTGGTCCTGGAGGTCTTCGGCTGCCGGAGCCCTGGTCGGGGCGGGGAGGAAAGCTCAACCCGCTCCCCTCCAACGGGCTCCGTTGAGGAACAGCCAGGCGCGGGGAAAGTACAAATAAATTGTACTTTCTGGGGCCCAACTAGTAGTATAGCAGTTGGGGCTCTTGCTTTGAATTCAGCCAATCTGAGTTCAATTCCCTGCACCCTGTATAGTCTCCCATTGTCTGTCAGGAGCGATTCTTATTGGCAGAACCAGGAGTAAGCTCTGAGCACGGTTGGCTGTGAACCAAAACAACAAAAAATTATACCTCTGTTTTGCATTTTTATTGTACCATATCTTGTCAACGATTTCACAATATATATTTTAATAAGTAAGCCAAAGTGCCCATTTGATTCTCTAAAAAATGGAACAATTTTCTAAAAACAGTATTGAGAATCTGAAATTTTTTTCACTATACAAACTTGTAATATGCTTAGAATTCTGTGACATATTAAATGCACCCAGATATGCAACTCTACAAATAAATATTCTATATGTTTATAATGCCTATAAATGCAAGCATATTGCAAAATACATATATATTTTACATGATGTTTATTAGAAAGGTAGGGTGCATTTATAGTTAGATTTACTGTGGTAGGTATATTTATGATGGCAGAATTGCTGTTGACAAAATATTTACAATGTAATTGGTAACTGAATTACACAGTCTTCTGATCTCAAAAATTTCAACTATTATTATCCATGACACATTTTTCTGGTCCTGAGCTCTGCAAGCACTGTTTCTGCAAAATAATTTGCTGCAAACTTTGTGAATTAAAACACTTGTTTCTATAGACTAGACAAACAGAAATGATATAATTGGATTCTCTGCTTACTCACCTAACCTAAAATATTTTACTGACCAAAACATTGTACTAACCTAAAATCAAAGTGTCAGTCAGGACTGAAGTTCTCAACATTTTTAATCTGAGATGGAAAGAAAAGAGACAAGTGATTCCAAAAGACATACAATCATGATGCAAAAAAAAAAATGCCAGTATGATTCCTAATGAACAACTCTTTTTAAGTTCTAAATAAGATTTAAGTTCTAAATAAGATTTATGATTGTTACTAGAATTCAGTTATTCTCAGTTCTACAACTGAAGTCTCTGTTTTTCTGCTGATAATTCTCATAATCCTGTTCTTGGTTCTGATATACCTACTAGAAATTCTTACCACACAGCCCCCATAAGTTTTATAACATAGATATATATTTCCTTTTGGGCTTTTCAAATTGTGGTTTTTCCATTTGATTTGATTGGATATTGTGATCCAGAAAACTAATCTTACTATTTTCTAAAGGTCTCATGTGACTAATTCAGACCCTACCAATTAATTATCCTTACTTGAATTAAACTTATTTGGGTTCTTCATCAAATTTCTAATTTTCCTTAAAGCAGAATATAGCTTCATATTTGGTTAAATAACTGAATAAGGTGTGAGACAAAAATCCTCAGGGATCACATTAGAATTCAATATTAAACAGTGACATTTGAACACATCACCTTTTGTAATCACAAAGATGCTCTGGCAGAGTTGTAAATTAGAGAAGCTTTATAAGACCTTGAATCACATATATTATGGCATTAAATTCAAACTATTGTCCATTTTCAATGTTTACAAAATTGCATTGAAAAAAATGTACTATACCATTTAATACCATTTCACATGATAGGAAGCAATGTAAAAGTAAAAAGTAAATGGAGATAGTATTGCTTAGTGCTTTTTTTTAAGTTTTGATAGATTAAAAGTCTACATGAACATATCATATTATTCATGTCTCTTTAGGACCTTGGAAAGGACTTAATGAGTATAGGAGCTTAATACCATTAGTAGCTTCTTATCTGATTAATAGCAATAGTGAAAATTGATTTTGAATTAGATTTCCAGCCATATTATCTAAAGTAATACTATGGATTATGGAAAAATATTGTTTTGAAGTTAAATAAATTAGCTATGATTTTTATTAATATGGCTTTTAAAAATTAGAAACTTTCTTTACAATAAGAAATCCATCAGACAGTGTATTTGGTAAATACAATTATAAAGTGACAGACCTCCTATCTCCTGAAATTGGCACATACATATTTATTCAATTTGAAGTTTTTCCTTACTACTAGGAAATATATGGAGCTGCCTTACCAAGATAATTAACTATACACCTAGAACTAGTGGTGGTCATATTTACCAAAGCATTTGAATATTTGAAAATGAAAACATGCAGTAAATAGAGATATAGAGAGTGTTTTGCTTTTGTCACATAGACTTGATAATTAGTTATATAGATCAGTACATTTCTGTGAATTTGAGTTGTAACTTATACACTTAACAGTTTTTACTCATGAATTTTCTTTTATTATTAACTTAAATATAAAGACATGATAGTATCTCTGTAGCAGCTAAGTGCTGAATAAAGAGACCAGTGAATCAGAACTTTACTAAAAACATCCTTTAATTGCTATCCTCACTTTAACAGTGGCTGTAACTTAAAAAGAGTTGTTCATTAGGAATCATACTGGCATTTTTTTACATCATGATTGTCTTTTGGAATCACTTGTCTCTTTTTTTTCCATCTCAGATTAAAAATGTTGAAAGAAAATAAGAACTTGGTTTTCATTCTGATGCTAGTTAGTCTTAGGAAGTTGATCATAAACTCAGTGTGGTGTGGATTTTTACATATAACTTTATGGAAAACAGTCATATCTATTACACATTTACTATGTATTGCTGCCCTGTTTTGTCAGGTGAGTAGTGTTCATGGAGCTTTTATGACCTCAAAAGCCTACAATATTTACTAGCTATTCCTTTAAAGAAAGTGTATGCTGACACTTTCCTGGGGATTTCAAATAATCTGGCCAATTTATCCACTACATGGAGTGTAGGGATTATTAAAATGAACTCTGAAAAGATATTCTGGAAAGTATTTTATCTACCTGAGAAAAGGGTGATTCTTGAGATTTTAGTGGTTATGAGGATCAGCAATCCTAATCAACATCACAAATATTACTATAGTCAGTGAGTCCTATTGAAGGAGCTGGAATTCAAAACATATATACAAGGAAAATAAGATTACAGTAGGAAAACAGGGAAAAAAGCCCCACCAGATCTCATGAACTGGAAAATGTGTACTATATGTTAAGACAACATATTTAAAGTACTTAAAAGCTAATTTTTGAAGCTGAGATAAAGCACAGGACCTAGAAGTTAACCCAGTCCATCGCTGCTTCTGATGTCCTAGTATTTCCTGGTGCGATTCTGAGCACAAAGTCAGGATTAAGTCCTGAGCATCACCCAATATGCCACCAAAAAGTAACTAATATAAGTGTTTCATAACATCATAACTAATATTCAGGACCGGTAAGTCCGAACTTGGAAATATCTTGAGTTGGGACAGTGGATGGTGACTCTATGATGCTTGGTCATCTTAATTACTGAATATACCTTTGAGAGAAACAGGAAAAGAGAATTATATTTTTAGAAAAAATAGTCAATCGAAACAAGATAAGTGGATAATAACGAGATTCAATATCCTGAAATAAAGTGTCTGTATTTTTAGTTCAGATTTTCTGAGTTGCTGAACCTAAAAATTAAATTTTTCACCTACTTACATGTTTAAAATCAGATATGGTGAATGCAATGGTTACTTGAGCTGAAAGTAAGAATTCAGAAGGCTTAAGGAGAGAGACATATATCCAGAATTCCAATTTTGTGTCCCAAGTCAAGAGTAGAAATCCTTGATAAAATCAGAAGAGAAAGGAAGAACCATTGAAAATTTCTTAAGTTTTTTTTATTCTGGGCTGAGATTCAGAAAATAACAACAGTAAGTAAAATAATAAATAAACAAACCCTTCAGGTAATGATTCTTTGAGATGCTGAGTATAAGAATCATGTGAGTTTGCTTGAACTACCATGAGAATCTGTTTACTGACCTTCAAGGAAGTAAATAGCAGCAATGGAACATGAATTCTGGGAAGGTCAATAAATTTTGATTACTTTAAGTTCATAAATCAAACCAAAAATCCTTTGCTTTTTAGTCTCCATTTGAGTAAGTTTTTCTAATTTTTAGGGAAAACTGATGCATGATTTCTTGTCACAATCCACATTATTGTTAAGCCAGAAATCAGATTTTTTAAAATTGAATCACTGTGAGATACAGTTACAAAACTTTCATGATTGGGTTTCAGTGATACAACGTTCCAATATCCATCCCTCCACCAGCACATTTTCCATTTCCTACCACCAAGATTTCCCATATAACCCCTGGCCCTGGCCCCTTAGTCTGCTTGCTTGCATGACAGGCACTTTTCTTCTGTCTGTCTGTCTGTCTGTCTGTCTGTCTGTCTCTCTCACTCTCTCTCTTTCTCTGGGGATTATGGTTTGCAATACAGAAATCAGATTCTAAAATCAACATATTCTGAAGGCTGAAATGCTAAATAATTTTTAAAGCACATAAATATTACAGAAATCTGCTAATTACATCAGAAAGAATCTACAGAATGATTGTAAAAATAGATTTTTAACTAGTTAAAATATGGACTTGAGGAGTAAAATTTTCACAACTTATTTACAGTTATTCAGAGTGGAATAAACAGATATTGAGCCATCATGTATTTGTATAAAACCATTATCCAGGATGTCAGACTTTATCATTTTTTCCCATGTAGGTCTTTATTATATCTCCCAAGAGACCTAAGAAGTCTCCCTTTGAAAGATTTAAGAGAATAGGCCAACTTGAGAAAGCTCAATATTATTTTGAAAAATAGATTTAAAATAAAGGCATAAATACCTTTATTATTTTATTAAAACTAAGTATCTGGTTAAGATGAAATGAAAATCTTTCCTTAGTGGTGGTGAGAGAATACCAGGTGGCTGAGATCAGGGGTTCACATAAATGTGACTTCTGTAACAGGCTACAAGGTAGGTGGGGTGATTAGAACTCTATTGAACTAAGAAATATCATTGCCCAAGGTTAACATTCATGGGGTTCCTATGAATTAAGTCAATATGTCTTTATTACTTGAATTATACAATAAAAACCACTCAAGATGCATCAAACTAAAAAGATCTGATGAAACAAACCTGACTTTGGCTTTTTTCTCTTTTTCAGAATTTAGGCAATTCATCAAACCAAGAGCTTTGAATGATTAAAGGGTGATCTATTTTATAGGATTAACCATCCAGAACAGTGGTCTTTAACCACCCTTGCAGATGTAGAAGATTGAAAATCAGTGATTTATTGCATTACTTATAACTGCAGGTCTTCATTCTACACATTAAGAATCCTGTTCTAGGATCTTGGATACAAAAAAGTGAATGTCTTTCTATTTTCATTCAAAGAAACGAGAAATATTTGCCTAGACTACTGGGGAATAGAAAATGTATGACTTAGTTTCATCTGTCAAATAACATAAATACATTAACTACTATATTAACTACCTTATAAATGTTTTGAGAATTAAATAAAATATAATCCCTATAAGTGCATAGAATATGTAATATCTGTATTTTGTCGAGTCTTTGCTATCAGTTATTAAAAACAATGATAATTAAAGATAATTTTAAACAACAAAAAATAAACTAGTATGAGATTTGTGAGTCAGTAATGCATTAAATGTACCCCAAATTGTCTCATGTTTAATTTGAATACTTTCCATAAATTTTCAGTTGTTCTTTTAAATATAGCTTTGTCAAATACTCCTGACACTCAGGAGATAATTTTAGTCCTCTCAAATCCAGTAACACTCTGGACATAATTTCTATAACATCACTGATTACACCGCATTATACTTAAGTGCTTCTGTGATGTTTCATCAGAAGATGAGTTTCTATGACCTATGAGAAAATATAGCAGACTTTGGATCAGACAAGGAAGATTAAAGTTTCACTGCTCCATTTAATAGCTGTTGTATTTTGTCCATTAAAGTGCCATAATCATTATTTCTCAAGTGGAAATAACAGCATAACAAAAATTCCAATTTGCTAGTTTTACATTGTTAAATGATAAAATTGTAAGAGTGTGAGATACAGAGACTGTCTTTCTGGATTTGAACACCACTAGCCGTATGACCTCATTGAACCACCCACATTCATTATTTCTCTTCTTCCTTTCTAATGTAAGATTGATGCAAGAATTAAGACGGTAAGTACTCAAAAGACAAAAATGGCAATACCAGACCTGTAATAATTGCCTAAAGTTTGATAATACAGGTAATGCTGATACAAACTAGGATAAAATGCCTTAAAATATACACAAGTGAATATTGAAAAGACATTTGCACAATAAATAAGATATGAAGAAATGAAAATTGAATATATAAATAAGAATTTTGTAGGGGCCAGGAGGATAGTACAGGAATTAAGGCACATACCTTGCATATAGTTAAATCCAGTTCGATTCCTAGCATCATATGGTCCCACAAGCATTGCTGGTAGTGGTACCAGAAGCTCCTGCTTATCACTGAGTAGTCTGGGTAATCACTGGCATTGCAGAACCTAAGCAAAAACACATCCCCGGCCTCTCACGTAGTACACTAGCCCTGAAGGCAAATATTCCTCCAGGATATGCCCCAATACCCCATGAGACTACTTGAGAGTTTCCAAAAAAACAACTTATTTATTTTAGAGATAGAGAATATATGTCTCCATTTATCTGTCTATCTAACACAGATTAATGTTTTTAATGTTCTGGAGCACCTGCCTGCAGTGCCACAGTGCCCAGTCTTACTGCAGCTCCAACCACGCTAAGTCCCCAGGTGGTGAACGCAAAGCTCCCAATAGAGGCAGGCAATCTGAAACTCTGAAGAGAAATCAAGCCCTCAGCCTGAAAACCCCAGGGGTTCAACATGTGTCCTTTTCAATCTCAACCCCAGCCTAGGCCACTTCTTTTTCCCTCCTCCAATACTCATCGGAATCCTCTGAACACTGCAGGAGTCTTCGACTACTCAAAAGAACTTTCTCCATACCTCCTCCAAATTACTCACCTATGCTGTTCATTGAATCCTCACCTTAAGAAACGTGAGGTAATTAATGTTTGTAGTTTTATGTGGTTATGATTGGGGATTTCTTGTTACACAAAAGTGGGTTATGTAATTCACAAAGGACAAGAATCCATTTTCACATTTTGTATAATAAATCAGAATCAGTGAATTGGCCATGAATAATTAAATGGTTTTAGGCTCACAAGGAACTGATTTTACTATAAAAGAGAGTGTTTCTCATAGGCATATAAATGTAGTTGAACAATGCAATTTCCTGCCTCACTCCTCTCCTCTGGGAAGGCCTCTACTGGATCCTCAAAGTCTTCTACGTCCTCTGGTCCCTCTGTATATACTTGTGCCCAAACACATTCTTATCTTCATTTCTAGATTTTTGTTTCTTAAGAGTAGA
Organism: Sorex fumeus; assembly: GCF_029834395.1. NCBI lineage: Eukaryota > Metazoa > Chordata > Mammalia > Eulipotyphla > Soricidae > Sorex > Sorex fumeus. Next base: position 53,916,858 of record NW_026606063.1, read on the forward strand.
AATGTCCTGTCTTACTCTTATAATATCAGAATTCACAATTTCTACTGTAGAGTAGTTACTTAATATACATTAGCCAACTAAGATATCTAAATTATTATTGTCACAATATGACAGGACCAGCAAAATAGAAAAAAAGTACTTTGTTTTAAATTGGGAAGCATGAATGATATCTGACCAGTACAGGCTATAGAGCAAGCTTCAGAAAGAGTAAGAGATGGTTAGTCTCTATGTAAAATAAAGTGATTTAACTGCTTATACATATATATATATTTATATCTTTAGGGGTTTTCCAGAGATACTTATGCATAAAACAGAATAGTGAGCATGCATATTTGTGAAACACAATAAACATAAATAATGATATACTATATGAACAGAAATTGATGGACAAATATTATCAAAGTTGTGCTTTTTTGAGTATTTGAAAGAAATGAACAAGGAAGTGTTCATTGTTCAGTTGACTGCCCAGCAATAGAGTTGGGACTCTTTATCAATCCAAAGATATTTGTGAACCTTTGGGTGGGTCTAGTCAAAACCCAAAGAATATAACAATATTGCTGCTCTTACGGAAGGACTGTCATAGATTATCAAAAAGCCTCAGGGCATTTGCATTTTTAAGAGATTCAGTCTCAACTGTAAGATTGAGGAATAGTTTACACAAATGCACAGAAAATGAAAATCATCTCATGTACCCACCACATTTGATAAACATGAATAGAAATATAAAAATAAAATTAATTTTACTAAAATAAGAAAAGTGAAATATGATAAAGTCCCAGTATTTTTTTTGGGGGGGGGGGTTACACCTGGTGATGCACAGGGCTTACTCCTGGCTCTGCACTCAGTAATTACTCCTGGTGGTGCTCAGGGGACCATATGGGATGCTGTGAATCAAACCCAGGTTGGCAGTGTGCAAGGCAAACGCCCTACCTGCTGTGCTATCACTCCAGCCCCAAGTCCCAGTATTTTTAAGTCACCTTTCTCAAAGTAAGTTAAATACTTATCTGACCCTGAGTTTTAAATTGAATCAGAATCATTGCTATTTTAAAAGATGACTCTTACCATCTGTTTGATCTAATTATTGATTATAATCACCGAAATTAAAACCCACCATCTTTTTTGCTTCCAAAGTGTAGGTTTACTAACTTAAACTGAGAAGATATGTGTGTTCTAATTAATGGCTAATTTGTGTATTAGATAAAAAAAATCACACCAGTGATTTATTTCATTAATTCAAAACTCATTTTAAAAACAATAATCTTCAGTCATAGGCATCTAATGTTGCATTAGTAATTTCTGAGAGAAACTAATGACAGAATATACGATTAACATTTGCAAATAAGTTGCTATTTGTGACACTCCATGACTGATCCAAGGGAGGTAAGACTTTGAGGCCTCTTGGAGTGTTGTGTGCAGATAGAATTTTAAAGGTAGCATGAATATTAAGGTGAATAGAAACTAATCACTAATCTTTCTAGTCTTTTATTTTTGTTTTTAAATTTTTGGGTCACACCAGTTGTGCTCAGGGCTTACTCCTGGCTCTGTCCTAAGGGATCACTCCTGGAAGTTCTTGGGTGACCATAGGTAGTGCCAGAGTTAGAACTCTGGGTAGACCTTGTTCAAGGGAAGTGCCCTCTCTACTATATTAACTCTCTGGCCCTAGTTCTGTATATTTAAAAACTGAAATACGATTGCATGTATACATTCGTCTTTCTTAAATGTACAATTCTTTGTTTTTTTCCACCTGGACTATTTCATTTTTATCATAACTGAAACCATAAAAGATCTTAACAAATAGCATGTTTTGTTTCCCCTCAATTTTTCTCTTTTATAAAGGAGAATGCCTTTCATATGTCAATTGAAGCTTCTTTTACAACATAACCAAATGGTTGAATGGATTTTGAAGTAAAATTTAATGTCAATGAAAGTCTGCATTTAGTGAAAAATCAATTACTTTGGTCAAGTTAAACACACATATTAAACATAATTTTATTGAATGGCAAGTATAATGAAATCATGCAACAACTATTTCATATCATATATTATTTCAATTACAAATGTTAAATAGCATTAGTTTTTATTGCTTGAGGATTTATAAATTCATTATTATGATGTGTTTTTTTGTGAAGTAATAGGAAGAGTTTTTCACTTATTTCCCATAATTAGCATTAGGAAGAGGAAAGTACTGCAATTTACTCTATTATTTGAAATAAAAACTCAATGCAAATGCATATTTCTGCTAGGAAATTAAACTCTAAAATTATATGAAACAAACTGTTAGAGGTAGATTGAGTAATTTACTATATAAAAAGAAATTATATTGTGATATTTCAACATAAAAGAGAACATACAAATTTAATTATATAATTTGTATCAATAGATTCAGAATAATGTCTACCTATTAGTAGGTGATCAATAAAAATTGAAATACACACTGCAGATTTTATAATATTTGTATCAGTTAAGAATATATAAAATCTGGCTATTAAATAAAATAAAATTCTTATATTTTTATTTTAAAAATTATGCAAAAATTAATTTCTTATATCACTTTAGAATATGACCATAGTACTTACACCTAGACTTCTCATAACTTATATATTTAAGTTGTACTTTACGATATTTATTTTATCTCCTACATACCTGGCCTATATAAAGATTATAAATTTTGAATTTTATTTTCATAATTTTCAGATTTACATGCACACATAATTATTAGATTCCCCACTTTCCTCTTTGTACATTCTTCATAAATTAAAAAACATTCAATGTATTCCAAGGAAAATCTATTAGTTGTCTACTGATTCCTGCTTACCTCTTTTTATTGAAAAATTAGACTTCCATTCCATGTTATGATGGAAATATATCACTTTACAAAAATTTTCTCGTGAAGCAAAATATATAGATGATAATTTTTTAAACTGCAAATTCACTACTTTAGAAATGTAAAGAGGTGACTTAAAGCACGATATATTCTACACTGATGGTGACTATTACTTTCAGTTACAAAATGAGGTTGTCCAGGCTCTGTTATAGATCTTCTTCAGCACTATAATTCAACTATAAAGCAAACTTTGAGACAGCAAAGCAGCTCATGGGGATTAAGCTTGGGAGTGCCTTATTTGCTAATTCAAATTTAGCTTAAATTGGTTCCCCTATTTCTAAGAGACAGGAGAATAGTAAAATTAAAATGTGGGAACACAAAATGTCTGTAATTAGGAAGATTCTTTAAAAATACACTATTTAGAATGTTAGTTGGAAACAAAGTTATTGTTTAAGGAAGAGATAATAAACTGTTGAGTAGACAAAAATTTAACAGTAAATGCATTTATACAAACAATGAGAATTCATAATCCTTTATATTTTTCAATATTAGCTATTTATATTTTATTATATTTTATTTTATTATTATTATATATTTTATTATATATTAGACATTTATATTTTTCAATATTAGCTATTTATATACAGTCACTATTAATAAATAATAAATAAATTTTATGTTTTGACAATTTTGAATGCATAAAGTTCTTGACAAACCTGGGAGAAATGTGATACATTCATTTACAATATTCTCATTGTTTTCTTTTATAAGATAGTGGTAATTTAGTATTTAGTATTTAGTATTTACTGAGATCATTTAAGTTTTGTAATCCAGTATCAATTTATTATAAAAATCACCAGACAATGCAATAATGTGACATCAAAGATACATACTAGTACTAGTACTATTTCTAATTTTTTTATGGAAAGACCTGTTATGTCCTACCAAGTGATAAGTGACATAATATAAGTTATTTATATTTCATATCTTATAGGATATGAAAGAGGCAAATGTCAGGTTTTGTTTGATTTTGTTTTAGAGCCATACTCTGTGGTGCTCTGGGGTGTTCTGGCCATGTGATCAGGTCTCATTCCTGTCAAAATTCTATATTGTATTTGCATCTAACTAGGGTTGACTGTATGCGAGGTAAACACATTATCTCTCTATAATTTCTCTGGTCCCAAACACCAGATGTTACTCAAACAAAACATATTAACAATGTTATCTATAATATCCATTTTGCTTTTAAATCAATTGTAGTACAATGCACTTTGTGCTAGTTTTGTCTAAAGATTCCTTTATGACATCTTCTTTGCCCTTTCCAACAGTTCTACATCCAGTTTTATTCAGGACTAAATAATTTCTGAATTGTATGTTGCTTTTGTGATTTAAGATTATTATACACAAAATATTCTACTAGAAAATTCTAATTGGGAGAGACTCAGCAGTGGATTCCAGGAGACCTCTCCAGAGATCTCTCCAGACCCCTTGCAGAGCCAACTCCACCAGGACACCTCAGATAGAGCGGGTGTTCCCTCTCTGCCCACTCCAGATGAACCTCCGGTGGCCACAAACTTCCAGAAACAAAACCCAGGTACACAGGAACAGGGACTGAAGACTCCAGCCCACAAGGTGGTGGAGAAGGGTCGTCCCTTCCCATCTGCTTGCCCCTTTCAGGTTCTGGCTGTCACGCTCATGAACTGCCTCTGGGCGATACTTAAGTGCATCACCAGCCTTGATCCAGAGACTCACAAATAAATCTCAAAATGGATTTGCTCCTATAGAGAGGTCTCTGGACCTTAATTATTTACAATTTTAGAATTCCAAGAGTGCACGACCTCTCATGATATTCATAATAAGCAGTAGAAAACAAATTATCTAGCGGCAGACAAGCTTGAATGGTGGTGGGAAAATTCAAAGTAATGGTGGTGGGAAGGTGTAATGGTGCTGGGACTGGTGTTGAAATACTGAATGTAATCAATTAATGTGAACAACCTTATGAAAATAAAATTTAATTTTTTGGGGAAAGAAAACCCTAATTGGATAGATGTAGGATAACATTGGTTTGCCCTTCCTCCCTAGCAGCAGGGAACTTGGTTTTGTTGATTACTCCCCCAATATGTCAATTATCTTTGCTTCCTGATCAGACTCTGTTGACTTGTAAATATTGTTTTTCTCTTCTCCTTAATGTCCGTTGCATAGTTAGTTACTTCAGAGCAATAAATTTTTGTAGGGACACAGAAAGACAGTTAAAAAGACAAATCTGTAACTTGGGAGTTAATTGACTCCAGATACGATTACCTCCTGGATATCTGCTCTCTCGATTTCAGTCTCAGTTGCCCTTACTTCTTAGATCCCCAAAAGCAGGATCCCGACGAGGGACTGGATGAACCAAGAGTAAGCTGTGAGCTGCCCTAACATCAAAATGGGCCAGGCCAAAATGCCATTATACTTAACTATAAGTTAAGAGCATGGTCATGGACAAATTCTATCGTGATCCAAAAAGTAATAACTAGATTCTGACCCTACTAGGGTAAGGAATGATTAGTCTGGCCTGAGCACTGTAGTCTGAGTCTGTGGTGGGATCTCCCCAGGAGAGTAACCTACAAGCCTAAATGTGTCTATCACTATGACCATACAGAATGGCAAATATTAGAAAGTAGAATTAAGATGTTAATTAAGTTACTGGTCTAAAGGAGAGGAGAAACACACCTTAAGTGCTGTTTCGTCCTCATGGGCTTAAGGTGGTCAGGAAGGCTTGATAAACATGTTGATAGCACTTCCTAGGTGGGGAAGGGGCATGGTTTTGGGAAGCGTGATTAGGGAAGAGGTGAATAAGGTGGTGGTGACAGAGTTAGAGAGCAAGAGACAAGAGTTGCAAGGAGATTACACAGCAGAGGTTTGGAGAGAGCTGGGAGAGAGTTGGAGAGAGTTGTGAGCTTTGGAGAGAGTTTGGGAGAGACAATGGATGAAATAAACCACAAATGATCACCCACCGCAGTCTCTGCCCCCGCGCCTGGGTATTCCTTCCCGGAGTCCCTTGGAGGGGAGCGGGTTGAGCTTTCCTCCCCGCCCCGACCAGGGCTACGGCAGCCGAAGACCTCCAGGACCAGCCACCACCATGCTGAGACCACTCTCCACACACGTGAAGGTACTGGCAGAGGGACAAAGCCACGCGGGTTCCGGGGCCGAGACCTCCAAGCCTACTCGATTTGGAGTCGAGCATCTTCCACCCAGATCCTCCAAATTCCAGTAGGCGGGGGTCACACCTACCACCTGGCCCCCTGGCGCCGTGTAATCCCATCAGCGGCCAAGACTCAGAGACTATAAAATCCAGATCCCGGACGAGAGCAGTGCAGTCTCTGCCCCCGCGCCTCGGTGTTCCTTCCCGGAGTCCCTTGGAGGGGAGCGGGTTGAGCTTTCCTCCCCGCCCCGGCCAGGGCTACGGCAGCCGGAGACCTCCAGGACCAGCCACCACCATGCTGAGACCACTCTCCGCACACCTGAAGGTACTGGCAGAGGGACAAAGCCACGCGGGTTCCGGGGCCGAGACCTCCAAGCCTACTCGAATTGGAGTCGAGCATCTTCCACCCAGATCCTCCAAATTCCAGTAGGCGGGGGTCACACCCACCACCTGGCCCCCTGGCGCCGTGTAATCCCATCAGCGGCCAAGACTCAGAGACTATAAAATCCAGCTCCCGGAACCCGGGACATCTTATCAGGACATCTTTTTATGACATCTTATTATCTCATTCCTACTTTGGACAAACTTGCAGGCTATCGAATGTAGCCTGCCCACAGGGCAGAGTCTGGCAAACTCCCCGTGGCCTACCAAATATGCCAAATACCAGTAACAATGATGGGTCTCATTCTCCTAAAGAGCCGTGAATATAATCTCAGGGCTAGGATGAAAGAGACGTTACTGGGGCCTGCTCGAGGCAATCGACGATTAACAGGATGATGAAATGAAATGAAATGATCACCAACCAAGTGGGCCTTTGTTCCTCCTTCATCAGCCCAAGGCAATGGGTGGGGAATCGGTTTCAAGCAGTTCAAGAGCCACCTGGAGGGCCCTGGAACATTCTATAATGTGTGAGCACTCCTAGTGTCACCCAAACAAAAGGAGTCTACACAGATATGTTAAAATGATAGATGTTAAAAAGAAAAATAAGCATTTGACTTGGTTTTATTTTACTGAAAAAAATAGACTAAACAGTTTATTTTTCATTTTATTACATTTTTATAACTCACCATTTAGTTTGAAGACTTTTACAAGAGTTTTAGCAGAACCAGAAAAACAGCACAGGAATAACTCCTGCATCTCAAGGTATAGTCCTGAATACCCCCAAAGCACCAGGGTGACAGTTTTTTATCAACATGTAACAAGTTCTTGTCATTTATTTTTCTACTTGGCATCTTCATAGGATTTAGTAGATATATGTCAGTTCTTTTAAAACTTATCTATGTGTTAATTTTTCTATGTTCATCTCTATTATCAGGCTTTAAGAACATTTAAGCGAAAGTAATATACCTTTTAGATACCATATTAAAATACTGCATTATGAATATAGTGCATTACTCTGTATAATTTAGGATTAAATTGTGCAGACATTGTTAATACTTTGTATTCAAGGTACAAACTTTTTTCCATTAATTTCAAAATTTTGCTGCGTTCAACACAATTTTACATACAGTTTGTATTTTGAACATTTTCCCAATCATATTAAGTGAAAGTGCTTCTTAGAAGATTTTTATGATTTCCTTTAGGTATAACTAAAAAGTTCCTTGACAATTTTGTCTTGAGTTTACTTTTTACTTCAACTCCCTTAACAGTTTTAATAATGCTGTCTCCCAGCCAATAAAATGTATATATATTGATTTACAATGACCTGCAGACTGATAAATAGTATTGTGATATTACTTATATGTTTTAGTCTTTGTAACTCTACGTAATTTTATTAACTAAAATGTTTTTATGTATATGTAATTTGGTAAGAGTGTTTTATGTGGAAAAATTATTTTTTCTAAATTTATTTTCCCTTTCTATTAAAATAGTATCATTATTCTTTTATTGTGTTTATGTGGTGAAGTGCATTAATATTGCCAAGTAAAATTTTGCCACTGTTTGAGAAAGATACACAACGTTTTTCAAATTTTGTTATGTGATTTAAACCAAACTCATAAAATAGATGTAAATGTCATTTCCAAATCTATGACAATTATTTGTCTTTAAGTACAGAGAAGAATGTATTTGTAAATCTTTCAGGGGAATGAAAGATAGTACTGGGTTAAAAAACACTTGCCTTACACAGAAATAACCCAATTCGATTTCCAGAGTACTGCCAGAATTGATCACTTAGTAGAGCCAGGTATGACAGGAAGTAAGCCCCACACAGAGTAGAATGTGGGCCAACAACACTCCATCCCCTGAAAGTGTGCTTTTATCTATGTGAATATTTCTTTTATGAATTTTAGTTCTCATATATATGCTATATATGAATATATTTTAAGTGAAATTTTATTTTTAATTATATCAAACTACATTGGATTTAGAATTCTTTTTATATTTTTGCAGATATTCCACATCTGCTTTAAGAAAGAAATTTTTATTAGGCATATTTAATCAAATTTGCATTTTACATTAATGGATTGTATGAAAATACAAAATAAATTATTTATTAAAAGTAGACGTAGGAGCCAGAGCAAAAGTACAATATAACATTATAACAGTAAATCAGCACAACACTGCCTGGCAAGGCTGACCCAGGTTGGATTCCCAGCACCCCATATGGTGCCCTAACCCCTCAAGGAGTGATTCCTGAGCACAGAGCCAGGAGCAAGCTAGGAGCACCACTAGGCATGACCCAAAAGTAAACAAAACAAAAACAAATAAATAAATAAAGTGAAAGCAGACACAAAACCAATTAGTTTTTCTGACAAGTCTAGGTACAAAGTACACAATTTTTTATAAAATGAGTATGCATTCTTGTAAATTTGTTATGACTTCTTTTGGACATTAAATAAGTTCAGCAAATTTTTTCTATCTAGTCAAGTAGTTAATGCAGTAATTTTTTCCACAGAAAAATTGCATTAAAATAACTACCTTCACACTAAAGAACATATGCTGTTACATTTGAACAATTGCTATGATTTATAGAAAAATTAAAATAGACAAGCAGAAAGCACTAGAGTCACCGAGTATGTCATTGAATTTGAGGTATATAATTGTGCTTAGGAAAGCATCAAGAATGGTATCTACTTTCAAATTTAGAATAATAAAATTATATTTCAAACTTACTTAAATTGAGATCTAATATACCAAATTGTTAAAATATATGAATAATAATGCCTTCTAAAATCTGTGAGATTATAGTTTAAAGCATACATATTGCTATTTGATAAATCATCACATTTCTGCATGATCAAGCAAGCACGGTCCTCCCGTTGTTCATCGATTTGCTCGAGCGGGCCCAGTAACGTCTCCATCGTGAGACTTCTTGTTACTGTGTTTGGCATATCGAATACGGCATGGTAGCTCTGCTGTGTGGGCAAGATACTCTCGGTAGCTTGCCGGGCTCTCAGAGAGGGGCGGAGGAATCAAACTCGGGTCGGCCATGTTGGCCGCTTGTAAGGCAAACGCCCTACCACTGTGCTATTGCTGAAGGTTTTTAAAATGTTTTCAGTTATAGTCCATGCACATAATGCTTTATATGATTATCCTATTAATTTCCTTGACCCTCAATGACGTTTATGTTATATGCAAATATCGATCACAAAATGTCTATTGTTCCCATTTAATCAAAATTATAAGTTATAACAAATAATTCAACTTTTTATTCCTTCAAGTAAACTCCTGACTATGTTATACTACAGGCTAAAGGGTTCTCTTAATCGAAGTTTTTAATCAGTTGACTCTTAATAAAAAGGAAAATAATTCTGGTGGTCCTATTCTAATCATCTGAACCCTTTTGATAAACAGAGTGTTTCTTTGTTTAAAAAACTAAAAGATTCAAAGGATGAGAGAGATTCATTGTGAGAAAGATCCTTCATTGAGTGATAAAGAGGTAAAGACTAGAGAAGAGCTCAGAGAAAATACAATCTGTAGCAAATATTCAGATTAAAAGACAAACTTCACTTTCACAGATAAAATGAATACTGCTAACAATCTGAATAATGAATCTTAAAGGTGATTTTCCAAGGATTAGTACTCAAATCAAATAATTTTAATCTCAAAATATTTCGAACAAAGAACCTAGTCATACACCACCTGGGATTGTGACCATCAAAGCTAATTGATTATAAATTGGTGTTATCTAACCAATAAATGTCTAAAAAGAGATTTTAGTGTGGAATGAAACGGGCCTCCCAAAAGTTTTTATGATTCCAATTTTTGTCAAAATCTTCATATAACTGTAGCATACTGTAGCACTGTCTTCCCGTTGTTCATCAATTTGCTCGAGTGGGCACCAGTAATGTCTCCATTGTAAGACTTGTTACTGTTTTTGGCATATTGAATATGCCAAAGGGAGCTTTCCAGGCTCTGTCGTGCAGGCAGGGTACTCTCAGTAGATTGCTGGACTCTCCGAGGGGGACAGAGCAATCAAACCCGGGTCAGCTGCGTGCAAGGCAAATGCCCTACCCACTGTGCTATTGCTCCAGCCCCCTCCTTATAACTAGGGTAAATAATTTGGATATGGAGTATTATAGAATATTCCTGGGAAAAAGTCAGGGATTGAGGCAAAAGGAAGCTTTATCACTGTTAAATGATGCGAGAACATTATAGATTAGAACTGGCAACTTTTTCTATGATCAATTCCTAAGAAGGAAAAATACATCATGCATTTGCTTAGGTATCGTCAAAAAAAAAAGAAAACTAATCTAAAACAGATGTGAGAAAGCCAGACACTGTCAGGAACTAGGGGAAAGGAGCAAAACAGACTTTCCCTTAGAGTCTTCAAAAGAAGACTTTTCTGACACTTTGGATTTATATTTATTGTGAGAAAATTAATTCCTGGGATTTAAAAAATGAAATTGTGGTAATTTGTTAGAACTATTGAGGAAAATGGGGCTGGAGCGATAGCACAGTGGTAGGGCGTTTGCCTTACAAGCGGCCAACATTGTCGACCCGAGTTCGATTCCTCTGCCCCTCTCGGAGAGCCCGGCAAGCTACCGAGAGTATTTTGCCCGCACGGCAGAGCCTGGCAAGCTACCTGTGATGTATTCGATACGCCAAACACAGTAACAACAAGTCTCATGACGGAGACGTTACTGGGCCCGCTTAAGCAAATCGATGAACAACAGGAGGACCGTGACCATGACTGTGAGCATTGAGGAAAATAATGAAAGAGTTAATGACTTAAGATATTTAAGTAGCAATCCCTGAACTTTCTTCACCAGTGTACATTTCCCGCCACCAATGTCCCCACTTTCGCCCTCCTGCTCCTTCCCCAAAGTATTTCTCTCTCTCTCTCTCTCTCTCTCTCTCATTTTGGGCATTATGATCTGCAATACAGATACTAAAAGATTATCATGTTTGTCATTTTACCTAATTTCAGCGCTCAGTTCTTGTCCAGAGTCATCATTCCCAACTACCTTTGGCATAGTGGTAGAGCTCTTCTCTATCCTAGCAGCCTTTCTCCACTACCACTTGTGCCATGATTTAAACCATGGGCCATTCCTCTTGGCCCTTGCTTTCATTGTTCTTTGGTGTCAGTCTCATACTATTATTCTTTTATATCCCACAAACGAGTCCAATCATTCTATATCTGTTTCACTCTCTGACTCATTTTACTCCATCTGACTTTCTCCATGTGCATCCATTTATATGCCATCCATTTATATGCTAATTTCAAGACTTAATTTTTCCAGGTGGCTGCATAGTATTGCATTGTGTAGAAGCACCATAATTTCTTTTTCCAATCATCTGGACACTCAGGTTGTTTCCAAATTCTGGCTACTGTGACTAGTACTACAATATTGTATTTCATTGTATCCTGAACGTGAGTGAGTGAGATCATGTAAGTTCCATTATATTGATCTTGCTGCTTTCAATAATCTATGCCTATTATTGACCCAGATTATAATATATGTGTCTTAGATTTTATTTTCTATTTGTGTCTGTTTCAGCTGGGATCTTTCATGCTTCTTGAATCTTGGCACCTACAATCTTCATGTATAATTTTAAAGTGCCCAATTAAAGACTGCATATTCAAAATAATTCTTCAATTTAGTCTCATATATTCCTCAATATGTTTCATACAAAGATTAGAGAAACTAACATTTTTTCTCATTTCAGTCGTTATTACACAAACTGCAAGTTTATTTCTAAAATGTATTTCCTATATTTCATAAGCTCCTAAATATTAAATACGTAATAAATAATAATAAAGTAAATAATGAGACATTCATCATCAACATATAGTAAGACACTTTTATTTAATGAAGAGACAGTTGGTAGAGCTTTACAGTGTATATTAAAAGTTAACTAAATAAAAGAATAATAGAATTCTACGTTTAAAATTTAAATAAAGGGACTAATTAGAAAAGACAGCAAAGAAAAATGTGACTGCATACTAATATTAAGGTTAAAATATTCATAGATGACAAAGACATACAGTTCAATAAAAAGAAAAATCTGAAAATATAAGAATACTAAAATGGAAATTTCATGCCAGAAGATCTAGAGAAGTAAAAAAAAAATTAAGAGATCATTGCTGAAAATTCTCAGTTCTCACTAAATTGTTTAAAATAGAGTGAAAATTACACTGAAGAGTTATTAAAGTGAATTATCAATAAAATAAAGATTTTAGAGGCTAGAAGTTTATGATTTTTCTGATTATAACCACAATTTTTCAGGCCAAATAGATAGGTAGAGCATTTATGTTGTACATGGTTGACATGGATTAGATCTCTGCTACTCCATATAGCAACCCAATCTACCAGGAGTTGATCCCTGAGCACAGAGCCAGAAATAAGCCCTGAGCACAGCTAGATATAACCCAAAATAGAATAAACGAACAATTACCAGATTTTTAATTGATGGAACAAGTAGTTTTTGGAGGCTGCATAATTCATTTATATTATTGAAATATTACATACTAACTAAAAGACATTAAAATTATTTTAATTCACTTTTCAAGAAAACCCATTTGAAAGGTAAGGTCAGCAAAACATCATATTTATTTTTTCCTTACCTCTCTTGTACTGTTCTGCTCTTAGCATTGATTCTAGCTCTAATACTTTTACATTATCAGATTATGTCATTGGAAACTTGTTTATAAGGAGAAGGTCTTTAATATTGATTGAATGATATACATATATTCTTTGTCAACAAGTTTTGAGAAACTTTATCTAGTATCTGAGGTTTAAAATGATATTCAGTACTTTGTATACTGCATACTTATAAAAATATCTCTTATTTATTTAATTTTCTTTATTCTCACACTTATTCTAAATGTTCAGACAGTCATCTTTTACTGATAATAACAACACCCTTCTAAATGTCCCTGACTCCAGCCATTGATGTCCTCAATACAACCTCTACTTGTCACAACAGCTAAATTTCAAACTCACATTGCTTATGAAAATAACGTTCTTGCTATAAATATCTGATGCTCACAGAAACTTGCTTAAAATCAAAAGTTTACAATACCTAATAGTTAGCACTGTAATGATTTTTTTTCTTACCCTGTTAGTTTTCTTTCTTTGGAGAAGTAGATTTTGGCTAAAACAATTTTTGAGGGAAGTTAGAAAGGACATGTATGTTGAATTATGCACACCCCCCAATCCCATAAAACATGTTCAAGTCCTAACTACTGGTGCCTATAAATGTGACCTAGTTTTAAAATGGTTCTATTAGTGAGAGTTAGATCAACGGACTGAAAGCATGCTTTGCATATAGGAGATCCATTTTTAATTCTCTGTACCAATAGATTACTAAGCATTGCTGTGAGTGACCCTTGATCACAGATATAGTCATGAGTCCTGCAAAGGTGGAGTCCTCAGACAAAAAAATTTTAAAAAATAGGATGTTTGTATATGTAATCTAATACATTGAAGATTGGGTTATGTTAGATTGCGGTGGTTTCTAAACCCAACGACTTGAGTTATATGGAGAGAAATTTGGACACAAGCATTCACAAGAACAATCCATGTGATTGAAGAAACAAAATGAAGGAAAGATAAATGCATTAAAGGGTTGCTTTGAGGCATCAGAAAATGAAGAGCTGGGCTGGAGCAATAGCACAGCAGGTAGGGCATTTGCCTTGCACACTGCCTACCCGGGTTTGATTCCCAGCATTCCATATTGTCCTCCAAGCACTGCCAGGAGTAATTCCTGAATGCAGAACCAGGAACAACCCCTGAGAATCACTGCGTATGATCAAAAAATTAAAAAAAATATAAAATAAAACTATGGGCAAGTAAAGGCAGTTCTAGTGATAATTCAAAGGAAATGAAAAGAAATGTAATAAGAAACTGGTAGGAAAAGTATTACTGTGACATAACTGGAAACTTAGCTGAATTATGTCTTGTAGTTTTGTTTTTTAGGAGCCAGAATGATAGTACAGCAGATAGAGTAGTTGCCTGGAACAGGGATGACTTCAGTTTGATATCAGGTATCTATATGGTATTCTGAGCACTGTAAGGAGTGAGTCCCGAGCATAGAGGCAGAAGATAGCCCTGAACATGACTGAGAATGGCCACAAGTTTTAAAAAATCATCTCATATATGTGTAGAAAATAAAAAGTGATAAACTTAGATACTTGAGGATATTGCCAATTAAAATATTGAAGGTTTTTCTTGAAACTTGTAGTAAAATGTAAGAGTGATGATGAATTCAGATGTAAACTGTAGCTTAGGATATTCTTAAATTGTTCAGATTTCAAAAGATGCTCATGTCAAAAGGATTCATTGTCAAGAAGGTTATGTTCAAGACTGAAAGCTAAGGTCAGGAATTTTCTATTTAGTGTCTGAAAGTGATCAAAAGATCATACTGTTTAGTCACACCGAAGATTTTGGGAATAAATTAGTTCTAGGAATTATGGATTGTCATCTCAGGAAAAGCCAGGAGTAGGATTGTCAAAAAAAAGTGAAGGTATTTTTGCCAATAAAATGGATTGCTTCGGGATTTTGAAGAGATCATCCATATTTGTTGCCTACCTATATTTATAAAGGACAGGGGGTAAAACATAACTACAGGATCAGAGATCAGAGTGATGCAACTGTAGAATATCAGTATAGAGTACTTGCCTGGAAAAGGATGACTTCAGCAACCTCTAATGTGGTTCAGGAAATGGATAAACTTTCCTCTAGGTTCTAGAAATAAAATCTCTCTAACAGTTGGATTTTTGCCAGGTGATACTGATATTTTCCTTTCAACAGAGTTATAATGCTGTGTGTATGTAAGTGTATGTGTGTGTAAATGCATGTGTATGTGAGCACACAACATAAGAAACAGGTCACATTATAATTTTGAATAGGAGCGATAAAAATACCTACTTAAATCCTTTGTCACCATTTGATAAATGTATGAAAAAGGCATAAAGAGTTCATTTATAGTAAATTCCATGTAGATGTAATGTGGGGAAATACATTAAAATTATTTTTTCTTAATTGCTTCACTATTTTGTGATAAGGTCATTATCAAGAATCCAGGGTCCAGAAAGAGAGAGGAACAGAGAAGGCACTCGTCATGCATACAGCCAACCCAGGTTTGATGCATGAAACATATGATCTCCTGAGATCAGAATAAGCCCAAAGCATCATAGGGTATGGGCCAAAATCCAAAGTAAAATAAGACTGTCTAAACCATATCCACGCGATAATCAATCTCATTGAGATTTCTCGGGAGTTCAAGATGCCGCTCTGTCTAACGTTCATTGATTTAAAGAAGGCCTTTGATTCTGTTGATACTGAATGGTCATCGAAGCCCTAGCCAAACAGGGCATTCAAACTCAATACATCAGGATACTACATGAGCTGTATTATGGATTCAGTACCAGGATCTCACCATTCTACAAGGAAGTGATAATCGATGTCAAGAGAGGGGTTGGGCAGGGTGGTACCATTTCACCAAAACTCTTCAGTGCCACCCTCGAGAACGTCATGCAATGACTGGAAGGGGAAGGTACAGGGGTGAAGATAGACAATTGGCAACTATACCACCTCCTCTTCACTGATGACATCATTCTCATAACACCAAACATTAGCCAAGCAACACAAATGCTGGCCAAGTTCAACCATGAGTATGGAAAGGTTGGACTACACCCGAATCTCACAAAGACGATGTTTATGAGAAATTGTCTAGTTCCTGAGGTTCCATTTGCTCTCAACAGAATGAACATCTTCGAGTGCAACAGTTATGTGTACCTAGGTCAAGAAGTCAACATGAGGGGGTATGGTGCTGCCAACAGGTCTATCTGTACCTGTGAGGCGAGTGAATCAGCAACCTAATGGCGCCTTCAAACTTCCAGATACCCCAAAATTGCTGCTGTGCCTTTGGCCAGACTCCAAAAACTTGGGGCAAAGTTTACCAAGAAAGTAAACGGCCAAAAGTTAGGTATGTGGGAAACACACCCACAAACCACCTCTGGCTCAGCTATATACTTGGAGGAATGGCCTCTCTGGTTCCTGATTGAACTGCTTAACGGCCATGATCCCAGAGACTCAGAAACAAATCGCTTGAAACCCAACAGCTTGTGGCAGAAATGCGTCTGGTCTCTGCAGTAGGTCACCGGTGCTGGGCCAACCCAGGTGGGAATAGGTTTTGTGCCTTGGCCTGTTCCCCCTGGCAGCCCAGTGACAACCATCCTTCAGAGGTCACTGGATAGTCAGGTTTGGGCCCCCAGTGATGAAATACGCAGGGCCTCATGGGATGGGGTGGAGCGGGTCCTGTCCTCCCTACCCAATGATACCCCAAGTCATCGCCCACAAACAGCCTCTCTGGCTCCTGATCAAGCTGTTTAACGGCCATGATCCCAGAGACTCAGAAACAAATCTCGAAACCCAGTGGCTTTTCGTAGAAATGCACCCGGACCCCACAATGCGTTACTGTCACCAGGCCACCCCAGGGGGAAAGGGTGTTGTCACTCCACCTGCTCCCCCTTGGCGGCTCGGTGGCCATCATCCTCCAGAGGCCATTGGACAATCAGGCTTGGGCCTGCAGCGACGAAACTTGTTGGGCCTCATGGGATGGGGTTGGAGCAGGGCCTGTCCTCCCCACCCCAACGAGACCCCAAGTCATCGCCCACGAACAGCCTCTCTGGCCCCTGATCAAGCTGCTTAACGGCCATGATCCCAGAGACTCAGAAACGAATCTCGAAACCCAACCGCTTTTGGCAGAAATGCGGCAGGACCCCGCAGTAGGTTACTGTCACTGGGTTACTTCCCCGGGGGGGAAGGGTGTTGTCCCTCCGCCTGCTCCCCCTTGGCGGCTCAGTGGCCGTCATCATCCAGAGGCCATTGGACAGTCAGGTCTGGGCCCTCAGCGAAGAGACATTTTGGGCCTTACGGGATGAGGGGGGAGCTGGGCCTTCCCCATCCCAACGAGAACCCAAGTCATCGCCCACGAACGGCCTCTCTGGTCCCTGATCAAGCTGCTTAACGGTCATAATCCCAGAGACTCAGAAACAAATCTCGAAACTCAGTGACTTTTGGTAGAAATGCATCCGGACCCCACAGTACGTTACTGTCGCCGGGCCACTCCAGGGGGAAAGGGTGTTTTCATTCCACCTGTTCCCCCTTTGGCGGCTCAGTGGCCTTCATCTTCCAGAGGCCATTGGACAGTCAGACTTGGGCCTGCAGTGACGAAACTTGTTGGGCCTCATGGGATGGGAGTGGAGCCGGGCCTGTCCTCCCCACCCCAACAAGACCCCAAGTCATTGCCCACGAATGGCCTCTCTGGCTCCTGATCAAGCTGCTCAACGGCCATGATCCCAGAGACTCAGGAGCAAATCTCAAAACCCAGTGGCTTTTGGTAGAAATCCCTCCAGATTTAAGTGTTACAATTTCGGAATTTTAAAATCCTGTGGCCACTACTGCAGCCACGCAACATCATGTGTTATTTATAACCAGCAATAGAACACAAATTGTCTACTGTTGCTTTTTCAGCAGATCCTAGTGTTGGGGTATCGGTCTGGTTTCAAAATATTGAATGTGTTCAAAGTAGAGAGAGAGTAATGTGGAAATCATCTGCCCCACAGGTAGGGGGAGCATGTGGGATGGGGATATACTGGGGTTTTTGGTGGTGGAGAATGGACACTGGTGAAGGTACGGGTGTTTCATTGTATGACTGAGACTTAGACCCAAAAACTTTGTAACTGCTCTCATGGTGATTCAAAAAATAAAATTATAATAAAGAAAGAAAGAAAGAAAGAAAGAAAGAAAGAAAGAAAGAAAGAAAGAAAGGAAGGAAGAAAGAAAGAGAAAGAAAGAAAGAAAGAAAGAAAGAAAGAAAGAAAGAAAGAAAGAAAGAAAGAAGTCAACATGACAAATGACCTAGCACCTGAGTTGCATAGAAGGAAGAAAGTAGCTTGGAACGCCTTCAAGGGTGTCAAAGAAATAGCTAAGAGGAGGAAGAACCTCCGGCTCTGGGCACATCTCTTCGATTCCACGGTTCTTCCTGCATTAACATATGCTTCAGAAACCTGGGCCCTACAAAAATGGGATAAGAACGCTATTTGGATCTGCCAAAGAGGAGTTGAAAGAGCTATGCTTGGAGTATCATGCTTCACTGAAATGAGAGAAAGAATTCAGAATTCTGACCTCAATCAATGATCAAGAATGAGGGATGCTGTCTTGTTTGCCAAGGCATCAATAATCAGATGGGCTGGACACGTAATGAGATTTGGAGATGACTGCTGGACTAGAGCCATTACTGACTTGGGACATCCAAAGATCATGTGGCTGCCCACTTACCAGATGGTCAGACTTTTTCGTCAAGACTCTGAACAATCAGTTTGAAGCTGTTCATGTTCCTAGAACGAGCAGACGCCATTGGACTACACTAGCACGAGACAGGGATGAATGAAGACATTACTGGTGCCTGCTTGAGAAAATTGATGAGTAACAGGATGTCAAGTGATCAAGTGATCAAGTCTAATCCATATCAGTATATAAACATCATAAGGAGAAGAGCACAGCTCTTGCTTTTCTCCTAATTTTTTTGTACCTGAATTTTCCAGTATATAGACATTGTAGGCACTCAAAAATAGTAATTATTGGAATATTTACATAAGTGAATTAATAAACAAACTATATATTATATCTTAAAATTTAATTTCTCCATTTTCTTAGTGCAAATCTTTCATTCTTGGTTACTTTCTAATGATATCATCTTTTAGTAATTAACTTCAATAACTATTTTCCTCTTAGTTTTCCCAATGATGTATTTATTAATAATAAACTTCTAGACTTGTCACTAAGGCCTATGAATTTAGTTTTACCTTGTTTTTCAAGCCTAAATTTACTTTCCTACATATCATAATTACTGTTTTCTTAACCTAAATTTTATCGCCTTTTACTCATTCAAACCCCTCTCTTGACGCCGATGATCAGTTCCGTGTAGAATGGTAAGATCCTGGTTGTGAATCCGTAATACAGCTCACAGAGGATCCTGATGTATTGAGTTTGAACGCCCTGTTTGGCTAGAGCTTAGATGACCACTTCGGTCTCAACAGAATCAAAGGCCTTCTTTAAATCAATGAACATTAGATGGAGCGGCACCTTGAACTCCTGAGAAACCTCAATGAGCTTGGTTACCATGTGGATATGGTCGATCGTGCTGAAACCTTTTTGGAACCCAGCTTGCTCGCATGGTTGTCCTTCATCTAGTGTTCTGCCAATCCTATTCAGGATGACTTGAGTGGACAGCTTGTAGACAACAGACAGCAGGCAGATTGGGCGATAGTTGCCAATGTCATGGATGTCTACCTTCTTGTATAGTAGTACAGTCCTGCTGGTTTTCATTTGGACAGAACCTTGCATTCAGATAGGTAGCATGTGAAGAGCTGAACCAGTGTATTGATGAGTACAAACGGCAGGTTCTTCCGGTGTTCAGGTATGACCTTGTCTGGGCTGGATGCTGTTTGTTTCTTTACCAATGAAATGGCATGCTGGAATTTGGAAGGGAGAACATTAGGAATGACATATCAATCCTGTGGAATTTGGTATGTGGGCAGGTGGACATGGCTATTGAAGAGTACCAAGTAAAGTTATGGATAATCTTCTCCATTGCCATTCTGGAAGATGTGATAGATCCATCAGGACGTCAGAGGGCAGTCATCTTAGTCTTGTAGTTGGCGAAGGACAGGCGGGCATTGTGAATGCTTTTCCGAGCTTCTGACGCATTGGCCAGTACTGCTGCTCTTCTCTCTTTGACGTCTTCCTTGATAGCTTCACTGCACTGCTTTGCGATCTCGGACATTCGCTTGCAGTTGCCTGAGGCTCACTCCAAGTCACATTGGTAAAAGAGCTTGAGAGTTTTCAAAGACAGGCGTCTTTTTGTGGCTATCTCTCTCGGCGTTCTTGGCACAATCACGTAGGTGCTGAACCAGTTGATCATATTCTTCTTCATGTTGTCAACGACGGCATCTTCCCATGTTGCTGTTATATTGCCAAAGAGCTCCCAGTTAGTGGTCATTCTGGGAGTTATTTTCTTAAACTTTGAAGCCCTTTCTCCCCATTCTGTGAAGTAGAATTTTTCATGAAGGAAACGGTGGTCCGATCTCGTTTGAAATTTTGGGACAACACTGACATATGTCAGGCAAAACCATCGACTGACTATGATGTGGTCAATTTTGTTGTGGAACCGTCCAATGGGAGACTCCCTTGTCCAACATTTGGATTTGGCCATCTGAAACTCTGAGTTATCATGGATGGTCTTGGTCGACATGATGAACTCAGATAGTCTCTCACCCTGTTCGTTCCATTCTAGGCCATGGGTCCCTATATGGAGTCCTTCGGCTGATCTTCTCAGTCCTATCTTGCTATTAAAATCACTGACAATGATATTGTAGAAGGTGTGATCTTTATATAACTTCTCCTGCTCCATGTAGAATGTCTCAGTTTCTTCTTCATCATAATTGGATGTTGGTGCATAAACAAAAAACTGCCACCAGTGAGCCACATCTATTCAAGTGTAGTTGTCCAATTCGGTTTGTTAGGCATTTGAATGAATCAATGCTCATGGCCAAGTTCATGTTGACAAGGATACTGACACCACTGACACCTCTTTTGTCACATGTTCCAAGGAACAGTTCTTCTCCAGTGTCAAAAATGGCATGATGTGGTTAATGCCTTCTTTTCTCGGTCAGACCAATGATGGTGTACTTGGTCTTTCATGCTTGCATCATCAGGTCCTCTATGGATGCATCCAATGCCAGCAGAGGTGCATTGAAAGTACAGACAGTCATTTTAGTCCTTCATTTTGGCAGCCTAGTTCGGCCTTGAAATTTTATCAGCCTCTCTTTCTTAACCGTATATCGGTGGCTCTTTCAGGGTCAGGGGAATATGACCCATTGTATTTACTGTTTTTGGCATATCTAATGTGCTACGGATAGCTTGCCAGATCTGTCGCGAGGGCGGGATACTTCGGTAGCTTATCAGGCTCTCTGACAGGGATAGAGGCTTTTATGGCGGCCTATAATCACCCTTGCAGGTGTTCCCATGGTTCAAACTATATTTGAACCCCATCAAATACGGTGCAGTAATTCTGGAACATGGGTACTAAGTGTCTTATGATGTGTTCAGAAAGCGGCCTGGAGCGTGGTGGCAGCTGGGTAGTGGAGGTAGTGGAGGTAGTGGAGGTCTGCCGAATGAGGTATTTATCTGGTACCAGTAGGGTGGGGCTTCTGGGTGTGACCTCTAGGGCGCTGGACATTGGTGCAAGCAGGCAGAGGATCTCTGTTTCCAGTTCTGGAAAGGAATAATAGAGCCAAATATCCAAACCACATAGTCAATACCTGAAATCAAGAGACTCAAACTTTAACAATTAAACTTAGGTTCCTGTAAAGAGGGCAGGTAGGTGTGTGTGTGTGTGTGTGTGTGTGTGTGTGTGTGTGTGTGTGTGTGTGTCAGGGGAGGGATATGGGAGGTAACCTGTGAACATTGGTGGAGGGAAGTTTATAGTGCTGGTGGGATCAGTGCTAGAATATTGTATGTCTAAGTCTCAACTACGTATAACTTTGTAAACACAGTGCTTTAGTAAAAAAAAAAAATTAAATAAAAGTAGTTCTAGAGCCCAAAAGGCATAATAGATATTGTTGCTCAAATCTCAGCCAGAATTTTTGTGTTTAAAATTCTTTATACAAATATAGGAAATCTCTATATCAGTTTAAACTTTAGTTTGATCATATAGATTGCACTGTAGCACTGTCCTCCCATTGTTCATCGATTTGCTCAAGCAGACACCAGTAACGTCTTCATTGTGAGACTTGTTGTTATTGTTTTTGGCATATCTAATAAGCCACGGGGAGATTGCCAGGCTCTGCCATGCTGGCGGAATACTATTAATAGCTTTTGGGGCTCTCTGAGAGGAATGGAGGAATCAAACCTGGGTTGGCCACATGCAAGACAAACGCCCTACCCTCTGTGCTATAGCTCCAGCCCCAATCATAGAGATTAAATAGATTAAATGAATTCTAAATAAAAATATAGTTCAAAGTGAGAAATCTGTTATTGGATATATGTTGGCACTTAAAAATTATATATGTATAATTTTTTACTAATAGATTATTATACTAATAGATATAATGACTTATACTAATATATAATTTAATATATATAATACAACTATATATTATATAGTAGATCATATATACACATATATACACATATACATGTATTTTGGTATACTCTTATTTATTTTGAAATTTGTAATGACATTTACTTGATATCAAATATATTCTGTTCACATAGTCACTGGCTAAGAAAAATAAATGCCATACAAATTTATCATTAAATCCAATGTAGTCCCCTGAGCACTGCCCTGTGTACTATTTAAGTATGGAGCCAGAAGTAACTTCTATGCATCAATAGGTATGGCACCAATTCAGTAATAAAGAAAGAAATAGATAGCATATAATTTGTAAGACTATTCTAGATATTGGCTTCTTTTAAAATCGTTTTTCCCTTTAAATTTTAATTTTTTAGAGACACTGGAGCGATAGCACAGCGGTATGGCATTTGCCTTGCACGCAGCCAACATGGCCGACCCGAGTTCGATTCCTCTGCCCCTCTCGGAGAGCCCGGCAAGCTACTGAGAGTATCTCGCCCGCACGGCAGAGCCTGGCAAGCTCCCTGTGACGTATTCGATATGCCAAACACAGTAACAAAAAAGTCTCCAATGGAGACATTACTGGGCCCGCTTGAGCAAATCGATGATCAGCGGGAGGGCCTTAATTAATTAAGAGACACTGTGATTTACAAAAGTTCTTATAGTTAAATTTTAGACATATATATTCAGCAGGAGTCCCACAACCAGTATCAACTTCCCTCCACCAGTCTCCAGATTTTTCCAACTCCAACCCCAACCTGCCTCCTTAACAGGAACACTTTTAAGTTTGGTTGTTGTGATTTGGATCTCCCGCTTTCATTGTTATTGTCCTGAAGTTAGAATATTTAGCCATAACACTCCTCTACAAAACAGATATATCCAATATATCTGAGGCCCTTGACCCCCGTCCACCTCCACCCCACCCCGATCAGTTACTTCCCATCCACCTCTTTTAACCTCCCCTCTTAATTGTTCTTCTATATTTTTCTTCTTCCTGTATGCTAGAATCAAGTGTGATTTAAATGTTCATTTCTTAAGAGAACATCTAATTAAATGTACTACTGTATATGAAAGAATCTTTTAACATAATTAAATATGAACTTCTTTTCTAATAAATAAAGAATACAAGTTTTTTATGTCAGATAGTCTCAATAGTATATTTGATCAGATATAAATATATGGTGTAGGTGCATGTTCATAGTAATAATATAATATTCCTAGTGTCAATTACTATAAGTATTCACCATGTAAAGTTTTATAAATTATCTTATATTTAGGTTAATTTACTTATGTACAATGTTGATATTTATCTTATTACATTACAAAAATAGCTTCAGTAAAATAATTGATAAAACACTAGTATAGAAACAAAAGAAACAACTTGATATTTTAGTTTACTTTCAAATATACAAACTAGTGTGGAAAATTCCCAGGCTTTTATATTAGGAAATTGCAAGCGGACTGTTGTGATCTGATAGCATTTTCAGTGATTGTATCTCTTCTATGAGGAGGATCCAAAATAATACATCCCATAATCGCAATGTTCAACATTTTGAATTTTACACATATTTATACAGAAAAGCTGTGGTAATATATATTATTTCAGAGCCCTATCTTATTTCTAATACTGTGAAAGACATAACTTCATAAGCGCTGACTTTTCAAGTAGATTATAGGAGAGAGACTTTGTTTAGGTCTGACTAAGCCCCTTAAAAACTCTTTGATCGTAGCCAAACACATTTATTTATATGGGCTCACTTTTCTCATTTATATAAGCTCTATTTCCTTTGAGATATGTATCTGTACAACTTGAATTATATTAACACTGTTTAGAGATTTCCTGAACCTTAGTATTTATCACCAGAAATTTGTACAGGTTCTATATTCTTTTATGCTCTTGAGTAAAAATACTGCCTTTGAAATAAATCAATGTAGGAACAATTCTAAAGTTCCTGTAGTTACTTACCTGTGCCCTTATCTAATGGTTAAGACAACTGATAAAACAGAAAAATGAGATGTTGTGCATGATTCTTGATATCCCATGAATTAGGGAAACAATATAGCTAGGTTGGTGGTTACTAAAACTACTTTTTCACTGAATTTTCAATACATTTACTCAAAAATGACTAGAAAATCTGTATAAACAAATGAAACTAAAAATGTCATTGGAAAGGAACATATAAGATGGTTCATGTTTTTTTTAAATCTTTATTTATTTTTTACTTTTTGGGTCACACCTAGCGATGCACAGGGTTACTCCTGGCTCATGCACTCAGGAAGTACTCCTGGCTGGTGCTCGGGGAACCATATGGGATGCTGGGAATCAAACCCTGCCTGCCGCATGCAAGGCAAACGCCCTCCCTACTGTGCTATTGCTCCAGCCCTCGTGTTTTATTATTAAACTTGTCTTACCTCTCTGGGAATTTTTTTATTGTTGTTGTTTTCATTGTTGTTTGATTTTTTAGTTAGTTTTTGAGTCACACACGGAGTTTCCCAGGGCTTACTTCTGGTTCTGTGCTTCCTGGCGGGATTGGGAGACTATATAAGGTACTGGGGATATAAATCAGCAAAATACCAGGCCAATGCCGTATTCTCTGTACTATCACTATGGATCCAGAACTCAAATTCTTTACAGGATTTTTCTTTTTAGCCAGTATGTGACAAGTCTATCTGACATAATGCTTGTACTATTATCGCTGTTCTGATTCTATCCAAGAAATATTGTGTCATAAAATAAAGTAAAATTTTCTCTGTGTTGTATTTTATTGTACTGTACTATACTGTACTGTACTATATTGAATTGTATTGCACTTCTTGTATTTATTGAAAATTGTATACTTTGAATGATGCTCTCTGTATGCACTGTCTCTCTCTCTCTCTCTCTCTCTCTCTCTCTCTCTCTCTCTCTCTCTCTCTCTCTTTCTCACTCCTGCCATGATTCTGGGAAACATATAGGGAGCCAGCGATAGAACCTTGGTCAGCTACCCCCTGAACACATTTATTCTGAATATGCTCATAACTTTCTATAACATATCTTTCACTTAAAAAAAAGTGTTTTATAATCTTATAAAAATCAGGTATGCCTTTTTCAGTTTCGTTAAGAAACAAAAAAATGAGAAATTACACATTTCTCTGGCACTATTCAGTAATCAAACATAAAAATGTATAATTTATTTAGTTTGTTATTATTTAAAGTTTAATATTAACTTGCACACCAATTTTATATTTTGTTATTTAAGACAATAAACTCTTATATTAAAAGAAAATTTCCATGGATGATTAAAATTTATATTTTTAAGTAGTTGAGACTTGTATACTTTAATGGGATTCTAATGAAGTCACTCAATTTATATTTCAATGTTTGCTATTTTACAGTATAACAGACTAAAAAATAAATCTGCTTTACTGCATGGTGCTGCTGTCTTGCTTATTATTCATCTCTCTAAGAGCAGACCACAACCAATAGGAATTTCATTCAGAAATATGAAAACTAAATTTTTGGCTCAATGCAGCACCCACCATTTAAGATTCAGCAACTCCAGCATAGTTGGTGGAAGTCACAGGGCCTTCATCATAACAGACTTCTTTTTTCGTCCTAATCATTCCACACATTAAACTCTGCTGGAAATTCTGCTCCTCTGAAAATCAATGACCTGCAATAAGCTCTGAGAGCTCCTAGATCTTAGAGGATTAATAAATATATTTTATATATAGACAAAGGTACATATATACATAAATGTATATAATGTAATAGATATTTTAAAATTATATTTAAATGTTACATATAGCTTACATAAGGACTTTTAAGATATTTTTAAAAATATCTCAATTTATGTGAACATCTTATGAGATAAAGATTCTAGAAAGTCCCGTATTATGTCACCATAGCACTGTAGCACTATCCTCCCGTTGTTCATTGATTTGCTGAAGTGGGTCCAGTAATGTCTCCATTTTGAGACTTGTTATTATTGTGCTTGGCATGTTGAATACTTCATGGGTAGCTTGCTAGGCTTTTTGCCTTGCAAGCAAGATACTCTTGGTAGCTTGCCATGCTCTCCCAGAGGGACGAAGGAATCAAACCCGGCTCTGCCGGGCTGGCTGTGCACAAGGCAAATGCCCTACCGCTGTGCTATCGCTCCAGCTTATGTCACCATATTTATTTAAAAGCTAAATTGTTAGTGATAGCTTTTATTTTTCAAGTTTTCCTTATTGAATAAAGCTTGTTGTAATAATATTAAATTTATAAATGTTATGTATAAATTTTCAAACAACCCTTACCTTTCATATAGCAAGTATGATTATTATAAAATTAAATTACGGCTTAGAAAGTAAAGTTTTTTGTCACAGTTTTATAGTTTGTTTACCTTTAACACTGAGTAATCTATTATCACAATGCACCACAATTTATCCATTGACCCACCAGAAGACATGATGCCTAAAAATTTTGGCGATCACAAATAAACCTGCTCTAAATATCACATACAACTTTTAGCCTTAGCTATTTTTTCCAGTTCATTTTAACTTCTATATCTGTGAACAGTAGGATTGCCTCCAATTTTTCTCTGTTTTCCCTAATCTTTTTTAATCTCTTCCTCTACACAGAATTTATTTACTGGCTTAGTCAAAGCAAAAGACACTGCCACAGAAATTAGTCTTCTCCTACCACAAAAACAAGAACAAAAACCCAACAGCTCAACAAAGCTGAATTGGTGAAATACAATCAGCAGAAATACAATTACTTTATTTGATAAAGTAATCTAAGAACTTGTCACTTGTATCACTTGTCATCTGTTGCTCATCGATTTGCTCGAGTGGGCACCAGTAATGTCTCCATTCATCTCTGTCACACGCTAGTATAACCCAATGGTGTCTGCTCGCTCCAGTAACACAAAAAGCATCAAACCATTTGTTCAGGGTCTTGACGAAGAAGTTCGACCAACTCATAGGTGGGTGGTCAGGCATTCTTTTGAAGTCCCGTGGAATCCAGTCGGTAATGGCTCAGTCAGTAATGCCTCGTTTGCCAAGGCGGACCGGACACATAATGCAATTTGGAGACAACCGCTGGGCTAGAGCAATTACCAACTGGATTCCAATCTCAGAACACACACACAAAAAAAATTTCTATCCAATCATAATTTTCAGTTATATAGATCCTTCTAAAATAATAAAACTGGCTTTGCAGAAATTCTACTTAGTACATTAAGGAATTTGCAACCTTGGACACTTGACATGTGGAATTGTCATATGAAAAAGTGTGGGAAGTGTGCAATAATACAACACAGGTAAAAGTATGCAAGAGCCTACATAATATTTAGCAAAATGAATGGGGGATATAATCTTCCCTATTAATACCTGCTAGAGGACACGAAACAAATTTGACATACTTTTCTTACTCATTAAATGGTTCTTGAATTGAACCCAGAAAAGAGATGGACAGAGAAGGAAGTAAATCAAGATGGGAAGAAGAGAAGAAGTAATGGGTGAACAGGTATCAGGGCTTCAGTAATACCAGTGATGAGTAAGAAGTATGATCTGAGTGAGGGGTACACATATCACTTGATTTCATACTTAATTTTGCATTGCTAGATCACAAAATAGAAGAGATTTCCCAGATACTATAAAGCAATTCTCTATCTACCAGCTAAATGTTCTTCAATTCAGCTCAATTTTGATTATTAATAAAAACTCTGACTCAATTTCTACTTAGATAATACACATATTTTACAGGTTAAGGGTTTATTTTACAAGGTGACTGTCACCTTTTATATGCTAGTCACATACCCAGTTCATTACCCATAATTTTGATTGTCTAGCCATGTACCGGAGGTTCTAACAATCTCCTCCTTGGCTGCTCACTGGGAAATTAATGAACGCAGTTAAGAGTGCCACCCCTGGCAAAATAGTCCCATTATGCTTCTTCCAAATGGAGGAGAACCTGTCTTCTTCACGTCATCACCAAGTTGTTCTTTACAAATCTAGGCAGTCACAATCAGGAAATGACCCAAGAAAGAAGGCAAGAATTCCATAAACTAACTTAGGAGCATTTTTACTGAGGGAGATCAAGAATAGAAAAAAAAATGTTTCTGTGAAAACAACGTATAGTAAATTACCATTCTTCCTATTAAAAGGCCCTCCCGTTGATCATCGATTTGCTCGAGCGGGCCCAGTAACGTTTCCATTGGAGACTTTGTTGTTACTGTGTTTGGCATATCAAATACATCACGGGGAGCTTGCCAGGCTCTGCCGTGTGGGCAAGATACCATCGGTAGCTTGCCGGGCTCTCCGAGAGGGGCAGAGGAATCGAACTCAGGTCGGCCATGTTGGCTGCGTGCAAGGCAAATGCCCTACCGCTGTGCTATCGCTCCAGCCCTTTCTTCCTATTAATGCCATTAAATTATTTGTTTTATGAGGACTGTGATTTCCTCAATCCTTAAATTTTTCACAGTAATTGCAAAAAGGTAATTTTGAAATATCAGTCATCCATAAAGACATCATAAGGATTTAGGGCCATCAACACAAAGTGAGCATAACATATTAATTATGAGAAAATTATGTGACTGCACTAACATCCCTATTACTCTCTCAGTTATCCAGTCTGACACTGTATTATCATATTTTACTTTGTGCTACTATGTACAGTAGACAGAGAGTAAAGAAGTATTTAGGGAATTAATCAGAGTCAGCATCTCAAGGAGATAAGGTTATTCAGAAATAATCTGAGTCAACAGAAAAAGCACTGTGCTAACTTTGTTGGGGATAAAAAGAGAAGAAAATTTCTCTCAGGAAAGAAGAAAGCTTTCTCCTTGCCCTTTATGGTTGGACCATTTTCAGCCTCTCACCTGTTGAAATAGGAATAAATTCAGTAAGCCCTCATTAAGTCTCATAAAGATAGGGTAAGAATAGTCAGTGAGTTTTCTTACTGTGAGGTAAAAGGAAATATTTTCCAATCAGAGTATCTCCTATAAGCAATCTGATAAAATTACTGAAGACAAATTTTAAAATAACAGTGGTAAATAGTTATTCAACAAATGCCTTTTTCACATCGATTATATGCCATACTCAGGCTTAAGATCAAATAGAGAGGATCAAATATGAACACATTCCTTAATAAATGGAGTTTACAGTGTGGCCAAAAGATAGCTGCTAAATAAATTATACTAGCTGCACCATCATGTATTTTTATAAATGCTATAATAATAAGTTACTCTGCTAAGAGGACACAAGGGAAAATCCAATATAGATTATCAGACAATAATTCTAGAAATTACTTCTTACACTTGATGTAAAGAGATAAAGATGAATATATACATATAAAACCTGCTTTTTTTCTATCCTTCTTCTAGTTTGGTAAATATTTTAGCTCAAGGCTCAAGGCAAGTGCCATAACTGCTGTACTGTTGCTCAGGCCCCAGTAAATGTTAACTATAGAGTTGGTTTGTTTAAACAGAATAATAAAATACAGATGTGTAACATAATTACATAATTATAGTTTTAAATTAAGAAATGTGCACTCTGCTGGGTAGATTTGATTTAAAATAAGTACTTAGGGAAATATGTATTAATGAAATATTTCAACAATAAACATGAATAAAAGCTGAGGGAGTGAAATCAGCATATGGAAACAATTATTCTCAGAAGCCTAGTTAGGTCTAAAGTTACTAAATCATACAGTAGGGAAGAGCTCTGCTAGTAATAACTAATACATTCTTTCCTAGTCTGTCTGCTTAATGTAGTTTGGTTCTCACCTCACTCTAAACATGGAACAGAATGTAAATCAAAGTAGCAGTGAATCAGCAATTGCTGTCAAAGGCACTAGATCATGCTGATAGCTAAAACTTTAGGTGTCTGACAATATTCAAAAACCTTGCAGCATCTCCAAGGGCTTGTAAGAGAGAAGGTAACCACCTCTCTTAGCTATCATCTTTACATTTGTTCCTCTGAGTCAAGCTAAGATGATTTTAAAGCAATGAACAATTTTTATCCAACACCCCAGAGTAATGATTTACAAAACTGATTGCAGCAGCCAACTTTGTCTGTGAGCTATTTGAAACCCATGCATGTGATTCTCACCCTGGATATTCTAGGTTTGTAGTCTTAAGAGTATGGTTTGGGCATCTGTTTGGGTATCTGTTTATAAACTCTCCACATGATTTGGCTCTTCTCAGATCGGAACAATGATTACACTTGAGAAGTATCAGCTTATGGAGCTGAGGATTCTTGCACCTCCTCTTCAAACTTCTGGATTCTCAACCTCTCACTTTACAGACACTTCCAACAGAGACATAGTTGCTTGGCATATTGAGAAGCACTCAGGATATTCTTTGGGAAACATTTTCATATTGAAATATGCTATTATTTTTATCATAGCATTGACTTTCCAACATGGCATTGTCTATTTAATTTTTGGAACAGAACTAGTCAGGTTGTGCATTATTTTACACTTTTTAAACTTAAGTGAGTGGCTGCTGTGGACAAGAATAACATTCTAATTTCTTTCCTTTTTTTCCTTGTATATTAGAACATCTAATAGTAAACAGGTGTCACTGATAAATATGCTGATATTTTGATGTTTATCTCATTTTAGCTCTTGGGTACATTTTCTTCCAGCCCTTTTCTGTTATTGAGAAAGGATTCTTAAAATTAAATTCTGGGCTGGGGAAGGTATTATTCAGACTGAGCCTCAAGCTAAAAGACTGGAGAGATAGTAAAAGAAATGCTTGTTTCAGTTATTCTTGACTCCACCAGGGATCATTTCTGAGCACAGAGCCAGTAATAACCTGAGAACCCCCCCCCAGAGCCTTTGGAGTGGTATCAACTACCACTCTCCCAATAAGTCTATAAATAAGTAAATAAATAAATAAATATATGTGTATATGTGTGTATATATCTCTATATCTATCTATCTATCTATCTATCTATCTATCTATCTATCATCTATCTAAAATAGCCACAAATCAGAAGTTTGATTCATTCTGCTGTTCAGTAATGACCTCTAAACATCCCTCCATATTTTATTTTCCAGTTTTGTAAAAATAGTAAATTAGTAATAAATCTATCAAAAATTTTTGTCCAACTTTAATTTTGGTACATACATGTTTTGTTTGGCTTCACAATGCTACAGCTTATTTTATTATAGATGCATTGTTCATGTTCCTTTAAGACATCTACAGTGCATCATGATGTGACTTCATTGATACAGAGATTAATGTTAGTTTTTGGTTGTTGTGTAGTCAATGTACACAAAACATAATTAACTATGGGTGAAAAGAATTTATTTGTAGCATGATTTACTGCATGAAATTATGACATCTAAGCAGAAAGTTTCAAGATTATATCAGTAATTTTAATGGTTCCCAGTACTTGCAATTATTTACCTTTTTAAACCATTTTAACATTTGAGTGCCATTTAAATTTTATAAGTATTTGAAAAATTCTTCTGTAGGATATAAAAATAATGTAATACTCACTTTCCATATCTATACTGTTTATGAATTATAAACCACATAGGTCACTATGACTAATGTGAATAATACATATATAATTATGTAATTTTCTCGATCTGTGCTAATTAATATGCATGCTTAACATGCTAATTAACTGCACAAGATATCAACTGTTAGTTAATATCTATGCTAGTTGATATCTTTACTTCTTCAGACTGTCTCTTTTATTTTGTGCTTATTGCCTAGAATATACATAGCCTTCCATATTTAAAAAACAATCTTTTGTCTATAGAATCGCCACGTACTCAACCACATGTCTAATTTTCTTTTGGCATATCTACCTTCCGATATTTCTCAAGTTAGATTTCTGGTACTTCTCACTCTGGAAGAACTGACTAAAGAAACAATCAATTTTCCAAATTATGATTATTTATTTCATCATATGCATTTAAGCGCCCAGGTCCAGCATTATCCAAGTTGGTCATTTAATCCTGAGCATATGTGTTTGAAGTTTGACCATATCCAAAATAAATAAATAAATAAATAAAACAATAAGAGATTCACCACTAAATTGCAATTTCCTTATAACATTGAAATAAATCCTCTCCCATGGAACACCTTTATCTGTCCACAAAGTAAATACTTGGTTTAAGCCCATTTATCTTTATGCATGAGTGAGATCTTGACATTAGAATTTGTGTAGTCCCAATGCATGGAAAAAAACAGGCAGAAAATAGATCTGCAGGATGTCAAGTTTTATAATGAGGATACTTTGGGCTTATTTGAATATCTTGATATTTTATTATTTCATTCAGTTTTACAATATTGTTTAATTTTAAAATCATATATTTGCATAAATATTATCTGGTTATTGTCATAGGTATACGTTGATTAGTATTTGGCTTAAAATATATATATGTATATTTATCATCCAACCATCAATCCAAGCTGCCATCAATTTATGTATATCTATTTTTTGCTTGGGCTGGAGCAATAGCACAGTGGGTAGGGCATTTGCTTTGCACGCAGCTGATCTGAGTAAACCTGGATTCGATTTCTCCACCCCTCTCGGAGAGCCCGGCAAGTTACTGAGAGTATTCTGCCCCCATAGCAAAGCTTGACAAGCTACCCATGACATACTCAATATGCCAAAAACAGTAACAAGAAGTCTCATAATGGAGACATTACTGGTACCCACTTGAGCAAATCGATGAACAATGGGAGGGCAGTGATACAGTGATTTCTTGCTTCTGAAAATGTTATTGAATTAGTTTTGAGTCAATGACCTAAAGTAATACATTGAGATGCAATATTTTGTTGTGCTGTAGAGTTAATGATTTTTTAAGTGAACTTCTCACAGTATTTAGTAAAAAAGAATGTTGAAAATAAAACCTTTTGTTTTTTGAATTTGTAATATATATATGTATATATCCTTATTTGACATAAAGCTTTTAAATATATCATAAGTTTTATTTGACTTAATTCTTTTGCCATAATTACTTTAACTGAAGAACTAGAGAGATAAAATAAAGTCATGAACATAATAAAGATTAATTTTCTACAGTTCTATTCCTTAGTATAAGTTAATAAGATAAACATCCATATACTTGAGTTTTTACAACTTGATTGTTAAGTACAATCAAATAAATCTGATTTTATAGCAATTATGTTAAATTTCATTATCACTTTGGTTTAAGAGAATTCAGGATATAATATAATAAAATGATAATTTTCATTTCATTTCATTTCATCATCCTGTTATTCGTCGATTGCCTCGAGCAGGCCCCAGTAACATCTCTTTCATCCTAGCCCTGAGATTATATTCAAGGCTCTTTAGGAGAATGAGACCCATCATTGTTACTGGTATTTGGCATATTTGGTACGCCACGGGGAGTTTGGCAGACTCTGCCCTGTGGGCAGGCTACATTCGATAGCCTGCAAGTTTGTCCAAAGTAGGAATGAGATAATAAGATGTCATAAAAAGATGTCCTGATAAGATGTTCCGGGATCTGGATTTTATAGTCTCTGAGTCTTGGCCGCTGATGGGATTACACAGCGCCAGGAGGCCAGGTGGTGGGTGTGACCCCCGCCTACTGGAATTTGGAGGATCTGGGTGGAAGATGCTCGACTCCAATCCGAGTAGGCTTGGAGGTCTCGGCCCCGGAACCCGCGTGGCTTTGTCCCTCTGCCGGTACCTTCATTAGGGCTGGAGCGATAGCACAGTGGGTAGGGCGTTCGCCTTGCACGCGGCCAACATGGCCGACCTGAGTTCGATTCCTCCGCCCCTCTCGGAGAGCCCGGCAAGCTACTGAGAGTATTCGATATGCCAAACACAGTAACAACAAAGTCTCCAATGGAGACGTTACTGGGCCCGCTCGAGCAAAATGATGATTATGGAACAGAATTTTCTTCAAAGGAGAACATGAGAGCTCTGTTCGTTTTCATTCTTACTCTAACTTCTGTTCATAGAGTTTTAGGACAATCTAGAAAAAAATTCTCTTTGGCTCCAAATGAATGTTTTCCTACCAAATGTATTTTTCACCAAGAAAATAACTTTCGTAACTGCCAAGACTTTGAAATTTACTCCAACTATAATTCCTGATTCGATTCTTTTCACTTCTAACTTTTATAAAGCATAAAACATGCAGACAATGGATTTCCTGAAGAATTATCCTATTATTTATCTCAATTTTATTTTTATTTTTATTTATTTATTTATTTATTTGCTTTTTGGGTCACACCTGGCGATGCACAGGGGTTATTCCTGGCTCATGCACTCAGTAATTACTCCTGGCAGTGCTCAGGAGACCATATGTGATGCTGGAAATCGAACCCTGGTCGGCCGCATGTAAGGCAAACGCCCTACCTGCTGTGCTATCGCTCCAGCCCCTATCTCAATTTTAGGTGGATTAAAGAGATTCTGTGTCTACATGGATGCAAAAATTCAAAAGTGATGAGTAAAGTGAGACTGATATTTACTTCAAATCACTGCTAATCAACTCAGCTAGCCATGCTTAAATTATGATTTTTTTCTATGAAAATTTATGGGTAAACGTTATGTTGATTCATGAACTAGTTTTCGGGGCACATTACTCAAAGTTCTGTGTATCTACAATCTCCTATTTAATCACGATCATGACCATCCTGTTGTTCGTTGATTGTCTCGAGCAGGCCTCAGTAACGTCTCCTTCGTCCTAGCCCTGAGATATTTTTTAAAAAGTGCCATATGAAGGCTTTTTCAGGGTTAGAAGAATGAGATCCATCATTGTTACTGGTATTTGGCATATTGGGTACGCCACGGGGAGTTTGCCACACTCTGCCGTGTGGGCAGGTTACATTCGGTAGCCTGCCAGTTTTTCCAAAGCAGGAATGAGATAATAAGATG
This sequence comes from Sorex fumeus, assembly GCF_029834395.1. Lineage (NCBI taxonomy): Eukaryota > Metazoa > Chordata > Mammalia > Eulipotyphla > Soricidae > Sorex > Sorex fumeus. The sequence goes on from NW_026606063.1 coordinate 53,952,281, forward strand.
CCTCGCGGCCGCATTTGTACACACACTTCCAGGAGCTGGGTTTTATCGTCTCTGGGTCTTGGCCATTGATGGGATTACACGGTGCCAGGGGGCCAGTTGGTGAGTGTGACCCCTGCCTACTGGAATATGGAGGATCTGAGTGAAGGATGCTCAGCCCCGATCCAAGCAGGCTTGGAGATCTCAGCCCCAGGACCCGCACGCCTTTGTTCCTCTGCCGGTACCTTCATGCATGTGGAGAGTGGTCTCAGCATGGTGGTGGCTCCTATTTAATGTATTTAAAAATAATTAGAAAGTTTATGTATCTACTAATATTTTTAGATAACTCATAATGTCATATTAAAATTCAAACAGTTGAAAAGTATGTGTACTTTGAAGCAAATTATTATATTTGATATTTAAAGTAATTATTCTCTAGCATAAAATACCACTACTTTTAGATAGTAATATAGGAAATTCCTCACTTTGCTCACAAGAGGGACAACTAATAATACCTAGAAATATGAGTTATGAGAAATATGTTTCAGATCCTCAGAGACTAAGACAGTCTATATTAGAATTCAGGTCATCTCACAGTGTAAAGTGAAGTTTCATTGTGCTTTTGATTTCCATTTCCTCACAATAAGTTATGTTAATAATTTATTCATGTGTTTTTAGGCATTGCTATGTCTTCTTTGGAGAAGTTTCTATTTAATTTTTTGTCCCAATTTAACTGGATTGCTTATTTTTTTGTTGAATTTTTTTAATCATTTGAATCATTTGTATTTTTTAACTATTAACCATTTGTCAGATATATGGCATGCAAATATCTTCTTCCAATATTTTTGTCAGATATATGACATGCAAATGCCTTCTTCCAATCTTTAGATTGCCCTTTTATTTTTATGGTAATTACTTTTGCTGTGTAATAACACTGTAATTTGATGTAGTCTTATTTGTTTATGCTGACTTTTGTTTTCCTTTCAGGGGAGACCTCCACTACCACACATTATGCAGTGAGTTTCCCATATTTGGGGAAATTGCAGGGATCAGCACATCTGAAGTCAATGCATAAGCCTCGCCTGGGGAAAATTATCTTCATAATCATAGGATCTCCCCTGCCAGGTAAGTATTGTTTCTTTTTTCTTTTTAATTGAATATCCAAATATATTTTTGATGTTGAAGTCCTATAATGCATCATCTGGGGTTTTTAATGTGCATTTTATGGGTTTTGAGTCAAAATCTTTAGTTATTTCGAGATAATTTTGTGAGCAAAGTTAAATTGTGACTAAGTTTTGTTGTTTCAAGTTTCTGTTTTCTTTTCTGCATATGATTGTTTAGTTTTCCAAGTACTATTTGCTGAAAAGTTTCCTGTTCTCTATAGTATTGTGTTGAGACATTTAGAGTCCTAAGACATCCACATATATGACATATATGTAGATTTGTTTCTGAACTCTGTATCTTTTTCATTGGTTTATGTACTCTTTTGTGTTCTGAAGTCACAATGTTATTATTACTATATCATTTGTATCACTTATATCACTTGTCTTCCTGTTGTTCATCTTTGCTCAAGTGGGCGCCACTAACATCTCCATTTGTCCCTGTTGTGTGCTAGCTAGAGTAGCCCAATGGCACATCGGGGGCTTTTTCAGGGGTAGGGGAATGAGACCTGTTATTGTTACTGTTTTTGGCATATCGAATACATCATGGGTAGCTTGCCAGTCTGTGCCATGTGGGCAGGATACTCTTGGTAGTTTGCCAGGCTTTCTGGAGGGACAAACTCATTATTACTATATATTTGAAATAATATTGTGTATATATGTGTATATAATTTTTGTTATAAAGTGTAATTTAGTTTTTTCTCAGTGTTTCTTATATATTCAGGATGTTCATCTTTACTTACAAATTTTAGGTGTATCATATCTCATTGGAAAATACCATTGACATTTTGTAAGAATTGTGTTCAATCTGAGATTACTTTTGGTGAGATTGATACTTCAGTAACATTTATTTTTCAATTCATAAACCACAAGGCATTTTTATTTCTTTGTCTTTATATTTTTAACAAATATTTTATACTTTTAAAAGTATAAAGTAGCCCAATGCGCAGATCTAACTTCTCAAACCAGGAGTGTAGACCCTGGTGGCCAATGACGCCCATCTCCCAGCCTAAACCCAGGCCCCCCCACCCAATAGGAAGCTTCCTTTCCCAGCATCTTGCCTGAGATCTGGCCTTCCCTGCCAGACATTGCCCCCGGACCCACCCCTAATGTCATAGCTATAAAATCTCTAATCTCAAAACAGAAGTTACCTTCATCTATACCTGACATTTGAATTAGTTAACCCATTTGTATTAATTAACCCAGGCCTCACATATCTTTACCTATCCATAACCCATGGTAATACACAAAAACAGCCCAACTGCAGGGGCTAAAACATACAATAACACATAGGGGGGAAAAAAACTACAAAATGCAAAGGTCACAAATGGTTAAAAAATGCAGAAACTCACCAGGCTTAGTGAGTTAATAGCCTCGTTCCTGATGCCCCATTCGCTCTCAATGGAACGACCATCTCCGAATGCAACAGCTATGTGTACCTAGGTCGAGAAGTCAACATGACAAATGACCTGGCACCCGAGCTGCGCAGGAGGAAGAGAGCAGCTTGGAACGCCTTCAAGAACGTAGAAGAAATAGCTAAGAGGACGAAGAACCTCCGGCTCCAGGAACATCTCTTTGATTCCACTGTTCTTCCTGCATTATCATATGCCTCAGAGACCTGGGCCCTATGCAAACAGGATGAGAACGCTATTCAGGTCTCCCAAAGAAGAATAAAAAGAGCTATGCTTGGAATATCACGTTTCACTCAAATGAGAGAAAAAAATCCGGAGTTCAGACATCCGTTGAGGATCAAGAATCAGGGACGCTGTCTCATTTGCCAAGGTGTCAAAATTCAGATGCGCTGGTCACGTAGTGAGATTTCAAGACGACCGCTGGACTAGAGCTGTTACTGACTGGATTCCACGGGATGTCAAAAGACCGCATGGCCGCCCACCTACCAGATGGTCAGACTTCTTTGTGAAGATCATGAACGATCGGTTTTAGGCTCTTCATGTTCCCAGAGCGAACAGATGTCATTGGGCTACACTAGCACGCGACAGGGACAAATGGAGACGTTACTGGCGCCTGCTCAAGCAAATCGATGACTAACGGGAAGTTAAGTGATTAAGCCTCTCAGATAAGACATTTAGAACGGAGCTGTTAAAGATGCATAAGCAGCTCAAAGAAGCAATAGAATGTACTGCTGATAAATTGCAAGACAATATAAGAGCAGGAATAAGGAAAACGCAAACAAAAATACAAACAGAAATGACAGACCTAGAAAATTTGGTGGGTGACATGAAAAACTCAGTGGAAGGCCTCAACAGCAGAGTAACCGCTGTTGAGGACAGAATCAGTGAGCTCCAAGAGGAGATGCAGAGAATCTCTAGATGACAACAGAAAATGGAAAAGAGCCTCAAAATAAGCCAAATAGATATCAAGGGAAAATCAGGATGAAGCCAAGAGGAATAACATAAGAATCATTGAAGTTCCAGAGAACACTAAGAAAACCCTGATGAAGAAGCAACTGTCAAAGACATAATTGCTGAAATGTTACCAGAGCTGAAGAGCACATGCAGGCAGATTCAGGAGGTCTAAAGGGTACCTGCTAAAAGAAATTCAAATAAAAATACTCCAAGACACATTTGTATCAGAATGATGAAATCCATAGATAGAGATAACATTCTGGAAACACCAAGATCAAAGAAGGAAATTTCTTATGAAGGAGCATCCATAAGATTTACAGTAGACTTATCTGAGGAAACTCTCTGGGCCTGAAGACAGTGGGCGGGGGGATACAGTGGGAAATTCAAAGAAATAAATGCCTCACCAAGAATACTCTAGCCAGTTAGAATTTCATTCATACTTGAAGGAACAAGACATAGCTTCAGAGACAACTTAAGAACTTCATAGACTCAAAACCATAGCTATAGGAAAAACTAAATAAATGGGCTACTTTAAGACTAGAAAGTTCCCAAACACACAAAACTACTTGAAAACACGGAACAAAACTTCTTAACAATAATCTCAAGGTCAATGGGCTAAATACACCAATTAAAAGACACAGAGTGACAGGATGGATCCAAAAATCAAGCCAACATTCTGCTTCCTGCAAGAAACACATCTGAACAGTCAGAGCAAACAAAGACTCAAAGTCAAAGAATGGAAAACAATTCTACAAGCAAACAACTCCCTCAAAAAGGCTGTGGTGGCCATACTATTGTCAGACCACATAGATTTCAGACTAAAGACTACAAGAAAAAGTGAAGGTCACTTCTTAATGATCAAAGGATCTGTACATCAGGAAGAATTCACACTCCTAAATGCATATGCACCTAATGAGGAACCAGCAAAATATTTAAAACAATTGTTCATAGACTTGAAGAAAGATATCAATAGCAACACAATACAAAGTTGGAGACTTCAAAACCACTTTATCATCTCTCAAGAGATCAAGTAGCCTCAAGCTCAGCTTGGACAACCTTTATCAGAGGGAAAAAACGGAAAGAGAGAGGTTTAGTTTGTGTTTGTGTGTGTGTGTTCACACATGCATGCCTGTGTGTGAATATATGTATATATACATATATAATATATATCACCTTAAATTAAGAGAATGGATATTGTTATTAATGATCTTTTCAGGCCATGATACACTGTAAAAAGAAGTGAATCACACACAGAAACAGAAATTCAAATCAAACAACACCTAGAAATTAAAAAAGTCACTACTGAACAACTAGTGACTTATAAAGGAAACCAAAGAGGAAATCAAAAGATTCCTGAAAACAAAAGAGAATGAAGACACAAGTTACCAGAACTTATGGGACGTGGCAAAAGCAGTGGTAAGAGGAAAGTTTATAGCCTTACAAGCATTCCTCAGGAAGAAAGAGTAAGCCCACATAAATAACAGATTAAGATCTTGGAAATTAAATAACAAAAGGACAAAAGAATCCCAAATCAGGCAAAAGGAATGAAATAATAAAGCTTAGAGCAGAAATTAATGACATGGAAACCCAAAAGACAATCCAAAAGATCAATGAAACCGAGCTGGTTCTTAGAGAAAATAAACAAGATCGATAAAGCATTAGCAAGACTCACAAAGAAAGAGTGAGAAACCCCCTAATAAACATAAACAGAAATGAAAAGGGTAACATCACAACAGAAACCATAGAAATTCAAAGAATAATCAGAAATTACTTTGATACTCTTTATGCCGCAAAACAAGAGAACCTCAAAGAAATAGATACATTTCTGGACTCCTATACTCTTCCAAAGCTCCATGGAAACTGGGAGAGCCTCATGTGCTGGGAGAGAGGGCAGCTGGGTTGGAGAAGGGACCACTAAGTCAATGATGATTGGAGGGATTGCTTGAGATGGGAGATGCGTGCTGAAAGTAGACTAGAACCAAACATGATGGCCTCTCAGTATCTGTATTGCAAAACACAATGCCCAAAAATAGAGAGAACATAAGAAGGAAGGTGCCTGCTGCAGAGGCAGGGAATAGAGTGAGGGGGGAATGGCTGGAAGGATACCAGGGACATTGGTGGTAGAAAACGGGCACTGGTGGAATGATGGTTGTTCTACCATTATATGACTAAAACTTGCTCATGAAAGCTTTGTAACTGGATCTCAGGATGATTCAATAATAAAATTAAAAGTAAAGTAAAGTAAAGGCCCTCCCATTGTTCATCGATTTTCTTGAGCGGGCCCAGTAACGTCTCCATTGGAGATTTTGTTGTTACTGTGTTTGGCATATCGGATACATCACGGGTGGCTTGCCAGGCTCTGCCGTGCGGGCGAGATACTCTCGGTAGCTTGCCAGGCTCTCCAAGAGGGGTGGAGGAATCGAACTCAGGTTGGCCATGTTGGCTGCATGCAAGGCAAACGCCCTACCGCTGTGCTATAAAAATAAATAAAGATGTCTCACTTGAGAAAAGGAAAGAAAGGTCACCCATGTTACCACAAAACTTGAATTTTGTTAGTGCTTGAACTTTTTGTTTAAAATTAGCATAGAAAACTCTTGAAGTTATGATATTAAACTATCTTTACTGCACAACTTAAAATAATAGTTCTAGGCTTTTGGGGGATGAAATTTCATATATATTTGTATATGTACACACACACACACACACACACACACAAAACCTAATATCCAGGCTGCTCTATTTCAACTGTGTTGACATCACTCGTCCTGTCTCCAATCTGCTCTCCCTTTTGCAATGGACAGCATTACTTGTTCTGTCCCCAAGCTGACTTTCCAATGTTGCTCATCACTTGTCCTTTTCTATGTTCCATGTCACTGAGTGCTCTCTCCTTTGCTGTTCTGAGCTGAATCTGCTATTCCTTAGTCTTTCACTGGGGCTCTGACCCTCCTTTCAAGGTCTGTTGCCTGTAAGCAATTTGTCCCCTAGGCTTTCTTTTGTTTTCAGGACCTGTTTTTGAGAACTGCTACTTTCCTGCCATCTGCATGTGCATAGGTGAGAGGTCAAAGATTGCTCTCCTGCATTGCTATCTATATGCTTGCTATCTCTCGCTATCTCTCTCAGTAGCCATTTCCATTATCTGGCAATCCCTCATCTTGGTAAAATATAATACATTCAACAAAATTAACTAGACTACCTGGTACACCTTGTCCCTTCACTGTGACAAAAATAGAACAGGATAGTATACATTTCTGCCATTAATCTCTCGGTTTATTTCTCAACTTTATGCAATCTGCCACTCCCCAGATTCTTGAAGAAAACAAGTACTTCTTAGATATATGGCCTGCAGAACTCTTTAGAAAATGTTATTTTATATTCTCAATCTTTGTACACCTTTTATTTTCTCCTAAATTATTCTACCAATGCCAGACACTTTATATCCCACAGTTATCTGTCTTTTCTAGTACCACAAGGCTAGAACATAAAAGTATAACAATATAAAACACTTAGTTGTAAATTATATAGTTGTATATCAAATAGTTGCAAATTATATGTACATATATTTGTGATAAAATTCAAGTTAACCCCCAAAATATCTTGGATAACTTCAGATATGCTCTTTTGAAGCATATTTATGTTTAGCTCAACATCTTTGCTTATTTTAATAAAAGAGCTTTGACTCTTGCCCAGGTTGAGAAAAATCATTCTGAAAGAAAACAGTTTAAGTTTGATTGCATTAATATTTTATTGGAAGCAGCTAGAAAAATTGTAGATTGATTATAAACAGCACGTAATCAGTAGCTATGAAGAATTTTGGCACCCAACAAGCATGTAGCTTCTTTAAAAAGTAGTAGTAAAATTTCAAAAAAATAATTTAAACTTAAAATTTCCTAATTAAAATAGTATCACTCATTGAAGCACATTAGCTGATTATGAAAATGTGTCATGCATTTAACAGAAACTGTGCTCCAGAATACTAACAGCTTCAATCAATAATTTCTTTTTAATAATATTAAAAAGAAATGTTTAATATATAAAATAATTGACACTAAGATCAAATATTATATATCAGAAAAAATGATTTTTCTTTTCTATCAATGTGATAAGAAGACAAACGATTATGCATGACCTTTAGTTTACATGCTTTTAAACATACTGTCACTTGAATTAGGTCTTCTTGATTTAATAGATGCAAATCCATTTGTTAACAAAATGCTGGTGAGTCTATGGAATGACTGCAATGCAGGATACTCTTAAGCACCCATAATCCGTAGTTTTATAGGAATAAATGATAATCTATAATTTAATTTAGGTTGAAAAATAAAAGTGGAGCTAGGGTAATTTCTGTTCAGTTCATTCCTGCTTTTATAAAAAGTTTTTTATATGCTAAGGACTATTTAAATAAGAAATAAAATTACTGAAATTTTGCTGCTCCCAGGAAATTATATTCTGGAACTGGAATATAGTATCATCTAAAATGGATGTTTGGGTAAACAGTGATCAATAAGCAAGAATAGGCCAAGAGCTGGCTATAAGATGAAAACAATTTTTAATTGAATGACGTTTAATTTATTCATTTCCAAATCTTGTCTATTATAAATAATACTGTGATAAATATGGTTGTGTATATGTTTTTTTAAGTGAATGTTCATGTTTTCTTGGAGTAAATGTCCAGAATTAGAAACTCATAGTCATCTATTCTGAATATTTTTAGAAGTTTACAAAAACTTTTCAAAAACACTTTTAGAAAATCTAAGCAACACTTCCACCAACAATTAATGAGTTTCTTGTTATCATATTCTCTTTTGTACTTACTATTTACAAATTTTTATATAGACCATTCAAGTTAGTGTAATGTGATATCTCATTATTATTTTATTTTCATTTCACTGATAACCAGTGATAAATATTTTTCTCATCTGTCTATTGGTCATTGTTGTCATCATTGTGGATCTCTGCTCCTGATTAATCCCAATTTTGGGACGGGATTGTTCTTGTATTTGTATTCGTTCTTGAACCACATTAAGCAGTACTTGATATTTACTCATGTCTCTGTGATCGGAGACCAGCTTTTGTAATGCATGGGGGCCATATTCAGTGTCATGGGATTGAACTGGAATAAAATGCTTAGAATCAAGAATCTTAATCCCTGAACTATCTCTTTAGCCCCTCAAAAACATAGGAGTTGTATGTTTTTGAGTTTTGGAAGTGCTTTACAAATTTTGGATATTATCCTGATTTTATGTCAAATGGGTGATGCATAGAAATTTTCTTCCAATCAGTAGTGTCTTTTTATTGTCTTTTTATTTTTATTGTCTTTTTATTGTAGGCTTCACATTTTCCTCAGTGCAGAAAATCATTAGTTTGATACAGCCTTGTTGGTTGTTTCTGTTCTTGTTTATTTTGCCAATGCAGTCACATAATTGAAGATTCTTTTAAAATCAAGATCTTTAAAGTATTACTTATGCTTTCCTAGATGTGTTTTATAGAAACAGATTTGATACTTGGTTTTATACATTTAAAATTAGTCTCTGTCTATAGTGCCAGATAGAGATCTGTAGCACTGTAGCACTGTCCTACCATTATTCACAGATTTGCTGCTTGAGGCGGCACCAGTAATGTCTCCATTGTGGAACTTGTTACAGTTTTTGGAATACTGAATACGTCACAGGTAGCTTGCCAGGCTCTGTTGTGCGGGTGGCATACTCTTGGTAGCTTGCCAGGCTCTCTAGAGGGATGGAGGAATTGAACCCGGGTTGGCCGCATGCAAGGAAAATACCCTTCCTGCTGAGCTAATTTATTTTTTCTTTCTTATGTCTATACCACTTGTTAGAGGAACCATTCATGCTCTATTTCATGTACCTAGTCTCTGCTTTATAAATTAACTGCCCATATATTGAGCTCTACTTGTTTCAGAATCATGAAGTTGGACTGCTATAGCTTTGTAGCAAAATTAAAGTCTGCGAATGCATTGCATCCCATTTTCTTTTTTAGCACTACATTGACTCCTTTTCAGGGATTTTTATAGTTCCATACACTTTCTGGACACTGGTGGAAGGTGTATTGAGATGGATCTTTGAATGCATGAAACCCTATCATTAACAGTATTGTAAAACACTCAAAACATTTTATAAAAGTAGGACTTAAAATAGATGTTCTTAGCCAGTCCTTAGCCTATTGTCTAGCCAGTTTTTCAGTGAAGGAAATGATAAACAATCTCACTATTTTTTTGTTATCATTGTTGTTATTTTTGGCTTGGAGCCAATCCTGGCAGTGTTCAGTACTTTCTCCTGGCTCTGCACTCATGGATTACTTCTGCTCAGGGAACACTATGTGGTCCTGGGAATCAAACCTGATTTAGTCATTTTCAAGGCAAGAACTCTTCATGCTGTACTATCATTCTGGCCCCAATTCATCATGTGTTAAAAAAAATAATTTCTCTCATTTTAAATGTTTTATTAAATGAAGAGATGAATATTTTCTGATATGGAATCTGCCTTGTTTAGCATATCTTATTTAATTATTTTCCATAGTATATTGTTAAATGATACCATTTAATTTTATGATCAAATTATGCCTTCTAAAGTATATAATATTAAATTATAAAACAAAAAGGTATAAGATAAAGCTCCTCAGCCTTAGATTCAAATTATGTACAATTCTCACACAGCTGTGTAGGCCATCAAGTTTATAAAAATTGAGAGACCCAAGTTTATAAAAGAGTAAATCTAGACCTATATTTTACACTGGAATTTTTTTTAAAAAAGTGCCTGCTCATTTGTTTTCTTGAATTATGCATAGGAGTTTGAGATTTCTGGAATAGTCAGCACTGATTATTGCTAGGGGGATATTAAAGACTAAACTGCACTATTAGGTGAGATAAATTGTGCTCAGAAGGCAATTATATATACCCTATTCTACCAAACTCAATTCTTTCTAAGTAGGTTTGGTCAAACTATATAAAGAAATCTATTTCACTTGGAGTTATCTACAAGTTCTTAGACCCTACTGGCACTCTCAATAATAAATCTAAGCAACAGAATGTCAATGTAAGGCATGTTTTTTATTACTTACTTTTATCTTTTATATATGAATATCCTTGATAAAGAAACAAATTTTTGAGCTAAATTGGCACAGGCAGTACTATGTTGATTTATTTGTTTTACCCTTTGAGGTATAAAAGGGTGTTTAGGAAATAGCTTCAAATTTAATATACCCTATGTTGGTTATTTTTGCTATTTTTTAGTTAGGATTTCTATATTACATATATATTCTATAAAATGTCACTGTCACGTCACTGTCCTCCCGTTGTTCATTGATTTGCTCGAGCAGGCCCAGTAACATTGTGAGACTTGTTACTGTGTTTGGCATATCGAATATGCCATGGGTAGCTTGCCAGGCTTTGCTGTGTGGGCGAGATACTCTCGGTAGCTTACGGGGCTCTCCGAGAGGGGCGGGAAAATTGAACTCGGGATGCCATGTTGGCTGCGTGCAAGGCAAACACCCTCCCCGCTGTGCTATTGCTCCAGCCCACCTATAAAATATACTTTGTCTTAATTTATAATTTTTCTTTAAAGTAAATAACTTTTTTTCTCAGAGCAAATATTTTTCTTTAAGCAAATAAGAAATAAAAGGACCTCCACTTTCTGGCACAGCATGCAAGTAGCTATATAAGCAACAAGTAAGTTGGATAAAGAAAAATATCGTCAACCCTTCTTACATATAGAAAGCAGTGTGGTCATAGAACCAGATATGTACCCCTAAACTGAGTCACCAAACACGTGAATACAGATTATCATGATTTTCCAGAGGAGAAACCCAGAAGCAAAACCCTCTACCAGAACCAATGCTGGAGTAGAGTAACCTAAAGTACAAATGATGAATTTTTATAACAGTGTCATGAGAATGAAATCTTAATTGTGTTGAGGTGACTAAGTATCAAATTTGAGAGTTTAGTGATATTTGAGCTGAACATAAAACTGTAGATTAAACTGATGAAATGCTTAACGGCAGAGCCCTCTAATTACAGAAAAAGGGAAAAAAACAATCAAAGGGACAAGAAGAAAATTTTGGAAATTGTTATGATATGGATTAAATAAGAAATGATAGGTGAAAGAAAATATTTAAAGTAGTCAGGCATAAATAAATTTATAGCATTTATAAAATTAAAATTACTCCCTATCCCATGAAGGGCTAAATATATTAATGACTAATTTTCTTTTTCTTGATTTTGAAGCAGGCAAGTAGGTAGTTGGGGGAGAAGGTCTACAATGAGTTCGTGGGATATAATAAAATAAAAATGGAATTTGAAGAAATTACGCTGTCAATACCCCAAACTTCTAAAAGCATTATTGCCAGGACCCCCTTTGTGGACACAGGAACTGAGATCTGATTAGACTTTTTAACAGACACCAGCAGGGACACAGAAAAGACTGAATCCCTTCCAAGAGAAGCTCTGGCAGGAACAGAAATCTGTGATGAGGACATGAAGGAGGACCATCAAAAGTTTGGGAGTCTGTGGTGGGAATGGTAGGAGGAATGCTGGACCATTGGTAGTAGAAAATGAGCACTGGTGGAGGGATGGGTACTTGATCGTTGTATGACTGAAATGCAAGCAAGAAAGTTTATAAGTCTGTAACTGTACCCCATGGTGATTCACTAATTAAAAAAAAAGTTTGGAAGTCTGCTCTTTGACAACGCCATAGCCAGAGACTACTTAAGTAGAAAGCCTCATGTGGGGGCAGTTTGCAAAAACTGTATATAAACTAATTCCTACATAAGAATTAATTCATACAAAACATACGTATGTTACCAGCTCAAGCTGTCCCTGTCCATACTGCGGGGCACATGTTTCCTGCACACACATGCTACCTGCATCTCCTCTCTTCGAAATGTGTACCCTCAGCTCTCTCCATCTCTGGAAAAGCCCAAGTTCTCTCCTAACTATCTTACCCTCCCTCCCTCCCTTCCTCCTTCCCTCCCCTTCCTCAAAATTTCCAAATAAAAACTGCTTTTAATTCATAATTTTGTGAATTAATTTTTTGAAAGCACAGCAATGGACCTGAAAACTTGATAAGGGATAGGTTGGACTGACTTTCATTTCCTGCAACAGCAATTTCTCACTACAGTCTGAGTTTGTATCTCCCTGAGAAATCAGTGGCAAGGAAAAACAAGTGGACATCAGGTACAGCTTGAAGGCTGCCTCGTAGAGCTGGTGGGACGTGAAGTCCATGCTGTGCTGCACAGGGCCTCAAAGCAGACTCTCCTTAGATCTTCCAAAAATTTCTGTGGTGACAGGTGGATAGAGGCAACATAGTAGAGTTTCTTCTGCCACCCTTCTCCACCCCACTACACATAACTCACCCAGAGAACTCCCATCTGCAGCAAGTTCATTAGAGCAAATCCTAATTATCATCAGTGATCAGCAAAGATTTCACATGTAGGAGGATAACTCACTGTATTCTGCCATGAGTGATGATTAGATTGGTGGCAGGCTTTACCATTCTGTGAAGATAATGAGTCATCCCAGTGAAATAGTTTCTCACTTGATTCAAACAAATAGCTTTATTATTATTCAAAAATAGTATCTTGACAAGCATCTTTTGACTTATTCTTCTTACCAAATCAAAATATGAAGGCTACAACAATTTAATAAGTAAAACATACATACTGGTTGTTGGCAAAAAAAAGATGGTCTTGTGGGTATACAGAGCAGAAATCTAAAAGGTGTATAGTATGATTTCTAACAGCTACATTATTTCATCTTGGACTAGATAATTTTTCACTCTGAGTATGTGAGTGAATGTGCTATACATTGTGGAATGTTGAGCAATATCTTTGGTATCTATACAACTAGATGTGTGTACTCTACTTCCCAGAGCGTGAAATTCAAAACCTTTTTAGGGGGTGACATGTGCTAATGTTCTTTTAATGGTAAATCACACATGGTTAATAATTACTCGGAGAAGATAAGTTAAAAATGAACACCAATGTATACAATGGTCTGAGCTTGTCTTTTTGTTTTGCCATACCCAATGGTACTTAGGGATTATGCACACTCTGTGATCAGTAGTCTTTGGGATACCATATGTAGTAGCTGGAATATGAACATAAAGCCATTAGTTGACTCATATACTCTAAGGCAGAATAAAATTTCCTTTTTAGACTTTTTTCAACCCTGGAGAAGCCTGTGTTCTCTTTTGTATTTCTCTTTTCCTCTCCACTCACAGTTCTCTAAATTTCTTTCAGTAAAAAATATTTTGCTTAAAAGTGGGCTCAGATCTCTGCCTAACACCCTGCACAAAAGTAAGATCAAAATGGATTTATGACCTCAACATCAGACCAGAATCCATAATGTTTATTGAAGACAAAGTCGGCAAAACTCTCCATGATATTGAAGCTAATGGTATCTTCAAAGATATCACGCCACTGGCCGAGCAAGTGAAAACAGAGATAGACAAATGGGACTATCTTAAACTAAGAAGTTTCTGCACCTCAAAAGAAACAGTGACCAAAATACAAAGACAGACTACAGAATGGGAAAGGATATTCACCAAATACACATCCGACAAGGGGTTGATATCAAGGATATACAAAATACTGGTTAAACTCCACAAGAAGAAATCACCCAACCCCATCAAAAAATGGGGTGAGGAAATGAACAGAAACTTTCCCAAAGAAGAAATTCGAATGGCAAAAAGGCACATGAGAAAATGCTCTACATCACTAATCATCAGAGAGATGCAGATCAAAACCACAATGAGATATCATTTCACACCACAGAGACTGGCCCACATCCACAACAGGTGCTGGTGCGGATGTGGCGAGAAAGGGACCCTCCTTCACTGCTGGTGGGAATGCAGGCTGGTCCAACCCCTTTGGAAAACAGTATGAACAACTCTCAAAAAATTAGAATTTGATCTGCCATTTGACCCAGCTATAGCACTCCTGGGAATATATCCCAGAGAGGCAAAAAGGTATAGTCGAAGTGACATCTGCAATTGTTTGTTCATTGCAGCACTCTTTACGATAGCCAGAATCTGGAAAAAACCTGAGTGCCCCAAGAGAAAATGACTGGTTAAAGAAACTTTGGTACATTTACACAATGGAGTACTATGTAGCTGTTAGAAAAGATGAAGTTATGAAATTTACATACAAGTGGTACTACATGGAAAGTATCATGTTAAGCGAAATGAGTCAGAAAGAGCAGGATAGACACAGAAAGATTGCATTCATCTGGGGAACATAAAGCAACGAAAAGGGAGACTAACACCCAGGAATGGCTGAGATTAGTACCAGGAATTTTGCTCCATGAATGGAAGGCCAGCCACACGTTCTAGGTGAAAAGGAAGCTCAGATAGAGAAGAGAGCACCAAATGAAGGGTGTTGTGAGGACCCTCCCAGGGTGGGAGAAGCATGCTAAAAGTAGTCTATAGACCAAACATGATTGCCACTCAATGCCTCTCTTGCAAAACACAGTACCCAAAAGAAGAGAGAGAGAACAAGGGGGAATGCCCTGCCACAGAGGCAGGATGGGACGGGGGTGGGGGGATGCTGGGACCCGTGGTGATGGATGACAGGCACTGGTGGAGGGATAGGCACTTGATCATTGTATAACTGATACCCAAGCACAAAAATTGTAAGCCTATAACTGTACCTCATGGTGTTTCACTAATAAAAAAAGAAAAAAAATATTTTCTTTACTAAAATAAAATATTTCCTTTTAAAAAGTTTTTATGATATTTAAATATCAAAAAGGAGAGTACAATTCTCAAAGAGATTCAGGATGAATGAATAAGATTCTAATAGGTGTTAGGTAGTGTAAAATGGATATTTGAATTTTTTAATTTATAACCCCGTTTATGAGAT
This sequence comes from Sorex fumeus, assembly GCF_029834395.1. Lineage (NCBI taxonomy): Eukaryota > Metazoa > Chordata > Mammalia > Eulipotyphla > Soricidae > Sorex > Sorex fumeus. Next base: position 53,967,648 of record NW_026606063.1, read on the forward strand.
TCTATTTTCCCTGAAAACATAGAAGCCCTCTTTGGCTTACATGTTAATAATATCTAGATCTTTACCACTATATATATTATTAGGAACAGATATTCTATGAAGTGGATTTAGATGAATGTCCTGGTATTTGGCAGAGCAGAGGTAGTTTATTTTCTTTTTGTTGACGAATGAGTTTTTGTGCCATCTGACAGGAAAACACTTAAGTAGCATCATTTAAAACTCTAGAGACTAGACATAGGAAGACGTGTGGTGAATACAAATAGCTGCAATCCTATACAATGGAACTAGAAAGAAGACTCTTCTGTCCCAGTATTAAAAAGCCCCTATTTTGACTAGGAAAATATGTTCCAACAGACCACCATTGTCTATTTTTAATAACCAAATTGCTCTTCCTTTCAATTGCATATGGATTATTGAATTATCTCTGTTGTATCATTGCATGGGTAACAGGAAACACTAATAAGCATATATTTTCCTTCTGCGTATAAATAGGAAAAAAGGGGCTAGTCTATTATGCAGGAGTACTTGGGGCTGGAGCAATAGTACAGTGGATAGGGTGTTAGCCTTGCACATGTCCAAACCAGGGTTCAATTGCCAGCATCCCATGTGGTCTCCCCAGCACCAATAGGCATAATTCCTGGGTGCAGAACCAAGAAGGGGGTGAGGAGGAAGGGAGGAAGGGGGGGAGAGGGGGAGAGAGGGTAAGTACTTAGTCATCATACTCAGTCTCCTTTGTTGTGGTTTTAAGTCTTATGCACTCTATCACCAATACTGTTTAGAATAATTTTAATACTTTTTTTATTTTATCATCTTTTATTTCCTCATTCCTATGTGACATTATCTTGACAAAATTAAAAATACTATAAAGCTTAATATGAAATAAAAATTGACACATCTACCCACCTTTTGAAATGATATAATAATAAACATCGATATTACCAAAGAATTTGGGGTACTAGAGAGATAGCAGAGCGAGTAAGGTTTTTGCCTCTTATGTGGCCAACCAGAGTTTGATCATAGGCACCACAGAGTGTGGTCCCAAAATCTATAGATGAAATACTTTAGTGTAGAATTTCACATGAAATTTTATATTGATTAAGGGTTGACTTAATTATTCTCTATTGCAAATATGGTATAAATGAGCATATAAAATATTTTCATTTTACCATAGACTGTTGAAATGGTTTATTTCAAAAGTTTCTTCAAAAGTTTATATAAAAGTTTATTCAAAAGTACCTCCCTTCTTGATATTATTTCTGTTGTAATTAGCCTTCCTCTTAATTTTCTAGTACCCCAACCTAAGGTAAAAATCACACTGGACCTTGGATTCTTCCAAAGTTTCCCTTTCTGTCTTGTTTTCTTATCTCTTTGTATCTACTTACTATTCAAGTCTGAGTTACATTCCTCCCAAGAATGCCTTTCTTCATTATACACAAATTCCCCCTATATCTTTTCTTTCTTCTTTAAGTAGTCTGTAAACTCACCTTACCTCACTTCATATTAACAAATGCTTATCTTTTGTTGGGAGTCTGGTAAAATATATCTTATTTTCTTCTCTGAATATACAGTTTTATTAGCACACATCTATATTTTCATTTGTGTTCAATCATTTTCACCATGCTTTGCATACATTCTTGTATTGATCACCCCAAATTTTAATTAATACTTCTATTTGAACAAGAAAGTGTATAAAATGTGAAAATATCTTACCAGTTTTTGTAATTTACAATTCTTAAAATAATAGAAATAGGGAATTGCTATTTCCATTATGCTAATTTGTTCGGAGATTTCAAAATCAGTAACCTAGACCAAGGAAATAGAGAAAATTTACCTCAATGTCTGAAATTTTAGTGTCTGAAATTGCTTGGGCTCTGGAAAGCTCATTTTTAAGAGTAAATATTAACGTTTTAATACTACAGGGGCTGTATCTAGAAAGCATGGCAAATAAGAAAAATACCATATTCAAGAGTTGCTTTTTGAAAAATTAATTTTTTGTTTCTATCTATAAAGTTTAGCTTATAAACATCATAAATAAAATTTCAGTAAAAGTAAGACAATTAGAACAAGGAAATGAACAACATAATACTAGCTGTGAGGGATAAGATTCATGAACAAATAATCACAACAGTGTTTTCCATAGAGAACAACATTTTCTGACAATCATACATCAACGTATATTAAGAGAAATTAGAACAAATTGGGCACTATGCTGTTACTTTTTTTTATAATATTCTAACATTGAAAAAATTAAAATAAAAAGGAATGTAATAATCTATAGAACTGTGTGTATTTCTTATGGGATTGTGAAAATAGCAATCTGATAGCAATTTACAGGCGAAATTAAAATGCTTTGTAACTTGACTATTTTACTCATTATAAAATCTGGGCACATTATATAAAAACTATAATTTATTTTTTATTCTTACTTGTAATTAATAATGTTATTGACAATTGTTGTACTAGTACCTCAGTAGGAAATAATTTTTCATGTTGAAATAACTAAATAATTAAGAACTCTATAATAACTCAATAAGATTATTGAGGAATGGGATTTGTCAGTCTGAAAAGGAGCATGTGAAAACTTATAATTAGAGAAATACCAAATAATTTCATTAATATTGGTCATTTTAAAATATTTTAAATGTCAATATTAATTTACTAATAATATAAATATTAAAATACTAATAATATAAAAATTAATAAGCCATTCAAGCTAGATATTAAACAGAATGAAATGTTTTAGTTTATATTTTGACATCCTCCAGTTATTAATAAATGATATATTAATAATTTTTTCCAATACACATACATATTTTCCAGAACAAGACAAAAAATGTAGTAACTATCAATTATTCTACTTTGATTGTGAGTTAAAGATAAAAAGTATGGGATTATCAATTGTTTTTAACCCTAGGTTCTAGAAATGTTGGAAATGAAACTAAGCCACCCTTAGTCTTTGAGGCTATTTAGAGAAAAATAATTTCAATTCCAACACAAGAAAGAATATATTACTATTATTGGTATTCCAAAACATTATGGACAAATCTGTTTCTGAATGCCCTGTAACTACGAGAATTCAAATTCAAGTTAAACAGTCACAGAGAATATTTTAGATTATTGCTTTGGAATAAGACTGATAGATAAAAATATTAAGGTATTTTAAGTACATTTTTTTCTGAATATACTACCCCATGGCCTATTAGATATGCCAAAAACAGTAAGAATGAGTCTCACAATGGAGACGTTACTGGTGTCCACTTGAGCAAATGGATGATCAACAGGATGACAGCACTAATAATATCACTGTCACTGTCACTGTTCTCCCATTGTTCAACCATTTGCTCGAGCGGGCCCAGTAACGTCTCCATTGTGACAATTGTTACTGTGTCTGGCATATCAAATACGTCATGGGTAGCTTGCCAGACTTTGCCATACAGATGTGATACTCTCGGTAGATTGCCGGGCTCTTCGAGAGGGGAGAAGGAATCGAACTCTAGTCGGCCATGCCCTATCAAATATGCCCTACCTGCTGTGCTATCACTCTAGCCCCCTAATAATATCATTTATTCTATTCTAGATTCTTTGTTAGAATTTTGTAGATATTACTTTGCTTGAGATTTATAGATTTTATAGTTGATGTCATATTATCTATTTTATAAATTTGGACTCCCATCGTGAGACAAATTAAATAACTTTTTCAAGATTAATCTACCAGAATATGCAGAGACTGGATTTCACTATTGGTCTATCAACCTATAATGGTCATGTAATTATCCATCACTTAATACTACCTTTAACTTACTTCCCATTTAAAAATAATGTTTCTTTTAGGTATTTTAACAGATGCTACCTCTGTCTTAATCTTCTCATTAAATTATTTGAATCTAACTTTTAAATGAATACAGTCATTTTACTTTTAAAAGTTTGATATTAACTATGCATACCTATAAATAATCCCTAACTTTTAGAGTAAGTAAAATAACTTAAAGCACCCAGCATAGTGCTGGATATACTATGCTAGGTACAGATTGATGCCTAACAATCATTACTTCCTTTTCTTCATTTCCACTGACTAATTTTATAGTCAGCTCATTTAAAATGTCATGCTTTAAGGAATATTATTATAAATGAATGTAAATAATTAAATAAACTACATTCATATAATATTAGGGATTTCGTGAAGATTGTACATTGAAAGAATCAGTGGATTACTACCATGATGAAGTGATTTCTCACTTACTTAGGGAATGTATGTGGTTAACAGACTTCTGGAGATTTAGAAATGGTGTAAATATTTCAGAAAACTTCAAGAAAGAAAAATATATTAGAGGACTCTACGTATTCTGGTATTTCAATAACCTTAATACTGAGAAAAATAAATGGATATCACTCTTGTTTAAGGCAAGCTATTTATTTTTATTAGACCTTTTAAATGTGCCCTTTGCATAGTATTCTTTCAATCACTTATCTATTTCCAATAAATATATTTAGTTTACTTATTTTGAGATTTAGCTCAGTGTTTTTCATGAAGCTTATCTGAAAGAAAATATTAAACATCAAAGAAAGATTATGGGGCACAAAAAGGAAATGAAAAAAAGCAATGGAGAACCAATGGTGAATTAGGAAAGCTTCTACATTGTTTTCTATGTTTGATAGCAGCCTACATATTTTGAGAAACCTGTACTAATACTTACGTTAACAATTCAATGTGTAATGTCATTATTATATTGGTTTCTTTTTTATTATTAAAGAAATTAGAAGAATAAAATGAATTAAAATATACCTCTTACTTATTAATGAAGACATAATAAAATTATTATTAGAAGCTATAGCTCTATGTCCACAAAATCCTCCAAAACTCAGAAGACCAAGTAAAAAAATTCACTTTTAGTGGATTATGGTATGAATAGTGAAAAAAATAATCAAAATGGCTTAGAAAAGTTAAGTATCAGGCAAGTAGAACATGATTATACAAAATTGAGAATATTATCTTTAAAATTAAAAGTGGAAAAACTCTTAAAAATAATCATAGAGGTACCTAGGAAAGAAATCTCACTACCTAAGTTGACATTTACTTTAAGACATGTATACTTTTAAAGACCTTTACATTATTTAAATGTTAATCACTTTCATGAACATTCCACTGAATGAATATTCACATTTAGTATCTTTGGGAAGAAACACAAGGAATAAAATCAGTCAGGGTGTCATTTATTCTACTCCACATAATTCCATTAATTGGAAAGAGTAACAAGTTTATTTCTTCCTGTTGGCACAGAGAATTCAATCACTTTTCCACATGTGGGTATTTTTTAGCTTTACTAAGTTTGACTCTAGTTAAACAATTAAAATATCTTGAACATAGTTATTCTACTTTATTTTTATGTGTTTATTTCTACACTTCAAATACCTTCAGAGTATAAGTAAAGTAAGTAAGTAAGTAAAGGCCCTCCCGTTGATCGTCGATTTGCTCGAGCGGGCCCAGTAACGTCTCCATTGGAGACTTTGTTGTTACTGTGTCTGGCATATCGAATACTCTCGGTAGCTTGCCGGGCTCTCCGAGAGGGGCGGAGGAATCGAACTCGGGTCGGCCATGTTGGCTGCGTGCAAGGCAGACGCCCTACCCGCTGTGCTATCGCTCCAGCCCATATAATTTTTATATATTTTATTAAGGTTTCTATGAAATAGACTTTTATTTATTTTTTTAAAAATTTTGGAGTCATTTTATCTTATTTCAATTTTCACTAACACTGTCACTGTCCTCCTGTTGTTCATCAATTTGCTCGAGTGGGCACCAGTAATGTCTCACAACAAATTGTGAGACTTGTTAGCACAGCGGGTAGGACTTTTGCCCTGCAAGCAGCCAACATGGCCAACCCGAGTTCGATTCCTCCGCCCCTCTCGGAGAGCCCAGCAAGCTACCGAGAGTATATTAGATATGCCAAAGACAGTAACAAGTGTCACAATGAAGACTTACTAGACCCGCTCAAGCAAAATCAATGAACAACGGGAGGACAGTGAGGACAGTGACAGTTACTGTTTTTGACATATCGAATAATGTCATGGGGAGCTTGCCAGGCATTGCCATGCGGGCGAGATACTCTTGGTAACTTGCCAGTCTCTCTAAGAGGGGCGGAGGAATCACACCCAGGTCGGCTGTGTGCAAGGCAAAAGCCCTACCCTCTGTGTTATCACTCCAGCCCTTCACTGACACTATGATTTACAACATTGTTCATAATAGAGTTGTTTCAGACATAACACGAATCTTCCCCTTTTTTCCACCCATGTTCCAGGTTCCCTCCCACACCCACCCTCCCCCATTGGCAGGCATATAACAAATTTGTTTCTTCTTAGTTGGTCAAACAAGATTTAGAGAGCAAATGAAATTAACAGAAAATAACTCAATAGAGTAAATTTGTGGTGAATAATTGCTTTATTAATTTAACCTACATAAAGAAATTCAAATCATTTAATACAATATTTAATACTGCCTATTCTCATTAACATCACTAAATAAAATACATTGCATCTAAAATACATTGCACTAAATTTTACTTCATACTTTAATCTTATGTGGTAATTTTTATGCCTTTCCCTGTCAAAAATAAAGCTTCCTTTTTTAAAAAAGAAATGTTTGTGCTAATATCTTTTAGAGCTTTTATAAAATATGCAAATCCATGTGAAATTTAGTACAAGTGAAGAACTTAGAAAATTGAATGGGAAAATATAAAAGGCCTACAATAGTACAAAGTGTTTTATCCTGAGAAAGGAAGTAATATTTTTATGTCAGAAAATGTTATTTTATAGATATTGCATAAGTATCTGCCTTAGTAATTAAAAGATTATGATGAAAAATCTCTAGATGTAAAAAAAACAGCTGATCAGTAGTAGAACAATCAATACAAATGAGGCATTAATTTATCTAAGAAAAATGTATAGGGCTGGAGCAATAAAACAGCAGGTAGGGCGTTTGCCTTGCACATGGCCGACCTAGTTCAATTCCCGGCATCCCATATGGTCCCCTGAGCACCGCCAGGAGTAATACCTGAGTGAAGAGCCAGGAGTAACCCCTGTGCATCTCCAGGTGTGACCCAAAGAGCAAAAAAAAAAAAGAAAGAAAGAAAAAGAAAATGTATAAAATTTCTTAGCGAGCTAGGAGTAAATGTACCTTTCTTAATCTAGTACTGGGCAGCCATATGGACCATTAGTGAGAGTGAGACTCAATGCCACATGTTGAGAAGTTCGTCCTATCCGTTAAAAAGAAACTCCTTTGAAAATATAAAATACATAATCTCTTTTAATGCTTCTTACAAAATTAGTTTCAAGGCTATAAATTCCCTAAGCTATTTCCTATCCATGAAGCTCTGTATCGTTCCTTCAAATCTGAAAGATAATCAAATTAAATTGAGAATTTTTTTGTGAGGTTATCTTTTGTTGAGTTTTTGTGCTGTATTCTTCCATACTTTCCTGGCTGTTAATCTCATTTTATATATGTATATCTGTATATCTGATGAGCTTTCCTTTGTAAGTTCCTATTTTGATCTATCTGCTTTCAGTATTCTCTATCTTTGACCTGTCTTAAAGTTTTCCTTGTTGAGTCTATTTTTGCTGGTACTTTTTGAACCTCTTGAAACTCCAAATTCTTCAGCTCCAGGAAATTCTAGCATTCTACGGCTCCGAAAAAGTTTTACCTATCATTTCTTTATCTATTATTTCTTCATCAAATTTCCCTTCCTATTCTTCAAGAACACTGATATTTCTCATATTATTCCTTTTAAATTCATCCTTAAATATTCTGCAGAATACAGTTCATTTTCTAGACACTTTTCCACCTTCTGCTTTTTTTTAAATTTTAATTTTTTTTTTTATTAGTGAAACACCATGAGGTACAGTTGTAGATTTACAATTTTTTGTGCTTGGGTTTCGATTATACAATGATCAGATACCCATCCCTCCACCAGTGCCCATTTTCCACCACCATGGATAATACTCCCCCCACCCCCATCCCCCATCCCCCCTCCCTCTGTGGCAGGGCAATCCCCTGTGTTCTCTCTCTCCTTTTGGGTGTTGTGGTCTGCAAAAGAGGCATTGAGTGGCAAACATGTTCAGTCCATAGTCTACTTTCGACATGCATCTCCCCTCCTGGGAGGATCCTCCAAACACCCTTTATTTGGTGCTCCCTTATCTATTGAAATGCCCTTTCCCCTAGAATACCCGACTGGCCTCTATAGCAGTTATGGAGTAATCCTCCTGGTGCTGATCTCAGCTATTCTTGGGTATTAATCTCATATTTTGTTACTTTATATCCCCCAGATGAATGCAATCTTTCTATGTCTATCCCTCTCTTTCTGACTCATTTTGCTTAGCATGATACTTTCCATGTTGTACCACTTGTATGTAAATTTCATGACTTCATCTTTTCTAACAGGTACATAGTACTCCATTGTGTAGATGTACCAAAGTATCTTTAACCAGTCATCTGTTCTTGGGCATTCAGGTTTCTTCCAGTTTCTGGCTATTGTAAAGAGTGCTGCAATGAACAAACAAGTGCAGATGTCACTTCGACTATACATTTTTGCTCTCTGGGATATATTCCCAGGAGTGGTATTGCTGGGTCAAATGGGAGCTCAATTTCTAATTTTTTGAGAATCGTCCATACTGTTTTCCAGAAGGGCTGAACCAGTCGACATTCCCACCAACAGTGAAGGAGTGTCCCTTTCTCACCACATCCGCGCCAGCATAGGTTGCTTTTGTTCTTTTGAATGTGTGCCAGTCTCTGAGGTGTGAGATGGTATCTCATTGTGGTTTTGATCTGCATCTCCCTGATGATTAATGATGTAGAGCATTTTCTCATGTGCTTTTTTGCCATTCGGATTTCTTCCTTGAGAAAGTCTCTGTTCATTTCATTGCTCCATTTTTTGATGGGGTTGGATGTTTTCTTCTTGTGGATTTTAACCAGTATTTTGTATATCCTGGATATCAACCCCTTGTCAGATGTGTATACGGCGAATATCCTTTCCCATTCTGTAGACTGTCTTTGTATTTTGGTCACTGTTTCTTTGGAGGTGCAGAAGCTTCTTAGTTTAAGATAGTCCCATTTATCTATCTCTGTTTTCTCTTACTCGGCCAGTGGCGTGGCATCTTTGAAGATACCATTAGCTTCAATGTCATGGAGGGTTTTGCCGACTTTGTCTTCAATAAACATTATGGATTCTGGTCTGATGTTGAGGTCTTTAATCCATTTTGATCTTACTGTTGTACATGGTGTTAGGCAGAGTTCTGAGCCTATTTTTTTTCATGTAGCCGTCCAGTGATGCCAACACAATTTATTAAAGAGGCATTCCTTACTCCACTTCACATTACTTGCACCTTTATCAAAGATTAGATGAGCATATGATTGAGGAGAGATGTCAGTGTATTCAACCCTGTTCCATTGGTCTGCAGTTCTGCCTTTGTTCCAGTACCATGCTGTTTTAATTATTACTGCTTTGTAGTACAGTTTGAAGTTCGGGAGGTTGATTCCTCCCATTTTCTTTTTCCCAAGAATTGCTTTAGCTATTCGTGGGGGCTTATTGTTCCATATAAATTTCAGGAGTGTTTGCTCCATTTCTTTGAAGAATGTCATGGGTATCCTTATAGGGATTGCATTGAATTTATACAATGCTTTCAGTAGTATTGCCATTTTGACTATGTTAAGTCTCCTGACCCATGAGCAGGAGATATCTTTCCATTTCCTCATGTCCTCTTTTATTTCCTGAAGTAGCGTTTTGTAGTTTTCTTTGTACAGGTCCTTTACTTCCTTAGTTAAGCTGATTCCTAGGTACTTGATTTTCTGGGGCACAATTGTGAACGGGATTGTTTTTTTCATGTTGCTTTCTTCTCTCTCACTGTTTGCGTATAGGAAAGCCATGGACTTTTGGGTATTGATTTTATAACCTGCAACTTTACTATACGAGTCTATTGTTTCTAGGAGTTTTTTGGTGGAAGTTATTGGGTTCTCTAAGTAGAGTATCATATCATCTGCGAATAGTGAGAGCTTGATTTCTTCCTTTCCTACCTGAATGCCCTTAATATCTTTTTCCTGCCTAATCGCTATTGCAAGTACTTCCAGTACTATATTGAACAGCAGTGGAGAGAGTGGGCATCCCTGTCTCGTCCCTGATCTTAGAGGGAAGGCTCTCAGTTTTTCCCCATTGAGGATGATGCTTGCTGTAGGCTTGTGGTAGATGGCTTTAATTATGTTGAGGAAGGTCCCCTCTATACCCATTTTGGCTAGGGTTTTCATCATAAAGGGGTGCTGGATCTTATCAAATGCTTTCTCTGCATCTATTGATATGATCATATGCTTTTTATCTTTTCTTTTGTTGATATGGTGGATTATGTTGATTGATTTCCGAATGTTAAACCATCCTTGCATCCCTGGGATGAATCCTACTTGGTCATGGTGTATGATCTTTTTGATGAGTAGTTGGATTCTATTTGCTAGTAGTTTGTTGAGGATCTTTGCATCTGTGTTCATCAGGGATATCGGCCTGTAATTCTCTTTCTTTGTGGTATCTCTGTCTGCTTTTGGTATCAATGTGATATTTGCTTCGTAGAAACTGTTCAGAAGTGTTTTTGATATTTCAATTTCGTGGAAAAGCTTAAAGAGCATCGGGAGTAAGTCCTCTTTAAAGATTTGGAAGAATTCACTAGTGAATCCATCCGGGCCAGGACTTTTGTGCTTGGGGAGACTTTTTATTACCATTTCAATTTCCTTGATGGTGATAGGTCGGTTCAGGTATTCCAGGTCTTCTTGGTTCAGCCTTGGGAGTCTGTAGGAGTCTAGGAATTTATCCATTTCCTCGAGGTTTTGATGTTCCGTGGCATAAAGCTTCTCAAAGTACTCCCTGAGGATCCTCTGAATTTCTGTGGTTTCTGTTGTAATGACCCCCTTTTCATTTCTGATTCGGTTTATTAGGGTTTTCTCTCTCCCTTTCTTTGTGAGTTTTGCTAGAGGCTTATCGATCTTGTTAATTTTCTCGAAGAACCAGCTCTTGGTTTCATTGATCTTTCGGATTGTTTTCTGGGTTTCCATCTCGTTAATCTCTGCTCTGAGTTTTATTATTTCCTTTCTCCTGTTCGGGTTGTGCTCCTTTTTTTGGTCCTTCTCCAAGCTCTTAAGCTGTGAGGTTAGGTTACTTATGTGTGCTCGCTCCTCCTTCCTGAGGAATGCTTTTAGAGCTATAAACTTTCCTCTTAACACAGTCTTTGCTGTGTCCCATAAGTTTTGGTAACTCGTGTCTTCATTTTCATTCGTTTCTAGGAATCTTTTGATTTCCTCTTTGATTTCCTGTCTAATCCACTCGTTGTTCAATAGCGCACTGTTCAATTTCCAGGTGTTTGATTTAGTTTTCTGATTTTGTGTGTGATTTACTTCTAATTTCAGCGCATTATGGTCTGAGAAGATTGTTGATACAATCTCTATCTTCTTAATTTTATGGAGGCATGTTTTGTGGCTCAGCATGTGGTCTATCTTAGAGAATCTTCCATGTACGCTTGAGAAGAATGTGTATTCAGCTTTTTGTGGATGAAGTGTCCTGTATATATCTACTAAGTCCCTTTCTTCCATTGTTTCCCTCAGATGAACTATGTCCTTGCTAAGCTTGATTCTGGTTGATCTATCAAGAGGTGACAAAGCAATGTTGAAGTCTCCCACTAGTATTGTGTTGCTATTGATGTCTTTTTCCAAATCTATGAGTAGTTGTTTTAAGTACTTTGCTGGTCTCTCATTAGGTGCATATACATTTATTATTGTAAGTTTTTCCTGTGTACAGAACCTTTGACCAATAAGAAATGGCCTTCACTGTCTCTTATGACCTTCTTCACTCTGAAATTGATGTGGTCTGATATTAGGATGGCTACCCCAGCTTTTTTATGGGAGCTGTTTGCCTGTAGGATTGTTTTCCAGCCTTTGACTCTGAGTCTGTGTTTGCTTTGACTATTGAGATGTGTTTCTTGCAGGCAGCAGAATGTTGGGTTCAATTGTCGAATCCATCCTGCCAATCTATGTCTTTTAATTGGTGCGTTTAGCCCATTGACATTGAGACAGATTATTGTTATGGGTTTTTGTCCCATTGTTCTGTTGAAATTTGGTGTATTTGAGGGGCCTGTCTTGCCTTAAATTAGCCCATTTAGTTGTTCTTGTAACCATGGATTTGAGTCTATGAAGTTCCTGAGGTGTTGTTTGTCTGTGAAACTGTGTGTTGTTCCTTCTATTATGAATGAGAATCTCGCTGGGTAAAGTATTTTTGGGGAGGCATTTATTTCATTGAGTTTTTTCACTATGTCCCACCACTGTTTTTGGGCCATGAGGGTTTCATCAGAAAAATCAGCTGTGAATTTTAAAGATGCTCCTTTGTAAGAGATTTCTTTCTTTGATTTTGCTGCTTTCAGAATTTTGTCTGTCTAAGGTTTTGGTCATTTTGATCAGAATGTGTCTTGGGGTATTTTTATTCGGATTTCTTCTAGCTGGTACCCTTCGGGCCTCCTGAATGTGGTCACAAGTTTTCTTCAGCTCTGGAAACATTGTAGCAATGATGTCTTTGACAGTTTCTTCTTCATCAAGGTTTTCTTCCTGTACCTCTGGGACTCCAATAATTCTTATGTTACCCCTCTTGGCTTCATCACGATCTTCTCTTGCCATCTGTTCCCGAATTGTGAGTCTCTTTTCCATTTTCTGCTCTTTTCTGGAGAGTCTCTGAACTTCATCTTTGAGCTCACTGATTCTGTTCTCAGCCGCTCTTACTCTGCTGCTGAGGCCTTCCACTGAGTTTTTCAATTTGCCTATGAGGTTTTTCAGGTCTGACATTTCCGATTGCATTTTCCTCATTTCTGCCTTCAAATCCTCTTGTCTTCTATTGGCATTGCTTTCCATTGTTTCTTTTAGTTCCCTAAGCATCCTAAGTAGCTCCCTTCTGAATTCCCTGTCAGAGAGGTTGTCTAACACTACAGTACTGTTGGTGTCATCTGGGCTAGACTCTTCAATAAGAAAGTTTGGTGGGCTTTTGCGTTGCTTTACCATTGTGACAAGTGTGGTTTAGTCCTTCACGTTCACTGTTACTATTCTGCTTGATATGCAGTGTGAGTTAAGATAGGCTTATGAGTTATTGGCTACTGTGTTTCTAGTGGCTGAGCTAAAATAGAGAAGTTTCCATCTAAGAAGGTAGCTTATGGTTCCTATGGCATATGCAGTGGGAAAATATTTCGCGGGCGCTAATGCGCCCGCGGCTCCAGAAAGAATCCCTGGCACTGGACAAGGAGTTGGGAACGTCTCCTGGTTGGAATGAGGAGCCGTTCAGCTTTGTTGCCCAGAGCTGGGCCTCCGTGCCAGTTCCGCGCAGATCAGGGGAGAAAACCGGCTTTCTAGGAGATGGATCTAGCTGCACATGCCCAGAGAGGGTCCCAGGCCCTTGGGGGCAGGCTGTACCTGGTTGGAATTGGAGCCGATCAGCTTTGTTGCCCAGAGCTGGGCCTCCGTGCCCGTCCCCCACCTTCTGCTTTTTTAAACAATATTTTATACTTAGTTTTCTGTTGTTGTTGCTTATTTGGTTTTGGGCAATTATGAGGTGATACTCAGGACTTATTCCTGATGGTGTGCTAGGAACCAGGTTTTGAACCTGGGTCAGCCATGTGAAAGGCAAGTGCCCAATCCAGTGTATTGTCCCCCAGGCCTGCCTTCTGTTAGTGGTTTCCTCCTTAGTGGTTTCCTCCTCATCTAGGAATTCCTTGATCTTTTGCACAGCTGCTGTTATTTTTCTATTCATTTTATAGCACTTACCATGCTCCTCATTTTTGTAATTTCTGATTGTAGTAGTTTTCTCATTTATATTCATATTTTCTGTCTTCCTTCCTTCCTTCCTCTCTCTCTCCCTCCCTCCCTCCCTCCCTCCCTCTCTTCTTTCTTCCTTCCTTCCTTTCTTTCTTTCTTTCTTTCTTTCTTTCTTTCTTTCTTTCTTTCTTTCTTTCTTCTGCACTTGGGTCACACCCAGTGATGAACAGGGATTACTCCTGGCTCTGCACTCAGGAATTACTACTGGTGGTGCTCGGGAAACTATATGGTGGGATGCTGGGAATTGAACCCCGATCAGCCATGTGCAAGGCAACACCCTACCTGCTGTACTATTGCTCCAGCCCCTGTGCTTTTCTGACTCTCTGTGCCACTGTTTCTTTGATCCTATTGAACATCCTCATGATAAAACTAAGGACACTGTCTGAGGATTTACTGAATTGTTTAGTATTTATCTCTTTGGTGATTGTTTTTGTGTTTTACTCATTGAACTGAAAGTGTTTCTATTTGTTTCCCAGTTGGTTTTCTAATGTTCATGCTGTGCTGTTTTGTGCAAGTCTTTGTAATCTTTCCAGATTCCCTGGAAATATTAAAGGAGTAAGCTGGAGGTTGCTTTCTTTCTTCTCTTTCTATTTTCACCAAATGACAGAAATGTAATTGTGAGCAAGCTGTCATTTGCCAGGTAGGTCTGTCTGCACAGCCATGTATGCAACAGGTCAGGTGTGGAGGCTTCTGGGACCTGGCTGGAAGGGTGGGGCTCTACCTCCTGTTCAGAGTAGGCACAGTAACGTCAGCCAGCTGCAGGTTTCACCCGGAATGGTGGAACAGCAAGCAGGGAACCAGGAGCTGTGCTTTGATAGGTCCTTATTTATTGTCCTTCATGTTTATCTCTCCATGCTTTTGTCTAAACTCGATGTTATCACTTGCCATAATTGAGCCTTTAAATTGTCACATCAGTTGCCTTAATAATCCACATTTGAGTAATATATTACTATAAATATTTCTTTGGTTGTTTAATTATGCTCTATTTTTCCTATCAATATGTATAAGTTTTATAAAATCTTTGTAGTATAATGCTACCAATGTTGTTGCTACTATATGTTAAATTTTTTTAAAACCTCCTTATGCCTCTTGAATAGTATATGTTCGAGAATTACTGTCAATTAAACTGGATGCTAGTGTTGTAAGTGCTACCAAATGTTAAATTAAAGAATATTTTCATTATAAATAATTTAAAAGGTACACAAATGCGAAGAATAGCATAATACCATGATATACTTGCAATACTTACCAATATATTCCAACTTATTTTCCTCTCTGAACCTTCTAGTTCTATTTTGATATCTCTATTAACATAATTTAAATCCCACAAAACGCACCCCATTCCATGAACATAGTTCAATGATTTTGGTAAGTTATTAACAACTTTTGCATTGCCACAAGGCAGTCTTATGACATTTTTATCATTCTTATAAGTTTCCAAGTGTCAGTTTGATATCAGTTCCTTCTCCCACACCTTATCTCAAACAATAGCATATGTGTTCCACTGTAGACTTGCTTTGTCTGAATTTCTCATATGTAATTCATATGTAAATTGAAGCACACATTGTGAACTGTTTTATGTCTGTTTTCTTTTAATGTAAAAGTGAAGAAGTTCTGAAATTGCTCTTCTGCTCTTGTTGCTTATAATATAATCTGGAAGTTGGTGCTTATCAGTGATAACATTCTTCATATCCTTTAAAAGTAATTTGGCAAATTTTTAAAACGTAAGTGTTTTGATTTACAGGTTTTATTTATTTTTTTATTTTTTATTGAATCACTGTGAGAACAGTCACAAAGCCTTTCAGTTCAAGTCTCAGTCGGTCATACAATGTTCAAACACCTCTCCCTTCACCAGTGCACATTTTCCACCACCAAGAACCCCAATATATACCTCTCCCACCCACCCCCACCCCCCACCGCCTGTGTGGCAGATTTCCACTTTATTCTCTCTCTCTACGTTGAGTACATTCAATATTATGACAAATGACCCAACATTATTATTTGGAATTTTCCCCAACATTCAGACCTGCCAAAAAGACATCATAAGATAATTTGTTTTCTATTGCTAATTATAAAGAGTATATGATATCGTGTGGCCACAATAGCGGCCATGCAAATTTGAATTTCTAATATTTTAGTAATAAACCTAGAGGGATTACTGCCAAAAGTCCCTGGGTTCCGAAGTTGGTTTGTGTGCCTCTGGGATCATGGTCGTTCAGAAACCGGAGGAGGCATTTGAGAGTGGCAACCAGGAGCATTGTTGTGGTGGGGAGCAGGGCCGATTCCATCCCTCATCCCATGAGGCCCCACGTGCCTTGTCAATGCAGTCTCATACCTTGCTGTTCATTAGGCTCTAAAAGATGCAGGCCACTATGTTGCTGCCACAAGGGGGGACAGGCGGAGGGACAGACACCCTTCCACTCCCAAGGAGGAATAGCACGATAGTTAGATGCATAGTCCAGATGTACTTCGGTCGGGCATTATATTTTGCTCAGATTTTTGCACCACCATTCAAGCCTGTTTTACAGGGACAAACTCTAGATCATTTACTTTCCATTGATCACTTTGCATATCAGAAAATGTCATGTAAATGGCTGTGTGATTCGGAAAATAGTCCTGGTGCCCTCATACCAGAGCCATGCTTGTAGAAGCTCATGGTCACTGGGATTCCATCAGGATCAGGCAGGGAGACAGCACCTACCCCATCTGGGACCTCCGAGTGATATCGGCTCAGTAGGGGGTCCAGAAAATTCTCGGCGATTTACAGGTTTTCATGTGAACAGTGATGAACCACACCCTGCAACAAAGTGTCAGATTTCCTATATTCTTATTTTCATATATTTTTAAGTCATTGAGTTTTAAAATTTTACACTACTGTCAATAATGAGGTAGCATGTATACAATATTCCACCACCACACCAACCACTAGTAAATTAGTTGTTTTTTTTTTTTTTTTACCATTGTCCCTGGGATCCCCTTTCCTCCCCTCCTACTCACCTATATCTCAATACAGTGGTGAGCTCAGCTAAATAGACCAGATTTTAGGTTCCATTCCTTTTGGTCACTTGTTACTTTCTTACTATGCTTCTTTTTATCCCACAGATTAGAAAAATAATTCTTTATCTGTCTCTCATCTTCTGACAAGTTTCACTCAGCATGAATTGTATTTTTAATGAAATAAATGCACAAATGAATCACAGAAAATCAGGAAAAATTAAATGAATCAGGAAAAGTCTATCTAGGGAGTTGTGTAATAAAAGATTCAGAGTGACTGTCTTCATGATAATTGTGTGTTTCCTCGATATATTATAAAGTAATATACGTTTGAGGATAAGTTGCAAATAAGAGAAACAACTTACCAGAGGAGATCCTACATAGTGAGTGTATCACCAGTCAACAAAGGAGATAAAAAGCACTAAATATAAAATGTAGTAAAAATACATTAATATTACTGGCTAGTAATATAAGCAAATATGAACAAAATCGATAGAGGTAAAATGGTTTAGAGGAAGATATAAATATTTTAAACTGTTTATTTTCCCCGATAAAGTTAGTAAATTTGTGTATAAGTTAAAAAATATCATAGCTATATGAAAGAAATTAAAGAACCCCTGAAACAAGAGACAATGAAGGAGAAAAAGAAAGAAATGAAGGATAAGGAAGAGGATAAGATACTTTTAAACTAGACTTAAACCTTATAAACATAGGGCTCCATATACCTAGTGAGAAAAATAAAGTATTACAAAGAAATATGAATATCAGGGAAATATAAAAGGGAGATAAAATTCTAAATTTTAATAAGAAAATCATACTAAGTGAAGAATTAGTTTTAAATATGCCATCAATCTAAATAACACATTTGAATTGGAAGAATTATTTGAAATCAGAAGCAATAAAATTAATTTTAAATGTAGCTATAATAGTTATACAGGAAAAGAAAAAAAAAGAAGAAAATTTGAACTCAATCTCTTTCTAATTCCAGGCACAAAAGTCAGATCAGAGTGGATTAAAGACCTCAATATCAGACCCTGAATCCACAAGGTACATGAAGGAAAATTTGGTCAGAACACTCCATGACTTTGAAGCTAAAGGCATCTTCAAAGATAAAATATGACTGACCAAGCGAGTGGAAGCAAAGATAAACAAAAGTCTACATTAAACTATAAAGCTTCTGCACCTCAAAAGAAACAGTGACCATGATACAGATATAATCTACAGATTGGGAAAAATTATTAACACAAAACCCATCTGATAAGAAGTTAGTATTCAAGATATATAGGGAACTGGTAGAATTTTGCAAAAAAAAAAAAAAGAAAACATACAACCCATCAAAATTGGGGAAAAGAAATAAACAGAAACTTCCTCAAAGAAGAAAAACAAATGGCCAAAAGACACATGAAAAGAAAATGCTCTACATCGCTAATCATCAGGGAGATGCAAATCAAAACAACAATAAGATATCAACTCAGACCACAGAAACTGGCACACATCATAAAGAACAAAAGCAACCAGTGCTGGCCTGGATACAGGGAGAAAGGGACTTTTCTTCATTGTTGGTGGGAATGCCAACTGGTCCACCCCTTTTGGAAAACAATATGGGTATTCCTCAAAAAGCTAGAAATGGAGCTTCCATAAGACCCAGGGATATCACTTCTGGGTATACCCCACGGGGGCCCAAAATTACACATCAGAAATGCCATCTGCACTTTTATGTTTACTACAACGGTATTCACAATAGCCAGAACCTGAAAACAACCCGAGGGTCCTAGAACAGAATAGTGGTTAAAGAAACATGGTACATCTATATAATAAAATATTATGGGAGCTATTAGGTAAAATGAAGTTATAAATTTTGCTTATAAATGGATAAACATGGAGAGTATTGAGCTGAGTAAAATGAGTCAGAAAGAGAGGAACAGACAGAATGACTGCACTCATTTGTGGAATATAAAAAAATACATTAAAACCCAAGGACAGTAGAAAGGGCCAGGAGGATTGGTCCACAATTGGAAGCCTGCCACAAGTGCTGGGGAAGAGGACAGGTGGGATAGAGAAGGGACCACTATGACAAAGATAATTGGAAATGATCACTCCAGATAAAGTACTGTGTGTTGAAAGTTGGTAAAGGAACAAATATGATAACCCCTCAGTATTTGTATTATAAACCTCTGAGCATAGAACCAGGAGTAAGCTTTGCAGGTATGAGAGCTCTTTGTGGCCTAAAAACAAAACAAAAACTTCAACTTACATAGGAATCTTCATAAAGACTTTTCATAGTATCCCAAACTGGGTGCGATGCAAAATTCTATCACCTGAAAAATAGATATAAAATTAAGTTGTTTTCTTAAACTAGAATAGTATCCAACAATAGAATGGGAAGAACTAGTGATATTTGCAGCAACTGAGATGAATATAAATTTATGCTAAGTGAAAGAAGACAGACACAAGAGTACATATTTTATGATTCTATTTTTATGAAGCTTTGAAATAGGCAAGTCTAATCTATTCTGAAAGAAATTCCAAATGGTGTTAACCTTTGTGATGGGGAATTGTGTCTATTGGAAATAAAAAATGTTCTGTTTTTATGAGAGTGTGGGTTACATGGGCGCTACTTTTCACAATCTGTACTATACACTCAAAACTTGCAAATCATTCAATATATACCTTATGCCAATAGCAAAAAACAATTTACAAAAGTGAAATTCATTTTCTAATTTATAATTTGCAAGTTTTCTTTTTATAAAATGAAAATTTGAAAAGGAATTTTGCATAATCTCTGGCACCCACCATCTTCCAAACATATCATTCCCACTTCTTCACTCACTTTTATACCCAGATAGATATGTGTAACTCTTTTTTAGAAACACCATTGCTGAGAGTAGCATCTCTGTTTCTTTTAGTAAAGGTGTTGGGGCCACCTTTGGCTGTGATCAAGGATCACTTCTGCAGTTTTCAAAAGCCTGTATGTGGTTTCAGGGATCAACCTAGATAGGATGTATGCAAGGCAAGTGTCTTATCTGCTATGCTGTCTCTACAATCTAAAATATAGCACATCTTAGCAATTTTCTACTCACAACTTCTTTGTGCTTGATTAAATTTTACTCATACTTTTCTAAATTTGTAGGTATATAAAATAGGTATCAAAATCATTTACCAAAAAAATCATAAAAAACTTTTTTCGTTTTAATTTTGTCATTCCTACTTTCATCAACAACACCATGACAGGTTTCATGTTTTAACAAAGTAGTGTTTAGAAACAAGTGCCCAATCCAATCATTTTATTGTGTAAATAAAGAATGAAAGACCGTATTATAAAACATGATCAAGATGCTCCTTTTTTGTCTTAGGCTTGGGAGAAAAGATGCTATGTAGCTCTGATGCTGTTATTGTCTTTAGCTGCAAAGCAGTTATCCACATCAGAATTGTGCTTAATCTCTCTACATTATTCTCATAGGCAGCAAAGACAAAAACAACCAAGTTTATTCTCTGTCAGTAAATAAACTGGAAAGTATAACCCCTTGTAGGGTATCACTGTGACAAAAATGTTTCAGAAGAATATGAACCACCTCAGTCGATTTCAGAGAATTCTAAGAAAGATGAGAAAGGAACAAGGTGGAAACTCTTAGTGTCATCATATAGTCATTAACTTAGATTTATGTCTCTTATAATTGGGAGATATAAACAGTCATAGAAGTATTATTACATATATTTGCGAGAAATGTGAGAATTTACTTCCAATACATTATATTTCTGCATTGATTTCTTATTGCCAGATCTTACCCTCTCCTTAACGTCCTTTGCTACAACCACACCATGCTCTCCCCCCCAAAAAAGTGATGGGGGATTTTTTTATTTTCTGCAGAACAACAATAACAAAATAGACTCAGATTACTTATCTCAAGAGAATGCATTAAAAATGAAACATACATCTGGTTAGAAAGCCTCTGAAACAAGATGTGATCAATGGCAAAACAAGTGAAAGAACAGGTAGATTCTTAACAGAGTCTATGAAAACCTATTTAAGGGATTTATATGTATAAGCATTGCACGAAAAGTTTGACCCTGAATATGTTTTCTCTACCAACTTACCTCTAAACTGAAACCTACCCTACTTTTTGAATTCATCCATTATTTCCATAAACTTCAGACACAGTGAACCAAAAGTAAATACTGACTTCTCTAAATCCTCGTAGTTTGTCCCTGCCATAGCATATTTCAAGTAATGCTTAAAATTGTCATTATTCATAAACATATCTTCTTTTCATCTAGAATGTAAATTCCTTGAGTTGACCCTTTTCAGAATAGTTTTTCATTATAATTAATACCATAACAGATGCTGTGTAAGGATTAGAATAATTATTTATTTTTAACATTCATAGTTAAATTTCAGTCCTTCAGGAGTTTAAATTACCTATCCACATACCTAGATAATGCACACATCCCATTCTTGCCTCTCTTCCTTGACCAGTACTGTACTAATTCCTCCTTGTGACCATCATCATATTCCCAGAAGAAGAGAGTGGAAATGGGTCTAAAGTTTGAACCCATAGGACATAAAACCAATGACCAAAAAGACACAGCTGCCTTTATTATGAATAGAGAAACTTTACTGACAAGAATCAGAAAACCACCTACAGAAACTGGAAAGGTCACAAAGAAAATTTGATATCAGGTGACTAACACAGAGAGATAATCTATGCAGGACTGAAAATACTTATTAGACCCAATTAAGTAAGAATGTTGGCACTTTTTAAACCCATCACAAACCACAAACTTCAGTGTGACAAGTTTTGTTGTGTCTCCTTGCTGTGCAACAATTTCCTCACAATTAAACTTTTTAATAATTTCAGCACACATTATCTCAGTTAATATCCTTATTAAAGATTACATGAAGAACCCACCCACAGGTCTTGAGAAAAGTTCCTCACTCGAACAAAATTATGGGATATAAAATATGATTCTATGGGCAGGAGATATGGTATAGAGTAAGAGATTTTCCTTGCACTCAAATGATAGGAAGTTCCATACCTGGAGCTCAGGAGTAATCCCTGAACATGGCCAGATATGTACCAAATCTAAATAAGCTAATAAATATGATATTGTATAATTTTTAAGATACATTTGGATATTTTTCAAATTGGAAGGTTATTAAAAGTAGAATTCAATACCTTCAAGACAGACTTTCATCTGATATAGTTCATAGAACAAAATTGGAGCTCAAATGTTTAAAGAATTTTCTATTCCATAATGAGAAAATGAATAGACCCAAAAAGTTCCTCAATAAAATTAACATAAATAAAACTCTAAATGACTCATAATATTCAAGTAAATGACTGTCTAACAGTCCAGATGAGATTTGTTAATTCTGAAGCACTGTGATGATTTACAAAGTTCATTTCACTTATTGATTTGCTCGAGCGGGCCCAGTAACGTCTCCATTGGAGACTTTGTTGTTACTGTGTCTGGCATATCGAATACGTCACGGGGAGCTTGCCAGGCTCTGCCGTACGGGCGAGATACTCTCGGTAGCTTGCCGGGCTCTCCGAGAGGGACGGAGGAATCAAACTCGGGTCGGCCATGTTGACTGCGTGTAAAGCAAACGTCCTACTGCTGGAGCGATAGCATTTCACTTATATGAAAGGAAAATAATTTAAATAAATATTATATCCATAGAAGGATAAAGAGTAATGTCACCCTGAAATTAGTATGCAGAGGTATAAAACACCAGGTTTCAAAATAAAACTCTTAAATCAAGGAAGGAAAAATGAGGGGAGGGCAAGTAGTTCAATGTCAAGTGTCACTTCTCTTAACAAATTGTCATTTATTTGTTATGTTTTGCTTTGGGTTGAGGGACACACCTGGCAATGCTTAAGGATATTAATCCTCACTCTGCACTCAGGAATAACTCCTGGTGGTGCTCAGGAAACAATATGGGATGCCGGCAATCAGACCTGGGTGACCAATTAAGGCCCATTTTCCATCACTCACTGGACTTTCTCTTTAAGCCCCATAGTCATTCTTAACATCATAAACATTGTGGTAAATAAGTGTTTTCATATTATTAATAATGAAGACATTAATCATTAAGTACTCATTAAATTTTCTACATCCCTTTTTTAAAATTTTTGATCTTTTTTCTTTTATTTTTTTATTAGTGAATCACCATAAGGTATAGTTACAGACTTACAAACTTTCGTGCTTGCATTTCAGTCATACAATTGATAAAGTACCCATCCCTCCATCAGTGCCCATTTTCCACCACCAATGATCCCAGCATCCCTCTCACCAACCCCACCCCATCCCCTTCACCTCACTCTGCCTCTGTAGGAGGGCATTCCCTTTTATCCTCTCTCCTTTTGGGTGTTGTGGTTTGCATACAGGTATCATGTTCGGTCTATAATCTAGCCCTTCTAGCACCCTTTGCTTGGTGGTCCCTTCTCTATCTGAGCTGCCTCCCCCCCTCCCTAGTATGTGAGGCAGGCTTCTAAGCTTTGGAGTAATCATCCTAGTACTTATCTCTACTGTTCTTGGTGTTAGTATCCCATTCTGCTACTTTATATTCCACAAATAAATGCGATTTTTCTATGTCAGTCCTTCTCTTTCTGACTCATTTCACTTAACATGATACTTTCCATGTTGATCCACTTACATGCAAATTTCATGACTTCATCATTTCTAACAGCTGCATAGTACTGTGTAGATATACAAAAGTTTCTTTAAACAGTCATCTGTTCTCGGGAACTCATTTTTTTCCCAGATTCTTGCTATTGTAAACAGTGCTACAATGAACATATAAGTGCAGATGTCATTTACTAAACTTTTTTGCATCTCCGGGATATATTCCCAGAAGTGGTATTATTGGGTCAAATGAGAGCTCAGAAGAAAAATAATTATAACACTAAATTATTGCTATGTAGTACACAAATATGACTTCTTAATATAGACTTCTGAAGCTCTCTTGAGTACAGAAGCAATTTTAGAAAAGGTAAATTTTCTTTAAAAATTAATTAAGAACCCACTAAAATGCCTAGAGAATTTTGGCAACTTTGCCAAAACTAATAATTGCATAGCACCAAGTCTAGATGCTAATGATGTTCAAGAGAAAATGGTACTTGTGTTTGAAAAAGAATTTATTTTGCAAAGGAATCCTAAACATTGCATTGCTGAATGTTTTTTAAACTGCTAGACAATTGTCATGCCCTCGATGCTAGGAAATTCCTAAGATTGTTTAATATCATTTGTTTTACACGTAATAAACCAATTTTAATCAAGTTACATTTGGAAGGAATAATTCTAATAGAGAATATTGTACAACTTTTATTTATGTACCATGCTTTTGACATTTATTCAAATAAGGGGCTGGAGCGATAGCACAGCGGGTAGGGCGTTTGCCTTGCAAGCAGCCTATATGGCCAACCTATGTTCAATTCCTCTGCTCCTCTCGGAGAGCCCAGCAAGCTAATGAGAGTATCTTGCCCACATGGCAAAGCCTGGCAAGCTACCTGTGATGTATTTGATATGCAAAACACAGTAACAATTGTCACAATAGAGATGTTACTGGGCCCTATCAAGCAAACCAATGAACAATGGGAGGACAGTGACAGTGACAGTGATTCAAATGAGAAGCTTTCAATTTTAGAACACTTTTTTTTTTAATTAGTGAGACACCATGAGGTACAGTTGCAGAATTACAAACTTTCGTGTTTGGGTTTCAGTTATACAATGATCAAGTGCCCATCTCTCCACCAGTGACCATTCTCCACCACCAATGAACCCAGTTGCCCTCCCACCCCCCCAAACCCTTCACCCTATCCCACCAATATCACAGGGCATTCCCTTTTGCTCTCTCTTTAGGGTGCTCAACACCTTTAGGGTGTTGTGGTTTGCAATAGTGGTATTGAGTGGTCATCGTGTTCGGTTTATAGTCTACTTTCAGCACGCATCTCGCATCCCAAGCGAGTCCTCCAAACACCCTTTACTTGGTGTTCCCTTCTCTATCTGAGCTGTCTGTTTCCCACCAGTATGTGCTGCTGGCTTCCCAGCTGTGGAGCAGACCTCCTGGTACTTATCTCAACTATTCTTGGGTATTCATCTCCCATTCTGTTACTTTATATTCCCCAGGTGAGTGGTTAAAGGAACTTTGGTACATCTACACAATGGAATACTATGCAACAATTAGAAAGTATGAAGTCATGAAATTTGCAAACAAGTGGTTCTATATGGAAAGTATCATGCTAAGTGAAATGAATCAGAAAGAGAGGGTTAGACATTTAGAACACATTTAATAGTTAAACAGAATTGATGATATGGAAAACAAATAAATATGACATCATATAAATATAATTACCTATAGTAACTTTAACACAGTATCAGTTTATAAAAATATAATTACCTATAGTAACTTTAACACAGTATCAGTTTATAAAAATATAATTACATATAGTAACTTTAACAGTATCAGTTTATAATTATGCCAATATCATCACATGGTATAAGACTAGAATTATGTAGCAAAGAGAAACAAGGTAAAATAAGATAAACACTTGGCCAAAATGGAACCAGAGCTGTACAGGGGGTAGTGAGCATCCCTTGCAAATTTGGTACCAAGTTTAATATCTACCATTGCATATATTCCCTTGATTCCTACCAGGAGTGTTTCTGAGCTCAGAGCCAGAAGTATACCCTGACATAAGCAGATGTGGCCCCAAAACAAACAAACAAAAAATAAAACACAAAGTTGTCAAAGAAAGATCAATTGGGATAGTTATCTATTATTTTATAATATTTTTCTTTGTTTTAGGCCTCATCTAGCTGTGCTCAGGGCTGACTCATGGCTTTGTGCTCAGGAATCACTTTGGATCACTTGGGGTACTATACTGGGTGAGAGGAATCAAACCCAGGTCATTCCCTTGCAAGACAAGCACTATATCTACTGTATTATCTCTCAGGCCCCGTATTATTTTATGGGTTTTGTTTTAAAAAACTTAAAGCAGGTTTTGAAGTAAAGAGTGATAGAATGCAAGAAAGGAAAATGTTTTGAGTAGCAATTCAAGGGTTTTAAGCAAAACTCATATATATCATTGTTCCCATAGTGGATAGTAATATTTACAGAAATAAGTAAAATCACTTATATCCTCTCTAAACATGCTATTAGCTTGTTCTATCTATTTTAACTCTATTATTACTTTTCATATTTTAAAAGTACTTAAATGAGTTTTAAAGTATTTGGATAATGGCTTGAGGTGTTGAAAATAAAAATGTTTCCTTTTTCTTCCCATTCACATTTCTTCTGGAAACATTATGTAGGCTCTACTTGAAAAACAAGGCTATCTCAATAACTAAACTAACTTAAAAATTGTATTTTTATGCTTTCTTGTCCATAATTACTTATCCTTGCAGTATGAAAAGTGGAGACTGCCTTTTAAGAACAACAAAAGAGGCTTGCTCTTCAATACTGTGTTCTCCCTTGAGCACTTACCTCACTTGCTTTTCTCTGTTTCTTTCCTTACTTATTTCCACTCTGGAAAAGCCTGTGCTCTCTCTTGAACACATATCCGCCCCCTTTTCTCCTTCTACATTTTTCTAAGCAATTTTTGGGGGGAGAACGGAGGAGTGGGAGGTGGGAGGGATGCACACCTGGCAGTGGTCAGGTATTACTCCTGACTCTGGGCTCAGGGAACAATATGAGGTTCCAAGAATCTAAATGATGACAGCCGCTTGCAAGGAAAACACTATATATGCTGTAATATTATTCTGACTCCTAAACCAGATTGTTTCATGAAAAACTACTTACTTTACAAAAAAGAAAAAAATGAAAAGCATACAAAAGATATTCAATATTCTTAGTAAAGTAAAACAAGTGGCATGATGATTTTTTGGTTTCTCAGATGATATAAAAGGTATGTTTACCTTATTCTTTAGTCTATTAAATGTTGGATAGAATTTCCCTGTAAAAGAAAATGATAATTAGCTTAGTTTAGAAATAGATCATTGCTAAAATATACTAACAGTTATGTGAACCTCAGAGAAATTCCAAATTTCTTGTTCTTATTGGAGTGTCCTTTCTCAATGTTAACAGTACGTGACTGTTAACTGGTGGCTGTGGAAATTTCTTTATATAAGACAATGAAATTGGCAAGTATTGATTCTTCACATAAGATTTCTGTATAGAATGCAATAAATGCTGTTTGATAGAATTTTATTCACAGTGAATAATTTTCCAAAATAGGACTCGGTCCTTTAAAGCTCTGTTGCTCTTTTATCAATTAAAGTATATCTAATATTTTGAATTGTCATGTCATTTCAAGAATCTTCCCAACTTTACATGGAGTCAAATTCAGTCTCAAGAAACTCTTTTTTGCCTATGCATAATAAGAAGCTCCTTATCGATTGAAGTTTTATCATGTAGTAGCCAAAATCCAGTTACATCAGCATAGCACCAATTTTAATTTTTTTTTGCTATTTCTGCCACATGTATTGCTACTTTCTCTACTAAAGGCTTGAAATATTCTAAACCATCTAAAAATTGTTGGAATCAGTTTCTTCAGAACTTTAATTAATGTTGCTAATTTTGATCACTTTCCATAAAAATAAATATTCTTTTTTTTTTTTTTTTGGTTTTTGGGTGACACCTGGCGATGCACAGAGGTTACTCCTGGCTCTGCACTCAGGAGTTACTCCTGGTGGTGCTCAGGGGACCATATGGGATGCTGAGAATCGAACCCGGGTAGGCTGCGTGCAAAGCAAATGCCCTACCTGCTGTGCTATCTCTCCAGCCCCCAAAATAAATATTCTTAAGCATAATTAGAAAGATAAATTCTTTTCTAGAAGATTTTTTTTTACATATTTTCTCAGATCCAACAGTGGAATCACTACCTATAACAACTATAACCATAGAAAATACAATTCTTAAGTTATAATAATTAAGAGTTAAAATGATTTTTTCAGGATAGATTTCACCTTAGTTTTATCACTCCATCAAATTTTAGAATTCCTTGAGTGTGCATTGCTTTCTCAGCCAAGCATCATCTACTCTGCATCACTGATATACCAAGAGTAGCACATTGCATTGGATGGATGTAAAATAGAAGGCTAACAAACTTGATTAAGAAAATAATAACAAACAAAGCAAACAAACAAATAATAACCTTTAGCAACAGTTAGTAACCTATTACACAAGAACTTAATGGCTCCTATGATCCAGCAAAACTACTTCTGGGATTATATCCTGGAGATAAAAAAAAGCACAGTAGAAATGATATCTGCACTTCTATGTTTATTGCAGCACTGTTCACAAGAGCCAGAATCTGGAAACAACCTGAGTGTCCAAGAACAGACAACTGTTTAAAGAAAGTGGTATAATTACATGATGGAATACTATGCAGCTGTTAGAAAAGATGAAGTAATAAAATTTGCTTATAAATGGATGGATATAGAGAGTATCATGCTAAGAGAAAAGACTCAGAAATAAAGGGACACACATAGAATGATTGCATTCATTTGTGTAATAAAAATATCATAATAGGAGAATAACTCTCAAGGACAGTAGAGACAAGGGCCAGGAGGATTGGTCCACGGTTTGGAAGATTGCCTTATGTGCTGGGGGAGAAGGCAGTTGGGATAGATAAGGGACCACTAAGTCAATGAAGGCTGGAGGAATTGATCTAGGTGGGAGATGTGTGCTGAAAAATAGACTAAGGACTGAACATAATGGCCTCTTAGTACCTGTATGGCAAACCATGATGCCCCAAAGTAGAGAGAGAAGTAAGAAGGAAGGTGCCTGCCTCAGAGATGGGGAAGAATGGAATGGGGACAGTGGGAGGAATACCGGAAACATTTGTGGTGGAAAATGCACACTGGTGGAGTAATGGGTATTCTACCATTATATGACTAATATTCACTCATGAAAGCTTTGTAACTATCTCATGGTGATTCAATTAAAAAAATAATAATAAATTTAAAAAATGGCTTAATGTCTCCATGGTGAGATACAACAATAGGCACACATTTTCTTCTAAGGAAATCTTTTTTGATCATTTTTTACAAATTAGTCATAATAAGCAATACAAAATAAATCATTCTGGGTCAACTACTGGGGCAGACTTGAGTGATGGTTCAGAAAATAGGCAATAATGATGATCAGACAGTTTAATGGTGGTGGGATTGGTGTTGGAATACTGAATGTAATAAATCACTGTGAACACTTTTATAAAAAATAAATTAAATTTAAGAAAAAGACACAAATCTTTACCATTGTACTATCAGCTGGCCCAGCATGATTATTTTTTGTTTTGTTTTGTTTTTAATTGAATCAGCAGGAGATACAGTTACAAAACTTTTATGTTTCATTTTCAGTCACGCAATAATTAAATACCCATCCCTCCACCACTGCATATTCTCTACCACCAATGTCCCAGTATACCCCCTTTCCAACCCTCCTACTGCCAGTATAACCCCCCTTTTTAGCCCTCTCCCTGCCTCTATCACAGACAATTTTCCCCATATTCTCTCTCTACTTTTAGGCATTATGTTTTGCAATATAGATTAAATTCCTAAGGACACTGAGGAGTTTCAAATAGTCACTGTCACTGTCACTGTCCTCCCGTTGTTCATCGATTTGCTGGAGCGGGCCCAGTAACGTCTCCATTGGAGACTTTGTTGTTACTGTGTTTGGCATATCGAATACGTCACGGGGAGCTTGCCAGGCTTTACCGTGCGGGCGAGATACTCTCGGTAGCTTGCCGGGCTCTCTGAGAGAGGCGGAGGAATCGAACTCGGGTCGGCCATGTTGGCTGCATGCAAGGCAAATGCCCTACCGCTGTGCTATCACTCCAGCCCTTCTATCACTCCAGCCCTTCAAATAGTAAATTTGGGTAATTAAATTAGATCCCTTATAAATTAGTCAATCTATAATTTGAAATTTTGAAGTCAGATATTAACTTCTCTAGATATGAAAGTCCTTGATGACATTAACCAACATAATGCTGTTTCATCCACACTGAAAACCTGTCGTTTAGTCTAGCCACCTCACAAAGACATTAGCTAGATCTCTTTGACTTTCTAAATTTTCTACATCAGTAGTTTCTTACACTTTTACACTATGGAGGTATTTGTTTCCTTAAATATGATGAACTAACTTCTGCTTGCATCTAACTTTTATTTTTATAGCTTCCTCAAATTTTCTTGACTTAGTATAATTTAAGATATCAGACTTCATAAAATAAACAAAGGAAAACATAGATTAAAAAAACTCTACTTCATAGACTTTAAAAGTTTCTTTAATGATTTGACACCATTGGCAACGGGAAGTAAAAAATAAAAGATGGGACTAGTAAGTTTCTTCATTGTGAAAGAAACTTCCTGGGAAAAAAAGATAATTTACTGAATGAGAGAAAATATTCTCTTGAAAAACCTGGATAGACATTGCTACAAAGAAGACTTACAAATGTTTAAAAGCTCTTGGAGGGAAAAATTCTCAAGCTCACTGATTACTTGGGAAATAAAAGTCATTAAAACAATGAGATATCATGTATATCAGTAAGAATGCCCAACATCTGAAAAATTATGGTGGAGATATGGAGGAACAGAAGTCATTCACTAACAAACAGGCTGAGCCTTATATGGGACTCAATCTGGGAACTTCTCCAAAAAATGAAAATAGAGCTCCTATATTATCCAATAATTTAAATTTTTGGTATCTGTCCCAAGAAGATAAAAATACTAATTTGAACAACTATATCTTTTGCGGTGTTATTTACGATAACCAATAAAGGGAAATAACTCATGTCCAATGACAAACAGATGAGTAAAGAGGTCACTGTATACATACACAGTGGAAGACTGCTTCATTCTAAGAGATAAGGTCTTGATTTTCATCTCAAAGTTAATTCAAGTGAAAGATATGCTAAGTAAAATATGACAGAAAGAGAAAAATGTCAGATGATCTCACTTGTATGTGATAACGTCCAATGAAAACAAACCCTTAAACACTGACTACAGAGTAAGGTTTCCAAGTACTAGAGAAAGCATATGGATGGTGAAACCCCAAATCTGCACACATTTACATCTTGTAAATCAATGGTGCCTCAATAAAGTTGTGTGAGGTTTTTTAATTTTGGTTTTTGGACCACACCCAGAGAGAGATGTTCAGGGTTTACCCCTGGCTCTGCAATCAGGAATTACTCCTAGTGGTGCTTGGGGGTCCGTATGAGATGCTGGATCAGCTGCTGCATGCAAGGCAAGCACTCTCCCTGCTGCACTGGTCCATGTCTCAATAAAATATTTAAACAGAAAAACTCGATTTGCTCGAGGTAAAGGCCCTCCCGTTGATCGTCGATTTGCTCGAGGGGGCCCAGTAACATCTCCATTGGAGACTTTGTTGTTACTGTGTCTGGTATATCGAATACTCTCGGTAGCTTGCCGGGCTCTCCAAGAGGGGTGGAGGAATCGAACTCGGGTCGGCCATGTTGGCCGCTTGTAAGGCGAACGCCCTACCACTGTGCTATCGCTCCAGCCCAAACAGAAAAACTAAATATACAAAATAATTTTTCCTATTATATCTGAAAATAATTAGAGTTAGATTTTGACACAGGGAAAATTGTGACTATTTTAGGTTTTTATCCAGTAAAAACAAATTATTTTTTAGTCAACAATAATGCTGCTTTACTTTATTAGCATTCAAATTACCTCAAAACTTTTCCTTTGAATTCACGTATTGGTTGTTTATTTTTTAGGAGGCCTAACTTTAGAAAGATTTGACTTTCAATATGGCTAATGGAGTATTACTATTTGACTTAATTTATTTGATTTGTCTTAAAATAGGAAAGAAAAGGGAGAGAAATGGAGGGAATGGTAGTCAGTGGAGCAGTCAGAACATAATCACTTAATCACTTAACTTCCCGTTAGTCATCGATTTGCTCGAGCGGGCGCCAGTAACGTCTCCATTTGTCCCTGTCACGTGCTAGTGTAGCCCAATGGCATCTGTTCGCTCCGGGAACATGAAGGGCCTCAAACCGATCGTTCATGATCTTGACGAAGAAGTCTGACCATCTGGTAGGTGGGCGGCCACGCGGTCTTTTGACATCCCGTGGAATCCAGTCAGTAACAGCTCTAGTCCAATGGTCATCTTTAAATCTCATTACGTGACCAGCCCATCTGATTTTCGACACCTTGGCAAATGAGACAGCGTCCCTGATCCTTGATCGTCGATGGATGTCAGAACTCCGGATTCGTTCTCTCATTTGAGTGAAATGTGATATTCCAAGTATAGCTCTTTCTATTCTTCTTTGGGAGACATGAATAGCGTTCTCATCTTGTTTGCGTAGGGTCCAGGTCTCTGAGGCATATGTTAATGCAGGAAGAACAGTGGAATCAAAGAGCTGTGCCCGGAGCCGGAGGTTCTTCGTCCTCTTAGCTATTTCTTCGACGTTCTTGAAGGCGTTCCAAGCCACTCTCTTCCTCCTGCGCAGCTCGGGTGCCAGGTCATTTGTCATGTTGACCTCTCGACCTAGGTACACATAGCTGTTGCATTCGGAGATGGTTGTTCCATTGAGAGCGAATGGGGCGTCAGGAACAAGGCTGTTTCTCATAAACATTGTCTTCGTAAGATTCAGCTGTAGTCCTACCTTTCCACACTCATGGTCAAAGTCGGCCAGCATTTGTGCCGCTTGGCTGATGTTTGGTGTTATTAAAACAATGTCATCAGCAAAGCGGAGGTGGTGTAGTTGCCGACCATCTATCTTCACTCCCATTCCTTCCCATTCCAGTCGTTGCATGATGTTCTCGAGGGTGGCACTGAAGAGTTTCTGTGAAATGGTATCACCCTGCCGCACCACTCTCTTGACATCAACGATCACTTCTTTGTAGAATGGTGAGATCCTGGTAGTGAATCTGCAATACAGCTCATGGAGGATCCTGATGTATTGGGCTTGAATGCCCTGATTGGCTAGGACTTCAATGACCGCTTCCGTCTCAACAGAATCAAAGGCCTTCTTTAAATCAATGAACGTTAAACAGAGCAGCATCTTGAACTCCCGAGAAACCTCAATGAGCTTGGTTATTGTGTGGATATGGTCGATGGTGCTGAATCCTTTGCGGAACCCTGCTTACTCGCATGGTTGTCCATCTAGTGTTCTGCCAATCCTATTTAGGATGACTCGAGTGAACAACTTGCAGATGACAGACAATAGGCAGATCGGGCGATAGTTGCCAATGTCATGGATGTCTCCCTTCTTGAACAGTAGTACGGTCCTGCTGGTTTTCCATTGGGACGGAACCTTGCATTCAGACAGGTAGTGAGTGAAGAGCCGAGCCAGTGTATTGATGAGTACTGATGGCAGGTTCTTCAGGTGTTCAGGTCTGACCTTGTCTGGGCTGGGTGATGTTTGTTTCTTTACGGACGAAATGGCGTGTCAGATTTCGGAAGGGAGAACGTTGGGAACGACATATCCATCCTGTGGAATTTGGTATGTCGGCAAGTGGACATGGCTATCGAAGAGATTTGAGTAGAAGTCATGGATAATCTTCTCCATTGCCGTTCTGAACATAAATATTTATCATTTTATGTTATGGAGCAGTCAGAACATATTTATCATTTAAATGTTTAATTTACGTATACATCTTGGTATAGTTCATAGTCTTTCAAGAAATTATATTAATGTTAAAGATTAAATGTAAATAATAGTAGCAATGAAAGGGTATGAAGTATACCACGAATTGCTCAAATATGACACAGAGACACAAAGAGAGTAAATACTATGAGAAAAAATATTTTCTGAAGATTTATTGGAATGATTCCTATTTTCACAGACCTTGGATGTATATCATAGTTGACTTAAATGCATGACAAGTTACCAGGTAAGTGATAGCTTTTTTTCTGTATCTTTCTAGAAAGTAAAATTAAGACAAGTGGTTTTAGGATAGAGAGAAATAAAGGATTTCAACCCAATAAAGTGTAAAAACGTTCATAATTTAAAGATACTAGAGTGAAATATAAAGTGCTTGATGTGGCAATGAATTCCATATCCTATGAAGTGCTTGAGCTATTTTAGTGACTGTTATGCATTACAAAAAAGGCTAGATTGAGTTTGAGGTCTCATTCAACCTTAAAATTATGTGATCCTAGATTGAACTCTCTAAAAATGTGACGCTAAATGTGTTTTTTTCCTAATATGCTAAAGACAAATAAAAAAATGTGGGTGCCAAATATAACACTTGATCTCAACTAAAACAATGTCCCTGGCAAAGTAATATTCTCTTCATTGTGTACTTGTAGGGAAGTGAGGTTAACAATCAGGGTCATATTTTGGAATCTTTCTAAGATGATCTTGACCATAAAACCACAGTGGGGAGCTTTTATATCGTGTCTCTTTTCTGACACTGAACACTTACCTATTCTATGCCTACAAAGAAGAATAGAGCTGCAATCAGAGTCACAGCACGAAAAGTGACTGCTGCCACTGCAAAGCTGACCTTACTATTTCACAAATGAACAATCAGGGAAGTTTTATCAGTTTCATTGGCTCTCTGGCCAAGTAGCTCACGCAAACTTCTTGCAGCATTTCTAAACTTTGAAGTAGTATGTGGTTAATTTTTTAATATTTTGGTGTTTATTTTAAATATTTTGTTTAATACCAGAATGACTTGATTGGTCTCACATATAACTATTATCTGTCTATCTATCTATCTATCTATCTATCTATCTATCTATCTATCTATCTAATCTAACGTGTTTTGAATCTCTGCCAATTTATCAACATTGAATGTAAGTAAAGCATCTTACTTTGTTAAAAGAATCAGAGACAAATGAAGTAGAACTTTCAGATCTGAAAATCAAAAGAAAAAGAAGAATGTTGACCTTGAGCAATATCTACCAAAAAAAGGATAAATTTATCTTACTGTTTTCTATTCACTGTCTGACATTTATTCAAAAATGTATTTTATTTTTTCCTAATCACAAAAAGTCCTTGTGTTTAGGATACCACTCACATGAAAAGAATTGTACAGCTATTTGTAAGTTAGACTTAAAGGGAAAACAGAAGGTTTTCAAAAGAAAACAAAAGACCAACATCAAAGGACAAACATTAAGTTTATACTCTCTGGATTGAGAGGATTCATTAAGTAGATGGGTGTCTTCTCAGTCTTGTACAAATGATGAAATATGAAATGATGAAATGATGAAATACTAAATAATGAAATATGCACAAGCAGCAAACTTATAGCTGCTTTGCAATAACATCTTTTAAAAGCCATCACTAAATCAGTTACAGCCAAAGACATAATTGACAAAAACTGCTTGGATGCTTTTACAAGTTTTCTCTAATTGAAAGTATAAAATTACTAGAGCTCTCCAAATATTTGGAATGTGTATGCAGGTAAGATTATCAATTGGATAATAAAATCTTTAAGGAGGAAAATAACTTACTTTCAAGGGAATTCAAAATGCAATATTGTATTTTCTGTAGTACTTGATGAGCAGATGGTAACGGATAAATTTAAGTTTATAGAAAAAGCAAGTGCATTTATCAAGGGAAACCAGCTATCAGCATGTAAAATGTGTTGCCCTTTTATTTTTAGTGTGAACTATAATGTAATTTCCTGAAATAGCACTGCTGCCTCATAAATATCCTTGTAATTATGAGGTTTCGTCTGTGTGTGACCGGAGAAATCTGCATGGAGAGCTACAAATAAAGAATGCTTGCTGTTTTTGAAGGTCTTTTGACATTAAAAAGAAAGAAACAACAAAAAAGATAAAGGAAGTAGGGAACAAAACAACGTCAAGTGTACAAAAGCCATGTGTTTTAGAAGCTAGAAGCGTCAGTTAAATTCAGATAAAGCATAAGAAAAACTTAAGAAAATTAATGCATGATGCATGAAGTTTGCAAAGACTGAAAGGATGGTAGAAACATTAGATCCTATTTTGAATAGTAAAATGTAGGTCCAAATTTTGTTATGCACTATTGACTGGATACTAGAGACATTTTCTGCCCCTTCAATAATGAGTTTTACTATATGATTTCACAATTTCTCATTATTTTATGTCCTTGTTGTTGGTTATGCATAAACTGAGGATTGAAATGAAAATTATTAACTAGTAAAAATAGGTACGTGTAACAACATATAGTTGACAGAGCGATAGCACGGTGGTAGGGCATTTGCCTTGCACGCGGCCAACATGGCCGACCCGAGTTCGATTCCTCCGCCCCTCTCGGAGAGCCCAGCAAGCTACCGAGAGTATCTCGCCCGCACAGCAGAGCCTGGCAAGCTCCCCATGACGTATTCGATATGCCAAACACAGTAACAACAAAGTCTCCAGTGGAGACATTACTGGGCCCGCTCGAGCTCGAGCAAAATAGTTCAAATAAGTAAATTTTATTTTATTAAACAAATGACTTGAAATACACATAAATTATTACAGAATATATTTATTAACTTTAATGTATATTTTGCAAGTAGATGACAAAACAAATTGAGCTCAAATATAATTTGCTCTGGTACAATTTAGTTTTGTCAAATTCTGGCATATCAAGAATATCAATATTCACAGTAGAACAATATTCACAATAAAACAATGCAGGTAAATTTTTGCTATTTCTTATTTTTTGTATCCATAAAGAGCTCGAGTAAGGCTAGATTTCTTGGTATTTTGATATTGAGATTTTGATAAGGGATTTTCCAATTTACAGAAAAAAGGGTATTATTCCTTAAATATATGATTTAATGATTTATGCTCAAATATATGATTTAAAGAGAGCTTACTTAAAAGAAAGTGATCTTGGTACTCATTGAGTTATATTTGTAAATTAAATCAGTAATGAACTAAACAATCAACTTAATAATACCTTTGATGTTGGTACAAAGTTCCTGAGAAAGACTGCCAGACAAGATTTTATGGGGCTTTATAGGACATGCTACGGTACGAAGTTTTGTTTAAAGATTGGTAGCCACTTATTACAGAATTTTAATACGTTACTCTGGCTACTGATAAGAGATGGTTATTTAAAGGTATTTTATATGTCTCTTTAGATGGGATTCTGCACCCCTGTTAATTACTTTGGAAAATGAAAATAAGGCTCAATAAAGGGTAATAGAGTCACCTTTAATTCTATTTCCATAGAAACAGTTCTTGCAGCACAAAGTGGTAGGAATTATTTTCATTTTATACTTGCCTACTTTTTCTTAGACAAATATTCATAGTTCCCTGTGATTTATTCTGTGGAAAGAAAATTTCTTCATATTATCGATGACAACTCAATTTTATGTTTTACTTCTTTAATGTAATTGAGGTTACTTCACGTATTATTAATAATATATTTAATCTGTATGCTCCCTATTGAATGACTAAAGTAACAAAAATCATAACAGCTTAGAAATATTTACATAACAGTGTAAATAACACCACTCTGTAGTTCTTATAATTTTATTATTATTATTTTGTTTGGGGAACCACACCTGGTTTACTCCTGGTTCTGTGCTCAGGCATCACCCCTCGTGGTGTTTAGGGGAGTGGGGTAGGAAAATATTTAGTTCCTTGGATTAAACTGGACTCAACAACATGCAAGATGAGTGCCTTACCCTGTATTATCTCTCTGTATCCATACCATTCCATCTGTTTTCATCCCATATGCTGTGCTCTTCCCCCACAAAATCCCCAAATGTGTAGAAATGTATAGAATCCACGATAATAAACTTCCTACACATTTTACCAATATTAAAAAGAAATCGTGTGTATCCACCAATAAAATGTAAATGAATCAATTTAACATTATTCATTTTGGCATATAGTGTTGAAATATGAATTATTGCTTTTTACAGTTAATTTCTGTAGACTTTATTAATAGATTTGATGACTTTAGGCTTATTTTCTTATTTTCATGCCTCAAATATAGCCTTAGACACCTTAGTTTACTTATAGAAAACATACAATTATCATATACCATGAAAAATGAATAAATAATTCATTTTCTCTAGTTTGTAGTGTCACGTTTTGGGACTATGGAACAGTGTTATACTTTTATCCACACTAATATAATTAGACTTTTTGCTTGAAGGGGGCTGCTTGCCAGATGGTATGTTGTGACTCTAGAATGGGAATAAGACCTTGGTTTAAAGAAAACAGAGAGACCCAGGGCATGGGACTCAGGTAACACAGCAGAACCCTGAGCACTTGCATATGTGACTATTTAAGTATTTGTTGAGAAAAAAGTATTTGGCGTTGTGTTGGCTTTGGGTCCCTACCTATAATTAACTGCTTGAAGACTGGGACGTCGTCGAGCAAGGTTAGCTAAGTGGTAGTTAGCTACCTCAGCCACCAAGATGAGACCAGATAGCCCATGAAAAGAGGTCCTTTCTGGGTGGCTTGGGAGAGCAAATAAGCAGATAAGATACTGCTGACCTAGATTTCCTAAAGAACAAGGAGCAGTCAAGGGCATATTAGTTAGCTAAAGTTGCTGCAGCTCTTTCCAGGGAGAGCTCTGAGAGCCATTGGCTGCTCAACTCGAGACAGATAGACAGACAGACAGACAGAGCCCTAAATTAGAGCATACAGGAATGAGAGCCCCTAAGTTTGTGGGTTGCTATCGGAAAGTTCAGGGAGATAAACCAAAGGCTGCTAGAAAGAAAAGAAGAAGAGCAACTGCAATGAGACTATAATGGATTCTGTGCTATTCTGGTTAGACCTCAACCACCACTCTCACTTCCCACTACATTCCCAGACAATTTTGAGAATAGGATAGAGGTGAGTCAACAATTCTCCTCATTTTAACCCTTTAGGCCATCAGTTGCCATAATCAGTGCCACTCAACCTGAGCTTTTACCGAGCTGTTGACTAGATATCAATTCATTCCTCCTTTTGAAAAATCAGTGCTCTCTCTGCTTTTAATTTCTCTTTTTGTTGTCAAGATGCCTTCTCTAAATCAAGCTCTCTTTTTGATTATGTTGACCTCCAGCATTTTTCCTTCAATAACTCGTATCTATTTTTTATTACATGTGATTTGTTCTGTGTACAAAAGCCCACTTTTCAATCTGATACAGTATGGGAGATAATGAATTACATGGTAGAAATAGAAAACTAGGGCATCAGTGGAAAGGTAGGATGAAGTCAACAAAAGCCATATAATTTCACTTTAAAATCAAGTAGAACGCTGCCCAAATTAAGCATTCATCTGGCCTGAATTCAACTGCCTACTACACTAGGTGTTACCTCATATCTGGGGCCATAGGAAGTTTCATGAGTTACTGAAATGGTTTAGAAAAAGTATGAGTTTATAACTAATTTAGGGCTGTTTTAATTCATATTCACAAAATCAATATACACTTATTATCTCTCCTATGAAATGGTAGAATACTCCAAAGAGGTTGCAACTTCCCCTTTATCTGATTATGATGAAGACAATTCATGTAGGTTCAATACATTCCATCTTATGCATATACTCTTAAGATTTCTCTTCCTCCTTTCTTCTCCCCATGTTTCTATTTGCTTCTTTCTTCCTTCAATTTAGGCATACTTAAGAAAATTAAATTATCTGGATAGTCACCTGGTACACATTGCAATAAATAAGTATTCTTATGATTCCTGTAAATTTTTCTGCTACAGCTTAATAATGAGCAGAAAAAGAAATTCCTTTTTTGTAAGAAATGTACGTATAAATCGCACTAATATATTTATAGGCTCAAAAAGTGAGTTAGAATTGACATGACATATGTAAGTTATAGTTTTTAAATCATGAAACTAACCTTGCTTTTAATTTTTCAGATCATTTGATCACTTGACATCCTGTTACTCAACAGTTTGCTTGAGTGGGCACAAGTCATGTCTCCATTCGTCCCTGTTGTGTGCTAGTGTAGCCCAATGGCATCTGCTTGTTTTAGGAACATGAACAGCCTCAAACGGATTTTTCAGGGTCTTGACAAAGAAGTCTGATCACCTCGGAGGTGGGTGGCCACACAATCTTTTGACATCCTGTGGAATTCAGTCGGTAATGGCTCTAGTCCAGTGATCATCTCCAAATCTCAGCCCATCTGATTTTTGATGCCTTGGCAAAAGAGACAGCATCTCTGATTCTTGATCATTGATGGAGGTCAGAACTCCAGATTATTTCTCTCATTTGAGTGAAGCATGATACTCCAAGCATAGCTCTCTTGATTACTCTTTGGGAGACATGAATAGTGTTCTCATCCTGTTTTCATAGGGCCCAGGTCTCTAAGGAGTATGTTAATGAAGGAAGAACAGAGGAATCGAAGAAATGTGCCCAGAGCCAGAGGTTCTTCAGCCTCTTAGCTATTTTTTCGATGCTCTTGAAGGCGTTCCAAGCTTCTCTCTTCGTCCTGCGCAGCTCAGGTGCCAGGTCATTCATCATGTTGACGTCTCAACCTAGGTACACATAACTGTTGCATTCGGGGATGTTCATTCCGTTGAGAGTGAATGGAATATCAGGAACAAGACTGTATATCATAAACATTGTCTTCGTGAGTTCCAGTTGGAGTTCAACCTTTCCACACTCAAAGTCGAACCAGTCCAGCATTTGTGCTGCTTGGCTAATGTTTGGTATTATGAGAATGATGTCATCTGTGAAGTGGAGGTGGTGTAGTTGCCGACTATCTATCTTCACTCCCATTCCTTCCCATTCCAGTCATCACATGATGTTCTTGAGGGTGGCACTGAAGAGTTTTTGTGAAATGGTATCACCCTGCTGAACCCCTCTCTTGACATCAATGATTACCTCCCTGTAGAATGGTGAGATTCTGGTAGTGAATCCGCAATACAGTTCATGGAGGATCCTGATGTATTGACTCTGAATGCACTGTTTGGCTAGGACTTTGATGACCGCTTCAGTCTCAACAGAATCAAAGGCCTTCTTTAAATCAATGAACATTAGACAGAGCAGCATCTTGAACTCCCTAGAAACTTCAATGAGCTTGGCTATCGTGTAGATATGG
Source organism: Sorex fumeus (assembly GCF_029834395.1). NCBI lineage: Eukaryota > Metazoa > Chordata > Mammalia > Eulipotyphla > Soricidae > Sorex > Sorex fumeus. Next base: position 54,008,452 of record NW_026606063.1, read on the forward strand.
TCGATCATGCTGAATCCTTTTCGGAACCCGGCTTGCTCGCATGGTTGTCCTTCATCTAGTGTTCTGCCAATCCTATTCAGAATCCAATCCCACACGGCAGAGCCTGGCAAGCTATTCATGGCCTATACAATATGCCAAAACTAGTAGATTTTTCAGATATTAAGAATAATTTTGTATATATAGCATAGAATTTGTATTTTTATTTTTTAATGTGCTTAACTTGAAGTGATAGTAATTTAATCCTATTCTTCTGTTCTGTTATTGCAACCTTCATCAAACTAAGCAATAGTAGCAGGATAAATGGGTGTATATTTTCTTTCCTCAGATTTCTCTGATAATTTTCAGAAAAGACATATAAGCTTCTCTACAGGTGAAAAATAACAAAGAAAGACCTTTTTAACTTATATCGTAAGAGTTAACATTCATAAATATAACATTTCAATGGCAAATGAGTGATGATTTCTGGATGTGTTTATACATACATAGATTATAATAACATTTATTTTCTTTCAAAATATCAGGTACCCAACCCACATATTTTTATAATGTCAAGAATCATGGTTTTCTGTCTGTCAAACTTCAATATTTCTATTACATTTTTATGTAAATAGAAAGACAAACATCAGAGTTTGAGAGATAGTATAGGCAAGGCTAGGGCACTGGCCTTGCCTACGAGAAACCTGGGTTTAATTCCCAGCATGGCATATCATCCCCAGTTCTCTAACCAGGACTGATCCCAAAGTACAGAGGCAGGAGAAATCACTGAACATTTCCAGGTGTAGCCCCCCACATACATACACACACAAACACACACATAGACAAGACACCAGACAACTCATATCCACCTCATTCACATACTAAAGCCACGTACACTAATTAACAACCAAGCAAGAGATGATTTGTTCATGTAATACATTTTAAGTAGCAATTTCTAAGTTTTTAAATACAATTTCAAAGTTTCTGCCCAACTTGCATGTGAAAGAGGTCCTATACTTTATCTGTAGACATAATGTATCTACAGAGATTAGGAAAAATTTAGCATATTTCCATTCTCTTTTATAATTGAAAAAGAAAAAAAGAGAGACAGAGAAAAGTATAAGTACCATATTCTAATAACATACAAGGACTATTTTAAGGATGAGTGAAATTACGTTTCTCTTGTAGATATGATGGTTCCCCTTGTAGATAACAGGCAACACCACAAATGTAACTTCATAGGTTGTATGTGCAGTACCTCTCATCAGACACAGTGAGTAACTCTTGTTCTCTTCCATGACACATATTTGATTGGACATCTAAAATGCTTTTGAAAACTTGCCTAGTCCTCATGCAAGCACATCATGGATATTTATGAGAATAGATTTTTTATCGGGTCAACCTTTACTAGATAATGGATCCTGTGAAAAAAGACTTCACTCTTATGTTTCTTGGTGAAACAATTCTCAAATGTATACTTTGAGGTCCTTCAAAATGTCCCATGGGATTCAGATCAAGGTTTCTAACAGCAAATACCACCTCAAGAATGTACTTTTGTGCATTTCACACTTCTTTAGCAAGCATTCTTGTTCCCTGCTAAGTCTCTGTCAGTTAATTTTTAGGTAATTCTCAGCAGTGTCAGCCTAGTGCCCAGGAGAGTTTTCAGACATATTTCATAAAACGTTTGTCAAATTAATGAACAGATCAATGTCATAAGATGAGATAATGTACTTTAAATGTATGCTTAATACTGTAACATAGCCAAAGGCTCTTTAAATATTTGTATTATAAAATGCCTAAAATATTCAAAAAGCATTTCTCAAATAATTATGGCAACAATTTTTTTTTGTATCACCACGGATAAACTATCACAAAGGTATCCCTGACTGGGTTTCCTTCATACAATGTTCCAGCACCCATCCTTTCACCAATTTACATTTCCCACCACCAATGTTTCCAGTATCCATCCCACCATCTAACTACCAGCATCACCCCTTCCCACCTTCCTCTGTGGCAGGCACTTTTCTTTCTCTCTCTCTCTCCTTTTGTGTACTATGGTTTGCGATACAGGTATACTAAGAGGTCTTCATGTTTGCTCAGGGCATTCAGTATTTTTTATCAGGAAGGCACTATGGGAGTAGCTTTTTTTAACTGGGTGATGGCTTTTGGGTGTGGCTATGATTGTTGGGGTTCCGGAGGTATAGAGTGGTGGGGAAGGTATCTTACTGACCCCACGAAAGCCTGGAGGTTTCAGTCACAAAATCTGCATACTATAATTTTTAGCAGGTTAATATCTAGGTAAGGTCCATTGTAAGATGGTGACATTCAGTCAGGGGCATGGTGGTTATTTTGGATTGTGAGAGCAAGCAGCTGCTAGGGGCTCTATTTTGGCAGGCAATGGAATAAGCTGTCCCCCTTCAATCTACCTCAGTCTGTTCAGACTTACACGGATCTAAGATTAACCACTGCTTTAGATCTCCTTCAAGTTTTATTTCTAAGTCTTTGAAGCAAGGCCAATATCTGATCTTGTATGGCTGAGCCAGAGGTGGCTTGTGGACGTGGCTCTCAAGTTCCTAATTTTCAGCTGTTTAATTTCTCAGGAAACTTGGTCCTGAGTTATTGGAGTCTAACCAGAGGCCAGCAGTGATTTGGGGGTATCAAGAATCTGGCCAGAGGAACAATAGTGATTTTGGACTCCAGGAGGTCTCAGCACTAAGCTCAACAAGGATCAGACCAGAAGAGTCATGTTTGCTATCATTTGTGGTCTGGGCTCTCTGGGTGAGCTTCAGTCACTAGAGTAGCAGAGACAGATCAAGAGGCACACGTCCTCATCCTTGGTCTCTAGACAGTTGGCACCCAGGGTGATTTTCCTTTATTATGTGCTATGGGTGGTGAGGCTGGTAAAGGGAATAAATGGTGGCAGGGCCATCTCACTGGTGGCTGAGCCATGGAAGTAGTGGTGACTTTTAGTCTTGGCACTGCTTCTGGGCCCAGTGTGGGTGCCAGACTGGTTGCAAGTTCCTGGGTACACTCAGGCACCCAAGCTGGCCACTCATGGCAGATTCCTGGGGTCGTGCAGCAGCTCTGTGGCCTGCACCCTGAGCCACAGAAACAATTGCAGATTTTTTTTTGTCTTGGAACAGCTTCCGGGCCCAAAGTGGTACCTGGCCACTGCGAGTTTCTGGGACCACCCAGCCACCCAAGTCGTTTGCTCATGGTAGAAACCTGAAGTGCCAAGACAGTTCCAGGAACCAGGCTAGCTCTAAAAAGTGCCATTTTAAAGGATTGATATTTAGATTCATTCCCGCAAAATTATGCAGTTTCTGTGCCCTCACCGGCGCAGTTCTGAGGGCCACCACTGCTTTAGCTGTTCTAGCACCTGCATCATGCCGCTTCCATCTTGACTCCTCCCGGCGACATTCTTTAATAGAAAGAAACTTAAGTTTATCTAGAACAAAACTATTTACAAGAATTTCTCTCCAAGGTAATTTAAACATATATAACTCAAATCCTAGGACTTAGAGTGTATAGGTGGTGTGCGTTTGTGTGTGTGTGTGTGTGTGTGTGTGTGTGTGTGCGCGCGCGCATGTGCACTTGCTCATTCATGTGAGCAACACTGATATGCACAAATCTTTAATAAAAAAAACAAAGAAACACTGTCCTCCCATTGTTCATCGATTTGTTCAAGTGGTACCAGTAACGTCTCCATTTTGAGACTTGTTGTTACTGTGTTTGGCATGTTCAATATATACTCTTGGTAGCTTGCCGTGCTCTCCGAGAGGAGCGGAGGAATCGAAACCGGTTCAACTGGGTGGCTGCGCACAAGGCAAACGCCCTATTGCTGTGCTATCACTCCAAATAAAATTCTAAGTAAAAAGACATTAAATTTGTAGTTTACATAATATTTATAATAAAAATGAAACTATTCACATAAAATTTTATTCTTGCTCTAAAACAAAATGACATTTGCATAAGCTATATATTATTTCTCATATTTTTAATTATGTAACCCTGAATTGCTAGATACTAAAAGAAGCCATTGAAATAGAAAATAAAATTAATTGATTTTAAAATAAATTTCCCTGTAACACAGAAATAGAGGCACAAATAAACACATGAAATCTTAATTTTAACTATCTCTATATTCAATTCACTAGATGTTGAAAACAAATTGCCTTACACAAAGTAAACATTTAACAATTCTGACTGATTGAATGAATTTAGGGATATTTCTGAAGGAATACAGGGAAAGGAAGTGAAACATGAAATCATTAAATGGATATTTCATTTAGCTCAAGCAGAAAGTCCTTATGTAGTCACAGCATTGCAGATGTCTGCCTGCCAAATTTGCTTCTTAAATTCATGTAGAAAAAAAAGAATGATAATATTTTTTATTTATTTTCCCTTAAAAACTCAAAACTTTTCATATGCTAAATATTAGTTCTGTACAGTGTGTTAGAAAGGAAGTGTTGTCAGCATGGAAACTGTACAGCAGGACTGCAGTGAAACTGTTCAGCTCTGGACCATAAAAGGTTTGTCCCGCATGCTCCTTAAGGATTATAGCTGTAAGGCCAGATAGATCAAAGTTTATGATAAGTCTTAGACCTCTTACAAATGGAACAAAACCATTTGAAAGAGGTTGTTTCCTTATATTCCTTACTTGAGTTTATTTTGTTAGGTATTAGGTTCTTTCTCAATATGAGAATTGTAAGCCTGATTTCTATTTTTTTGTGGAAGTCTCAACATGCTATGGTGCTAACCTTCACAATGGTGTCTGGTGAATTTCTTTACATAATGCTTACTTCCATAACTTCACTTTCCTCAATTCTACCTCATCATTTTGCATAGATTTTTCACAGATTATTTATACAGTATGTGCATCAGTTTGAACCTCTATTGAGACTTAGAGGGCCAACAATCAATGAATCTTTAATAAATAAATAAATAAATAAGTTTTTAAAAAATCAATGAATCTCTCATGATTAAGCAGTATTCAAGCAACAATTAAACCCTCTTTTGTGTCATCATCTTCTAATTTTAGCATACATTAAAATAATTAAGTGTGCTGTCAGATTTTTAACATATTTATAGAAAAGTATGTGATGTATTAGTGGGAAAATACAATTAAAAGTCATTATAAAATGTTCATGATTTAATTTTAAGCATTAGACATTGACAACAGAACTAAAGTTACTTTGGGGAAAGAGTGAGGGTAAGACAAAGTACTGAGGGGATTTAAGGAAAGTAATGGGTGCTAAAAAATAGACATTAAAATAATTTAAATTACAGTTTGCACATTCTGACTTTTCACCTTATAATTAGGTAGCAATTGGAAGAGTGGGCAGAGAGACAGTACAGGAGATAAGAAGACACTGCCTTATACTAGAGCAGTCCCCAGTAACGTCTCCTTTGTCCTAGCCCTGAGATTTTTAAAGAGGTGCCATATTCAAGGCTCTTTCAGAGTTAGAAGAATGAGACCCATCATTGTTACTGGTATTTGGCATATTGGGTACACCACGGGGAGTTTGCCAGACTCTGCCGTGTGGGCAGGTTACATTTGGTAGCCTGCCAGTTTGTCCAAAGTAGGAATGCGATAATAAGATGGCCACATATGCGGCTGCACACTTCCGGGAGCTGGGTTTTTATAGTCTCTGAATCTTGGCCGTTGATGGGATTACACGGTGCCAGGGGGCCAGTTGGTGGGTGTGACCTCTGCCTACTGGAATTTGGAGGACCTGGGTGGAGGATGCTCAGCCCCGATCCGAGTAGGCTTGGAGATCTCAGACCTGGGACCCGCATGCCTCTGTTCCTCTGCCAGTACCTTCATGTGTGCAGAGAGTGGTCTCAGCATGGTGGTGGCTGGTTCCGGAGGTCTTTGGCTGCCGGAGCCTTGGTTGGGGCGGGGAGGGAAACTCAACCCGCTCCCCTCCAAGGGGCCCCGGCGAGGACAGTCAGGCACGGGGGCAGGAGACTCTGCACTGTTCTCTTCTGGAAGATGGGTTTTATAGTCTCTGAGTCTTGACCATTGATGGGATTACACGGCGCAAGGGGGCCAGTTGGTGAGTGTGACCCCTGCCTGCTGGAATTTGGAGGATCGGGGTGGAGGATGCTCAGCCCCAATCTGAGTAGGCTTGGAGATCTCAGTCCCGGGACCCACATGCCTCTGTTCCTCTGCCAGTACTAGGCACTACATAAAGTTCCAGAGCACTTCTAGGAGGGATCCAAGAGTGTAGAGGCAAGAGTACAGCCTGGGCACAGCCATGTGCTCCCTCTAACTACCTTCCCACCCCCAAAAAGAATAGGGAACAAGAAATTTTAGAAAATTTTAGAGGTCCTAAAACATTGACTTATTCATTTCTAAATTTACAGGAACTTCCAAAATAGTCTTTATTCTTTCACAATTATAAAACTATTTTAGAAATTTTCATTAGTGCGATGTTTTGACATTATCATTTTACCTATTTCTTAACCCCAATCATTTTCTTTATTTCACTTGATCACTTGACTTCCCGTTAATCGTCGATTTGCTCAAGTGGGTGCCAGTAACGTCTCCATTTGTCCCTGTCACGTGCTAGTGTAGCCCAATGGCGTCTGTTTGCTCTAGGAACATGAAGAGCCTCAAACCGATCCTTCATGATCTTGATGAAGAAGTCTGATCATCTGGTAGGTGGGTGGGCACACGATCTTTGACATCCCGTGGAATCCAGTCGGTAACAGCTCTAGTCCAGCGGTCATCTTTAAATGAGATTTCTTTATTTAATATTAGGAAATTTGCTAACGTTAACTTCCTCTGATTTCTCAAATGATAACAGACCTAGATTTCTCAAATGATAACAGTCCCTATACTTTAAAGTTCACTTCTTTCTTCTATGACATCTTCGGTATATATTTAGTTTTATTTACTTGTTGTTTTATCTTTTTTGTTTAGTCTTTCTTTTGATTACCAATTTTTGTTTTATGTGTATGTCTGTATTTTTAGTGAATAAAATAGTTTTAATTGAAAAAGGTTTTGAGAGATCTGAGGGGAAAGAAAGAAACACAGACACATGTATAAGAAAGAACACTGGCTTGGCTAGAGGAGAAAAGCATAAAAATGGCTTGGGAGAAGTTTATATACAATTTCTCCAAATTGTCTTGGCTAAGAGTTCTCTGTATCCATAAACATTAAGTTAGGTGTTTAACAGGGAAAGTTTTGGACTTTTGAAGGTTCTTTCATGCTCTTATTATGACTTTTGATCTCAGATTCTGGGAGTGTTTCATTTTCTGAAGGAGTAAATCTTTATCTGGGTGGTAGCTCAGTTTCCCTAAATCCAAAGAGCCCACGCTTTGCATCCCAAAATGATGTGCTCTTTATACCTTTGAACTATTTCAGGACTGGGCAATTTTTCCTTAAGCTTTATCATTTCCCAAAAGTTCATTACCACCCTATCTATCTCTTTGCAACATTACCCACCTCAAATTAATTTTTATAAATTATCATATGAACTATTACTCAGAGACAAGTTATTATAACTACATGATTTGTTATATGAACACACTCCTGGAATAACAGATGTGTAGTTCCCATTACTAAAAGACAAAGAAATCCCATTACTGGTTACTCATGATACATCTCTGGCATTTACATTGCTATTTGTGGATTAAAGTATGAAGAAAAATTTGTGTTTCTGTGATAAATTACAGTTACTAAACCATGATAACTATAATTTGGATCATGGTGTTGATGAGCTAGTTATTTAACTAAACTAATAAACTGAACCCCATGCATAGCGGAACTGTGCAAAATGAGGACTCTATATTAGTGACCATGGTGTGCTTTCCTAGATAATTGAATTTTTTACTATATAGGTCAGTTTTTGTCAATAGATTTCAATAAACACAACATTTCTAAGCAACATAGGCAATTTAAAATAGCCACTCTAGAGCCAGAGAGATAGTGTGGAAGTTATGGCATTTGCCTCATAGGACTGACTTTATATCAAATCCTGGACACTACATATGGTTCCCAGACATCAGAGAAATGACCTTTGAGCACAGATCGAGGAGAAAGTCTTGTGCACTGTTGAGTGCTACCTCCAAAAAACAAATAAATAAAGTAACTACTTTCTAAGTGAGATGACATATGAAACTAAATTTAAAAGTGTTCTTTTTTGCCCAGTATATTTAACATAATATCATTAAAATTAATATATAAATTATTTTTGTACCCTAATACTATGAAATTTAGAATGTATTTAACAGAGGACTTTTAAAATTGGACTACCTGCATTTCAAATATTTGTCACTCATGACTAAAGTCTACCCAATTGCACAGCATAGATAAGACATCATAAATAAATACTTAATAATTTTTTTTCTTCTTTGTGTTGGATTTTTAAGAGTATGAAGTCAAAACATAGACTGCTTCTTTCAAGTGTACTGCACTGGTGACTGGATGTTGGAGAGTGGCCATTTTCCTGGCACTTGACACATAACTTAATTTGTTCCTTCATTCCTCTTTATTTAAATTAATGTTGCTAATTTTGCACATATTTGTATGTCATTTGTATCCCTTTCATAATGCAGGACATAAACTGGTAAGTATATTAACAACAATAGGTAAAAAAGTAAAGTAAAGGCCCTCCCGTTGTTCATCGATTTGCTGGAGCGGGTCCAGTAACGTCTCCATCATGAGACTTGTTGTTACTGTGTTTGGCATATCGAATATGTCACGGGTAGCTTGCCAGGCTCTGCCGTGCGGGCAAGATACTCTCGGTAGCTTGCCAGGCTCTCTGAGAGGGGCGGAGGAATCGAACTCGGGTCGGCCATGTTGGCTGCATACAAGGCAAACGCCCTACTGCTGTGCTATCGCTCCAGCCCTTATTATTTTTATTAACAACAATAAAAATAAAAATTATTCCTTAAATGCATAAGGTGATAAGATAAAATTTATTTGTTTTACAGTGCAAGGAGGGAGATTGGTTCACACTCAGCAGTGCTCAAAGTTTACTTTTGAGGCTGGATAAGATAGTACAGCAGCTAAGGCACTTGCCTTACAAGTGGTCAATTTAGGTTTGATCCCTGATATCTCATATAGTCTACTGAGTACCATAAATAGTGGTTCCTAAGTGCAGAGTCAGGAGTAACTCCTGAGCATTGCCAAGTGTGGACCCCAATACAAATAAACAAATGAAAAGAGTTACTCCTGACTCTGTGTTCAGGAGTTACTCTTGTTCAGGGGTTATACAGGAATCTATATGTAGTGCTGTGGCAAATCACATGCAAAGCAAATTCCTTAACCCCTAAAACATCTCTTTGGAATCTAGAAAAGTTTACTTTACTAAAAATTGCAACTTAATCTGTTTAATTTAAAATAAACAAAATTTGATTTTCACTCAAAAGTCTTACAACTTAAAAATGTTTGTATATGTTCCTAAAATGAGTATAACTAACAACTTTATTTAATCAATAAAAACAAATTTATTTAATCAAAAAAGATTGCATATTGGCCAGTATATTGATTTTAAAGTAAAAAGGAGAAAAAAATACACATTAATAAGAAGATATTAACTCAATTTTCACTTTCCAATTTTAAAGTGAAAAATTCTGATAAATGGAATCTAATAATGAATGTCTCTGAATAATTGCTTATTAAACAAAGATGTCATTCTTCCAGTTCTGTAACATAAAAGTTCAGATGAATAGAGATCACTTACTCAAATTTCAAGATAATCAATATGTTATTCAACCAAATCTTTTAGATTTCAGAAAGAAGTCTGAAAGAGGAACTGTTTGAAGATAAAATATTAAATCCTGATAATTCTGTTTTCTTTTCCTTCCTCATAGAATGCACTGCTTTTCCTTATCTGTTACCTCACTATATCTTAAAATGTTATAAGAAGCTTTTATAAAAGATAAAACCATGCATGCTGCCTATAAATTGACAAATTTCTAGAGAGTACACATGAGTTATTTTTTTTCATTTAGTTAACAGGTTGTCTTTTTTTGTGGGGGGAGGGGGTAGGTGTTGGACTACACCTGGTGGTACTTAGCTTTTACTCCTGATTCTGTACTTGGGAAGACTGAAGGGCCTAGGAGACCTTACAGCTTGTCAGAATCAAATCCGTATTGTTCTGGAGCAAGGTAAGAGAGCCCAAGAAACAGCAAAACTTTACATTTGTAATCTTGACATGAATGTCTAGTTCATATTCCGGGGACATGTGCATCTCAAGTCTTAAAAGTCATTAAAGACTATCTACAAAAGGAAAATGTAATGGTCATAAAGAGATACATCTTTTAAGCTTCCAATTGTAAATCACAAGACCAACTGAAGTAGCACAAAGCATGAAAATTACATCCCTTTGAAATGCAAATTATCAGCTCTTTAGAGATGGAGAAATTGAGGCACTACCCAGATGCTGAAATCTAGGCTTCATCCAGCACTCAAAGAGGGTGGACCCCACACAACAGGTGAAGAAATAGAAGTCTAAAGACTGTAATAGAATATTAAAGGACAATCTACAGTGCAAGATTTTCCCTGTGTCAACTCCCAGATAAACTTTTATCTATGACAGCTCCAGGCCAAGAGAATTTGGAGAAATTTGTTTATAACCTCCCTTCTGAAAGCTTCTCTCTTTCTCTCACATACTCTGTCACTCACTCTCTCGCTCTCTGTTCCTCCATCTTTCTAAACTTCCTTTAAATAAAAACTATTGTTTCTTATCCAAAAAAAATCAAATCAATCAAATGTTAAAATATATAATCTTCTTCTTTCAGCTTTATGCACTACCTAGTCTATAAGTAAGAAAGTCAGCGAGTAAGCAGGGGGCAAGTACACTTAAGATAATGATACTTCTTACACGGTGTTGATGCTTGAGTGTATCCACCAATGACTATGGAAGAGTAGAGCAGGGTTGATACTACTAGGAGTAAAGTATAAGGGTTGTACAAATATTTTCACCATACTGTTCAAATGCGAGTTTTTCATTTTTATTCTAGATGTTATTGTTGCTGTTTAGAAATGGTTAGAACCTAATAAAATGAGTACTAATTGTTTTAGCGGCACTTGTTTTAGATATTAGATTTAGTGATTAATGGAAATTAGACAATATGCAAAATAATTGAATATATTGCTAAATGTATTCAAAAAAGACCATTAAAACAATGTCTTAAGATGGTTTAACTTTTTATCATACACACACAGAAAAACCAACCAGACATAAACAAAACAGTTTCAACATGGCATCTTAATCTTCCCCAGGGCAATATATACCCTTCTTCTTTCTGGATTTACTGCTTCTAGCTTTTCTAGAAATCTAAACAACTTTTACTTGTTTGGAGAATTGGTCCTATCATTATGCGAACCTAGCCGTAAACGAGCATAGAAATTATAATTTAACTGGATACAGTGCAGTTTTTCCGCTAAAAAATGGCTATCATTTTCTTACTAAAAAGTAATAGTTGCTAGTGGATAGTCTCTACCTCAATCAGCATCCTAAATTATAAGACACTTAAATTACAAGTTAAACCTAAAATACATGGAGAATGTAACAACTTTGAAGTTAGTTTTTCCCTATCTATCTATATGTATATATGCTGACTTATCTCTAGACAGAATATAAACATTTATACACAGTAAATATCCTCAGGGCTCACAGCAGATTAGTTTTTAATACTGATACTTATTTTACTCAGTAATGAACATGTGAGAAGTTGTTGGACTAATCTAGTTTATCTTTTTACTTTGGAAATAAAATTAGACTGATGTTTCTTATCCCATTGAGTTGTTAGAAACATGGATAATGTCTTACACAGCATTTGAAACAAGTTCCCAAGTAATTTTAATGATAGGATTTCAAAGCTAAAAGGAAATAGCTAGGTGCTAAATTTCTCCTTCAGTGCAACATCATTTTCTATACATAAAACAAAATTAATTAGTGAGAAGAATTAGTAAGAATAATTAGTAAGAATTAATTAGTAAGAATAATCTAAAACTACCAAATAATCTGATTATTCAAAACCATATGCATTTGCAATGTTTCATCCAGGTTTACTTATACATCTGTTTTATATATTTAGAGAATTTCTTAGAGACAGTGTTACTATTATACTTAGTGTTAAATTTTATTTAGTGAAAATAAATAGCATAGTTACTTAAAAGTAATTTTAAAGAATAGTGTTGAGATAAATTAATTGAATTACCAAGCTGGGGCTTATTTCTTTATCATGTCTGAATTGGCAAATAAGTTAGATTTTAGTTTTTATATGTACATAGCATAAATTATTGATATTATTATAGACTGCTATAGTTACCTTAAATGCCTGATGTTTCTTTGTCTAATTGACAAAACATTAAGGGAAAGAAACAATAATTTTTTGGTTCTTTTTCCTTGCTAAATGTTGCAAGTTGTCCTACAATTATTCCATGTTAACCCATGAGGCAACCAAAACAGATATGTTCATTGAATACAATAATATCCCTTTGCACTGTTAAGGTTATACTGCCATTTTACCCATCAAGCTGTATACATTTGGTACTACCTTAACCCATTAGGTCTTTTTTCAATTTCTTTTCCAGCTTTGAACTGAATTTTCTTCCAATATCTTTGTCGTTCTTCAATTTCTTAAATACTGCATTGGTTACTTAGGTATTTTTTATGAAAAATCTCTCAAAATGCCATTAATGAAGCTAAGAATGAGAGATAGTATTAAGACTTAACCCCTACTGGTTGATGAATTTATACTTCAGTTAATACTAAATAAAAATATCTATCTTCTTGGCCCAAAGAATATTATTCCAAGTGTTTATCAGCTACCCAGAACTGTCATGCAGAAATTCAATTATTCTGACACCATGGTTTTTGCTTTGTGAAACTCTACATAAGCAAATCCCCATTCAGACCTTCCAATCCTCTGATCTATAAATGTGAGATAATAAACATGAGATAATAAATGTACATTGTTTAAAGTAACTGCATTTCTATTCATAAATAGAAATTTATCCATTCTATTTAGATGGATAAATTCTCTTCAATGAAATGGATTTAAATCCTGGAAAAAGATTTAAATAATTTTTCACTTCTCTCTTCCCTATGCTTTGGTCAGTGAAAAGAATAAAAATCATTCCAGAGGCTGCAATAAAAACAGGTTGAAATATTGCTTCTTTTAGTTACTTCATGCTAAGTCTCCTTGAGTTAGCGTATCTTTCTACTAAAAACTACTCCAAAATTGGACGTATAGTATATTGGAAGGTCACTTGCCTTTCAGGAGCTGACATGGGTTTGATCCCAGGCACCCAATATGATTCCCTGACCCACACAAGGAGTGTTCCCTGACTGCAGAACCAGAAGTAAGTACTGAGCACTGCAGGATGTGACCCCATATATCATCCCAAATATCTCTTTTATCTGAGAGTTTCAGCTGGACCCTTTTAAGAGAAGAGCTCTTTTATTTCAATGACTGTGACTCACTATCCATGTTAGAAGTCATGATCATAATTCTGAAAAGGTCACCATCTGAGATTGTTTCATATCTAAAACTTTTAGGCATAAGTACTTCATATTGTACTGAAATTCCCTATAATCTAAGCACCCCATTCTCTTCTACTTGCTCTTTTAATTCATTATAATGAGTAGCTTATGAGTCTTCTTATGTCAAACTCTCCTAGAGAAAATTCTGTAATCAAACGTGCTTTTTCTCAAAACTGTGGTCAAATTTTCCACTCTTTTTAGTTTTTCACTTTTTTTCTTTAGTTTAACTTTACAGAATGCATCATTTGTCATTATTATTATTTAAGGCTATAGGTATAATTTTTTACCTTCCTACTTACAGTTTGACTTATGCATGTTTTTCAACCCCTTTCCCTATTCTTATAAATAGATAACTTTCAAATTTTTTATCAGAAATAATGAATTCTTCATCTGCTCATAACATTAGTCACTGCTATCATCTCCAAAGTCTGACTATGGATATGTTTTATATTCGAGTCATATAATTCTCTCATTATCAAGTATTTTTGATACATCTAATTATGGCAAATTAATTTTAGAAAAAGGGTGTTCTAACTATCATTTTCTCTTTGTTTTTTCACAGATAATTTTGAAATCCAGTGTGTCCTTACCAATTCCTCACTTTAATATATTATTTAAGTTTGTACAAATAAAACTCTAAAGCCATTTCTGAATTATTTAGGTCTTTCATTCCTAAAGTTTGTTTTAATTGTTTAATTTATAAGTTTCAGAATTATTGAAAATTATTAACCATTGGTATAAGTAGGCTGGATTTGCCATTACTATCATATTGGCAATCTTTTTCTTCTTTTTCAAGGTCATACATAGCATTATTTAGGGTTTGATTCTAACTCTGTGCTCACAGATCTGCCTGGATTCTGAGAATGGCACCAGTGTCAGTTATATGCAAGACAGGCATCTCAAACCCTATCTTCCCAGCCTCAACTGACAACCTTAACTCACAAGTTTTGAATTCACGGCTGCTTCTCCTGGAAGGGAGCATAAAATGAGGTCCCCATAACCATGCCACTGGACACTGCACTGGGCTGTTTTCACTCGGTGTGCCCCAGAGTGGGGCAGGTGAGATCCCTCCCCATCCCAAGGGACCTAGCCCCAACAGCCGACCTCCACTAATCAACTGCCGTCACACTCCAGACTGCTTTCTGGACACATCATAAGACACTTTCTATCCATTTTCCATAATTACTACACCATATTTCATGGGGTTCAGATAGTAGGCAACAAATCATAGAGAGAAATATATATGTATATATTTCTCTCTCTCTCTCTCTCTCTCTCTCTCTCTCTCTCTATATATATATATATATATATATATATATATATATATATATATGCCTCTTGGAGAGCCTGGCAAGCTATCAAGGGTATCCCACCCGCACAGGCAGAGCCTGTCAAGTTTCCCGTGGCGTATTCGTTATGCTGAAAGCAGTAACAATAACAGGTCTCATATTCCTGACCCTGAAAGAGCTTCCAGTTGTTGGGAAAGATGAGTAAAGAGAGGTTGCTAAAATCTCAGGGCTGGGAAGAATAGAGATGTTACTAGCACCCACTCAACTAAATTTACCAACAACAGGATGACAGTAATACAGTGATTCAGTGAACTCACAAGTTTCATATCATTTATTGCTTTTCTGTGAAAAATTTTAAAATTTCTTAGAAACTTTTAGGCATTCCTTCATTTGATTTTTTTATGTATTTCTAATTATGACATAAAGTTGGGTTTATTTTTATTAATCTTACATTTTGCCATGAAAAAGAGAGAATTAATGTCAGGCTTTGACTGGTCTGGCATGTAGATCCAGGATTGTAAACTGCATCCAGAACACATCTTTTATAAAGATATACATGAAATACTTTTTGATTAAAATAATAATGTAAAATGAAAGACAGCTATTTTTGCATAAAGCAAATTTTCTTTACAAACATGAAATAAAATTGTTTTCTATAAAATTTTTCAAAACACTGAGCTTATATATATAAAGTTAAATCTCTACTGTTGACAATAAGGTAACTAATACTGTTAACTTTGACATTTCCCAGCCACAATATGTACAGTAATGAATAATCAGATCTTTTAAATTTATCACTCTAATGCTCCTGCTTGACATGCATATTAAATATGAGCTTTGGTCCTGTGAGCTTAATTATCATGCAAGTAACAATGACACTAAACAATGATGCTTCATTACTTACAACTACTGAAAACTGTTACTTGAAAACATAAAAAATTATAGCATCTAATTTTGATAACATAATGACAATAAATAATACAGTAGATTTTTGTCAATGCTTTAGATTTCTAAATAAACAAATAAAAAAAAGTTAACTGGGGCTGGAGAGACAGTACAGCAGGTAGGGCACTCTCCTTGCATGTGACTCAGATTCTCTCTCCAGCATCTCATATGGTCTCCTGAGCACTAACAGGAGTAATTCCTGAGTGCAAAGCCAGGAGTAACCTCTGAACATCACCAGATATGGCTCCCCAAAAGTGGGTATTGATTTATCTTTTTTGTTAAAAGTAATACTCATTTTTCTACTTATTATGTATATGTTAAAAATTGAAATATTGCTATCACTATATTTTTACTGAATACTAAAGATAAGAATGTTTATGGAAAAAGTTTAAAAATATTTGTTTTACTAAATACATAAACCGATCTAACTCTTGTAATTAAAACTACAAATGCATAAGATATATTAATGTTAGAAATATTAACATTGATTGGACCAGAACAATAGTAGAGTGGATAGGACTTTTGCCTTGCAGACTCTGGTTGAATTCCCAGCACCCAATATGGTCCCCTGAGCACTGCCAGAAGCTATCCTTAAGCTCAGAGTCAGGAGTAATCCCTGACTTACAGTCAAATGTGGTCCCAAACCAAACCAAAACAAAAAGATTAACAATGAATCCTTTATAAGAGCCAAGGATGTTTCTGTGTATTATATTTTTATCTAAATCATTGAGAAAAATGTCAAAATGTAACAAACACTTTCTTTTTTGCAATTGAAGAATACAGAGACATTGAGCAACTTATTTAAAGTATATCGAATTATAAAATCTTAGCACTATGCTATGAACAATGCTCCCAATTTTGACAGCAAAACCTAATGCCTGATAAAATCCATTTTCAATGATGCTGGATCTATATCTAGTGTTCAAATGCCTTGTCATAGCAAACAAGGATTTCACATAAAGTCAAAAATTATTTTTACACAGGAGCTTAATATACAAGCTGGTACCTGAAACTTGGCCATTGCCACTCTTGTTCAGCCTTAGATTGGAAAGGTAAGAAAATATTTATTTTTATTACACTGAAAAACAGGTAGAGCCAATTACTGAGTCCCCAAGGTCACTAACATTTCTTCCAAATGAGCAGCATTCCAACCAGACTTTTAAAAAATGGTCTAAGACACTACTTTTCTAAGTCATCTAACAATGACTTGTTCTCGCTATAAAATCTCTTAACCATGCACTTAAAAGTTGAAATAAGTTGAATCTTATCAGACAGTATTTTTAGAGCCTGTGATACAACTTTTAACAGAATAGCTGAGTGTTTAATTCTCACGTAGGAAGCTAAAATTGCAATCTTCAGGCAAGAAAAACACTGGATAGCAGTGATATCAATATATGATGAAATAAAAGAGAAAAACATGGCTAATATTTAACCCCTCAATTCTAAGCTAAAGTTTGGCACTATCATTAACTATATTTCTATTTCCCTTTCAAGATTATCAAAAACAATTTTTATCTTTTCATTAACCTTATGCAACCTCTTACCTTACACTATAGAAATGTCCTGCCAACCCTTAAATTGTCTTCATATTCCATCTCCCAGTCCTGATCTGAGATTTTTATCTATAATTTTTTCAGATAATTTTTATTAATTTTAAATGTTTAAAGTCTGTTATTGCTCTCAAAAACTTCCTTCTCTGTCTCAAATGACACAAAGGTCCCTATTTTACTCTGATGACCCTCTTAAGGATAGGGTTGTCCCCTACACCCTCAATCTAAACGTTTGGTTTTATCCAAAGCATTCCTTCTGGGTACTCTTATTTCCTCTTTTTATTACCAATATTCTATCCTCCTGTACCCTGAAAAATATCCCTAATTTAATTAGATTTCTTCATTTTGCACGTAGTTATTTATTTTGGACAACTATTCATTACTAGAAGGCATAGACCTCACATTATAGAATCCCACATTTTACTATTTTATTTACTGACATCAGCACCTAAAATGGATGAATATTTCATTCTTTAAATGCTGATGCTCACAGTTGGAACAGATCATTAAAAAGTGCAAGTGTTTCTTCACCTTGTACAAATATGCTTTATTTATGTTAATTTATTTTTCTTATGTTGATCTTGATTTTAACCTTATCCTCTTTTTACCAGAAAATCAGAGATCTGATTTTCTATTGTTTTTCCTCAAATTTAAAAATGACACTTCTGACATTCAATTTTATCAACTGAGTCCTTTAAAGAAATATGGCCATGAGGGCTGAAGGAGAGGTAGCAATTCTTAGGTCAGTATTGGACTAATGAGAGAGAATTTTTGTCTCTTGTTGGAAGAGGATTTAAATCTGGCTACCCACATTCAGGAAGCAGAGGTTTTCATACATCACATTTCAAGGGAATACGAATTACTTTTTCTCCAGTAAAATGCATTCTAATTCATGCACAGTGAAGGTAGAATTGGTGTTGCAGTAGCTAAGAATGGGAGAGGAGTTCTAGAACAATCACAGAGCACCTTTGTTTTGTATTTTTCATATTTTTTAAATCAAATCACAGTTACAAAGTTGTCTATGATTAGGTTTCAATCGTACAATGTTTCATGTACATTTCCCACCATCAATGTTCCCAATTTCCCTCCTTCCACCCCCACCCCTAGTCTGTCTCTTTATCTCTACTGCAGAAACTTTTCTTCTCTCTCCTCCCTTCCCTTCTCCTCCAGTCCCCTCCCCTCCCTTCCCCTCCCCTCCCTTCCCCTTTCCTCTCTTCTCCTCCTCTCTCCTCCCCTCTTCACCTCTCCCCTCCCTCCCCTCCTCTTCTCTCCTCTTCTTTCTGTTTCTCTCTGTCTCTCTGTGTTTCTCTTTCTCTTTCTCTCTCCTTTTGGTATTATGGTTTGCAGTACAGGTGCTGTGTTCCAACCTTGTTGGTCACAAATCTCAATTTTAGTAGTTATCTGGCTTTAAGTATCTGTGTAGCAAAGAGAAAATTGAAATGATGAAAACTGGAAACCAGAATTTGACTCAGTACATTTTCTTAAATCAGAAGGATGTTTTCTACCAGAAATATGATGTATAAAGGGTGGGGAGAGGGAATATGAAAACACTAGTGGGTGGAAGTGAACATAAATGGTGTGATTGATGATAAAGATATTATATGCCTAAAACTCAATTATCAACAAACAACTTTGTAAATCACAGTTCATTAAAAAATAATTTGTAAATAAAAATAAAGTAAATAAAAATGGTTGTTTTCTTGCATTAAATAAACAATAAGAGCTTGTAACAAAATAGTTTCCCCTCTTTGACTTTGACAGGAAATTCTACTGTCACATATTGTAATTTTATGTGGCCTCTGGGTTAATTAATTTATACTCATCTAGAAATAACACGAAGTTTATAAATTTCCAGTTAATTGGCACCTTTCCCCCCAATGAACTAGCATTTCCCCCACAGTTTTCAAAGCTGTGATTTGTTGATTATTTATTTTGTAACATACAACCCCTGCTCCTTTAAATTATTTTACTATTCTCTATGGAAAATGTCTGACCTTGAATGAACAGAATGAGTATTCTGTATCTCTATCCAGCCCAGAGTAGACAGACACTCTGGAGATGCTGGATGGCCCCGCCTCTACCACAGTCAAGAAGATAAGCCTCACCTCTCAGCCTGCTGTTCTCCCTCATGTGCCAACACCCATGTACACCCCAGGCCTCTGATGCTGCTGTCCTTCAGCTTTCTGTGCCAGCATTTCCCAGTTGAGAAGGTGACATGTTGGGTTATTCCCTCATGATCAGCACAAATCCAGAAGCATACTTTCTCCACCTAGATTCCAGTTTCTGCCTGCAGCATCCTGAGTGGCCCAGCTTCTACTGCATCTGGGCAGGTCACCCTTCACCTCTTGTCCGTTTCCTCTGTCTTGTTCCAGCTCCAGTCCCATCTTCCACCTGAACCACAGTGCAGTGCAATATCTCTACTCATCACACCTCATACTCTTTACAGTTACTCGTCTGCGCTAAACCCACTAATTCAGGGGAGCTCTGATTGCTACCTAAGAATTCATGAAATTAATACCTTATTCCTAGCTCTTACCCATCTCCTAAGGCAGTTGCAGTCCTCAGAAATCAGTCTTAAATTGCTGGTAGAGAGGCAAGGCCAAGATGGCATTCATAATTTACACTGGTCCTCAAATCACAAACTAGTAGCAGTAGAGTCCCTGAGCAAGAACCAGCAGAGAAGTAAAAGAGTAACACTCAAACTTATCCATCAAAGATTCTCACAGGAATGGTCTGAAGATTTAACTTCAGAGCACAGCTGATACAATGAGGAAGGAGCACAGAAGCACACTAAGCCCCCGAGTTAAGATAATAGCCAGGGAAGCTCTACCAGTGCAAATCAATTCTTAGAAGCTCAGATAATGACTTAGAGATACTATGATGAGAAAGTTTAATAAACTTTCCCATCTTTATCTAAGACTAATCCTCCACCTGTATACTAGATAATGTTCCCTCTCATACTATTTAGAATGCTTATTTTCTTTTATAATTAATTTCTAATTCAGCAAAGAATCCTTATCATTAACTTTTAAACACATTGAAGTTCAATGCTCCTCAGTCTTAAAACAATCACAAACTTGCAAAACAAAATAAACCAGCATCTATTTGATATCTCATTCTCCTATAAGGTAACTTTCATAAGTATCTTGCATGAATAAAATACATCTTTTTTCTCTAACACCCTGTTTTTTTAACCTTACATTCACTCAAACATGACTTCTGTACCTCATATTTCACTAGTATAATTATTTCTATTGTTCCTAATTATTTCTATAGAAGTTAATTCAGTGGGTTGTTTTCATCCTGAATAAAACTTTTTCAGAATAAATAATTGCAAAGTATTTTCTGGGAATGCAAGCTGTATATGTCTTTCCATTTTTCACGAGAAATCCATTTCTTCTACTGATTAATTACTTCTACAAAGATATTATGAACCTGCACCTGATATTTTTATGTACCAAAAATATCATAATTAATTCTCCACACCCCATACTTTTTTGTTTGCTTTCTGGGTCACACCCAGCGATGCTCATAGGTTACTTCTAGTTCTGCACTCAGAAATTACCCCTAGCGGTGCTTGGGGGACCATATGAGATGCCAGGGGTTGAACTTGGGTTGGCTACATGCAAGACAAATGACCTACCCGCTATACTATTGCTCCATCCCCCATACATTTTTTTCTGGTTCAGTTATTTTTCTTTAAAGTTTCATAATTTCTTCAGCAAAAAAATTGCTAATATCTGATAGTTGACTTAATGTTCTCCACAGCGTTGATTAAATTTTAGCTTTCTTTCTAAATAAAAAATCCTAACTTCCTTTTTCTCAACCCCCTATTTCTTATTTATTAAAAAAAAAACTTAACAGTTTAAATCCTATTTCTACTTCTTTGAAATGTAAATTTTCTTCTATCCTCCTATTAATTTTAAAACATGGGTACATCTTCTCAAAGACCAGAGAGCCATTCCTTTGAAACGTA
The DNA here is from genome assembly GCF_029834395.1 of Sorex fumeus. NCBI lineage: Eukaryota > Metazoa > Chordata > Mammalia > Eulipotyphla > Soricidae > Sorex > Sorex fumeus. The sequence continues at coordinate 54,029,696 of NW_026606063.1, forward strand.
AACATCAAAAAGTGTTGTATTTCCACGTCCCAGTCTCTGTGGGAAGGTAGGAACCTAACTTCTGATGTTAGCAGTTAGCAAACAAAGATAGCCTAATAACATTGACTGAACTTTTATCCTAACATCCTCCAGTACTTTATCACAAATTTACATCTGTAGCACTCTAGCACTCACCTCCCCTTGTTCATAGATTTGCTAGAGCAGGCACCAGTCAGGGCTCCATTGTGAGACTTGTCACTGTTTTTGGCATATCAAATATGCCTAGGGGAGCTTGCCAGGCTCTGCCATGCCGGCGGAATTCTCTCTTAGCTTGCCGGGCTCTCTGAGAGGGACGGAGGAATCAAACCCGGTCAGCTGCGTGCAAGGCAAGCGCCCTACCCGCTGTGCTATTGCGCCAGTCCAAATTTACATCTATCATTAAAAAACTATCTTCCACCATAATGCACAGAAGGGGAGAGAAGGGGGGAGAGAGAGGGAGAGAGAGACGGAGAGAGAGAGACAGAGAGACAGAGAGACAGAGAGACAGAGACAGAGACAGAAAGAGAGAGAAAGAGACAGAGAGAAGTGCCTGCATAGAGGCACGCTTGGGGTGGAGATATGTAGGGGGAAGAGAGAAAAAGAGAAAAGAGAAACTTTGGTGGGAAACATGGGCAAGTGAAAGGATGTTGTTGGAACATTGCATGATTAAAACCAATCAGGAACAACTTTGTAACTACGTATCTCATAGTAATTAAAAAAAACCCCACAAACTACAAACAAATAAAAACCCCCTTTCCTCTTGCTTCAAAACAGTTGTTACAACTCTTTCCTCAATGTATTCTTATCATTTTGTCTCTCCTTTACACTACACTTCTCTAGACACTGAGCCCTATGTTATTTTTTGTTGTAAGAATTTAAGCACATATACAACGATGATGAAACTCATAGACTTATTTTAGACAATGTGCACATTTTCTAAATTATATACTTAATTTAGTTAATGCTGTGTAATAGTGAATGGTTATAATTTTCTGTTAATAGTGTTTCAAGAAGACTTTGGGGATTTCTTTTCTGCCCCACAATGTACCACTGGATCATTATATATAATCACAAGACTTCAAATAAAATACACATATTCTTAGAGTTTAATTTAAACACAAACAAATATTCAACTATTTTAAATACTTTTCTTAAAATTTTGGTTTTAACTTTCTATTTGTTGGAATTGGGTTTTGTTTTTGTTTTTACTTTTATCTACTGAATTTTACTATACAGCTCCTGTTATAATTTGGTTTTCTGATTTAGTTTATTACAATTTAAAGTACTGTTGCAGGCAGGAAGGTATACAGTATGGGCAGATATAATGTTGGAGAAAACATTGCTTGAAACCTAAATCCTCTAAAGGGCATGGAAGTCTTTGATGCAAAAGACTCCTCAGGGGACTGGGAAACCTTTCAGATACTAAATCCCAGACCCAAGCAGGGATGGATCTCAAAGAGGAAAGGCATCAGGAAGGCATGGACAAAAGCCACAATAGGAACTTAAAAATGGATCACCTGAAGTTCAGTGCTTTTCCTGAGGAAAAGCCCTATAAATTCTTACTTATGCAACAAATTTGGAACAAAATTGATTATAGGTAAAATCCATTCTATAACCTTCCCCAAAAAACCTACTTTGGGCTCTCCCAATTCTGTAGAAGTCACTATTATCTCTTAAATACATACCTAAATCTACCTCTCTCCTCACTCCCCAATAAATGTGTTTTGTTTTTCTATTTGTTTCCTCCAGAATTTTTTTACTGTGAGGTTAAGGGTCTGAAACCAAAAATCCTGGGTAAGCTTTAGGACTGACTTCCCTTTCCTGCAAAGAGCAATTCCTCGCTCCAGCCTGAGTCCCCGTCTCCCTGAAATATAGGATGGCAGGGAGTCTCTCCCTCATTGTGCAGAGCAAATAGACCAGGCACAATTTGGCCACTGCCACCAAGATTGGCAGGTTTGAACATCTGTGTGATGTAGGGCTCATCTGTAGACATTCATCAGTCCTGCATTTCTCAGATACCTTCCCAAGTGACCCACGTGGGTAGAGGGTAGCAGTGTATTTCCTTCTCAAGGAATTCCTTAGCAACCCTGAGAACCCTACTACTCTGCTGGCGAGAGTCTTCCACCACCAATAACAATACTGTCTCCTCATAGATCTGTAAATGTTATTAACCACTACATTGAGATTTCAAATTTGATGAATAATGTTCCTTTGTAATGTACATTACTGTTTTCTCTGCTATTACACGTTTGCACTTTTATTTTATTTTGACTGAACTGGCCAGCTCTTTCCAAAAATTACAAAATATGTAATCAAATATAATCTTGCATGTATCATTAATTTATTAGTTTATTCATTATTTTAATCATACTTCCTAGGTGATTTTAGGAAATATTTTGCTTTGTGTTTTGCAATATATTAATTATATTAATATATTATAATATATTATAATATAATTAAAACATTTTCATTTTTTTCTTGATTTCTTTTAGAATTTGGAAGTACTAAATTTCACTAGAGTATCTGCTAATTTAAAAAGGGAAACAATTTATTTAGGGTCATTAAAATTGTATAAATTGTGTATCTTTATGAAAACATGAAAAACAATAGCCTTAACAAAAACATACATAAGACATGAAATCATCAGAAGGAAGGAAGGAAACAAAAAAACGTAAAATGGAAAGAATTGAAACAGAACTCTAAAAGATAAAACCAAACATCTATTAAACAAAGTTGAATCTTTGAAAATAATTAAAATGCACAGGACCTTACCTGAACTTACTAAGAAAAAATGAGAGAAAAGCCCTAATAGACAGAAACAGAAATTAAGAAAAGGTCCAGTGCAAACCACAGATATATAAAAGACAATATGATACTACTGCAAGCAATTTTATAACACCAAAGAGAACCTAGAAGAAATGAGGAATGTATTAGAATCATAAACCTCCCAAGACCAAATCATAATAAACAGAAAACTTGAACAGACCAATTATAGCAAAGAATTGAAATAGTAATCCAAGCAAAAACAAAGAATAGCATCAAACTAAAAATAAAGTTTAATTACCTTTTAATTACAGAACATATAATTAAAACAAGTAGGCAATGTACTTAATGAGAGAAATTTGCACACTTTATATCTGACATAGTATTCGCATTCTTTAAATCTGACAAAGCACTTAATATCAAAATATATTTAAAAAATCTCACAAAAGTCCAAGAACAAACAACTACATTCAAAGGGATAAAATAAGCATTTCAGGGGCAACAGAGACAGTACAGTGTGTAAGGCACTTGCCTTGCATGTGGCTGACTGGGTTCAATCCCAAGTATCATCACATTTGGTCCCTTGAGCAGTGCCAGTTGTGCAAAGCCAGGATTAATCCCCCAGTATCACCTGGTATAATCATAAAACAAAATAAATAAACATTTTATTAAATAAGTCATTTTGACACATGGCCAACAAATACATGAAAAATGTTCATTATCAAAGAAATTAAATCCAAACAAGATATTACCTCATACCTCTGAGAACAGACTACATCAAAAAGACCAGAACCAGACATAGAGTTGAAAGGGTGTTAGAGCAAAAGGTAGCTTCATACATCATTGATGGACATGTAAATTGGTCGAGTCTCCATACAAAACAGAAGGTTATGAAAAATACTTAAAATAATCATATAATTATAATCTAGCAATTCCACTTTTAGGTATCTTTACAAAAAATACTTACTTTAAAATTTATATGAACATCAATAGTCATTGTAGCACTGTTTTAAAAAACAATATATTGATGTAAACCCAAGGGCACAATAAGTAGAGAGCAATAAGCTTTAATTTTTAATATTTTATATACTTATTAAAACCTTGATACCAAAATCAACATAGAAAATAAAATATAGAGAATAAACATATATAATATTTTTTGAAATATTTTAGGTGAAGGAATTGAAGATGTTGGTTGTATAATTTTTGAGAAACCAAAGTCCCAAAAGGAGCCAAACTAAATATAAGTCAAGAAAGCAAGTGGAGTCCATGTCTTACTAGATATCAAGAATCACTTTGCAGTATTTAACTTAGTATTATATTAATGCAAGTCTTTATCAATGTAACAGAAAAAATAAGCTATGCAAAAATGCACAGATGTTTAGAAAACATGATTTGCTTATGACATGCGATAAACATGGTGATACAGTTAGTATACAGGAGTTAATATTAAGTTAGGTTTGATATTTACAATAGAAGATATCAATAAAGGGAATTTTACCTCTATATTTTCAACAAGATAAATATTTATAGGACACTACAAAAAACCGCGTCTGGAGAACCAGCCCCTAGAAAGCCGGTTTTCAACCCCTGATCTGCGTGGGACGGGCACAGAGGCCCAGCTCTGGGCAACAAAGCTGAACGGCTCCAATTCCAAACAGGAGACGTTCCCAACTCCTCCCCAGTGCCAGGGACTCTTTCCGGAGCCGCGGCTGCTAACGTGGCCACAAAATATTTTCTCACTGCGTATGCCATAGGAACCATAAGCTACCTTCTTAGGTGGAAACTTCTCTAGTTTAGCTCAGCCACTAGAAACACAGTAGCCAATAACTCATAAGCCTATCTTAACTCACACTGCATATCAAGCAGAATAGTAACAGTGAACATGAAGGACTAAACCACACCTCTCACAATGGTTAAGCAACGCAAAAGCCCACCAAACTTTCATATTGAAAAGTCTAGCCCAGATGACACCAACAGTACTGTAGTGTTAGACAACCTCTCTGACAAGGAATTCAGAAGGGAGCTACTTAGGATGCTTAGGGAATTAAAAGAAACAATGGAAAGCAATGCCAATAGAAGACAAGAGGATCTGAAGGCAGAAATGAGGAAAATGCAATCAGAAATGTCAGACCTGAAAAATCTCGTAGGCGAATTGAAAAGCTCAGTGGAAGGCCTCAGCAGCAGAGTAAGAGCGGCTGAGAACAGAATCAGTGAGCTCGAAGATGAAGTTCAGAGACTCTCCAGAAAAGAGCAGAAAATGGAAAAGAGACTCACAATTCGGGAACAGATGGCAAGAGAAGACCGTGATGAAGCCAAGAGAGGTAACATAAGAATTATTGGAGTCCCAGAGGTACTGGAAGAAAACCTCGATGAAGAAGAAACTGTCAAAGAAATCATTGCTACAACATTTCCAGAGCTGAAGAAAACTTGTGACCACATTCAGGAGGCCCGAAGGGTACCAGCTAGAAGAAATCCGAATAAAAATACCCCAAGACACATTCTGATCAAAATGACCAAAACCTTAGACAGAGACAAAATTCTGAAAGCAGCAAGATCGAAGAAAGAAATCTCTTACAAAGGAGCATCCTTAAAATTCACAGCTGATTTTTCTGATGAAACCCTCATGGCCCGAAAACAGTGGTGGGACATAGTAAAAAAACTCAATGAAATAAATACCTCCCCCAAAATACTTTTCCCAGCAAGAATCTCATTCATAATAGAAGGAACAACACACAGTTTCACAGACAAACAACAGCTCAGGAACTTCATAGACTCAAAACCATGGTTACAAGAACAACTAAATGGGCTACTTTAAGACAAGAAAGGCCCCTCAAATACACCAAATTTTAACAGAACATGGGACAAAATCCCATAACAATAATCTCTCTCAATGTCAATGGGCTAAACGCACCAATTAGAAGACATAGAGTGGCAGGATGGATTAGGAAATTGAACCCAACATTCTGCTGCCTGCAAGAAACGCATCTCAATAGTCAAAGCAAACACAGACTCAGAGTCAAAGGCTGGAAAACAATCCTATAGGCAAACAGCTCCCATAAAAAAGCTGGGGTAGCCATCCTTATATCAGACCACATCGATTTCAGAGTGAGGAAGGTCATAAGAGACAGTGAAGGCCATTTCTTATTGATCAGAGGATCTGTACAACAGGAAGAACTTACAATAATAAATGTATATGCACCTAATGAGAGACCAGCAAAGTACTTAAAACAACTACTCATAGATTTGGAAAAAGACGTCAATAGCAACACAATACTAGTGGGAGACTTCAACACTGCTTTGTCACCTCTTGATAGATCAACCAGACTCAAGCTTAGCAAGGACATACTTCATTTGAGGGAAACAATGGAAGAAAGGGACTTAGGAGATATATACAGGACACTTCATCCACAAAAAGCTGAATACACATTCTTCTCAAGCGTCCATGGAACATTCTCCAAGATAGACCACATGCTGAGCCACAAAACATGCCTCCATAAAATTAAGAAGGTAGAGATTGTATCAACAATCTTCTCAGACCATAATGCGCTGAAATTAGAAGTAAATCACACACAAAAACAGAAAACTAAATCAAACACCTGGAAATTAAACAGTGCACTATTGAACAATGAGTGGATTAGACAGGAAATCAAAGAGGAAATCAAAAGATTCCTAGAAACGAATGAAAATGAGAAGACGAGTTACCAAAACTTATGGGACACAGCAAAGGCTGTGTTAAGAGGAAAGTTTATAGCTCTACAAGCATTCCTCAGGAAGGAGGAGCGAGCACACATAAGTAACCTAACCTCACAGCTTAAGAGCTTGGAGAAGGACCAAAAAAAGGAGCACAACCCGAACAGGAGAAAGGAAATAATAAAACTCAGAGCAGAGATTAACGAGATGGAAACCCAAAAAACAATCCGAAAGATCAATGAAACCAAAAGCTGGTTCTTCGAGAAAATTAACAAGATCGATAAGCCTCTAGCAAAACTCACAAAGAAAGGGAGAGAGAAAACCCTAATAAACTGAATCAGAAATGAAAGGGGGGTCATTACAACAGAAACCACAGAAATTCAGAGGATCCTCAGGGAGTACTTTGAGAAGCTTTATGCCACGGAACATCAAAATCTCGAGGAAATGGATAAATTCCTAGACTCCTACAGACTCCCAAGGCTGAACCAAGAAGACCTGGAATACCTGAACCGACCTATCACCATCAAGGAAATTGAAATGGTAATAAAAAGTCTCCCCAAGCACAAAAGTCCTGGCCCGGACGGATTCACTAGTGAATTCTTCCAAATCTTTAAAGAGGACTTACTCCCAATGCTCTTTAAGCTTTTCCATGAAATTGGAATATCAAAAACACTTCCGAACAGTTTCTACGATGCAAATATCACACTGATACCAAAAGCAGACGAGATACCACAAAGAAAGAGAATTACAGGCCGATATCCCTGATGAACACAGATGCAAAGATCCTCAACAAACTACTAGCAAATAGAATCCAACTACTCATCAAAAAGATCATACACCATGACCAAGTAGGATTCATCTCAGGGATGCAAGGATGGTTTAACATTCGGAAATCAATCAACATAATCCACTATATCAACAAAAGAAAAGATAAAAAGCATATGATCATATCAATAGATGCAGAGAAAGCATTTGATAAGATCCAGCACCCCTTTATGAAGAAAACCCTAGCCAAAATGGGTATAGAGGGGACCTTCCTCAACATAATTAAAGCCATCTACCACAAGCCTACAGCAAGCATCATCCTCAATGGGGAAAAACTGAGAGCCTTCCCTCTAAGATCAGGGACGAGACAGGGATGCCCACTCTCTCCACTGCTGTTCAATATAGTACTGGAAGTACTTGCAATAGCGATTAGGCAGGAAAAAGATATTAAGGGCATTCAGGTAGGAAAGGAAGAAATCAAGCTCTCACTATTCGCAGATGATATGATACTCTACTTAGAGAACCCAATAACTTCCACCAAAAAACTCCTAGAAACAATAGACTCGTATAGTAAAGTTGCAGGTTATAAAATCAATACCGAAAAGTCCATGGCTTTCCTATACGCAAACAGTGAGAGAGAAGAAAGCAACATGAAAAAAACAATCCCGTTCAAAATTGTGCCCCAGAAAATCAAGTACCTAGGAATCAGCTTAACTAAGGAAGTAAAGGACCTGTACAAAGAAAACTACAAAACGCTACTTCAGGAAATAAAAGAGGACATGAGGAAATGGAAAGATATCCCCTGCTCATGGGTCGGGAGACTTAACATTGTCAAAATGGCAATACTACCGAAAGCATTGTATAAATTCAATGCAATCCCTATAAGGATACCCATGACATTCTTCAAAGAAATGGAGCAAACACTCCTGAAATTTATATGGAACAATAAGCCCCCGCGAATAGCTAAAGCAATTCTTGGGAAAAAGAAAATGGGAGGAATCAACCTCCCGAACTTCAAACTGTACTACAAAGCAGTAATAATTAAAACAGCATGGTACTGGAACAAAGGCAGCACTGCAGACCAGTGGAACAGGGTTGAATACACTGACATCTCCACTCAATCATATGCTCATCTAATCTTTGATAAAGGTGCAAGTAATGTGAAGTGGAGTAAGGAAAGCCTCTTTAATAAATTGTGTTGGCATCACTGGACGGCAACATGCAAAAACTAGGCTCAGAACTCTACCTAACTCCATGTACAAAAGTAAAATCAAAATGGATTAAAGACCTCAACATCAGACCAGAAACCATAAGGTACATTGAAGATAAAGTTGGCAAAACCCTCCATGACATTGAAGCTAGTGGTATCTTCATAGATGCCACGCCACTGGCCGAGCAAGTGAAAACAGAGATAGATAAATGGGACTATCTTAAACTAAGAAGCTTCTGCACCTCCAAAGAAACAGTGACCAAAATACAAAGACAGTCTACAGAATGGGAAAGGATATTCACCGAATACACATCTGACAAGGGGTTGATATCCAGGATATACAAAATACTGGTTAAACTCCACAAGAGGAAAACATCCAACCCCATCCAAAAATGGGGCAATGAAATGAACAGAAACTTTCTCAAAGAACAAATCCGAATGGCAAAAAAGCACATGAGAAAATGCTCTACATCATTAATCATCAGAGAGATGCAGATCAAAACCACAATGAGATACCATCTCACACCTCAGAGACTGGCACACATTCAAAAGAACAAAAGCAACCGATGCTGGCGTGGATGTGGCGAGAAAGGGACACTCCTTCACTGTTGATGGGAATGTCCACTGGTTCAGCCCTTCTGGACAACAGTATGGACGATTCTCAAAAAATTAGAAATTGAGCTCCCATTTGACCCAGCAATACCACTCCTGGGAATATATCCCAGAGAGGCAAAAATGTATAGTCGAAGTGACATCTGCACTTGTTTGTTCATTGCAGCACTCTTTACAATAGCCAGAAACTGGAAGAAACCTGAATGCCCAAGAACAGACGACTGGTTAAAGAAACTTTGGTACATCTACACAATGGAGTACTATGTAGCTGTTAGAAAAGATGAAGTCATGAAATTTACATACAAGTGGTACAATATGGAAGGTATCATGCTAAGCGAAATGAGTTAGAAAGAGAGGAATAGACATAGAAAGATTGCATTCATCTGGGGGATATAAAGTAACAAAGTATGAGATTAATACCCAAGAATAGCTGAGATCAGCACCAGGAGGATTACTCCATAACTCAGAGGCCAGCCGGGTATCCTAAAGGAAAGGGCAGTTCAGATAGAGAAGGGAGCACCAAATAAAGGATGTTTGGAGGATCCTCCCAGGAGGGGAGATGCATGTCGAAAGTAGACTATGGACTGAACATGTTTGCCACTCAATGCCTCTTTTGCAGACCACAACACCCAAAAGGAGAGAGAGAACACAGGGGATTGCCCTGCCACAGAGACAGGAGGGATGGGGGATGGGGGTGGGAGGGATATTATCCATGGTGGTGAAAAATGGGCACTGGTGGAGGGATGGGTATCTGATCATTGTATAATTGAAACCAAAGCACAAAAAATTGTAAATCTACAACTGTAAAAAAAAATAAAATAAAATAAAGGGAAAAAAAAAACGCGTCTGAACTCTGAACACTGTCCAAATGATGAATTATGAACAAAAATTGATTTCATATAATAGCATACCTATTTGACGGGTATCACCCATGACATTTGCTAAATTATATTGATAAATGTAAATTATATTTATATTTTATATTAAATTATATAATATAATATATAATTTATATTAATTTTATATAATTTATATTAAATTATAAATTATATTGAAAACCACCACAGGTACTTTGAAATAAGTCAGCTATATTTCTCATTGCATCAATCAATTGCTCTCCCTCCTGTCAGGGACTCTTGATGACTCTGTGCTTACTTAGCCTCAAAATGCTTAGATAGAAAACCTTTGCATAAAATAATAGACACTTCACTTCTGACTAAAAATCTCCCACCTATAGAATCCCACTCCACCTCACTGCTAGAGCTTTATTTTACCCTACATACTGTGAGCAAAATAATCATATTACATTGAAATACCAAGTAAACAGAGACATTCTATTAGAAAGGTGACCCAGTGATAATTATCTTGATATGACAACTATTAGGCGAAATCAGCTTTTTCCTAATTCATCTTTAAAGTAATTCAGAATTCACTGGAACTACTAAATAACCAAGTCCCAGGGGCCAGAGAAACAGCAGAGTGGGTAGAACACTTACCTTGAATGCAGTCTACCTGGTATCTTATATGGTCCGCCATGTCCCATAAAAAGTGATCCCTGCGCACAGAACCAGGAGAAAACCCAGAGAACTGACAGGTGTGATCCCAACATATATACATATTATATAAATGTGTGTACATATATTATATTCACAAGAATATGTTAGTGATACTGTCCAGCAGTATCTGGTCACCTTGGTACATGAAACAGATTCCAATGAAGTTTATGACTGATGGTTAATAGATGTGACTACCTGCTGATGGCAGAGGAAACAGTTTTATTCACGATCAACAGTGATTATATAGAGACAAACAGAATGCAGTACAAGCAGGATGAGGGCAGGTGTCAAGTAGGAGATGAAAGGTTAGATTAATGATCACATGGGGAAGCAGAAACAAATTATTTTTCTTATCAAATCAGCTATTTGTCTATATTCCATTATTGCCAACCAGTTATTTGTCTAGATTCCACAGGTGTCAACATCCCACATTCCAAACCCAGTCACCTGTGATTACCAGTCATTAATCTATCCAGGAAGTGTCAGGCCCCCTGGCTCCCCTCTGTAGCCCCATATTGGGGTCCTGGAAGCGTTCTTCCAGTTATTTAACGGTTATTAAAGAATAAACTAATAGGTTACTTTTTAGAACTTAAATTGAAAATGTATTTTAAAACAAGGCATTTTTCACCAGTACAATAATACATAATGTATGTAAATATCACCTGAGATTCTGATTAAACTTCTTTTTATAATTTAGTCAACAATTTCCAGTCATTTTTATGTGCATGAGTCATTTTGTTAATTTTATATAATAAGAATGAAACTTAAATGGTGTTTGTTCACTCACTTCTTTTCTAAGAAACATGCCATGTTTTATGCATCCTTATGGCTATTTTGATAAAGTATAGGTATTTATAAAATAAATACAATATTTTATTAATCACTTGATCACTTGATCTCTTGTTATTCATCGATTTACTCGAGTGGGTGCCAGTAGTGTCTCCATTCATCCCTGTTGCATGCTAGCGTAGCCCACTGGCATCTGTTCGTTCTAGGAACATGCAGAGCCTCAAACCGATCATTCAGGGTCTTGACGAAGAAGTCTGACCATCTTGTAGGTGGGCGTTCACGCGATATTTTGACGTTCTGTGGAATCCAGTCAGTAATGGCCCTACTAAAGCGGTTGTCTGTAAACCTCATTATGTTCCAGCCCATCTGATTTTTGATGCCTTGGCAAATGAGACAGCGTCCCTGATTCTTGAGCATTGACGGAGATCAGAACTCGGGATTCTATCTCTCATTTGAGTGAAGCGTGATATTCCAAGCATAGCCCTTTCAATTCCTCTTTGAGAGACCCGAATAGTGTTCTCATCCTGTTTTCGTAGGGCGCAGGTCTCTGAGGCATATGTTAATGCAGGAAGAACAGTGGAATTGAAGAGATGTGCTCGTAGCTGGAGGTTCTTTGTCCTCCTGGTTATTTCTTCAAAGCTCTTAAAGGCATTCCAAGCCGCTCTCTTCCTCCTGTGCAACTCAGGTGCCAGATCATTCATCATGTTGATTTCTCGACCTAGGTATATGTAACTGTTGCATTCGGAGATTCTGGTTCCACTGAGAGCGAATGGAGCATCAGGAACGAAGTTGTTTCTCATAAACATTGTCTTCATAAGATTCAGCTGTAGTCCAACCTTTCCACACTTACGGTCGAAGTTGGTCAGCAGTTGTGCTGCTTGGCTGATGTTTGGTGTTATTAGAACAATGTCATCAGCAAAGCGGAGGTGGTGTAGTTGCCGACTATCTATCTTCACTCCCATTCCTTCCCATTTCAGTCGTCGCATGGTATTCTCGAGGGTGGCACTGACGAGTCTTGGTGAAATGGTATCACCCTGCCGAATCCCTCTCTTGACATGGATGATTGCTTCTTTGTAGAATGGTGAGATCCTGGTAGTGAATCCGTAATAGAGCTCACAGAGGATCCTGATGTATTGAGTTTGTACTCCCTGATTGGCTAGGGCTTCTATGACTGCTTCCATCTCAACAGAATCAAAGGCCTTCTTTAAATCAATGAACGTTAGACAGAGCGGCATCATGAACTCCTGAGAAACCTCAATGAGCTTAGTAATCATGTGGTTATGGTCGATGGTACTGAATCCTTTTTGGAACCCGGCTTGTTCACATGGTTGTCCTTCATCTAGTGTTCTGCTAATCCTATTCAGGATGACTCGAGTGAACAGTTTGTAGATGACAGACAATAGGCAGATTGGGCGATAGTTGCCAGTGTCATGGATGTCTCCCTTCTTCTATAGTAGTACAGTCTTGCTGGTTTTCCATTGGAATGGAACCTTGCATTCAGACAGGTAGCATGTGAAGAGCTGAGCCAGTGTATTGATGAGTACTGATGGTAAGTTCTTCAGGTGTTCAGGTCTGATCTTGTCTGGGCCAGGTGCTCTTTGTTTCTTTACTGACGAGATGACATGTTGAATTTCGGAAGGGAGCACATTGGGAATGATATATCCATCGTGCGGAATGTGGTATGTGGGCAAGTGGACGTGGCTATTAAAGAGATCTGAGTACAATTCATGAACAATCTTCTCCATTGTCCTTCTGGAAGATGTGATAGATCCATCAGGATGACGGAGGGCGGTCATCTTGGTCTTGTAGTTGGTGAAGGATGGGCGGGCATTACAAATGTTTTTCCCGGCTTATTGTTAATTATTAATTATTACTAAATTATTATTCATTATTTTATTAATAATGAAAAGTAATGTAGACACCTGAGACCCTTGCTTTGCAAGTAGCCATGGTTTAAGTCAAAATTCCACATTTTAGTTCCCTGAGCCTTACCAGCCTGCTAGTCCCAGAGGAGATTTAATATTAAGTAGGATAAGCCCAGGCCAACCTAGATGCCAGTCTAATAAACCTAGACATGGACACACGGACTCTTTAGAAAACCCACCTAAGCTCATCATCATGACTCAAGAGTCATAGAAAATGTTTCTGTTTGCTTCCTTTTCTTTTCTTGCTTCTGTTTTTATTTTTAACTTTTGTTTTTTCCTGGCTATAGTACTAGTTTACAAGAGTAAAAATATTTTATGTTTCAGAGATATAATGTTAACATACCATGTCCACCACTCAAGTGCAAATATACCCCCATCATAGCACATGAGGATTTCATTTTGGTTGATGTGCAGCTTTCCTTTCTTTCCTGTATTTTTATTTGAGCACTTTAAAATTTTATTCCACTACCAATCCTTCTTTTATCAAATAAGAGCAGGTTACTTGGAACTCAAAGTGACCCCCAAAATACTTGTCATAGCAGTTACTACTTCAAGGATGAATTAATCCAATGCTAAATTCATTTTATCCAAAGAGTACAAAACATTACCTTCCTATTACTGTTCAGTGAAATAATCCCTATTTTAACTCATGGTGAATATGAACACAAAATCATGCTACCCTTAACTACCACTAGTTACCTTGATACTTTGAAGAAACCATTCATAAAACAAAATCAGTACCCTGGTACTATAGAAAAGAACATAGAAAAATGAAGTCTAAGTCTTACATATATATATATAAAAAATATATATGTGTGTGTATACATATATTGTGTGTGTTAAAGTTTACATTTCATTACTGATGTATTAGATGTGAACTAATAAACTTATTTGTAGTTTATGCCTGACTACCACTTTGGATAGGGAGTGGATTTTGTTTTGTTTTTTTTTAATGGCGTTTTGCTTGTTTTTTTGTTATGTTCAACTTGGAGTACCATTAATGTAAGTCATTTTTTAGGATTATGAGTAATCAACTTCATTGTATTAGGTTTGAGGAAGGAAGTTAATATGCAGGTAAGATTCTAATATATTTTAATTCAAAATAACTATCGTTCACTCCAGAGGAAAATGTGTTTCAAAAGCTTTTAATATGGGTTACTCTTGCTGTAGTAAAACATAATTTCTCAACTCTGACATTATATATTATGAATTTAACATATTTTATACCTTAAACATTTTTAAAACATTACCTGTTATTTGGGTCATTGTTAGTCTGTTAAGTAAAATATTTCAGTGATGTAAACATGATTATAAAGAAAGTTGCTTTCATTAAAAAAGAAAAACCCACCCCAAAAAGCAAAACTAAATAACAGGAACACTTGGAAACATAAAAAGCTCCAGTGAAAACAAAATGTCAGCTGGTGTTCAAGTAGGGAAAATATTAGAATGTTATATTGTAAAATATTGTACTCTGTTTACACATTAAACCTGAGTTAAAAATGTTTATTTAGCTACTAGGCGCATCCTTAATGACCTCAAGGATGTCATTAAGGTCCGTGAAATTTCAACTGTACTTAACTGTTTATATATACTAGAAAATTACATTTTTGTATACTTGAGCTGTAAATAAAATTAATAAAATGTTTTTTCTATTAACACCTATAAGCATTTTAATCATAGGTTTTAGACCCAAATCTGTACTTTCATATAAATAAATTGTCAGAAAAGCTGAGATAAGTTCAATCTAAACAAAATATATGTTTCTGGGATCAGAGAGAGAGATAGGAAAGAGGTTAGATGCATGTCTTGCACACAGACAACTTCGGTTACATTCCTGGTATCACATTTGGTTTGATCACTACCAGGATCATCCCCTGAGCACTGCAGGATATGGCTCAAACACCCATACACAAATGGCCTCTGTTTTCATTTCTTGCTTGTTTGTGGTCACACCTGACAGTGCTCTAGGCCTATTCCCACCTCCTTTCTCTGAGGTTGCTTCAGGAGCATCAGGAGACCCTGTGGTGTCAGGGATCAAACCAAAACCTCCTACGAGAAAAAATGCGTATTCTAGGGCACTGAACTATTTCTCAGGCTAAAAATTCAGATTTCTATTCAAAACAGAGAATCACATAATGTGCCACCCCTTCAAAAGAATTCACATGATCTTCCTACTAAGGAAGGTCGGGGGAGAGCTACATTTTTAACCCCTGTGTGTTATTTAGCTTAGGGTAGCACCTAAATAGGTGGAATGCATCTGATGCTTCTCTCTTCCCATCACTCAATACAGTTTCCTGAGCCCTGCCAGGAGTAATTTCTGAGCAAAGAAGCAAGAATTAACCTGAGCACAACCAGGTGTGTTCCCCATGAAACAAAAAAGAAATGTTCTTCTGCTCTTCTGCTTTTCCAAGTCAAGAAGGTTCAGAGCTATTTGTTTAAACAGTTCACCACCTGAATTAGGCAACCGCTGTACTATTTTGCTGGCAACAAACTGAAAAAAATGATCATGAGATAGCTCTCTTATATTCCAAAAACAATCACCAGGATGATATCAAATGCAGGTGGATATTACTGGCAGTAGAATAAATACCAGTTTACAACTATTTCACTTTACCTTCTTTTTAATATATGTTTTGGAGATAGAGTCTCATTGTGAATATTTGTGTATCCCCTAAATTATCTGGCACAAATCTTGTATTTTGGGAAATAATGAAGATTTGATAAATTAACAATGATCTAAATATACTAAATTACATTCTAATTGAAAACTGTGTTATAAATAAACATAAATCCTGGGGCAAAAAGTAATAGCATAAGCCCTAATAAAAATAATTATTTAGAAAATTTTATTTCTCTTCAGTTTTGTAGCTCTATGTATGAAAAATTAATATTTAATCTCTTATATTTATTTTTCTCACCTTTAAAATAAGTGTTTATAACAATTCACTTGCACTCATTTGACATAGGATTAAATGAGGTAGCTACTAATGAGTTCAAAGCCTCGTTGCTCACACAGCAGGTGATTAAGTATGTGTAGTTGATATTTAACTGGAAGGCACAATATTCTTTTTGAGTCATTTAAAGCTAAAAATATTCTAGAAATATTTGGCTTCTGTTTTTTAATTTGTAGTGTTTCTTTTATTTTTTTCTTTTTGTGGGCAAGGGAGGGGTTTGGCTTCACATGGCCATAGTTAGGGCATACACCTGCCTCTCCATGCAGGAGTCACTCCTGGGTGAGTTGGAGGTCATATGTGGTGCTGAAGATCAAACCAAGGCACAGGGCAAGCACCTTACCTGCTATACTATCCTTCCAGTGTAATTGTTCTGTGGTATTTCCAAAAAGCATAAACAGAAAGAGAGCTTTATGTAAATATGCCAATATGGTATCACAGACTTTCCTCTTCCTTCCTTTCCTTCCTTCCTTCCTTCCTTCCTTCCTTCCTTCCTTCCTTCCTTTCTCCTTCCTTCCTCCCTCCCTCCCTCCCTCCTTCTTTCCTTCCTTCCTTCCTTCCTTCCTCCCTCCCTCCCTCCCTCCCTCCCTCCTTCCTTCCTTCCTTCCTTCCTTCCTTCCTTCCTTCCTTCCTTCCTTCCTTCCTTCCTTCCTTCCTTCCTCCTTCCTTCCTTCCTTCCTTCCTTCCTTCCTCCTTCCTTCCTTCCTCCCTCCTTCCTTCCTTCCTTCCTTCCTTCCTCCTTCCTCCCTCCCTCCCTCCTTCCTTCCTCCTTCCTTCCTTCCTTCCTTCCTTCCTTCCTTCCTTCCTTCCTTCCTTCCTTCCCTCCATCCCTCCCTCCTTCCTTCTTCCTTCCTTCCTTCCTCCCTCCCTCCCTCCCTCCCTCCCTCCCTCCTTCCTTCCTTCCTTCCTTCCTTCCTCCTTCCTTCCTTCCTTCCTCCTTCCTTCCTTCCTTCCTACCTTCCTCCTTCCTTCCTCCTTCCTTCCTTCCTTCCTTCCTTCCTTCCTTCCTTTCTCCTTCCTTCCTTCCTTCCTTCCTTCCTTCCTCCTTCCTTCCTTCCTTCCTTCATCCTTCCTTCCCTCCCTCCCTCCCTCCCTCCCTCCCTCCCTCCCTCCCTCCCTCCTTCCTTCTTTCCTTCCTTCCTTTCTTCCTTCCTTCCTTCCTTCCTTCCTTCCTTCCTTCCTTCCTTCCTTCCCTCCTTTCCTTTTTTAAAATTTACTTTTTATTGAATCACCATGAAATAGAGAGTTTCAAAGCTGTTCATAATTGGGTTACAGTCATACAGTGTTACAACACTCATCACTCCACCAGTGTACATTTCCCCAACACCAATGACTCCAGCTTCCCTCCATCTACCCCCACCCCCAGCCTTCTCTCTCTCTCCTTTGGGGCATTATGGTTTGCAATCACAGATCTGAGGGGTTGTTACGTTTGTTCCTTTACCTATTTTATGCATGCAGTTATTCTCCAGAGTGATTATTTCCAACTATTTTTGTCAGAGTGATCCCTTCTCTATACCACCGGCCTTTTCACCAAACAACTGAAGCAAGGTTTCAACCATGGACCAATACTACTGGCCCTTGATTTTCAAAGGAATATCTGTACTTGTTTGGATTCTGATAATGGGACCAGCTTGAAAGGAAATACAAATGTCCACTTCAGAGGCAGAAATATTTTGTTATGTTACTTTTATTACATTTTGGTCATTATATTTCTCACTTAAGATATTTGAAATTAAATACATTATCCATTTTACTTTCTAATGGGGTGGATCAATAGCACAGCAGTAGGGTGTTTGCCTTGCACACGGCCGACCAGGCCAACCTGAGTTCGATTCCTCCGCCTCTCTCAGAGAGCCTGGCTGGCTACCGAGATTATCTCTCCCACACGGCAAAGCCTGGCAAGTTACTCGTGATGTGTTCGATATGCCAAACACAGTAACAACAATTCTCACAATGGAGATGTTACTTGTCCTACTCGAGCAAATTGATGAACACTGGGAGGACAGTGCTACAGTGTTATTTTCTAATAAATAAAATTAAAACTAAATGAAAATAATTTTTAGTTAAATGAATAAACATTATGCATCAACTTGCAATAAGGAGCAAGTATATTGTTGGGAAGTAATATATTTGACCTATTAGGAATGATAGCACAGCGGGTAGGGCATTTGCCTTGCAAGCGCCCAACATGGCTGACTTGAGTTCAATTCCTCCTCCCCTCTCGGAGAGTCTGACACACTGCCGAGAGTATCTCGCCCACACGGCAAAGCCTGGCAATCTACCCGTGATGTATTCAATATGCCAAACATAGTAACAATTGTCATAATGGAGACGTTACTGGAGCAAAGTGATTAACAGGAGGACAGTGACAGTGACAGTGAATTAAATAAGAGTTAAAAACTTGGTGTCCAAGCACGTTGGTCACCCACATTTCTCACCTTGAGATATGTTCTATAATATTTTCATATCTAACACTAGGATATGTACTGAAGCCCTCTCTCCACTCTAGACGAACTTCTTTTCTTTTTTTTTTTCTTTTTGGGTTATCCCTGGCACTACACAAGGGTTATTCCTGACTCATACACTCATTCATGCACTCACGAATTACTCCTGGCGATGCTCGGGGGAACATATGGGATGCTGGGAATCAAACCCGGGGAAAGCCCTACCTGTGCTATTGCTCCAGTCCTGAACCCCTGTTCTAAGCATGGTACTCTCTTTCTCTCTCAGAATTTCAAATAAAACACATTTTCACTTTAAAAAAAGAATTTAAGAAATCATGTTGAAAAAAATGTATCTGAATAAAAATATTTCATGCATTGGAGAAAGGAGTCATGGCTTGTCTGGATAGCATAGCACTGTCAGGGGCTTATGTTATGAAGCCCCAAGCATTGAACCTTCAGACCATCAATACTATTGGACCAGAAGTGGCCCCAAATCTCCTGAACCACTGAGAAGGCTTCTATCAATATTATTTTTAATTTATTAATTTATTAAAACATTCAAAAGTTAAATTTGCTTCCTATTTTCCAAAAAATATATTAAAGGTTAAACTTTTATTTGCATTTAAATTCTCTAAATGTTTATTCTTATATATTAAAGTGAAATCATCTCATTATAATAAATGAACTAAAACTAAGAATTAAAGTTGCCAAAAAAAAAACAGTTAAAAGAACATTTCAAAGTTTAGCTGATGATTTTGTGAATCCTGTGTGCTTCTGGATGTGAGATCCTCAGTATTATCCATGGATAATTTTTCCTTATACTTCCCTCTTTATTTTCAATACACTTAACATTTCAAAGGCAGAGCTTCATTAGAGACAAGGAGTCTTTGGCAACATGCTGGGGAAATGAGACTTAGAAGTAGACATGGAGAAAGACGAATGTGACTATCAGATGAATTTTACGGTCATAAGCAAGCTAGAAGTCAGAAGGGAAAATAATCAGACAGAATAATAATTAAACAGAAAGGAATAATAAAAATTTGAGCAAAATAAAATGGAGATGTAAAAGAATATACAACAGACCAGTGAAATTAAAAATAGGTCTTCAATAGGATTGACATTATTGACAAACCATGATTCAGAAACTCACAAATAAACCTCAGAAGAAAAAAAGAGCAATACACCACAGAAATTCAACCAGATCCTGCACCAGGCTGTCTAATCTAGGGCAACCTGGTGGGGGGTTGCTGATAAGTCCTACCACCCACCCAAACAAGCTCCAGCATCTGAAAAGCTCCAGAATTCAATTGCCACCATGTTCACAGCTGACCTCTACAGGCTCAGATGAGCCTCATCCAAGAGTGAATCTGCTGAAAAACCCAGATATGCAGAACTTGTGACCAAAATCTCTAGGTTTGCAGGGAATGGAAAATGGGTGACATCCTCCCTCCCCTTCTCCCTCTGCTTCCAGTAGACTGGCAGTCACACTGTGAATAGTCTCTGATACCATATAAGCTCATTAACGGCCATGATCCAGAGACTCACAAATAAATCTCAGAAGAGGAAGAAAGCAACATGCTGCAGAGATTCCTCCAGACCCCAAAGTTATCATCCAGTTAAAAATTTAATTCTAGCTGTATCACCCTACTTAAAATCTTAGAATTCCTGGACCAACATCTCATAATCTACATAATGGTTTAATGGTTCCAGGGTGATACAATAATCTTCACACACTATCCTCTAAGGAATTTTTTCTCCATCATCTTCAGCAGATCATGCATAACAAGCAATACAAAATAAATTATCTAGGCTCCGCTTTGGGGGCAGGCCTTGGGGATCAGGGTGGAATAATTCAAAATGTGGTGATGGGAAAGTGTAATGGCAGTGGGATTGGTGTTCGAATATTGAATCCAAGCAGTTTATTGTGAACAACTTTATAAAAATTAACTTGAAAAACATTATTGACAAAGCATTAGCAAGAATCCTAAAGATAGAAAAAAAACACAAATAAACCATATATGAGTAAAGAAGCGAAGATCTAATAGATACCATAGAATTTAAAGATTATGAGAGAATTATGAAGTCATATAGTAATGAATTATACATTTCAGCAAGAAGTGAAAAGTTTTAGAAAAATATTTACATATTGAATCAAAATAAATATAAACATGAACAGAAGAATCCAGAGTAACAAAATTAAAACACCTATAAGATTCAAGAACCAATAGATTCACTGGTCAATTTTATCAAACTATAGAAAAACAAATACCTACCTAAGCTCTCATAGAACTGAAAATAAGTGAAAAGATATAAGCACATTCTATAAAACCAAGGTTGACATGATAACAAAATCACAGGGAACTCATAAAAAATTACATCAGTATCTCTGATGAATATAGATGCCAAGACACACAACAAGATACAAATATAAAAACCCATTTCAACAAGATATTAAAATAATCACATACAAATATCAAATGACATTTATTTCAAAAACTCACTGATGATCTGACCTGCAAACTAATTGACAATATACACCAGAGTTTCTCAATGTATTTGATCTATTATTTCCTTTAAAAATAGTTCCTCAGACAACCTTGAATATATGCCCTCTTATATAAGCAAATAAACGAAAGCACCTCCAAATTTAGCTGCAGCCTCAAACGTCCATTTTCCTAAGCACCCCCCCACTTTGAGAAAAATTGTAGTATACCACATCAATAAAACTAAAGACAAAATTTACAAAATTTATCTTTTATGCATAAAAGGCATTTGACTATATTCAACATCCTTTAAAACAAGCAAAAAACCACAAAATGGTTAAAGAAAAATGTGCACTTCAGCAAAATAAAGACCTTGTCTGACCAAACTAATGATAATATCAAACTCAGTAAAACTAAAATTATCTCCTCTTTCACTGCTACTATCAACATAGTGTTGGAGATTCTAACAAGATCAATTATATAATAAAAGAGATTCTAGCAAGAGCTACTAGATATGAAATAAATTCAAATTGGAAAGAAAGAAGTAAAACTACAGCTACTTTTGGAAAATGATAATATATATAGAAAATACAAACATGAAGCAAGATGTATTAGAAACAATAAACAAAAAATATAAAGTAGCAAGCTATAAAATCAGTATTACTACATCACTGTATCACTGTCATCCCATTATTCATCAATTTGCTCTAGCGGGTGCCAGTAATGTCTCTATTCGTTCCAGCCATGAGATTTTAGCAGCCTTTCCTCACTCGTCCTTCTCAACAGTGCCGTATTGGAGGTTCTTTCAGGGTCAGGGAAATGAGACCCGTTATTGTTACTGTTTTTGGCATATTGAATATGCCACAGGGCGCTTGCCAGACTCTGCCATGAAGGCAGGATACTCTTGGTAGCTTGCTGGGCTCTCTGAGAGGGATGGAAAATGTCTATAAGAGAATACATACAAGCAAGTATGTTAAAACCAAACACATGTGCGCTGCTTTAGGTACATCAGTGGGCTAGACTATGAAAGGTTACGCGACCGCATTGACGGCCGTCAGTACGACTGCGTGCTTCCAGGAGCTAAGTTTTATAGTCTATATAAAATATAGTGTATATAAAATTTTAAAAAATAAAATTTTATAATATATAAAATTTTATAGTATATAAAATCAATATACAAAAATATATTTCATTTTGTTAAACAAAAATCAGCTAGAAAAAAAAAACAGAAAATAAGCCCATTCACGATTTGAAGGAATTATTTAATTTAGAATAAGTTTAAACAAAGAAACAACCTGTATACTGAAAACTGTCAGCCATTACTGAAAGAGATAGAAGACACAAGAGATGGAAAGATATTACATGCTTGTACATTGAAAGAATTCACATCAGTATCATTAAAAAAGTAATGTACAGATTCAACAAAATTCCTATCAAAATACTAATGGTATTCTTAATAGAATTAGAATGAAAGAACTAAAATTTTATTGTTTGGTCTAACTAGTTTTGGACTTAATTATTTGAAATATGTTCCAATGTAGAAATGTAATATAAATTACAAATTATTTTCATTGAAGTCAAATGACTTTGCCAGATGGAACATATAAAACAAACTTTTTGAGTAAAAACACACAGCAATAAAAATATATTTGTACTTTTGAAATAAAATACTTTTATTTCATTTGACCTTTAATTTCAAATATCTAAGACATGAAACATCATTTAAAATTTATATCTTAATGAGAGAGTGTCAGAATTAATAAAATGTGTTGAGAGATTCAGTGAAAAATTGTTTTAATTTCCTTTGTATCTTTAAACAAGAATTATCAAAAGTAAAGTTTAGGCAAGATAAATATTTGAGGACCTACTCAAATAAGTGAGAAGACTTAGATAGACTATTTGGGCCTATCTTATTTTAAGGACACTGGAAAATAATCAGATATTACAAATTAAATATTACAAATTAAAATTCTTAAAACTTCCCATTTTTACTCTTTCTCAAAATATATCATCTAGTAAGATGAGAATGGCATAGACACTTGGGAAGAATTTTAATAGTTAATTGATGATTTGGGGTGTGTGCAAATTATCCTATATATAATTATTCTTAATGAATAAAATTAAGAAAATCCAGTCTATAGTTACTACTATTTCTTATGAACCATTAAAAATGATTCAAATCATTTTCTCTCTTAACTTTGATATTCACTTTTGTTTTTGTTCTCATTGTAAATTCATGAAATGTTTCTTTTTCTCTTCCATCATATCAGTGGTTTTATTCACAGAATTATATAATGAATCTATTTAATTTGACATATATGTATTGGTTGAGGGCTAGAGCGATAGCACAGCGGTAGGGCGTTTGCCTTGCATGCAGCCAACATGGCCGACCCGAGTTTGATTCCTCAGCCCCTCTCGGAGAGCCCGGCAAGCTACCGAGAGTATCTCGCCCGCACAGCAGAGCCTGGCAAGCTACCCATGATGTATTTGATATGCCAAACACAGTAACAACAAAGTCTCCAATAGAGACGTTACTGGGCCCACTAGAGCAAATTGATGATCAATGGGAGGGCCTTTACTCGAGCAAATCGATGTTGTCCTCTTTGATTGATTACTCTCCCAGATCACTAGGAAAAATGAGCATGGTCCCCAAGTATCTATTTGAAGAATATATGTGAAGAATTTGGGGGGGGGGAAGGATTGATATATAGCATTGAAACAGAGGGGCACTACCAAGTGATAGCAACTAAACTAAAATGAAAAGTCGAATCTAAGTTATCAATCTGAAATGGCACAAAATGGCATAGACATGTCAATGCCTATCAATTTTTAGATTTGTTTGACCTGTAGTAAAAACATGTTAGGCTTCAGCCAAGGTGGGGCTGACACATTACTATGATTGATTAGCTATCACTTTCATGGATATAAGAAGAGAGGGCTATGACAAATGTGCCATGGATTTGTGATCTCTCACCTAATAAGGAGAAAACATATGATAGACTAATGAACTGGCAATTTTCTATGGTAGTACTTAGTGTTTGTGCCCAAATAATTAAAAGCAAGAAAACTTATAATTATCTCTGAGAAGCCATATTTTTGATTATTTATTTTCTACAATTAGCACTGAGAAGCCAAGAGCACTAGTCATTTTATCATTAGATCACTTTTTAAACTCTGCATATTAGACATAACATCAGAGCAAACAATAACTCTCCAGGTACTGATAGTTTGATGATTCAAGTCAAGAACACAAGGAATAAAAGCTCTTATTTTCATAAAACTATGTTTTCTAAATAGAGGTACAGTAAATATCAAGTAAATATTATTATAGAAACTCCAAGGTTTTTGATGGACAAGTATATGTCTAGTCATTGATAACCAAACATGGGTTCAGACTGTCAAAACCAGTATAACGGAGGACAAAGTCTCATATCTTGAAGTCATTTGATGATAGGATTTAATAATAGGCACAATGACAAAATTTTGTGGGTCAGCATAGAAAATAAAATGTGCCATATTCATGGGATACTACCAAACATTAATAAGACAATCTTGCCAGTACTTAAACAGTGTTACTTTGAGATTAGCTCTGTAGGAGAAATTTCAGATTCTGCAAAATTGTTTGAAAGCATGACCAAGACCCAACTGTCAAAAGATATAGTGTCTTCAGAAATTTCTATAGGTGATCTTCAATATTTTGTGAACATTATACTAATGTAATAATGGGAAGCACTGCACTGCACTGTCCTCCCGTTGTTCATTGATTTGCTCGAGTGGGAACCAGTAACATCTCACAACAAATTGTGAGACTTCTTGTTACTGTTTTTTGGCATATTGAATACGTCACAGGTACCTTGCCAGGATTTGCTGTGTGGGCGTGATACTCTTGGTAGCTTGCTGGGCTCTCCGAGAGGGTTGGAGGAATCGAACTCGGGTCAGCCATGTTGGCTGCGTGCAAAGCAAACGCCCTAACTGCTGTGCTATCGCTCCAGCCCGTAATAATGGGTAACTAAAATAATTAAATTCAAGTTTTCTTAAATGGGGGCTTATATTTTTACACACTATTTTAACATTCTTTCTCTTCTTCCTGATGCAGAAAAATACACAGTGAATAGCTAGGGATTTGGTCTCTGAAGTAAGACAATTTATAAGTCAAATAGTAGTCCCAACAAGAAGTATCTAGATTAATTATAAACCAGAGTTTCAAATGCATACAGAAGCAAACATGGCAATCAGCTGAAAAGATTAAATATAAGCAAAATAAGAAAAATGGCTAAAATAGTAACTGATATAGTAAATGCTCAATTAAATGTTAGATTCTGTTAAAGCTGATAGGGTCTCAGCAGCTAGCCTGAGACTCTGACCAAATTCCTTGCCCCTGGAAACAAGAGCTGGCCCTGTTTACAAAGACCCATAGAGCCGCTCCAGCACTCTCCACAGGCAGGCACTCTGGTTGAGAATGAGGGACATGACTGTGTCCACCTACCCATATTGATAACCCCGCCCTAAGATCAGGATATGTAAATCATTAACTGACATCTGTAGGAGCCCTATGAGAGAAGCAAGAGAATGGTGCTATACATGGGATCTTCTCCCTAGTGTGAGATTGCCCCCCTTCCCCGCTCCAGCCCAGTGTATGTATAAGAACCCTTGGGTAGCACTGTCCTCCCATTGTTCATCGATTTGCTCGAGGGGGCCCAGTAACGTCTCCATTGTGAGACAGTTGTTACTGTGTTTGGCATATCAAATATGGCATGGGTAGCTTACAAGGCTTTGCCATGCGGGTGAGAGACTCTTGGTAGCTTGCCTGCTGGGAGGGGTGGAGGAATCAAATCTGGTAGGGCCATAAACAGAGAACTGCTTGAGCTCAGGAATCCAGGAATCCCATGATGCGGTGCGCAGAGGGTCAGCGCAGAGGCTTCTCCCTTACCCACTCCTTCCCCTTTAGGGAGTAACTCCTGCGACTTCGGGGGTTCATATTCCAGCTTGCCAGGGTCTACTGCCCAGGACCCCGACAAAAGCAAGCAAGTAAAAAGCAATTGTTATGCTCTCTAATGTTTCAGCACTATAATTAAGAAGACTACTGCCTAAAGTTGCTTTCAATGGCTTTTGCCCTGACATGAAGACATAATGTGATTTGCTTTTGCCCATCATCTTAGTTTTTGGCCTAGACACATCTCATAAGTTGTTGGACACTGGGGGAGATAGCATTATATTCTTCCAGAATTATAGTTCGAAGTGATGTAAGGTGTCCTTTTCTCATGGTGACTTCCAAAATCAGCTTTTAAAACATAAAGTCAGATTGAGGACTGCTAGATTCCCACTTGAATAGGATTGAATTTGATTTCCTAAATTCCTGCCCAACTCTTGATTAACACAGCTTAGGTAAGCAAAGATTTACCTTGCTGGAGTTGGAAAAGAGCTACTACCTATAATAATTAAAAATAATTTTGCATATTAAAGTGAATGTTTATTGAGAGTCAAATATAGAGAAATAAAAATAGTCTTCATTAAATTAATGATGAAGCTCAAAATTTCTAGCAGGAACTCTTTGTTAGCTGGATTTTTCAAGTCCATGCTCATTCTTTCTCTCTCTCTGTCTCTGTCTCTCTCTCTCCCTCTCTCTCTCTCTCTCTCACACACACACACACATACACACACACATATACACACACCTCTAAATTTCTTTCACTGCGAACAATTTTTTTTTTCTAAAATAGCACTGCACTGTCCTCCTGTTGTTCATCGATTTGCTCGAACGGGACCAGTAACGGCATCATCATGAGATTTGTTGTTACTGTGTTTGACATATCAAATATGTCACGGGTAGCTTGCTCTGTGGGCGAGATACTCTCAGTAGCTTGCCGGGCTCCCTGAGAGGGGCGGAGGAATCGAACTCGGGTCGGCCAGGTTGGCTGCGTTCAAGGCAAACACTCTACTTCCTAAAGGCCATCAAACTCATTACTCATTATTCCCAGGAGTCCTAAAAAGTCTCTGAAAAGTAGTTTATAATCACTGTAACTCAGATCAGTAGGACTATGAATGCAACTCAAACTTCCTAGTAAAATCTTAACTAAGGGGAAAAAAAAACACTAAAAAAAAAAAAGGAAAGAAAAAAAAACAGTACAAGGTCAAATAATACTGCTTCATTTCTGGAGTTTTAGCCATGAATTAGAAAGAGGTGTAAGTGCCATGAGTGTTCAATCACTTCTCCAAGACAAACAGAAAAGAAGTGAGGATGAAAATAAACCTGATAGGGAACCTGTCTTGCACAGAGTCGACCTGGATTTGAACTCCCACATCCTAGATAGTGCCCAAGCCCACTAGGATTGATTCCTGAGTACAGAGCCAGGAGTAACCTCCGATGATTAATAATGTATAATGAGCTCTTTGTTGAATATAAAAATAGCTTTGCCATTATTACAAAAAAATCACTGTTTTATGCAACATTCTTATCTGTAAGGGAGAAATCATGCTGCTACAGCAAAAGAAAGCAAAACTTTTATTCTAACAGTGAAATTTACTTGGACTAAAAATCACATATATGATCACAATAAAAATCATAATGTTTCTGAAACATTGAAGATACTAAAACATGTTTCTCTTTGGGTTGGGGGTGTTCTCAGGGATCTCTCCTGGCTCTGTTCATGGGATCACAGGGGAAATGGGAATCAAACCCGTCAACCAATGCAAGGCAAAACCTTTACCTGTTGTACTATCTCAGCAGCCCCCTAAAACACATTTTTGTAGTAATGTACAAGATAATTGAAAAACAAAAATATTCTTGTCCAGGGCTGGAGTGATAGCACAGCGGTAGGGCGTTCGCCTTACAAGCGGCCAACATGGCCGACCCGAGTTCGATTCCTCCGCCCCTCTCAGAGAGCCCGGCAAGCTACCGAGAGTATTCGATATGCCAGACACAGTAACAACAAAGTCTCCAATGGAGACGTTACTGGGCCCGCTCGAGCAAATCGACGATCAACGGGAGGGCCTTTACCTTTACCTTTACCTTTACCTTTAGTAGTGACTACAACATACAATTTTAAAAATTACCACAATGCAAACAAAAATCAAACTTTCTTCTTTCAAAATTATTTCTAATTATGATTGCAGTGAGAGAAATTTTTTGAGAGCAAGGGAGATAGCTCAAAGGACTGGAGTGCATGTTCCATATGTTGTAGCACCCATGCCTACTCAAATCTAAGCACCAAATTGGAGTAGCCACAGCAGTCCTGAGTCTAGAACCAAAAAGAACAACAAAAAAAAGAAAAAAAAATTCTCTAAATTTGAAACATTATATTCAAAATACAATTTAATTTTTATTATTAAAATAGAAGACACATTATTAGACACTTCCTATCCATTTTCCACAATTACTACACCCTATCTGATGGGGTTCAGATTATATGCCTCTTAGAGAGCCTGGCAAGCTACTGAGAGTATCCCGCCCCCACACGGGCAGAGCCTTGCAAGCTCCCCATGACATATTCGATATGCCAAATACGTAACAAAAACAGGTCTCATTCCCCTGACCCTGAAAGAGCCTCCAATGGTTGGGAAAAGACGAGCAAGAAGATGCTGCTAAAATCTCAAGGCAGGGAGGAATAGAGATGTTACTGGTCCTCACTTCAGTAATTCGATGATCAACAGGATGACAGTGATACAGTGATATTAAAATAGAAGTATTTTATTGTAATACTTTGGATGAACCTTACACATGAATAACCGGCAGAAGAACCCAGGTATGTGGGACCCAGTGCTGAGATCTCCAGGCCTGCTTGGATAGGAACTGGGCCTCCTCCACCCAGATACCCCATTTTCTAGTAGCTAGGCAGTCACACCCACAAACTGCCCTGTGCCATGGAATCCCATCAATGGCCAAGATCCAGAGACTATAAAAGAAAGCTCCCAGAAGTACAGCATGCGGCTGGCTGCATTCATGACTGCGCGACCTCTTATAGTCTAGCCCACTGATATACCTAAAGCAGCACACATGTGTTTGTTTTTAACATACTTGCTTGTATTCTCTTATATACATTCTCCGTCCCTATCAGAGAGCCCAGCAAGCTATGAGAGTATTCCACCCGCATGGCAGAGTCTGGCAAGCTCCCCGTGGCATAATCAATATGCCAAAAACACTGACAATAACAGGTCTCATTCCCTTCATCTTGAAAGAGCTTCCAATACAGCACCATTGGGAAGGATGAGTAAGGAGAGGCGGCTAAAATCTCAGGGCAGGAACGAATGGAGACGTTACCGGTGCCTGCTTGAGCAAATCAATGACTGAGATGACAGTGATACAGTGATACTGTGAAAATAGAAGTAAATAAGGTATAACTTAGTCCTGAACTATATTCCTCCCCACACAGGGAGTTTCTTTTCTTTCATTTCTACTTTCCAATAAACTTTTCTACTTTCTAAAAAAAAATAAATAAAATAAAGTAAACCTGAAAAATTAAAATAGTATACTCTGCTATTATGCTCTGTGAAATTAAACATATTTTGCTGGCATATGTGTCAACAATTTTGGCCATTGATTTGGATTTAGTTTCTAGAAATAAAATATAAGGATCCAAAGGTGTTAATTTATAGTTTTAAAATGCCTTTGTGCCTTATACAGTTGCTTCTAAGAAAAACACTTAATTCGAGTGAAAATAAAAATGTCAATATTAATGACTAAATTTAATTTTTGGTCTCAAGTAAAATATAGATTGAAACTGCAGTATTTAGCAATCACATGCCTATAGTCATGATTAAAACACATCACAAAGCTGAGAAAGAACTAAACTTAATCATTCATTAATTTTTGCAGTTGCTCAGGGTCTGATATGATTAACTCATGTTGATTTCTGGATAACAAAATACCAATTTCTGGAATTATATGTGCACTGAGCTACTGACAGTTGTGGAACATTTGTCCTAAGGATCATCTAAACTTATAGATCTTCAACTGCTCCTTAAACATTTATAATAAAACAAAGTAGGAAAACTTGTTAAATAGAGTGAGAGATTTGACCCAAGTTTATACTACAAACAAGTGCATTCCACTTAGAACAGAAAAGCTCTAAGTTTCAGGGAGACCCTATGATCTCTTGACATATTAAATACGTCAATTCTTCAGAAATCCTACCAGGGAAACATTTCTGTTTAAGGATGGTTGTCATTAAAATTTTAAAACCATTCCATCGTTTTTTATTTGTTTTAAATTATGTTCTTAACACAAGTAAAAAACACACAGTAATGAAATGATAAAATTTTTCTCCTCTGCTTTTTCTCCTCCTTCCCTTCCTTGTTTCCTTTTTTCTTTTTTTGTATCTCCATTCCCCTCCTACCTCCATTTCCCTCCCTTTTTTCCTCTTCCCCTTCTGATTCCTCTCCCCCACTCTAGGTTATAATTACTCCAACTTCCTCAGGTCTAAAAATGATGATATTGCCTATATTCCTGGTATGATTAGTCTGGTATGCTGCAGTCTCTTGAGATTGTTACCATGTTCTCATTTTTACAAAGTTTTTTTCATTAAATATTCCATAAATTATACAATTTGAAATGCCTCATCTTTCCTGCCAGTACCTTATCTCATCCACTTATCCCAGTGGAAAAATTCCAAAAACATAAAATGATCTTGACATTGTCAAATCAGGTCAATTTAGTTGTTACATTATTATTTTAATTTTTTTAAAATAACCATTTTTCTCAATTAGAGTGATGCATTTATAAAACCCTATTCCATAATGGCATCTAAAGTCAAAATTTTTATAACTATTACATCTACATAAAGAAGAAAATAATTGCAGATATTCAGCTGAACTATAATATGAAATTACGCTGTTAACTATTTAATCTGTCTTTTCATCCTTGATGTGCGTATTAACATTTGAGATTAAATAATGTATGCTTATTCTGACTAATTCAGTTTGTAATGCTCAAGACTTCTTTCCTTTCCTTCACCTACAGTAATTTGCTTTGATTGGGGGAGTTGGATAGAGAGGGGTATTGGCACCACACACCTAGCTGTGCTCATGTGCTCAGAACTTACTCCTGCTTTGAGTTCAGGGTTCACTCAAGGTAGTACTCATAGAATCAAAACCAGGTGGTTTGAATATATATATATTTTATATAATATAAAATATATATATTATACTGTTTTTATATAACCTGACCCCTGATTTTATATATTGTTTCCTCGATTTCCCTTTTGTCCAGCTCACTTTTGTGATAGAAATAATACTGATTTATAAGTATTGATTTGTATATACTGAAATTTTACTGAATTAATTATTTGTAGTAGCCATTTTGTTTTGAGTTGCTATTTTGTCAGCTGCAAAGAAAAATAATTTTGGTTCTTATCAATTTGGGGTTCTTTTTATACCACTTTCCTGTGTAACTACTTGGAATAGGACATCCAAAGCTATGTGAAATCCCTATCATGTTCCAGATAGATCTTAGAGGAAAAACTTTAAAGTTTCACAATATACATTAGCTGTGGGGCTGGAGCAATCGCACAGCGGTAGGGCATTTGCCTTGTACCCGGCCCGCCCGACCAAGCCAGGTTCGATTCCTCCGCCCCTCTCAGATAGCCTGGCAAGCTACCGAGAGTATCTAGCCCACACAGCAAAGCCTGGCAAGCTATCTGTGACGTATTCGATATGCCAAACACAGTAACAACAATTCTCACAATGGAGACGTTACTGGGCCTACTAGAGCAAATCGATGAACAATGGGAGGACAGTGACAGTGACAGTGACATTAGCTGTGAGATTGTCATATATATATATAAATATGGCCTTTATTATATTGAAATGTATTCTTTCTAGTCACGATTTATTGAACTTTTAATATAAATTGATGTTGAATCTTATTTGGCATATTATTATATGATTTTTATTTACCTTTCTTTCAATGCCTGTGATGTATCACATTAGTTTGTTTGTGTGTGTTGACCCATCCTTACATCAATGAAAGAAATAATGGATTCTATTGGATTTCCTTTGCCAATATTTTGTTTTCAATATTATAAATAGTGAACTGTAGTTTACATGTGTATAAACTATCAAAACTTCATATTTGATAATTAACTAATAGTGGCTTTTTTGAATACACTTAGAAAAAATTTCACTACTATGATTTTTTTATAAAAGTTTAAGTGGAATCAGTTTTAGTCTTCCTAAAAGTTTTGCAGAAACTTTAGTACTTTTAAAGTCATATGTTCCTGAATACCTCTATGTTTATGGCAAACTATAAAATCACATGTAAATGCTCTTCGATAGAAGATGAGATTAAGTGGGGAGGGGAATATGTGTATGTTTCTCAAGTGAAATACTACACTGCTGTTAAAAAAATAAAATCATACCTTTATGGAAAAATGAATGGGACATAGTATGACCATAGTATACAAATTAAGTGGTGAAAGATCACTACTATATGGTTTTAATCACATATGGAATATGAATATTTAATGTAAAGTAATTAATAAAATCAAACAAAACTGTTAGACTTAATGAAAACAACAGTTGTGAAAAGAAAGAAAAGGCAAAGGCGTTGGAAGGTGGTAGATACAGTTAGCCCTATATGTAAATGGGGGTATGAAGATATAAATCTGAAATTGCATAATATTATTAACAATTAAAATCAATTAAAATTTTTTAATTTAATTTTTAATCAATGAGACAAAAAATACATATTATATCTATTTTCTACTCTAATTGCAAAAAAATTGAACTGTAAAAATGAACATATTCAGATTTGTTTTATTTTTCTCATACGTGGAATATAAAAGACTATAGAAGGGGATTAACACCTGAAGTCAATGGAAGCAAAGTGCTAAAACCTGGTCCTTAGTAGGAAGCTTGTGACTGGAGTTTGGGGGAGGTGGGCTGGGTCAGGAAATGGACAACTGTAAAATGATAAAGGGAAGTGGTCACTCTAGACTAGGACTAGGTACTGAAATGTGATAAAGTGACATAATATTCTACCAGTAACAATATGGTAACCTCATAAGAGAGGGGGTATAAAGGAAAAAGAAAAAGAAAATAGTGCCTTCCAGATAAGGAAAATTATATAATTAGTTTAGCAGTTGTAAAATATACTCAAAAAATAATAAGAGAATATTGATTCATGTTGTCAGATATCTAATGGTTGTTTAATTTTTGTCAAAGTTCATTAATTTAAATATTGTCCTACTTTTTCACAAAAGAAGTATATATGTATACTTTTTTGGAAAAATCATAGAAAGCAAAATCTTAAAACTATTCAATATACAATTTTGACTAAATGGCATCTTTGTATAAATTCTAATTATTCTCACATGGTTAGTATTTCTATATCAGATTAGAATATCTTGGGCCAAAACTATAATACTTTTACATATTAAAGATGTTGCAAACTATTTTATCATTTTCCAAACAAGATAGCATTATGAAAACAGAATTAAATAAAATCATATTTAAATAACCAGTATTTTTAGATTTGGAAGAAAATAATTATGTGTAAATTTTATGATTCTTTTAATCACCAATTAAATAGACTTTTAAATAACAGTTGAATTGTAAATTCTAGAAATCCTAGCAATTTATTCCCATTGTTCATGAAAACTATTTGAAGCAAATGTTCATTTTTAGTGAATTTAAGATTTCAGAAGTTGTATGATATATCAAATGCTCTATTGAATTAATGTTGCTAAATATAACAGAAGTAGCCCAGCTTCTAAATATCTCCAAACATTTTCTTCTAGTTACTTTGAAAGTCAGAACCTAGACCAAGGATATAAGTAAGCAAATATAAATTGTAGGGCTCCAGTTTTACTTTTTTGAGGAAACCAGGTAACAAATGTCTGAATTTGTTGTATCTTGTTTAGTATAAAGTTCAAACTTTACAAGTTTTTCCTTCTAAAGTATTTATGGTGTTTTTTATGTAATGTCTCACATCCTACAAATATTGATGATTTATAGAAGTAAGAAATACATAGCATGATCTTTGTTTTTCAATAAAATTTCATTAAAATATACAGATACTTTATTCTCTTACTGTCACTGGAACTGTCACTGCCTTCCCGTTGTTCATCGATTTGCTCGAGCAGGCCCAGTAATGTCTCCATTTTGAGACTTGTTGTTACTGTGTTTGGCACATCGAATATATTGAATATATTGAATACATCACGGGGAGCTTGCCAGGCTTTGCTGTGCGGGCGAGATACTCTTGGTAGCTTGCCGGGCTCTCCGAGAGGGGTGGAGGAATCGAACCTAGCTTGGCGGGGCTAGCTGTGCACAAGGCAAATAAATGCCCTACCACTCTGCTATTACTCCAGCCTTTTATAAAAAGACTTATTAGTCAAAATGTTTTCTCCCTAGCCCCATTTTTGATAAATTTGCTGTCTTGTGGTCTGGCTCTATGCCTCCCTCTGACTTATCCTATTTTCTTCTACCTAGAGCTCAGGCTATCCCTTCACTGACACCTTCAGAAGATGTTTGCAGTTGTTGCCCTTGCACCTCACCCAATGTAGGGATGAACATTCTACCTAAAACTACCAAATATTGCTAAGATCACATTGCGGCATTCACAAATGTATATGAAGCGAAGGTTGATTTAAGGGATACCCTGAATATGGATAACTTTATGAAAAAGTTATTTAATAAAACATGAAGTCAAAAATACAACCTGTTGTTGCTTTGGCTTTGTGAAATCTGCAGGAAATTTTGAGAACAAAGTGAATTAGCCCAACAACCACATGCTATCATGTTGTCATGGCTAACCTTGCTGCAAAACAAAAAGGGGGAGATGTTGGAGCCTTATCAGAGTCATAAGGAAGTCCCGGGAATGCTACCTTGAAAATAAGGCCATTTTATAGCTGCAAACAGCTAAGAACTCTGTAATGTTATAGATTAATTGTGCTATGATTGGATGAAAGTTAAATAAATACCTTATTGGGCTATTGTGTAGGTTTGCATAGATTTTGATGTGGAATATATGGGAAGTGAGATGTAAAGATTTACAAGGTGGTCTGATTTACTTCATTAGTAACTTTGTGTGCCACTATACTACAAAATAATATGTACTTTAGGGTGTTTTGATATTATGTATTTTGATCTTGTCTACTTTGAGGCATGTTCGATGCTTTGATTGTTAACCCAATAGAAGGGAGCTGCAAAAGCCAATCAGTGCTAAATGGCCTGAGTGAACATTAGCACTCCGTGCTTCAACATTCCACACACCTTGCTTATCTCTGCGCCCCTGATCAATCAATCGATCAAGAACTAACAACAACCAAAGAAAAAGCTAAAATAGTGTTTAATATATAATTTTTGTATATGCTTTTTTTGTTAGAAGTACACGCACACACACACACACATACACACACACACACACACAAACTTGGCTACAGTATTTACAGTTTAAATTGATATAGTTTCCAGCCGCTCCTTCAGTAGGGAAGCAATATGGAAACTGATACTAAATGAGAAGGTCTATTTTACAAGGACAAGCAAATCAAAATGACCCTGAGCTGAGAATCTTGGAAATACACAGCTTCTTATAAATAGAGAGTCCAGGGAGCCAGAGAGACAATACAGTGTTAAGGCACTTACCCTGAACCTACTGGGACCTCTGGAAGTGATCCCTGAAAGAGCTCAAACCCATACCAGCTTATGTTCTGTGACTCTCCTCAGACTTCAGATGGGGTGGGATGGGAGTGGGGTAAATTTTCAGGTCATCCAGCTCAAATAAACCTAGGTGTGGCCTAACAACATGGAACTGGCAATTAAATTCACTGAGCAAATATAAATCCACAAAAATTATATCTCCTCGTCCTTCACGCCCTACCGAGGTCACGAGTTGCCCCACATGAGTGGCTCTCTGGCAAGGCCATGGCTCCAGAGGCACAAGGACTTAATGCAGAGCCCTGAAGTTTGCGGCAGAAAAGTGAATGGACAATGCGTTAATCCACAGTAATATGCCTCACCAGAAGGGGAGGAGTGTCGCTCCCTTCTGCCTTTTCCCCTGGGCAGCAAGATGGCAGCCTCCTTGGAGCTTTTTGGAAAGCCAGGTATGAGCTGGCGGTGATGGGGCAACTGCAACCTCATGGGAAAGGAGGCGTTTCCAGCTTGTCCTTCACGCACTACCAAGGTCATGAGTTGCCCCCCACGAGTGGCTCTCCAGCATGGTCATGGCTCTAAAGCCACAGAAACCAATCTTGTAATTATCTGGCTCTTGGCAGAAATCCCACCAGATTTAATAAGTAAAATATCAGAAATCCAAAATCATATGGATCTCATAAGCATCTGTAGAAAACAAATTATTTCACAATGCCTTTTCAGCAGTTCTGATTGTTGGGTGTAAACTCTAAACAATAGTGGTGCATCTTTTGTCAAAATAATGAATGTAATCAAAGTAGATAGAGAGTTAAGTAGAATTCATCTTCCTCACAGGCATTGGGCGGGGTTTGAGGGGGAATATTGGGGTTCTTGGTGGTGAAAAATAAGTACTGGTGAAGGGAAAGGTGTTTGATCATTGCATGACCGAGACTTAAACCTGAAAGCTTTTTAACTTTTCCCATAGTGATTCAATAAATAAATATTAAAAAATATTATATCTCAAAACTTCACTGATGTTTGGTCTAGGCACTGCTGCATCTAACCTTTCCCTCTGGTAACTTATAATGAACCTGGTTTCCTTTATTTTTGCTTATTTATTTTGGGGAGGGCACATCCAGTGGTGTTTAGGATTTTCTCCTGGCTCTGCTCTTGAGTCACTTCTGGAAGGAATTCAGGAGACCATATGAGTTGCTAGGTTGGAACCCAAGTTTACTGAGTGCAAGGCAAGAGTTCTACCCATAGTATTATCTCTCTGGCCCGAAACTTAGTTTCTTCTAACTCTTCCTAACAATTTATAATGCTAGATTGCAGTGCGAGTCTCGGAATTATCTGCCTTATGTGAATTTTTTTTCCTTTGAATGTTGCTTCCAGTAATTGGTAGTGACCTCACACTTCAGCTCATGAGATAGTGCCAATGCCTATAATCCAAGTAGGCATATGGCTTTTCTCTAAACCCAAATAGTGTTTTAGTTTGCTTGACTGCTGTTTTAATTATTTAAAACAATTGAGAAAGAAATCATTGCTGCCTTAAACTTATCTCTTACCACCTCTAACAGAGCTGTTAATTGCTGACTTTGTAAGTGATAGTTCTCCTAGACAGTTTATTTAGAAGTAGAAAAATGCTGTTAAATAAAATGCTTTTTTTTGGGGGGTGAATAATATCATAATCTGATTAGCACTGTAGCACTGTCCTCCTATTGTTCATCAATTTGCTCGAGCGAGTCCAGTAATGTCTCCATTGTGAGACTTGTTGTTACTGTGTTTGGCGTATCGAATACATCACAGGGAGCTTGCCAGGCTTTGCCGTGAGCTAATAATCTGATTAGCTCTCTTTAAAGAATAGATATTTCAATTTTAGACATGATCTTCAAATTATATATTCTTCAATGGGATACTAACACATCATTTAATAATTAGTACTCTATCTTTTGTGGGGGCACACATCAACAGTGTTCAGGGCTTATTCCTGACTGTGCTTAGTGAGATGTGTCAGGAATTGAATCAGCATCAGCCCCATCCTCAATACCATTGCTTCAAACCTAGAACTCCATCTTTTATGATGTAATGTTTCTTGCTTTATTAGAACTTGTGCTGTCACTGTCACTGTCCTCCTGTTGTTCATCAATTTTCTCGAGCGGTCCCAGTAACGTCTCTATTGTGAGACTTTGTTGTTACTGTGTTTGGCATATAGAATGTGTCACGGGTAGCTTGCCAGGTTTTGCCGTGAGGGCGAGATACTCTTGGTAGCTTGCTGGGTTCTCCGAGAGGGGCGGAGGAATCCAACTTGGGTTGGCCATGTTGGCTACATGCAAGGCAAATGCCCTACCCACTGTGCTATCGCTCCAGCCCATTAGAACTTGTGTATGGGTATTTAATATGGTTTCATTCTTTGAGTTCTTCTAATAGACACCTGTACTAGAAATGTGGATGCAACCAAAGAGTTATTTTGAAAAATGTCTCTTTTTACAAGATTCTCAATATAAGTTGTTACCTAGTTGAAATTTTAGTAGAGCTCATATTAGGGGCTGGAGCGATAGCACAGTGGGTAAGGCATTTGTCTTGCAAGCAGCCAACATGGCCAACCCGAGTTCGATTCTTCCACCCCTCTCAGAGAGACCGGCAAGCTACCAAGAGTATCTCGCCCGCTCAGCAAAGCCTGGCAAGCTATCCGTGACGTACTCAATATGCCAAACACAGTAACAATTATCACAATGGAGACGTTACTGGGCCCTCTGGAGCAAATTGATGAACAACGGGATGACAGTGACTCCATATTATAACAACTGATTCTTTTACTTTTCCCCAGGATTGAGCAGTTTTCCAGAGCAGGGACTTTCAATGGCAAAAATAGAAGTTACAGGAAAACAAGAACAGCTGGTCACCATACTGAAGGGATTGTTAGATTTTCTTGAGTAAAATTATTTTCTAAAAGTAAACTCTAAAATTTGTGGTGATACGAGATTTGAAATACAATACAAAAGTACACGTTAGCATAAAATCAGCTTTTTAATGATGGAACATATAATTTTAAACAACTTTGCCATGGTGGTATGGAAACAGCAATTCAAAATATGAAAATTAACTTGCATGTATGTGTTCTGAGAAAGCTTTATTTACAAAAACAGATCATGGACTGGATTTGTAATACCAGCTAGTTTGCTGATCCTGGAACCAAGCCATTTTTATTCTAAAATTATGTTCTTGATTCTCCATCTTTGTTTGCAAACACACACATATTTAGATTTGTACAAATGTGTTATTATTTGCTTGACAAAGCTATCACTATTTCTGTCATTATATCTATTTACAGAAAATAAGCTATATAATTTAAATATAAAAAATAGAAAGCACTATAGAAAGGTACTATAAAAACCATACTTTCTCAATCTCTAATCTAATTTTTAGTTTTATCTCTTAAAGTATTTTACTCTGTATATAATTGTGAAAGCCTGGACTTGATGAATAGTACAGGATCTGGGACACCTGCATTGTATGCAACAAACCCAAATTCTATTCTCAGCACCATTGATATTGAATATGGTTTGACAGCATTTTCTTGAAGATTAATTAGGGTAATGTCTGTTACTTGAAGGATCCTGATTTGTTTTTGGCAACCGGTTAATATTTTCAGATGAAACAGTTAATTTTTGGAAGAGTTTGAAAGGTATTAATATTAATTCTTCTTTAAATAATTAACTTCATTAATGAAGTCATCTGAACCTGGAATTTCTTTTCTTCAATGACTTAGATTACTGATTCAGTCTCTTTGCTCTTTACTGATATATTAATATTTCATTTCTTTATGACTCATTCTTAATAAGTAAATTAAATGACAAATAATAGAAAGGTAGTTTCTGGAATGGAATAATATATTTTAACCAGATATCTTATAGGAGGTGAGTATCCAAAATATGGATGGAATTGATGCAGCTCAATAGCAAAAGCAAATAGTTCAATTGAAAAAATGAAAAAGGACTTGAGCAGGCATTCCTCAAAAAAAAAAAAACATCAAATTATCACTATCACTATCTCTATCATCCCGTTGTTTGAGCGGGCCCAGTAATGTCTCCATTCATCCCTGTCACATGCTAGTGTAGCCGATGACATATTGGGGGCTCCTTCAGGTTCAGGGGAATGAGGACCATTCAATGTTACTGTTTTTGACATATCGAGTATGCCGTGGTTAACTTGTCAGGCTCTGTTGTGCGGGCAGGATAGTCTCGATATCTTTTGGAAGGAAACTTTTGGGGAAGCCTCGAATCACCTTTACAGGTGTTCCTAGTCAGGCATATAGACGGGTATGATACTCTCAGTAGCCTGCTGGGGTCTCTGAGAGAGAGAACTAGAGAATAAGAGGTCGCATGGCTGCAAATGCAGTCGTGCACTTCCAGGAGCGTGGTTTTAGAGTCTCTGGATCCTGGCCATTGATGGGGTTATACAGCAGTTGGTGGGTGTAACTGTCTAGCTACTGGAAGTTGGGGGAGCTGGGTGGAGGAGGCCCAGTCCCAAACCAAGCAGGCTTGGAGATCTCAGTCCCAGGTCCCGTACACCTAGGTTCCTCTGCCAGTTCCTCATCCAAGCATGTGGAGAGTGGTCTCAGCATGGCTTGGGTGTGTCCTGGAGTTCTTCAGCTGTCGCAGCTCTGCTCAGGGCGGAGAGGGAAACTCAATCCGCCCTCCTCCAAGGGACTCCGGTGAGGACAGCCAGGTGTGGGGGCAGGAGACTCTGCCTTGTTCTCTTCCAGTAACTCGGTTTTGATTTGATAAAATTATCAAATATGTGAAATATTCTCAAAGTCATTATCACAAAAGATATAATCTCGGTGTATAATAGGATGTTACTACAGACTATCAAGATGTCTATTATCAAAGACAAGACATATCAATGCTGCCAAGGATTTCAGAGAAAGCAAAACCTGTCCAACACTGGTGGGCATGCAAAATAACATACATGTGATTTGTCCTTACTTCTATCTCTACTTAGAAATTTATCTTCTAATATTTAAAATTCATTATATTGTTCCAATAAAAACAATATTTCTATATAGTGAAAGTTGTTACTGAATTTTAGTTTTAATTTTTTTTCTTTTTTGCAAAGGAAGTTTTAAAAACTTTGAGCTAAAATGATAACAAGCAGTTTTACCAAATCTTAATTGGCTCACAAACAAGATGTGGATTTCCTAATATGACAAATAAGAGTAGTAAGACAAATGGCTGTAATTTTATTGACCTGTTCACCTAGCAGAACCATTTAAACCTAGTTGCCATGGAAAGCCATGCTGAGCACAAAACAGCAGGAGAAATCTAATTTAGTGCCAGTAACAATCAGTACTTCCAACTTCCAAGACTAGTTCTTAGTTTTTTTTTTCCTCTTGTACTTATTTTACAGGCTTACCATTTGTATCCAATAGAAATAGAATAACTTAAGGACATTCTGCTTAAAACTATGTGTGAGTGTATTTCTTCCTTTTATCATTAAACCACTGTAAAAAATATGTATCCTAAAACTTTGACATAAACAGGAGGTCATTTACTTAACTTCATGTGCACTATAAGCAGAAAGTAGGATTTTGTACTATTCTCTGTCTTGATTTCACTGTAAGATTCAATACTACTAATTGGTAAAAGGTAAAAGGTAAAGGCCCTCCCGTTGGGCCCAGTAACGTCTCCATTGGAGACTTTGTTGTTACTGTGTTTGGCATATCGAATACTCTCGGTAGCTTGCCAGGCTCTCCGAGAGGGGCAGAGGAATCAAACTCGGGTCGGCCATGTTGGCCGCTTGTAAGGCGAACGCCCTACCCGCTGTGCTATCGCTCCTAATTGGTACCTTATAAAATTTTATTCTTTGACTTAAAAACTAATTTTTAATGTTGCATTTTCTATTTATGTTATATTCATGTTAAAAGATATTTATTTTATATTATGTTAAAAAAAATCTTGTGCTGGGGCTGGAGCGATAGCAAAGCGGGTAGGGTATTTGCCTTGCACGCAGCCAATGCAGGTTTGATTCCCAGCATCCCATATGGTCTCCTGAGTCCACCAGGATTAATTCCTGAGTGCAAAGCCAGGAGTAACCCCTGTGCACTGCCAGGTGTAACCCAACAAAAAGCAAAAAAAAAAAAAAAATCTTGTGCTTTTCTTTATCACATTGATAGTTTTATGCCACCCTAGTGAAAGTTGCAAAAACTCATTCACCTACTCTAGTACAGCAGCCATGTAACTGGCCTCTCTTTATCCATCCTTGTATCCTGCCAATAAGTGTGACTAGATGGAATTATCTAAAAATTACAAATCAAGATTTATTACATTATACTCCTTACTTCTAAATAAAATAGTAAATTTTATTTATACTTACTGTAGCACTGTCCTCCCATTGTTCATAGATTTGCTCTAGTGGGCACCAGTAACGTCTCCATTGTGAGACTTGTTACATTTATACTTATTAGGTGATAAAAGCTAAAATTCTTGCCAGGGTCTTTAAACCTAAATGCTTTTTTTATGTGGGAGTACTGCTATTTATTCAGCTATTGATTAGCTGATTGAATTGAGCAGGAATTCCACCTTACTTTTTTTCATACTTTTATTTATTTATTTTTTCTTCTTATTGCTGTCAGTTCCTGCTTGAGCGGGCCCAGTAACGTCTCCATTGGAGACTTTGTTGTTACTGTGTCTGGCATATCGAATACGTCACAGGGAGCTTGCCAGGCTCTGCCGTGCGGGCGAGATACTCTCGGTAGTTTGCCGGGCTCTCTTCTTATATGTTTTTGATTTACCATGCCTAATTTAACTTTGTTGTTGTTTAAGTTCCTCATATTCAGCCCACATTGGATTCTTTAACTTCTTGAAGAATAAATGTATTGGATAAAGTGTTAAAATAGAGATCTCATGCCTGCATCCTTCTGTTGTCATTGCAAAATCTATACCAAAACTTCAACTAATCACTAAAGAGCTGAAACCACAAAGAACAAAGGGCAGAAAGAGTTCCCAGACTTATTGGAGACACTCTATTACCAAACTGTAAAAAATCTTTGAGGGCGGCCAGGGGGAGGCCCCAACGGCTCTTCCCCTAGCTTCCTGCATTCAGGGTGCCTCATGCTGCTCACCCAGCCTGGGCCATGGGGCAGACAGTGGATGAAATGAGGGCCAAGCTGGTTGATTGATCAGTTGCCATTTATTCCGTTCTCGCCACTCACCTGCCCCAGTCTCTCTGTGTTTCCCATTCTGATCTCACACTGCCTCTCATTCCTGTCTCCTTCTGTCTCTCCCACTCATCTCTCCACTCCATTTGGCAGCCTGAGCGCTCTCTCTCTCTCTCTCTCTCTCTCTCTCTCTCTCTCTCTCTCTCTCTCTCTCTCCCTCTCTCTCCACATGCTTGGTCCTGTATTCTTCTTCTACATTCTTCTTTCTCTGTCCCCCTTGCTAGCCTCTTCCCAGTCCATCATGCTGCCCTGTTTTCTCTCCCTTCAGCTCTCTTGCCTCTCCAACTCCCCAGCATTCTGGACTAACACTGCACCCAGTCAGGAAGCAAAATCATCGTAAGAAAGCCCTTCCTGAGGGCCCACCTAAATGGTATTCTAAAGCCCTTCCTGACTGCCAAGGGCAAAATACCTCCTAAAGTGTTTTTCTCTTTTCCTCAGTGCAATAACTATCAAAATATCAATACTAGCTATTTTTGTACGGACACAGTAAGAGATAACATTGAGACTTGTAGGGCAGCTTTCCTGGGAACATCTTGCCACAGACTCAGACTACAGCGTTCAGGCCAGATAAGTTTTTCCTATCCCTAGCAGGGTCCTATCTCTGTTACTTTTGGATCATGGCAGCATTTGTCATGATCAAGCTCTTAACTTATAGTTAAGAATTGTGGTGCTTTGGCAAGGCCCATCTCGATGCCAGGGTAGCGTATAGCTTACTGCTTGTCCTGATTCCATCCAGTCCCTTGTTGGGACCCTGCTTTGGGGGGCTCTAGGAAGTGAGGGCAACTGAGTCTTAAACTGAGAAAACAGGTGCCCGGAATGAATAATATTCAAAATCAATTAAATCTCAAGTTACAAAAGCATAGTATTAATTGTCTTCTTGTGTCTATACAAAAGGACATTTCCTTAAAGTAAACTATTTAAAAGATATAAGGAGAGGAGAAAGGCAATACTAATTTATAATGCACGTTTACTGGGCTGGAGCGATAGCACAGCGGGTAGGGCGTTCGCCTTACAAGCGGCCAACATGGCCGACCCGAGTTCGATTCCTCCGCCCCTCTCGGAGAGCCTGGCAAGCTACCAAGAATATTCGATATGCCAGACACAGTAACAACAAAGTCTCCAATGGAAACGTTACTGGGCCCGCTCGAGCAAATCGACGATCAACAGGAGGGCCTTTACCTTACCTTTTACCTTTACT
Organism: Sorex fumeus; assembly: GCF_029834395.1. Lineage (NCBI taxonomy): Eukaryota > Metazoa > Chordata > Mammalia > Eulipotyphla > Soricidae > Sorex > Sorex fumeus. The sequence goes on from NW_026606063.1 coordinate 54,073,887, forward strand.
GTGCATAATCCAATCCCTGGGTCACTGGTGGTTGGTGGAAGCAGACAGGGCAGGGTAGGGTGAGGCTCCTGGTTTTAATCCCTTCATCACCTGTGGTTGGTGGGAGCAGGCAGAGGATCTCTGTCCCCGGGTCTGTTGAACCTGGAGTCCAAGTTCTCAGAGTTCTGCTTATCTTGTTCTGTGGGGCTTCACTCATGCATGAATCTCAGCCGGAGTGTCCAGAAAGCGTTCTGGAGTGTGACAGCAGCTGGTTAATGGAGGTAGTGGAGGACTGGTGATACCATTTCAACAAAACTCTTCAGTGCCACCCTCTTCAGTTCGAGTCAACGTCATGTGATGACTGGAATGTGAAGAAATGGGAATGAAGATAGAGGTCGACAACTCACCTCTGCTTTGCTGATGACATAGTTCTAATAACACCAAATATTAACCAAGCAGCACAAATGCTGGCCGACTTTGACCGTGAATGTGGAAAGGTCGGACTACATCAGAATCTCACGAAGACAATGTTTATGAGAAACAGTCTCTTTCCTGATGTTCCATTCACTCTCAATGGAACATATCTCCAAATGCAACAGTTATGTGTACCTAGGTTGAGAAGTCAACATGACGAATGACCTGGCATCTGAATTATGCAGGAGAAAGAGAGAAGCTTGGAACACCTTCAAGAGTGTTGAAGAAATAGCTAAGAGGATGAAGAACCTCCGGCTCCAGGCACATCTCTTTGATTCCACTGTTCTTCCTGCATTAAGATATGCCCCAGAGACCTGGGCCCTACAAAAACAGGCTGAGAACGCTATTCACGTCTCCCAAAGTGGAATCAAAAGAGAAAGAGCTATGCTTGGAGTATCACGCTTCACTCAAGTGAGAGAAAGAATTCAGAGTTCGTACCTCCATAGATGGTCAAGAATCAGGGACGCTGACTCATTAGCCAAGGAGTTGAAAATAAGATGGTACACGTAATGAAATTTGGAGACAACTGCTGGACTAGAGCTGTTACCGACTGGATTCCACGAGATGTCAAAAGACCGCGTGGCCCCCACCTACAAGATGGTCAGACTTCTTTTTCAAGACCCTGAACAATCAATTTGAGGCTCTTCATGTTCCTAGAACGAACAGACGCCATTGGGCTACATTAGCACGCGACAGGGATGGAGACATTACTGGCACCTGCTCGAGCAAATCGATGATTAACGGGAAGTCAACTGATCAAGTGATCAATACAAGTTTAGTGTTCCAGAAAGATATGACCTTACAAATTACAGAATCTGATTAGGAGAATAAGCTGATCAAGTGTTTGGGGAAGAGAGCATAGTTACAAATAAACAAAAGAATGGGAGTGACTTGAGAGCACTGGGATGGGTGTGACCTGATAAACCTAAGCTCTTTGTGGTATGGCAGAAAGGACAAAGCAATGTTATCCTACACCAAACTACAGAAAATAGAACTGCAGACCAACATACTGAATGCATATATGAAGATTGTCAAAAAAACTGAGAAAACTGAATATCTATACATCTATTAATTGTAATAATATATTATTAAAAGGACCATACAAAGGCCATGCAAAGATAGTATAGGGATTAAGGCATTTATCTTGCACTTGGAACAACCCCAGTTTGATCCTTCTACCACATATGGATCCTCTGAATAGAATCAGGAGTGATTCTTAAGTACAGATCCAGGAGTAAGCCCTTAGAATCTCCATAGACAATACCTAAACCATAAACTCAAACCAAACAAAAATAAAAGCCCGCTACATGATTACAAGGTGAGATTTATTCCAGAGGTACACATTTCTTTCAACATACAAAAAACAAATAATGTAATACATAACATCAACAAAAGAAAAATATAAGTAACATTTGATTGGGTCAATCTATCCAGAGAAAGCTTTTGACAAGATTCAACACTACTTATAATAAATATTCCCAATAAAATGGGGATAGATATATTTACCTTAAAATAGCAATGGTGATATACAAAATATACAGCTAACATAGAACTGAATATTAAAAACAAAAATTAAAAACTTTATTTCAAAAGAAAAAGCACAAAACAGGACTTTCACTCTAACTACTGTGGTTCAACTTTCTCATGACAATGAGACAAAAAAAAAGTAATAAAATTGTTACAGAAAGAAAAAAGGGCAGTAAACTACCACTAATACAGATAGTATAATATACATTTTAGCCTTGAAACTTCAAGAACAAAAGTATTATAAACAAGAAACCTGTATTTTGTCAGTATTTTGTCTACAAATAAATATTTACAGTTCAATAATAAAATGACTAGTTAGAGGATAAAAATCAAGACATTTAATTTATAATTGCACCAAAAAGAATCAAATACTTAAGAATCAACTTAACACAAAAGGTTAAAGACAGATATTCATAGCTATATATCAGTATAGCCAAGAGTAAGACCCGAACACTGCCAAGTGTGGCCCAAAAATACACCTCACAAACCCAAACTGCTAAATAAAGTTATCTTGAAGGGTAAAAAGATAGATAGCATCATAATCCAAACTTTAAACTCTATTTCAAAGATTTAATAATCAAAACATGGTGGTGTTGAAATAAAATAAGACACTCAGACCAATTGAATGGAATTGAAAGTTCATAAATAACCTTTAGAAAAAAATCAGTAAAATTATGACAGAAAAGCCAAGGACATAAAATAAAGTTTTATTGAAAAACTGGAGAGCTAGAGGCAAAATGAGAAAATTGGGCTATTTTTTAAGACAAAACTTAGTTAAAAACAGATTGACTTAAATGTGAGACTAGGATTCATAAAATACATAAAAGAAAACATTAGAAAACAACTCTAAAATTTCAGTGGTTTTTATCTGTGATTCAACTCCATTCAAAGAAGAAACAGCCAGAATAACTGGGCAACAAACTAAAAATCCTCCTTCACTGCAAAAACAGCTGTCACCAAGACAAAAAGACTTCCTATTGAATTAGAAAAATATTAGCACACTCTACTTTTGACAAAGAATTAATAACTAACATATGTGAAACATTCACGGAACTCAACAACTAAAACAACCCACCAAAAATGGAGAGAAGAGCAGAAAAACATTTCTCCAAATAAGAAAAGAATATGGATGACCAGGCATATGAAACTATGTTCACTGAGGCAGGAGTGATAATAAAATGGGAAAGGCATTTGACTTATACATGGTCAACGCAGTTTTATCTTTGTCAACCCATATGGCTTTCCTATTCCCACCAGGAGTGGTCCCTGAGCTTAGGACCAGGAGGAATCCCTGAACACTTCGAGGTGTGCCCCTTAAAAAATGTGTTTATCATCAGTAATTATCCAGGAAATACAATATAAATGACAATGAGACAACTAATAGCAGTGAATATGGCCTATATCATAAAGGCAGGAAGTAGTGACATATAAGATGTGGAGGGTTAAAAAACACCCCCAATAATTATTTGTGAAAATGGAAACTGCTTTACTTTTATGGAAAATAATTTGGACATTAAAGCACAGTGGTAGGGCGTTTGCCTTGCACGTAGCCAACATGGCCGACCCGAGTTCGATTCCTCCGCCCCTCTCGGAGAGTCCGGCAAGCTACCGAGAGTATCTCGCCCACAAGGCAGAGCCTGGCAAGCTCCCCGTGACGTATTCGATATGCCAGACACAGTAACAACAAAGTCTCCAATGGAGACGTTACTGGGCCCGCTCGAGCAAATTGATGATCAACGGGAGGGCCTTTACTTTTACTTTTACTTAATTTGGACATAAATAAAAAAATTAAAAATAGGACTACCATATAATACTTCAGTTTCACTCTTAGGTATCTATCCTATGGATACAAAATTAGTAAATTAAGAACATTTATACTTACTAGTATTTGCTGAAATACTATTTCCAATATGCAAGCTATGAAAGCAACCTAGGTGCCCAAGACAAAAGAATAAAGAACATGATTTCTATAACCAGCTATGGAATACTATATAGCTATGAAAAGGATGCTATCTTACTTTTTGCTACAACCTAAATGGAACTGGAGAGGCTGATAGTAAAAATAAATCAGAAGAAAAAATACAAATACAAGATGATCTGACATTCATGTTGTATATATAAGGAAACAAAATAAGAGAACATACAATGCCTAATAAAATCAAATCCTTGAACTTTGACCACCAAACCATACTGTTAGGAGGGAGAGTAAAGGGGCAAATGGACGATGGTAGAGAATATTGACAATTTGTTAGCATTGGAACATTGTACACATAAAATACATAAACATTTATGCCCTTGTAAGGCAATCTTACCTCAATAAAAATAACAATCTTTATTAAAGCCTAGAAAAACAAATTAAACTCATCAGGCTTTCTTCCAGAACTCTGAGCCAGGTAATTATATTTATGAGACTCTAAATGAGGGAAATTGCTTTAAGTATTTGATTCAAAGGAACACAAAAGGGAAAAGAGAGTGAGGAAGACATGCTCCACTAAAAATGATTAAAAAACATGTTAAGTTTATGAAAGTTTGTGTACATACTGGGTAGTGTTGTATCTTCTATCAGGTGCTCATTCTTTTGCTACTGAAAATTTGACATTTAAGTTTCAATACTGGTATATTTTCATCCTATTCCTTTGTTGTACTGTTTTAGGCAACACTTTTGTTCGATACAACTTGTCTGTTTCAGCTTTGATTGACATTGGGCCGTAACTTAGATCTGAAAGTGAGTTCCCAGTGAAATATATAAGGCTGACTGAGAACTTATAGAAGGGTTTAGTTAGGTTAGAATATGCTCTAGAAAAATACAGAAAAATATGCAGAACATGACTTTTGTATCCTTACAAGGACTACAGCTGACCCTAAATGCATCAACTTAAACAGCATAGGGATAAGGGACATAGTGATAAAGGAATCCATCTTTCTCATTTTCTAAAGCATAACTCAAATTTGACAATAAAATGTACATGCTTACTATCTTTGACAAGAAATCATTCCTGAGAAATTTTAATTTCTGTTTATTTATAATTTTCAAGTTGTCTGTAGAGTTTGGGGGACTCTAGTCTCACAAATAAAGACCCATAGATCAGCACAAATGGTGTTGGTTTTATTTTTGCTCTCTATATTAGAATCTTTCCTAAGCCTCAGTGAGAGAAGGTTTCTAGAGTGAAAAGAGTCTGTTTACAGTTTTATGGCAGATTATTGGGCTCTTTAACATTAGAAAAGTGCTTCACTTTTTCTAAGCAATTAGCTTGATTCTCCCTTTAAAAACATAGTAAAGACAGTTATATTACATTACCACTCTGAGTGTTTACTAAATTAACAAAACAACATGTTTTACATTCCTGATGGATGATTTACAATAACAACCACAGACTTGTGATGAATGGTGTTATATATATATGTGTGTGTCTATGTGCACATTCATATTTTAGTACAGATTATGAATATGACTTTATGAGAATAGCAAATATTATTGATCCATAAACCTTAACACTTGGTGCTTTAGTATAGTAAGAGAGGTTAAGATGTATTTAAACAATCACATTAGTAACAACTTTTTTTTTTATATCTATGGGCAGCTTTGACCTATCAAAAATATGGGAACTATTTTCCACTTTTAGACCATTAAAAAAACTGAATTTTGAACATAACTTGCATCCTGGCTAATAGGCAAATCAACCTGTTGGAAAAAATTAAATAAAATTAAAAAATTAGATAACAGACTAAACAGATTGAGTATAATGGTTTTATTGAATATTACTTCACCTAGAAAAATAGATTTATGGAGACAAAAGCTTACTAGGATCATACTGAGTAGGTTTTTTCCTGATTAAATATGTTAAACAGAGAAGATGGATCAATGATCAATGGAGTGTATTAGACTCTAGGTTAGATTACCATAACTGTGTGTAAGTACCACTAGTCAGAACAATGAGTTGCCTGGTATATCACAAGGAGTGGTCCCCATACATAGAGCATTGCCAAAAAAAAAGTTTGGATTTTATATGGAGGAGGGAATTATAGTGAGGATTTTGTTATGAATCCAATAGGAATCGAAGACATAAATAGAGTACATCATACTTGAGCTAAGGATGGTAGAGAAGACCACCTGCTTCATCTTCCATCTGTCTGAACTTAGTATAAAAACATAGCATGAGAAACTTTACATTCTGTTCCACTTCACTTAATCACTTAACTTCCCGTTAGTCATCGATTTGCTCGAGCGGGCGCCAGTAACGTCTCCATTTGTCCCTGCCGCGTGCTAGTGTAGCCCAATGGCATCTGTTCGCTCCGGGAACATGAAGGGCCTCAAACCAATCGTTCATGATCTTGACGAAGAAGTCTGACCATCTGGTAGGTGGGCGGCCACGCGGTCTTTTGACATCCTGTGGAATCCAGTCGGTAACAGCTCTAGTCCAGCGGTCGTCTTTAAATCTCATTACGTGACCAGCCCATCTGATTTTTTCACACCTTGGCAAACGAGATAGCGTCCTTGATTCTTGATCGTCAACGGATGTCAGAACTCCGGATTCTTTCTCTCATTTGAGTGAAACGTGATATTCCAAGCATAGCTCTTTCTATTCTTCTTTGGGAGACCTGAATAGTGTTCTCATCTTGTTTGCGTAGGGCCCAGGTCTCTGAGGCATATGTTAATGCAGGAAGAAGAGTGGAATCAAAGAGATGTGCCTGGAGCCGGAGGTTCTTCGTCCTCTTAGCTATTTCTTCGTCGTTCTTGAAGGCGTTCCAAGCCACTCTCTTCCTCCTGCGCAGCTCGGGTGCCAGGTCATTTGTCATGTTGACCTCTTGACCTAGGTACACATAGCTGTTGCATTCGGAGATGGTCGTTCCATTGAGAGCGAATGGGGCGTCAGGAGCAAGGCTGTTTCTCATAAACATTGTCTTCGTAAGATTCAGCTGTAGTCCTACCTTTCCACACTCACGGTCAAAGTCGGCCAGCATTTGTGCTGCTTGGCTGATGTTTGGTGTTATTAAAACAATGTCATCAGCAAAGCGGGGGTGGTGTAGTTGCCAACCATCTATCTTCACTCCCATTCCTTCCCATTCCAGTTGTGGCATGATGTTCTCGAGGGTGGCACTGAAGAGTTTCGGTGAAATGGTATCACCCTGCCGCACTCCTCTCTTGACATCAATGATCACTTCTTTGTAGAATGGTGAGATCCTGGTAGTGAATCCGCAATACAGCTCACGGAGAATCCTGATGCATTGGGCTTGAATGCCCTGATTGTCTAGGGCTTCAATGACCGCTTCCGTCTCAACAGAATCAAAGGCCTTCTTTAAATCAATGACGTTAAACAGAGCGGCATCTTGAACTCCCGAGAAACCTCAATGAGTTTGGTTATCATGTGGATATGGTCGATGGTGCTGAATCCTTTGCGGAACCCGGCTTGCTCGCATGGTTGTCCTTCATCTAGTGTTCTGCCAATCCTATTTAGGATGACTCGAGTGAACAACTTGTAGATGACAGACAATAGGCAGATCGGGCGATAGTTGCCAATGTCATGGATGTCTCCCTTCTTGAACAGTAGTACGGTCCTGCTGGTTTTCCATTGGGACGGAACCTTGCATTCAGACATGTAGCGAGTGAAGAGCCGAGCCAGTGTATTGATGAGTACTGACGGCAGGTTCTTCAGGTGTTCTGGTCTGACCTTCTCTGGGCCGGGTGCTGTTTGTTTCTTTACCGATGAAATGGCGTGTCGGATTTCAGAAGGGAGAATGCTGGGAATGACATATCCATCCTGTGGAATTTGGTATGTCGGCAAGTGGACATGGCTATCGAAGAGATTTGAGTAGAAGTCATGGATAATCTTCTCCATTGCCATTCTGGAGGATGTGATGGATCCATCAGGACGTCGGAGGGCAGTCATCTTGGTCTTGTAGTTGGCGAAGGACAGGCGGGCATTACGAATACTTTTCCCGGCTTCTGCTGCATCTACCAGTACTTCTGCTCTTCTCTCTTTGAGGTCTTCCTTGATCGCATCTCTGCACTGCTTTGCGAGCTCGGACGTTAGCTTGCGGTTGCCTGAGGCATGCGCCAAACCATGCTGGCGAATTAGCTCAAGAGTTTTCGAAGATAGGCGATTTTTTGTGGCTATCTCTCTCTTGGCATTCCTCGCACATTCATGGAGGTGCTGAACTAGTCGATCGTATTCCTCGTCAATGTTGTCAACAATGGCATCTTCCCATGTTGCCGCAATAGTACCAAAGAGTTCCCAGTTGGTGGTCATTCTGGGAGTTTTCTTTTTGACCTTTGCAGCCCTTTCTCCCCGCTCTGTGAAGTAGAATTTTGCATGAAGGAGAAGGTGGTCCGATCCTGTTCGAAATTTTGGGACAACAGCGACATCTGTCAGGCAAAACCGTCGATTGAATATGATGTGGTCTATTTCGTTGTGGAATCGTCCACCGAGAGACTCCCATGTCCATCGTTTAGATTCTGCCTTCTGGAACTGTGAGTTACCATGAATGGTCTTGGTCGACATGATGACCTCAGACAGTCTCTCACCCTGTTCGTTCCATCTAAGCCATAATAGAGTTCGAATCTAAGCCATAAATAGAGTACATCATACTTGAGCTAAGGATGGTACAGAAGACCACCTGCTTCATCTTCCATCTGTCTAAACTTAGTATAAACACATAGCATGAGAAACTTTACATTCTGTTCCAAAGAGGAAAAAAGTTTTGATTAGAGGATAAGAACTTATATATCTATTATGAGTGAAAGAGCATCAATGCTCTGAGTTCTGAGAGCAGGGTGTACTAGTCAGGAAATAACACCATGGTAGATATTGTTTTGAATGACAATTAAATGTTGTGTACCTAAGTCTATAAGGTTCATGGAAGAAAACATAGTCAAAACTCTCCATGACATTGAAACTCAAGGAATCTTCAAAGATGAAACATTATTGACCAAGCAAGCATAAGCAAAAATTAACAAATGAGACTACATTAAACTAAGAAGCTTCTGCACCTCAAATAAACAGTGGCCAAGATACAAAGATAGCCCATGGAATTAGAAATACTATTAACCCAGTACCCATCTGATAATATCAAAGATATACAATGCACTGGTAGAACTTTGTAGAGAAAAAATCCTCCAACCCCATAAAAAAATGGAGAGAATAAATGAACAGAAATTTCCTCAAAAAAGAAACACAAATATCCAAAAGGCACATGGAAAAATGCTCTACCTCAATAATCATTAGGGAGATGTAATAAAAACAACAATGAGATATCATCCATACCACAAAGACTGACACACATAAAAATGAACAAGAACAACCAGTGCTGGAGGGGATGCAGGGAGAAAGGGACCCTCTTTTATTGCTGGTGGGAATGCCGACTGGTTCAGCCTTTTTGAAAAATATGGACATTCCTCAAAAAACTAGAAATTGAGCCCCCATTTGATCTGCAATACCACTTCTGGAAATATACCCTGGGGATCTGAAGACACAGCATAAATACCAACTGCAGTTGCATGTTTTTTTGCAGCATTATTCACAATAGCCAGAATCTGGAAACAACCAGAGTGCCCAAGAACAGACAAATGGATACAGAAACTATGGCATATCTACACAATGGAATACTAAATAGCTGTTAGGAAAAATGAGGCCATAAAACTTGCCTGTAAATGGATACACTCAGGAAGTATCATGATGAGTGAAATGAGTCAGAGGAGAGGGACAGATATAGATCGACTGCATTTATTTGTGGGATATAAAAAAAAACAGTTTGAAACTAATATTCAAGGCCAGGAAAAACTGGCCAGGAGGACTGGTCAATGGCTGGTCAATAGTGTGGAAGATGGAGGATAGTTAAAATAAGAGGAGGATCCATTATGACAATACTAGTTGGGAATGATAACTCTGGACAAGAACTGAGTGTTGAGAGCAGGTAAAGGGATATAGATGATAACTGTTCAGCATCTGGATCTCAAGCCATAGTGAATAAAATGAAAGAGAGAGAGACAGAAAGAGAGAGAGATAAGAGAGGTGCCTTCCATAGAAGCAGGTTGGGTGGGGGGTGGCTTGAAGGGGTGGGAGGGAAACTGGGGACATTGATGCTGGGAAATTACACTGGTTAAGAGATGAAAGTTTGAACATTGTATGAATGAGACACAATCATGAACAACGTTGTAATGCTCAATCTCATGGTAATTCAATTAAAAATGTTGTAAACTTTATTATGCTTTCAGAGAGAACTTCATAAGTATTTGATGTATTTTTGAGGATCATACAAACATTTCAATAAATTTAAGTAGTTTTTCATCGTTCAGTAAAATAATATTGGGACTTGATAACATGGAACTAAAAACCAGTGATATTATACCTAAGAATGATGAAAACAATAACTTTTAAGATGACACAGCTTAGAAATTTAGAAAAATACAACAATTTACAAAGAAAAATAACCATATATTTCATGTCTCTTTTTAATGGCTTCAAAATACTTTCCATAACAAAAATCAAAGATACTGACAAGGAAACAAATAGAGAGTAATAACTTTCAATCTATATAGTGGATGTGGTTGATCAGACATACAGATAGAAGCTGGCCTTGACTTCATAAACCCAATGGAAATTTGTTCCATGACTTAATCAACACATAGATAAAGTTTAAAGTTGGTTTCAATTTATATCTTTATGGGTAGAGGAATAAAATCTTTACAATGATCAATACATTCTGTAATCAATGCAATCCTCACTGGTATTACATCCTATTTCTTTGTGGGGCAAAGTAGTAAAAATTGGTGGATATAAAATTGACTAAGCATTGGACCTTACCAGCAATTTTTGAGAAGTGATATTTAGTAGCTCAATCAACCAGTTTACTGACTTCATAATATGATATACAATGAGATTTGAATCAAGAGATTCTTTTTTTTTAATGTAGGAGTACTGCTATTTATTCAGCCACTGACTAGCTGATTAAATTGTGCATGAACTCCACCTTACTTTTTTTTCTAATTTTTCTATTTTATTTATTGAATCACCATAAGAGAAGTTACAAAGTTTTCGGGTTTAAGTCTCAGTCATACAATGAAACACCCATACCTTCACCAGTGCCTATTCTCCACCACCAAAAACCCTAGTATACCCCTATCCCATACCCTCTCCCTACCTGTGGGGCAGGTGATTTCCACATTACTCTTTCTCCACTTTGATTTCATTCAATATATTGACACCAGACCCACCATTATTATTTGGGATTTTACTCCAACACTCAGATCTGCTGGAAAGGCAACAGTAGACAATTTTTACCTTAATAAAATTGGCAAATTTCTCCAAGGAATGGCTGCTTTTCACCTCTATAGTTTGGGAGAATACTGTGTAGTTATTATGGCTTCAGAATCTCTAGTTTTCTGAGTTAAGAAATTGTATTTTAATAATATTATATTACTTCAAAGAAATGATTAGCAGGAAAATATAAAATTGAATATACATCTGGCATATATATAACATAAGACAATACCCATACATAAGGCTTAGAACTTGCTGTTTTCTAAAATATGTTTGCTAAGATGCTAGATCTGCATGGATAAAGACAATCTAAAATAATGAAAAGTTTTCTTTAAGAAGAAAAATCTGATCGAGTACCCATCCCTCCACCAGTGCCCATTCTCTACCACCAATGAACCTAGTAGCCCTCCCAACCCCCTGAAACCCAAGCACGAAAGTTTTTAAGTCTACAACTATACTGCAATGTGTTTCCCTAAAAAAAAAGAAAGAAGAAAAATCTGTCTATTTTTTAATAGGTCTATGATTTATCTTTACTTAGAAATTCAATGGAAAATTCTCAGTAATAGAAGTGTATTGCATTAGAAAAGATCTTGTAAATAATCAGAAGACATCTGGAAATGAAAACTCTCCCTTCAAATTAACCTTATGTAAAAAAAGAAATTATTTATGAAAGAAATTCCATTTTTGTTTCAATACGCATTAAAACAAAATTGATAATTTTTAACATAATTAGAGCAATTTACCATCTTTTTGAAGCTTTAGAGATCCTGTAATGTCTATGTACATATAACATGTTTTTTTCATAGAAAGTTGTATCACTGTATCACTGTTCTCCCATTGTTCATTGATTTGCTTGAGCAGGCACCAGTTAACGTCTCCATTGTGAGACTTGTTACTGTTTTTTTGGCATATCAAATATCTCACGGTGAGCTTGTCAGGCTTTTCTATGCAGGTGGGATAGTCTCCGTAGCTTGCCAGGCTTTCGGAGAGAGACGGAGGAATCAAACCCTGGTCGGCTGTGTACAAAGCAAATTCTCTAACATTGTTTCTATATCAGTGATATTTTGAGTCATCAAAAATACCTAAAAATATCAAATTATGAAATATGCCCCAAACATATCACATGCCCATTGTGCTTCGTTATCATCATATCTTCAATCAAAGTTATGTGTTTCTTGGGATACTCTGGTCTTGACTAATAAATTTGCCCCATGTGTGTTCTTGTTGCTGTTTTCTTTATGTCTGACACATAAGTTTCTACCCTCTTTCCATTCTTTGATTTTTGTCTACTACTGGCACCCTCATCAATGCTTTTTGAATCATTGTAGGAAGAAAACAATCAAACTTTTCTATTATGGTTATGTACAAAATATGTAAGACTGAATGAAATTTATACACATCTAAAAGAACAAAATATTTAATCAGTAGATTTTATTATTTTTTCTGTCAAACAAAATTAACTTTCTTAAAGCAAAGCTACTATATGATGTAAAAAAAATCCCTAAAACAAGACTGGGATATCCATATTATAAGATAGGAATAAATACTTGTTTAGTGAGCCTTCAAACCACTGAACACATATGGTGTTCTAAGAGTGTGAAAAAATGAACAGACCCTTGATCTTAATTCTGAAGATCTATATGTCGGATCTCAATCCAAACAACAACTTTAGTTTCCATATTATACATATGTATATTATACATATCATACATATGTATTGGGCATACATACCTAAAATGAATAAGAGAGGAGCACTTATTTATTTCTCAGTATCCTAGAATGAGTATTATATACTCTTTTCTTCACTCTCCTAGTAGAATTAGAAGCCATTTTATCCTCACTATATGAATGCAGACTCAGAGACACAAAAAAGTTACAAAGTCTAAAATTTAAGTGGCAGAACAGTTTTTTAGAACTAGTTTTACCTGAAATCAAGTCCAGACTCTTTATCACAGTCTAGTTTTCATAGTGTCCGAAAAGACACTTAGAGATAAAATATATGAGAACACATTATGTACTACAAATTATTATGTAAGTTATGTAGCTTATAACTTGCATCTTTTGATGTGTAAGAATTAAAATAAAGGAATGAGTATCTCTTTCTGTGTGTTTTATTTCCCTACTAAATAGGTAGTTTGCAAGGAAGCTTGCATATGACTTTATATTTCTTTTGAACTGTGAAACTCAGAGAGCTCAATTAATGTTAATGACTAATTATTTTATGCTATATCCACACTTTCACATTTAACCCAAGATTCACTTCATATGATTAAAAATGACTGGTGTGTGTTGTATATGTAGTACTATCTTCGTAGAATTATAAATATTTGGAAGAAAATGAAAAGCTTCTTTATTATTTCTCATTTTACTACTCATGCTCTTTGTTATAAAGCGGGGGTTTAATGACATAAGAGGCCAATCAACTAAAGACACAAAATAGAGGTATTGAGTTATTTTCCTGACCTACTGTGCACTAAGCAGAACTTTTATTCATTAAGGACTATTAATGTCCTGTCTTATATACATATTATTTATTTCTGAGCCATTACTGCAATTTTTTTCAAAATATGTATTTTGGAGAAATAGTATGGCTGGTAGGGCACTGGCCTTGCATGTGAGAGACTGACCCAGGTTCAATTCGCAGCACCACATATTGTCCCCATAGCCCCACCAGGAGAGACCCCTGGACACAAAGCCAGAAGTAAGCACTGAGCACCGCTATATATACATGTATACATGTATATATACATATCTAAGTCATATATATAACTTAAACATTATATATATATAAAGTCCATATATAAAGTCTAAGTTAAAATAGCACATTAAAAATAGAAAAAATAAAATCTGAAGAATATACTCACTAGTATGTCTCTTTTAAGCAGCTATATTTAATACTATATCTTAACTAAGACTACAAGCAGGAAATTAGAAACAGAAGTCATGAAATTAGTGAGCTTAAAGTTAAAGCAAAAAAGAAATAAATTCCAAAGTGTGAGGGACAGGCCCAAAATGGACCACCAGAATTAATTTAGCTTAGCTTAATAGGAACCCACATTGCAAATTAACTGGTTTTTCTGCCCCTGAGCAAGGAATTCAGATACAGGGGCCCCAAGTTGCAAGTCACGAGAAGGAGGGGGGGGGGGGTCAGACCAGATAACCAGATGTCTCTCACAAGACCCATGTTGCAAGACCCAGGACCGCCCTAAAAACCAGGATGTTCCTAAGCACTGATGCAAATGCTGATCTTTAAACTATAGGCTAAGAAGTGATGTACCCTTAATTGGATTTATTTAGGAAAGTGTCTGTTGTTACAAATCTATTGGCTATTAAATGTGCAGGCTCTGCTGTAATGGCTGGTGAAGGCCTATATAAGACCCCCTTTGAAGAAGTTCGGGGTCTTGCCTGATGGCTTGACCCTGGCTAGCCAGCTCAATAAACTACCCGCTTGCTGATTGCATTCCTGCGTGGTCCTTGCTTGCGGTTAGAGATCCAGAGTCATGCCCTAACACAAAGCAAGTATTCGAGATTTCATTTAATTTTTACAATGCTTTGTTTTGTAATATATACATATATTCATAATTGTTTCTTGTTTCAAAGGCTTACAAAATGACCATATAAATAGAGAATATCTGGTAGTTGTAGCAAACATGAAAGAAACATTGATTTAATGACCATATTTATTAATTTTTCATTCAGTCATTTCACTCTTATTTTATGACTGTTACCGTCATCTTGATGGTTCAGCTGTTCAGCTATGAAATCTATGAGACAATAATATGTGAAAAATTCTCCAAGCAATTTCCTGCTGCACTACCTCCAGGTGTGTAGAAGCACCACAAGTAAAGGGTGCAATACCCAGGGAGCACCACACTGAAATATGTATAAGCACCCTAGTCAAGAAATAAGACTTCCGATGAGCAACGCAGCAACCTACTGTCTCTTCCACAATGAAAATTTAAAAATCAATTTTTGGAGAGTACCACAAAGAAACAAACAAAAATGAAGCATGGCTAGAAACCACAGCTGTGTGTGTGTGCGTGTGTGTGTGTGTGTGTGTGTGTGTGTGTGTGACCCTTGGTGATGACAACAACAGAAAAACATTGAGGAGAAGGGAAAATAAACATAAGTCAAGAAAGAATGTCAGTGAAGATGTGGCCTTGTTGGTGAAGAATATAAAATTATGTAGCCAATATGGAATATAATATGAAAGTTCCATAAAATATTTTTGTGTTTTATTGTGCTTTATTTGCAGCATCAGAGATCTAACCCAGGTCCACTCACATGCAAGGCAGTAGTTCTATTACTGAGCCACATCTTTTACCCATTCACAAAAATTTGTAAATGGGAATGCCAACTGATTCAGCAATTTCACATCTGTTTATATACTGCCAAAGGAAACCAAATCACTATCTTGAAGAGATGACTGTATCCAGTCTCATTTATCTTTATTCATTACAACCAAGACAAGGAAACGCTCAAAGTACCCATAAGTAAATGAACTGATTCATAAAGAAATGTAAAAATATATACATACATATAATGAAATATTCATTGAAAAAATAGGATATCCTCCTATTTCTGACAACATAAATAATCCTTGAAGGGATAATGCTAAGTGAAATGAATTAGACAAATACTAGAATTTAAAAAAGAAAATTCAGAAAAATAGAGTAGAAAGTTGGTAGAAAACTGAAAGATGTCAAAAGTCACAAACTTCCACCTATCATATAAATTAGTTTTAAGGATCTAAGGTACATCATAGTGTTTATAATTAATAATGCTATATAAAATACATGATATTGTTAAAATAATTGATCTTAATTGATCAAAGAACATAAGATATTCATATGAGAGCCAGACACTTTATTTGGTGGAGATGATGGGGGTGCCTTCCCAAGTAGTACACAGAGAACCTTACAACTGCTCCAGGAGATACGTGGCTATAATAGTTCAGTGGTTTAACTGAGATTGCAATGTTGCACTGACCCAGTATTGCTCATAGGCCACCAGAGAAACACACATCGGTGCTAGGGGATACAATAGTGGAGTAGGAACTTCTGCATGCTAGTCTTGCACTCTTGCCCTTCCCAGTCTCAGATGGTTGGAGATGTTAAAAACAGCATTAGAGTTTCATTCTTGATATGTGTATGTATCAACTCACACATTGTACTCACTAAAATCCAAAAGTTACATGACCCCAATATTTCAATAAAATGGGAAAAATTCATAGCAAACATTGTATAATATTGTACTTTTTAGCCATTGCTCAAGTTATAGAAAGTTAATAATAGCATTAAATCCTTAATATCCAAAATTAGCATGTCCAAGATATTTGAAAATCAAGAAATTATTAATACAGAAAAAATATCAATATAAGATAATTGTTCTCGTGGCTTAAAATGTGGTCTCAATTTCTGCCCTGTAGTATTCATATCCTTGTAAATTCCCTCCATTTGAGAAGGGGTAGTGGCTGTATCATGTGTCTAGATTGCAGAATGCAGTAAAGCTGATGATTTTTCTCTTATATAAAACTATCTTACTAACCTACGTATTAGTCTCAATTTCCCTTAACTGTTTTGAAAAAGCAAATTTCCATGAAACTTTAAATAACAAGGAAGTATAAGTTAACAACAACTGTGTTAGAGGGACTATCTCTCCAGTTGAGCCACTAAATGAATACTTAATTGTATTAAGCCTTGAATAGTAACTTAATTGTAGTCTGTGATACTCTTAACTGAGGACCTCATTAAACTGTTCCCACAGAATTGCTAAGTAAAAATAAATAAATAAATAAAATGTTTAATTAAGCACTAAGTTTGAGGTAAATTGCTATACATATAATGCCATTACACAACCAGAAAATAATCTAAATTATAAGTGCCTATAAAATTATACTAGTAATTTTTATGACTTTAATAAAAATTAGTAATATGATTGGGGTCTGGAAATGACACAGAAAATATTATAAGACTAGGAGAAATTCACACTAAATTCCTTCAAAACCGATAGGGGACATCAATTACAGAGGTGGAGTACATGTCTGGCATGCAGGAGGATTTGAGTTTGATCTCTATCAGCACATATCTCCTCAAGCACTGACAGGTATAGTCCTGGTGGTCCCCAGCTAGCACACAGCCATCACAACAGGGCAGCATGAACAGGCAGACCACCTAAATCATCAAAGCAGGAACACTAGGCTGAGTAATGCTGGACAACATCACCAAATAGAATAACTGATTTTTCCAAATATAAGAAATAATCTGGTGCGGATTCCGCACCAGACTGTTTTCACTCAGGGCACCCCAGAAGGGGCTGGGTGAGAGCCCTCCCTGCCCCAAGGGACCCAGTCCTGGCAGCCGACCTCCACTACCCAACCACTGCCATGCTCCAGGCTGCTTTCTGGACGCTCGGCCAAGCATCACGCAGGAATGAAGTCCCACCGAACCCAGATAATGCGGAACTTTGTGACCTTGGACTCTGGGTCCAATAGGACCCAGAGTCAGAGATCCTCTGTCTGTTTCCCCCAGTCTCCAACAACCCATGGGTCACACCCATAAGTCACTCCCTGCTGGCACCAGAAAATCTCCTCATCAGCCACCCTCCAGAACTCACGGATCCTTTTCTGGGAAGGGACATAAAATAAGGCTCCCATAACCATGCCACCGGACTCTGTGCCAGACTGTTTTCACTCAGGTTGCCCCAGAGAAGGATAGGTGAGAGCCCTCCCCGCCCCAAGGGACCCAGGCCCAGCAGTCAACCTCCACTACCCAACTGCCACCACACTCCAGACCACTTTCTGGACCATGCAGCTGCGGGACACAACATAAAATGTGTCTTTCTACCTATTTTTCATAATTACCACACCATGTTTGATGGGGTTCAGACAGTAGGCAACAAATCATTGAGAGACAAAGTAGATAGCCCACCCCTGATGTTAACTGAGGTACAAAATCATAGGGATGTAGGTATTGAATTCAGTTTGAGACATATAGAATTTAATGTGATATCGAATTTCAGGTATTGAAAACAATGGGCGATAGAAGGATGGCTCTACTTCTAGACAGGACAATTTAAGGGCAGGGACCTTGGTTTATTCATTTTGTCATGTTTCTTCAAGTTCAGACCCTTGCACTTGATAGCATTCAGTAAAAGGTTTAATTCAATTGACAGTTCTTTTTAGGTAAGGTCAGGAAGCTCAAGAAAAGAGAACCTAGTCACTATCAAAATGCCTATTCTTTTTTTCAATCAAAATTCAGCAGAGAATAGAAATATTCACAACTGTTTGTGGCTTCATCATCTAAGACAGAAATAGCGTGTTATACAAAGAATACAATTTGCTAAAAACATTTTAATTTTGTCAAAATCTTCAAATAATTCATAAGATAATTTAATATTTTAAGTAATCTTTTATATCAGATATTGGGCTTGCTTTTACTCATCTGCATTTAAAATAAACTGAAATACCCACTTTTGCACACCCTTTGAAATAAAATTTCTAAGCAATGTCAGGTTCTTCCCTAGTTGAACAGATTGCTTTGTGCAATTCACATTGTCACTATGAAACTCAATTTCTGCATAAAGTCTGTGATCATACTCTATCATCTATTGCCACATTAGTCAGACTCAATCATTCAGTCAGAATTATTCAATCTCTTTAACTTTTAGCTTCTGAAGATAGGTAATATCAGAAGCTATCAATTGTCATTTAAACTTCTTTTAGTATTTTATCAAATCCTGAAAGAAAATTTCCTAAGATTTTCCCTACATACAAAAGCCTAACTACATTTCTCAGACCATTTCTAAAGAATCTTTCCAAATTTAAGCCATGCTTCCTGCCGAAACCTATTGAAAACATTGATAGACATTAACATCAGAGAGCATCCCTCAAAAATGCCTCAAATACTCAGCAGTGAAGAATCCCGGTGGGCACCACAACACTGGAGAATTCTCCCGGCCCCAAACCAAGCCGATATCACCAGGGTGCCCCAGATGGAGCAGGTGCAGTCTCCCCACCTTCTCCAGATGGAATCCCAGCTACAATGAGATTCTACAAGCATGACTCTGGTATGTGCGGACCAGGACTATGTTCCCAAACCATGTAAGAGGCCGCACAACCTTTCCTGATATACAAAGTGAGCAATGGAAAATAGATGATCTAGCATCTGCTGCTAGAAGGCAGGCTTGAATGGTGGTGGGAATATCCAAGCAAAATATAATGCCCAAAACTATAGAGAGAGTATCTGAACAATTGTTTGCCGTAGAGGCAGGGTAAGGACTGAGGTGGAAATGGAGGGGATAATGGGGATATTTGTGGTGGAAAGGTTGCACTGGTGGAGGGATGGGTGATCAATCATTGTATAGCTTAATATCAAACATAAAAGCTTTGTAACTGTATCTCACGGTGGCTCATGCTTCTGTACTGTGAATTAAGCTATGGCTTCATGCCACCCCGGGGGGAGGGAGGGAAGGGTGTTGTCTTTCCACCTTATTCCCCTCGGCAGCATGATGCATGATGACCGCCATCTTTCAGAGACTATCAGACTGAGAGGTACACACCTGCAGTGATGGGACGTGCGGATCCTCATGGGGTAGAGGCTGGAACCGGTTCTTCTCCCTGCCTTGATGAGACCCCGAGTTGCTGCCCATGAACAGCTCCTCCAGGTCCTGAATGTTCATAATCCCAAAGGCACACAAACCAATCTCGGAACCTAGCAGCTTCTGGCAGAAATCCTTCCGGAATTAATTACTGAAATATCAGAAATCCAATATGCTCTTCATTATCAGTAATAGAAATTATCTAATGATGTCTTCTTGGTAGGTCTGAATGTTGGGAGAAAATTCCAAATAATAATGGAAGGTCTTATGTCGAAAAATTGAATGTAATCAAAATAGAGAAAGAGTAAAGTGGAAATCATCCATCACACTGGCAGGGGGAAGGGTGGGATAGGGACCATACTGGGGTTCTTGGTGGTGGAAAATGTGCACTGGTGAAAGGATGGGTGTTTGATCATTATATGACTGAGACTTAAACCCGAAAGCTTTGTAACTGTTCTCACGATGATTCAATTTTTTAAAAAAAGGGCCTCAAATAAAATTTTACCAAATAAAACTGACAATTTGCACAATATTACCAATTTTAAAATATATGTCTATGATATAATAATCTGAAGCGGTGTGGATCAGAATTACAATTACAGCACATAGTTGCAGTACTTCATTAAAGCACTTAGTTATCAGACAGCCAATGCTAGTTTAATCCCATACACTGCATGTGTTTCCCCGAACACCATCAAAACTGATCCCTGTGCACAGCTAGGTGTGGCCCCAAGGCAAGGAAACAAACCAACAACAACAACAACAACAACAACAACAAAATGATTTTACACTGCGCATTACAAAAAACAGTTTTTCTGGAATAAATATCTTCACGAGACCACAAAACAAAGTTAAATTATATAAACCTAACTACTATAATTTGTCATTTCCAAATGATAAAAAAAATAAACATATAGATAAATTTTAAGAGATGTTGTGAATTAGATACCCTATCCCAATGTATGACAAATGTGTGTCATACATTTCTTTCTTTCTAAGTGTTTTAGGATGGCTTTAAATAATGGAAACCTATAGTTACTTGAGTCTCATCCCAATTTAGTCTATATTTTTTAATTGAAAAAGATTAGTAAACAGTAGTGAAACAGCAAAATATATCACAATATAGCTAGCATTTTGTAATTACAAGCATCAGTATTTCTCAGTTTTCTAAAGCAGGACATTTTTATTTTCTGGCTGGCATGTGTCTATAGGAAAAAATGTCAACTTGATTATAGGAAGGTGTCCCCTGAAGTTAAAATAGCATCGATATTAAATTCTGCCCTGCTGCTGAAGTGACCTGGATGTTTGCTCACTCACAGTCAATGCTAGACGACCTTTTACTCCATCAGACAAGCAGCTTGTTGGAGAAAGCTGTGCTTGTTTTTAAATAACCATACAAAGTGCAAATGAATCAAGAATTCGGAGTTTAACCATATTCTTGGGATATCTGAATTTGTTGTTCAGACTTTTAGAACCTGAACAGCAGACCAATTAGTTTGAGATGTAGATTCCAAACCATTTAAAAAAAAAAAGGAAAGAGAATAGAGATAAAAAAAAAAAAGAGGCCCACCTTTATGTAAATTCTTTATCTATACCTCTCATAGCTTTCCAGATATTCTGTCAGTATGAGATGATCACATCAAAATTTATAGTACAAGATGTCAGGGTGCCCATGCTCCTCAGCAAAGGCGATTAATACATACTATCAATGCCGATGACAAGACACATTTTATTTCTGTCAATAAAGAGGTTTCTAGTTTTCCTGTCTGCTGAATACCTGAGACTTTTATTTTGCACAATAAACTATCTTTAGCTGCAGCTGAACGATAAGTGTTGAACGTCAGTCAATTCCTTACATAGATTTCTTCAATGGGCAGGTAGCCTGTCTGTGACTTTTAACAAATACGAGGAATTTTACTTTTAGTGGAGGATCAGAAAGCAAAAGAAGAATCCAAGGGGAAATCTACCTGCTATGGTTTTTGTACCATGTACTTAGCATGTGTTATATACAATGATGAGAAAGAAAGATTTTCTATTCTAAAACAATTTTCAAGAAAATTGAATAAATATGGTGATTGTATAAGCAATCAGGTAATTTTACAGTCTGCTGCTTTACTGAATCTTTTCATTGTACCTGATATTTTTGTGCAGGGATCTTCGAAATTAGAGAGATAGAAAATGTGTCATCAGCAAAAAAAAATAAATGATAGTTTTACTTCTCTATTTTCAATTTTGATTACTTTACTTACCTGATGTTTTTTGCTAGTAATTCCAACACTTGAGCCATGGCACTGACAGTTGATATCCCTGTTTTGTTACTTATCTTAAGAGAAAAAAGCCTTAAAAACATTTTACTGTCGAATATGGATGTTGTTTGTGTTTATCATACACAAACATTTTAAACATCAATATATTTCTTTATGTCTTCTATACCAATTTTGCTGAAGGTTTTTATTATAAAGAATATTGACAGTCATCAAGCACTTTTTCTGCATCTATTGTAAAAATCATAAAATTTGTATAGAGGTTTTCCACCAGTGCTCAAAGGTCAGGGGACCTGACCTCCTGGCAGTGTTTGTCCAGTGACATGGTACTGATGGTTTGAGTTCTTGGGTCATGATGCTATAAAACTTATGCCTAGAGATAGTGGAAGAAACTAACATTACTTTAACAATACCAGGAGTCATATCATATCAGAATAGAACTCCAGGTGCTGTGCATGAAATACACATTCTCTACCAATTTTGAGTTATTTCCCTAGTCTGATCACATGATTTTGTCTTTCTTTTTTTGCTATTGTACTGTATCATTTTTATTGATTAGAGTATTTTTTCTTGCCAGGCCCTGCCGTGCGGGCGAAATACTCTCGGTAGCTTGCCGGGCTCTCCGAGAGGGGCGGAGGAATCGAACTCGGGTCGGCCATGTTGGCTGCATGCAAGGCAAACGCCCTACCGCTGTGCAGAGTATTTTTTCAGCAATCTTGCTTTCTAAAAATAAATTCCACTTGGTCAGTATATATTTATTTTAATGAATTATAACAGTTTGCTTTGTTCTTATTTTGTTGAGAATTTTAACATTACTATTAGTTGTCTTGAGCTACAGATTATTATTTTTTTTCTTCCTCTCATTCTCTTTTTTTCCTGATATCTTTAGATGGTTTTAAAACCAGTATTCTGTTGGCTTCAAATGATGTATTTAGAAGTTTGATCTCCTTTTTAATTTTATAAAAGAGTTTGAGAGTAAATTTAGGTAGATTCACTAGTGAAACCATCTGACTTTGAAATTTCTGTTTGAGGAAAGCTTTTGATTATTGATTCGATTTCATTTCTTAAAATGTATCTGTTTGGGTTTCTATTTCATCCTGGTTCAGTCTTGAAATCTAGACTGCTTCTAGGATTTTGTGCCTTTCTACTACCAGACATAAGAGATTTCAGGTTGAGGGTGAGGGCAAGTCTGGAATATTTTTTTTCCTGAAAAGGGAAAAGTCAGATGGTTTCACTCGCGAATCTACCTAAATTTACTCTCAAATTCCTTTATAAAATTAAAAAGGAGACCAAACTTCTAAATACATCATTTGAAGCCAACAGAATACTGGTTTTAAAACCATTATTTTAAATTAATAGGCCAAATTAATTTGGGAATGTCTGTTCTAAGCAAATAACAACACCAATTAGGAATAATTCCCTAATCCCCTTCTTTATATTTAAAATAATCAACTGACTTTAAGTACCATGAGAACTTAAATATTTGTACTTGAAATCCTTGCTCATTCCATATTCTATAATTTCAGATTTCTGCACCTTTTATTGTCTACATTCTTTGGCTTTACTTTGTGTCTTTTAATTCCACATTTTAAAAAATCACTAATTTATCATAGATACTGATTGACCAAGAACTTTTTATAAATTGAGAAATGTTTCATATTAAGTAAATGACAGGCATACTTCATTTTTCTTCCTGGGCCCACACAATTAAACAACAGTTGTTTCTATTAGTTACCACTAGATGGAGGTACAAAATTTGGAGTGATTAATGAATGTTCTCTGTGTGCTTTTCTTGAAGGGTAAGGATACAAATGACATACACTATTGGTTTTTCATATGCCTGTAAATCCCACTACATTGTATAATATGGAATTTATGTGCTCCTTTATCCTATGTTTAAATATATATGTATAACATAGTGAAGAAGAAATATATATATATATATATATGTAAACTTCCTTTAGGATTGCTTTAATGAATAACAAAAATAAAACATATAAAATCTATAATATACACATACACTGAAAATAGATATAACTAATTAAACAGCTCTACAGCTCAATAATGAGATAAAATACATTACATTATTATTTTATTTGGAATGTCTTTCAATATTTGATATAATGCTAGTTGACATTGAGACTGAAGAGATCTATATAGAAAAAATAGATGATGCTTATTTTACGGATTCAAAGTGCTTTCTTTCTGCTCCTCTCTGTGCTTCACACAGAGTACTCATATTTTCCTGCTCTTCATTCCTTACAGAAATATGACTTGAAAATGTCTCCCTCTTATTCACATTGCAGCATAAATAACAAAGTACAATGTGTTGCTTCACATAGAAAATTATTTTATAAAAGGAGTAATAACATTAAGCCTATGTTGTCTTTAACAAAGAGATTTCAAGTGTTCTTCAGTTAGTGTAGAGGACTTGAGAAGTTTTCTTTTAATCCCTGAAATAACTAAGAAAGTTTAGCCCATACTGAACTGAAGTAAGTTCTGATCGATATTATACAAATACAATGGTCTGTGCTTGTGATGCTTGGATAAGGGTAGTTAGGGACGTGATTTCTCAGCCTGAAGTAGAAGCATACCAGGAAAACTGCACTTCCTCAAAGTGCTTCAGGAGAGGAAAAATATGAGTTCTTGAAATCACAATGTTTTGGTCCACTAAGGAAAAACTACAATAGAGAATAGACCGTGAATGAACCAAATGGAGAAAACAAATGAAAAAATGACTGATATTCCTAATAGATCTTACTTATACCTTTCTATATCCCCAGAGACTTATGCTGTGAACACAGATAGGACAAAGATAACTGAAAACAAAATAGAACCCTTCTAGAGATCACAGTCCCCCAAAACATGATACATAATATTATTAAAAGATAATATTAATGATAGAGAATTTATTATTCACTGCATGAATACAGTAAAGTAACATAAAATGTACTACAATAAGAAATAATAAAAGAATTTAGAGACTGTTTTAAGGCATCCCTTAAAAGTTATCATTAATGTTGAGATCTGCTATTTATTTTACATTGACTCATTTATATTTTGTTTTTATTAAGATAATATTAGTTTATAAGACTGTATCTTTTAGGAATGCAATATCATGCCTTTAAATATATATATATAATATCACACAACATTCACCGTGAAAATTCCAATATCTTTTCACCAAAGTCCATTCGTCCTCCTTCTGCTTCTATCTCACTTTCTGGTAACGATATTATAGTCAGGGCTAGGGAATTCTTTACATTTAGCTTTTTCTGTCCTTTACTTTATTTCTCTATATTTCATATAGGTGTGACTCATCCAGTATATGTGTTTCTTCTTCTGACTTATTTTATTTAGCATGACCCTCTTCAGTTTCATTAATGTCAATAAAATATGCAGTACTTTGCATTTTCTTGTCACTATATATATATACACACATATATACATTGTGCATTGTGCATATATGTCATCTCATTTTAGTTTCACTCATTTTCACTGGGAACTTAGATTACAATTAATGTAGCTGTGTTTATAATTTGTTTTTAAATTTTGTTATTTGATTAGTACATCAATTTGTTATTTGATTAGCTACATTATAATTGCTGAATTATATTTTAGATTTCTTTTTATATTTTGAGGCATCTCTATACTGTTCTCCTTGGAGGCTGAAGTTACTTACTTCCCACAAACAGTGAATGAGAGTTTTTTCCTCCTAAAGCCCCACCAACTTTTGCTGTTTAGGGCATTTTTATATAGGGCAGTCTTATGTGAGATGAACTCTCATTAATATTTGATTTTAATTTCCCTTATATGTGATAGTGAACTTTTTTCTTTCTCTGCTTTTTGGCATCAGCATGTCTTTTTTTGAAAAGTACTATTAATCTGTTCTCCCCATTTATTAATGGGCTGCTTTGTTTTCTACTTGTTGAGTTGCTTTTCAATGCCCAAGTGTTACTCAGACAAACATGAAAGGATTTCTTAAGCAGAGGTAGGAATACATGCTAGAACTTTGAAGTAAAGAACTTACATTTGTAAACTGAACCCTTATTCACAGAACATACCATTTACTCTCTCCTTTTGAAGTCTGACTACACACGTTTGTTCTTTCTGTGTACCCAAAACAGGAACATATCATTTTCAAATAAGTATAAATTAAGAATAAATTATATGTTTAGTTTATATCTTTATATATAAATACACGGGCAGGCAAGGTTCCTTTTTCAATAATAGAATTACTACTAAACTCTGACCCAACCCTTTGGACACATAGAACTGATTTGTGTATAAAAGAGCATCAGTTGGTTTTGTCTAAAGACAAATTTAGCCAGGATGGTTCAACACTAAGGAATCCTTCCCTTGATTTATTGTGACAATACATTTACCATCTCAACCAAAAACCATGGGTAAGAGCTTCTTCTATTTTTTTAAATTAAAACATCATGATTTACAAAGTTGTCCATAATGAAATTCTGGGAATATAATATTCTAACACCAATCCCACCAATAGAGTCAACTTCTTTTCACCAGTGTTCGTGGGTTCCCTCTCTCCATGCCCAACCTTCCTCCTTAACAAGCACATTTTGATATTTGGTTTTTCTATTTCGGGTCCCACGCTTACAGGGTTGGCTCTGTGTATTAGATATGTACATATACCACATTCTACACCACCATTGTGTTTGAGGCCCATGACTCCTGCCCCCTATTACCTCCCATCTGCCTCTCTGCATGAAGTTAATAAAAAAACAAACACAGGATAGATACAGAGGGAGGCAGAAAGCAGATTTAAAAGAGCAAACAAATTGCCTGACACACTTGCTCATTTTTACAATAGAGAAGGATACCAGGAAGAGAGCAACATATTCTGATACAAGCAAAAGAACAAAAATAGAAACAAAATAAGCAGCTTTCTCAATAAATTTTCATTCTGTTATGAATTTCCATATTTTTATTCTTTCCCTTCCCAACTGGATGAATTGAGTTGGGTGGTTTTCATATTTTACATTATTTATATTTCTAAAAATAAAGAAACCAGATATTGCACCATTTCCAGTAAAGAATCCCTACACTCTTGTTGTTTTTATTGTTATTTTTGTTTTTGTTTAAACCATAATAAATTTGCTCAGGGCTTATACCTGACTCTCTGTTCAGGGATACTTCTGGCATTGTTCAGGGTTGTGATGCCAGGAATTGAACCCAGATATGCAAGGGAAGTACTTTATCTATTATGATATAGCCCCTGTCCATTGACATGCAATAGATTTGGTTGGATAAACTCACTGAACAGGCAAATTCCTAGCTGGGAATGATAGGGAGATATTTGGGTCACTGATGACAAAAACAAAAATGAAAACTGATAAGGCCACATTCTCTTCTCAGAGCAGACAAGCTACCAAGAGGCAATAATAGTGACAATTCAACTTGAAGGACTTAAGGGAGGATGACTGAAGGTTATCTTCACTGACCACATCACAGAATACAGCTTTAGGTGATCACATTGCTGGAAAAGACAAAGTCTTACTTAATAGCGGAGTCCAAATGTACTTATTGACACTGTACAAATGTCATATATGTAAAATTTTATCATTTAAACAGATTGTATATTTCTTAATAAAATGCAAGTATTGCAGTGTAACTCAAAATATTTTTAGAAAGCAATTTTGTCTTTTTGCCAATATTGCAATCACTATTTCATTCTGAATGGGGTGCTTTAAACAATTATCTTCTGACCACTCTCATGCTCACTGCAGGCTACGTAACCTACACAACCTAGAACTCTCTCTCTCTCTCTCTCTCCACTCATTCTCTCTCTCTTGCTCTCTCTGTTTCTCTCAGTTAGAACTAAAGTTCCACTCAAACCACCCAGCCAAAACTTTTCTCCCTTACTTGCTAAATCATCACAGACATTCACCAATATTAAAGATCTCCTATCTTTATCTTTCAGGTGCTACAGGCAGGGGAGTCAAAGTCTCAGAAAATGAAGCATATTTGATTGACATCAGATCAATAAGTCTTGAATTTAGCTGCTCTAGTGGTGAGATTAAGAAATAGCGTCTGTTAAATGTAAAATCAGTAGTGGCAGAGCACTGCCATGAAATGAAAGTTAATATTATCTCAGAATCCTAACAGCCACCTGACACATGTCATGATTTTCAATATTAGATAAAATGTGGGTCACTTTCCTGTGCTTAAGGGAAGCCACTTCTTTTTTTCAGAATGAATTCTTCTAAAATAAATGCATTAACAACAAAGAATAACCTTCCATTTCTTTTCATTTTTTTCTTCCCATCTTATCTTTTATAGCACAATACTTTGTCTATTTCCCAATTTGTTTTTCACATTTCTAAAAGAACTGGCAAAACTTTGTCTTTAAATAATTCATGATTTTAAAAATTCATAGTTGAGGATGTCTCTAGTCACAGTAAGCCAAATAACACATTTGAAATGAATATGCACTTTTCCTTTGCTTACTTGGATGCTAAGAGTGATTGTATGAGAGCAGCATTTGGTTGAATAGGAGGAATTCTCTGGCTGCTGGCTTGAGCAAGTCTTGTCATAAACATGTAAACAAACCTAACAAATAAAAATATTTTTGCCAAGACATGAACTTCTACAAGAGTCTCACAATACTGCTGTTTCTGTATTTTCTTAACAATAGAAAGTTACTTCAAAATAAATAGAAAATTCCTCATTTTAGGAAAACCGCTTCATTTTTATTCTCTGTATTCCATGTAGTATTGTACTCCTATAGTCGTTATGAAAACATTTAACCATATTTCTAAATATATTGTGCAATTAAGATATGCCTCTTACAAAAATGTTCAAGCATTTGTGATTTTTACCAATTTTTATCTTCTATCAAGCTAAGCTTGATATATGCCTACTGTGCTGAATCTCTCAAGATAAGTGAACACTTCCACCCTTTTTAAAAACAACTTGAATCAGCCACAAAATTGTTGGAAACTCACAATTAGAATTTTCCTATAACCAAGACAAAGACTACAATTGGCTTCCCGCTCTAGAGAAAGGAAGGAAGGAAGGAAGGATGGAAGGAAGGAAGGAAGGAAGGAAGGGAGGGAGGGAGGGAGGGAGGGAGGGAGGGAGGGAGGGAGGAAGGAAGGAAGGAAGGAAGGAAGGAAGGAAGGAAGGAAGGAAGGAAGGAAGGAAGGAAGGGAGGGAGGGAGGGAGGGAGGGAGGGAGGGAGGGAGGACAGAAAAGGGAGGGAGCAAGAAAAGAAGGAGGAAGCTATAGAGAAAGAAAAGAAAAAGAGGTAGTAGGAGAGGAAGAAAGAAGGTAAGAAGCACTATTTTTTTCTTTGTATCTTCAGCAGAGAACACTGGAAAATGTTTAATATATAACCACATTTGTAATATATATACCTCCACCCACTTAAGTTTCTTTAGGAGATCCTTAGGGAACACATCAGCTAATTTGTCACTTAAGGCGTTAGACGTCAACTGGTAAGTCTGCCAACTCCCAGTTTATCATAGTACAACAATTGAAGACTCAGAGACTCAGAATTTGGCAGATGAAAGCCTGCTCTTCAGCAGGGTTAGGAACTGTAGCACTGTAGCACTGTCCTCCAGTGGTTCATCGATTTGCTCCAGCGGGTACCAGTAACATCTCACAACAGATTGTGAGACTTACTATTTTTTACTAAATTACTATTTTTGGCATAGCGAATACATTACAGGTAGCTTATCAGGCTTTGTTGTGTGGGCGGGATACTCTTAGTGGTTTGCCGGGCTTTCTAAGAGGGGTGGAGGAATCAAACTCCTATCTCCTGTGCTATCTCCCCAGCCCAGGGTTAGGAACTACATCTTCAAAATAGCAAAAGTTGCTGCTTAAAAGCTAACCTAATGATAAAAATTGCATGTTAAGGATAATAAAGATATTGCTTCATACACAGGCAAACTTTGCTAATTTCATGGTTGCCTAAAGGGAGACTTAAAGGACTGCAATTTCCAACATTTTAGACAACCAACAGTGAAAAGACTCATTAAACTCATTTCCTACCAACTTATTAAAGGAAGAAACAGAAACGCTGGTCTATATATTGCTCTTCTGAATATCAAAATAGAAAATTGCTCGGTTTGCATATTCTCCTAGCACATTTTATTGGAAAGTTTGTACTTAATCAAAGAAAACAGACAAGTTTGAATTCTGATGGTACCTTAAGGTCACTTTAGGAAAAATGGCAAACCAGGGAAGAGGACCATCTTCTCACTTAGTAAAAGCATCATTAACATGGTTTTTCTTCTGAAACATGAATCAATGTATTTTATATAGAAGTAAGAGATGGAGCTTAAATATATATCTTTCAAAACAAGAGAATAGATAGCATCAAATGATAATAAAATCATTTTACCCCAGATTACAGAACTGAGTATACCAAGTAAGATAGGGAGTGGGTGGGTTGAATGTAAGAGGTATAAATATTTTTGTGAAGGATCTTTGGCATTTTGGTGGTGGTGGTGAGGAAACTTTTTACAGTAAAACCATAATAAATGTTTAGACTATGTAACTATGTAAAATAAACTACAGTAATCGGAAATTGGTATGATGTAAGTTTCGTGTGGCTATGTTAAGGAATAATTGGATTTCAAACTGCTTGTCCAATGTTGTAGTAAACAAAACTGGCTTCAAAACAAGTTTTAGCTGTTGCTAAGACTCTCTGATTCCCTGTAAGGTTGTTCTCCACATCACATATTTACATATCCCCTTGTGACAGCACAATAAAGGTGTTCTTTTAATAAATAAAAAATATTAGATATTTCAGTTTGGATTTGACCAGAAACTAAATTGTACTAACTTTTAAGAGCAGAATTGTCATTGTACTTATTATTTAGAAAGTTTTAAATCTCTGTCTGGATTAATACTATTGAATATCAACAATATATCAAAAGTTGAAGAAAAAATATACGACTTCTATCAAATTAATTTAGAACTTTATGATTCTTATAATTATAGTAAAATCTTTAAAGAAGAAATCTAGTGCAAAAATAGATAAAGTAATTTTAAGTATAGTCATAACATGATTATTATATAAAAACTTACATAGCTTTGTAATAAAATAATTCTTTGTAATAAAATAACCATTTGTAACAAGATGGAATACATATTTTATTTCTAAAAATAAATATTTTAGCTATAATAAAGTATAATTCTCTACTATATTTTGTAATAAAATATAAAAATAATAAAGTATAATAAAATAAATAAATAATAAAGTATAATTCTCTACTATGTTTTGTAATAAAATATAACAAATAATAAGTATAATAAAATAACTAAACTACATTTGAGGAAAGCCGACTCTTAAGGCATCAATTATATAGTCATAAATATTAAAATTAGTTTAGCATTCAACTCAAAGAGCTAGAATTAATAATGAAATAAAAATAGATAAATGAAATATTAAAAGTAAAACCAGAGATTTTTAAAAATACATAAAAATACTAGTGAAAAAGAATGAATGTTAGTCTGTTCATGAAAAAATTATAAAATATTAGGTCCTTGAACATAAGAGAAGACACAAATTGTCAAGACATGGTTCAAAAACTGAGAGCATAGTAAAGTTTAAAAAATAGAATTATATGACCAATTTCTGAGAAAACATTAGATAGATAAAATGAATGATTTGAAATACATGTTTTTCTAAAATTGACCTTAAAATAATTTTAGCTGATTAAAATAAGTAACATTCCAACAAAACAATCAAGCCACAGAATTTTAAGAAAACATATCAAATCTAAATTTCTAAACTCATATTAAGTTTATATGATTCAAATAGTTTTAATGACTACGAAAGAAATTTATCAAAATTACAAATAATGAATATATAATCTGAAATCAAATCTGAAGATTATCAATAACAATGAAGTAACAAAAAGTTTCTTTAACTTGACTATCATATTTATGATAAAGAACAATAAAATGTCCTCAGAACACACAGTAAAAATATCAAAAATGGAAAAATGATTGGCTTGTTTAGGATAAAACCTGTTAGCGAACAAGATATTGTACTTTGAGAATGATTGGATTATAGCAGTGAGAATTCATTTTAAGATTTATAAGTCCAAAACAAATGAGCAATATTTCTAAAGAGAAATACTACAATCATAATTTCTCTTTCTTCTCTTTTATGAGGAGTTATAGCAGAACTTGGGTATAAAAGTCCAAGTGGCTTTTAGAACAAATACTAATGACAAAGAAGGCTATTAGCTTGGTTGTTCCTTGCTTAAAACCATATCATACTAATTTATCATCTCACCTCTCTCCAGAGTAATTTCTTTCTCTCAGAGCAGTATGGTTCAAATGTTTAAATAAATGAACCAGTCATATGTAAATAAGCAGTCCCAAAAAGAAATCATTTCTCTGTTAAGGAAATAGTCATCTCAGGAGTGAATTAATTTATATAGAGTCCTACCACCTTAAAAGTATCTTATCTCCAGGGCATAGGTTGCTCAAAATACGGATAATACTAAACTCTATATTTACATATTTTCCCATATATACACAGCTTGATAAATTGATTTTTGCTATAGTTCAAGGAAATTTCTGTTCACTGTTTTTATTTTTATTGATAATTTTAACCTTTCATTAATAAGCTATATTTTCAAATTGACATCTAAACCTGATAACCCCATGACTGTTAACTCTCTAACTGATTAATGGACCAAAGGCAAAGACATGGTATATATGCAGAACAAAAAGAATCATGTAAAGGACAGAGTGAAGTAGGACATGAGTTATCTCATTAGAATACTCAGAACAGCATACAATTTAAAACATTCAATGAATTAATTGTTTATTTCAGAATTTTCTATTTGTTATTTTTTTAGATGGAGACTAAATTTGGGTTACTGAAACCATGGAAAGGAAAACCATAATAACTGGTTAAAAATTCTTGCATAATGAATACTTCAAATTCATCATAAACTGACATACTTTAAAAAAAATGTGGGAACTGGAGTGATAGCACACTTGTCTTGCACTTGGCCAACCCGAGTTTAATTCCCAGCATCCCATATGATCTCCCAAGCACTGCCAGGAGTAATTCCTGAGTGCATGATCAAGGAGTTACCTCTGGGCATTGCTGAGTGTGACTCAAAAAGCAACAATAAATAAATAAATCAAAAATTAAAAATAAAAGGTAAAAGTAAAGGTAAAGGTAAAGGGCCCTCCCGTTGTTCGTCGATTTGCTCGAGCAGGCCCAGTAACTGTCTCCATTGGAGACTTTGTTGTTACTGTGTTTGGCATATCGAATACATCACGGGGAGCTTGCCAAGCTCTGCCATGCGGGTGAGATACTCTCGGTAGCTTGCCGGGCTCTCTGAGAGGGGCAGAGGAATCGAACTCGGGTCAGCCATGTTGGCTGTGTGCAAGGCAAACGCCCTACCGCTGTGCTATCGCTCCATTTTATTTTATTAAAAATAAAAATAAAAATTTGCTCAAGCGGGCCCAGTAACGTCTCCATTGGAGACTTTGTTGTTACTATGTTTGGCATATCGAATACGTCACGGGTAGCTTGCCAGGCTCTGCCATGCGGGCGAGATACTCTCGGCAGCTTGCCGGGCTCTCCGAGAGGGGCGTAGGAATCGAACTCGATGCCAAACACAGTAACAACAAAGTCTCCAATGGAGACGTTACTGGGCCCGCTCGAGCAAATCGATGATCAACGGGAGGGCCTTACCAAAAATAAAAATGTGTTTTACTGATTTTCAATAAGACAGTTATTTTTCTGAAATATTTAAAGAAAAGCATAAAATAAATAAAAAATTGTTATTTTATATAATCATTTATACTGTGGTACCAGATATTATCAAAGATGTCAAGTTATGTTTCTCCTGAGGAATCCACATATCACATATCACTGTCCTCCTGTTGTTCATTAATTTGCTCGACCAGGCCCAGTAACGTCTCCATTGGAGACTTTGTTGTTACTGTGTTTGGCATATCAAATACATCATGGGTAGCTTGCCAGGCTCTGCTGTGCGGGCTAGATACTCTCGGTAGCTTGCTGGGATCTCCGAGAGGGGCGGAGGAATCGAACTCGGGTCGGCCATGTTGGCTGCGTGCAAGGCAAATGCCCTACCGCTGTGCTATCTGTCTGTCCCATTATACTCCTCATTTATTAAAGTCATACAACATAGTTTTTTGTGAACAAAGGCATTTTTGCCAGGATTATACATACATATATAATATATGTAGATATTTTAATATATATTTGTGGTTTGGTGTCAGTATGCTCTATATATTATATAGTCTATATGGTATAATGTATAGCTTTGCATATACAAGGGTTAA
Organism: Sorex fumeus; assembly: GCF_029834395.1. Taxonomy (NCBI): domain Eukaryota; kingdom Metazoa; phylum Chordata; class Mammalia; order Eulipotyphla; family Soricidae; genus Sorex; species Sorex fumeus. Next base: position 54,108,295 of record NW_026606063.1, read on the forward strand.
AAATACAGTTGTAATAAAATGTGTAAAAATAAATTTCCATTGTTAGAGAAGTATCACTTGATCACTTGATCACTTGACATCCCATTACACATCGATTTGCTCGAGCAGGCACCAGTAATGTCTCTATCCATCCCTGTCACATGCTAGTGTAGCCCAATGGCGTCTGCTCATTCTAGGAACACAAAGAACCTCAAACCGATCTTTCAAGGTCTTGATGAAGAAGTCTGACTATCTCGTAGGTGGGCAGCCACGCGATCTTTTGATATCCGGTGGAATCCAGTCAGTAACAGCTCTAGTCCAGCGGACATCTCCAAATTACATTACGTGTCCAGCCCATCTGATTTTTGACACCCTGGCAAACGAGACAGCAACCCTGATACTTGACTGTTGACAGAGGTTGGAACTCCGGATTCTTTCTCTCATTTGAGTGAAACGTGATACTCCAAGCAGAGCTCTTTTGATTCCTCTTTGGGAGACCCGAATAGCATTCTCATCCTGTTTTTGTAGGGCCAGGTCTCTGAGGCATATGTTAATATAGGAAGAACAGTGGAATTGAAGAGATGTGCTCTGAACCAGAGGTTTATCGTCCTCTTAGCTATTTCTTCAATGCTCTTGAAGGCATTCCAAGCCACTCTCTTCCTCCTGCGCAAGTCAGGTGCCAGGTCATTCGTCATGTTGACTTCTCAACCTAGATACACATAACTGTTGCATTCTGAGATGTTCATTTCATTGAGAGTGATTGGAACGCCAGGAACGAGACTGTTTCTCATAAACATTGTTAGAGAAGTGTATTTATAGTATAGTAGGAAACACTGAATTAAATTTATTTAAAATGCATTTGCAACGTAGGTCTTTATGATTGGTCGTGGTAAGGAACACAATTTGTTCTCTTATGAGAAGGATATGAGAAGTCAACTATACACTAAATGGTAAGAGAACAAATGACAAGGTTCTATAACATTAAATTTATGTCTATAAAAGTTAGTATTATATTATAAACTACACTAGGTTTGTTTTTAAGTAAACCAGTGAAGAAAAAGCTCATGTTTATAGATTGATACAGATTGGAATAGCTGTTTGTGAAATTAAACTGCCATCTGGAGCAAAATGTCCCACCCGCTCCCAAGCTCTGAATTAAATGGTCAGTTATGAATAAGAAGTTTACATTTATTAGTGGTAGGGCATTTGCCTTGCACGCAGCCAACATGGCCATAATAAAACAAAAAAGTTAATCATAATATCAGTTATAAAATTTAAAAGAGCTTCAAATAACGATGTTCTAAATGAACGTGCTTAGCTATATACATTAAAAAATACTTAGCTATATTCATCTACAGGCATATACATAATGTAACAATTTTACAAAAATGTAATTAGTACTTATCTCCACTCAAAAAAGTTTAAAACCATATTTAATATGTTATATATTGATTTAATTTTATTAACCAAATATTTTTCAGGTTTGATTAAGAAAAATGTATTGTACACTAGGTGGACATAAATATACAAAATGTTCTTTTGTCAAATTATAAAATACTTTGTAAATTGTAAAGTGAAAGAAATAATATCTTTGTAAGTAGTTGAAAATATCCAAGAACCTAAAAATTGAGGAGGAAAAATGAGTTAAAAATGTACAAACTGGGACAGCATGGCAGAACTCAATAGCACACAGAGTGCCCCTGTACAGACACAGGTGTGAAGATAAGCACCTAGGTGAGAAGGGACATCTCCTGAGCTTTTAGAGCACAGAAACTGGCAATGATACTCAAACTATGACCTCAGGACCAATGCCAACATGTGGGCCCTCCCCATCCAGGTAGACTGGAAAAGGGGCAGTCATCAGCTACTCTCCCCTTCCATATTGCACTGGACCCACATCTTGGCCTCTTATACCTAACTCTCATCAAGGCAGCCTGCCTACTCCAACCACATTAGGCCAGTAGTCAATTAGCCTATTCCAATCAACATATTCCTAAAATTCACAAAAAATAAAGGTGAATACAAAAATCAACATAGCCCCAATCTAAAAGTAACAGTAAGTTCAGGCCAAAGAACACATCTCCTGACCAGCTCAAGAGGTCCCACACAAGTCACACAAGAGCACCAACAAGGAAGGTAATAAACTTGAAGGGGAAATAGAAGACCGCTATCTACCAGCTTGCCCAGAGTCTTCTCTGGTAGTGAGACAGAAACACTGATAATATATGGAAGGATCCACTTTCAGACTACCACAGCATCATGGGAGTACAGCACAGATCTCCACCAGGAGAAGTGGCTAAAGAAAAGAGCATTAAATCCTCAACAGGGAATATACACATACATAATCTCTCTGCTAAAGAATTCAGAGACAAAAATGCAAGGATGTATAATGAGATCAAAGAAACAGTAGAACAGACATCCCCAAAAAGGAAAATAAAGGAGAATATGAAAGAAATAGTGCAATGGACCACCAATAAAATACAAGAGGAAATGAGAGCAGAAATAAGAAAACTACAAACAGAAGTGTCATTAATAAAAAAAAATTGTAGAAGAAATGAAAAACTCAATGTGTATCTCAACAGTAGGGAAACAACAGCTGAAGACAGAATTAGTGAGCTTGAGGATGAGATTACAGAAAATTTTCAGGCAACAAGAGAAAATGCAAAAAAAAAAAACTCAAAATAACTCAAGGGCTAGTCAGAGAACTATGGAGTGAATTCAAGAGGAGCAATATAAGAATCATCAGTGTCCCAGAGGAACAGGGAGGCAATCCCAATGAGATAACAGTTAAAGACGTGATCACCGAAAAGTTCCCAGAGCTAGAGAATGCAGGCAGCCTATCCAAGAAGCCTGATGTGTACCAACTAAAAGAGACTCTGATAAAAAGACTCCAGGAAATTTCCTAATCAGAATAACGAATACCATAGACAGAGACACAATACTACAAGCAGCAAGGTCAAAGAAGAAAATTACATACAAAGGAGTGTCCCTTAGATTTACAACAGACTTTTCAGATGAAACCCTCTGGTCCCAAAGACAGTGGTAGGATATAGTGAAAAAGTTCAATGAAAGGAACACCTCACCAAGAATACTATATATGCCTATATTCTCACTCAGAATCAAGTGAATGATACACTACATCACAAATAAACAAACTGCTCAGGAACTTCATAAACTCAAAACCAACTTTAAAAGGACTGAAAGGACTACTGTTAGACAAGACAAACCAACAAACACAATAAATTTCTACAAAAAGATTAAAAAAAAACAGCATGATAAAAATCTCTTTCAATATCAAAGTTCTAAAATCACTAATTAAGAGCCATAGAGTGGGAAAATGGATTTAAAAACTGAATCCAACATTTTGTTGCCTACAGGAAACACATTTGAATAGTCAGAGCAAAACAGACTCAAAGTCAAAGGCGGATAAACAATTTTTAATAGCAAAAAACTCTTTTAAAAAGGCGGATGGCTACCCTAGTATCTGACAAAGTAAATTTCAGTCTGAAAAATGCTAGAAGAGAAAGGAAAGGCCATTTCTTAATAATCAAGAAGTATGTACATCAGGAAGAATTTACACTCCTAAACATACGCACCCACTGAAGGGCAAGCAAAATACATAAAACAACTGCTAATGGACTTCAAGGAGAATATTGGTAACAACATAATAGTAGTTGGAGACTTCAGCATCTCCTTGTCACCTCTTGATAAGTCAATAAGAATAAAACTCAGCAAGTAAAGATATATATATATATATATATATACATACATACATATATAAATGACTTTTCATCCCTCAAAAGCTGAATGCACATTCTTCTCCAGTACACATGGAACATACATTCTCCAAGATAGACAACATGCTGGGCCACAACAACATATACCTCAATAAAATCAAGAAGATAGAAATTATATAAACTCTCTTTTAAAACCATGTTGCACTGAAAATAGAAGTGAGTTTCGCACAGAAATGGAGAATCAAATCAAACACCTGGAAATTTAACAACTTGCTACTGAACAACCAGTGAGTTAGACAGGAAATCAAAGAGAAATCAAAGGATTCCTGGAAACAATTGAAACTGAGGACATGAGTAACCAGAATTTGTGGAACATAGCAAAAGCAGTGTTAAGAGGAAAGTTTATAGCTCTGCAAGCATTCATCAGGAAGGAAGAAAGGGCCCACATAAATAACTTGACTTTAACAGCTTAAATTTTTAGAAAATGACCAAAAAAAGGAGCCAAAACTAGGCATAAGGAAAGAAATTGAAAAAAAAACTTAGAGCATAAGTCAACAAACTGCAAAAAATCAATCTAAAGTAACAATGAAGCCAAGAGCTGGTTTATTGAAAAAATAAACAAGATTGATAAATCACTAGCAAATCTCACATGAAAATAAAAAAAGAGAGAAAACTAAAACTGATTCATAAATGAAAAGAGGGACATCATAATAGAATGGAAAATCAAGAGATGATTAGATATTTCTTTGAGAGTCTATATGCCATGAAACAAGAAAACTTAGAAGAAATGGATAAATTACTAAATTTCTTTTACCTCCCAAGATTGAACCAAGAAGACTTGGAATACCTGAACATAGTACATACGGTCCTCCCGTTTTTCATCGATTTTCTCGAGCGGGCCCAATAACGTCTCCATCGTGAGACTTTGTTGTTACTGTGTTTGGCATATCGAATACATCACTGGTAGCTTGCCAGGCTCTGCCATGCGGGCGAGATACTCTCGGTAGCTTGCCAGGCTCTCTGAGAGGGGCGGAGGAATCGAACTCGGGTCAGCCATGTTGGCCACTTGTGAGGCAAAAGCTCTACCACTGTGCTATCGCTCCAGCCCGTAACATGTCGATCACTATTGAGGAAATTTAAATGCTAATCAAAAGCCTTCCCAAAAATAAAAGCTCAGGTTCAAATGGATTCACTAGTTAATTCTTCTAAATCTTTAAAGAGGACCCAGTGACAATCCTTTTAAATTCCTTTTAAATTATTGAAAAAATGAAACACTCCCAGTTTCTATGAGGTACATATCACTCTGATACCAAAAGCAGAGAAAGATACCACCAAAAATTAGTGGTGCTGGGAAAACCAGACAGCTACATGTGAAAAATGAATTCAGACCTCTATCTAACACCATGCACAAAAGTCAGATCAAAATGGATTAAAGACCTCAATATCAGACCAGAGTCCATAAGGTACATTGAAAAAAAGGCCAGCAAAACCTTCCATAATATTAAAGCTAAAGGTATCTGCAAAGATTAGACACCACTGACCAAGTGGAATCAAGGATAAAAATATGCGACTACATTAAACTAAGAAGCTTCTGCACCCCCAAAAGAAACCAATACATACACAGCCCATGGAATGGGAAAGGTTATTCACCCAATACCTATGTGATACATGGTTAATAACAAAGTTATATAAGATATTGTTAGAACTTTACAAAGAAAAAATCCAACCCCATCAAAAAATAGTGAAAGAAAATGAACATAAGCTTTCTCTAAGAAGAATTACAAATGGCCCAAAGACACATGGAAATAATGCTATAGATCACTGATTATTAGAGAGACACAAATCAAAACAACAATGAGATATAATCTCACACCACGGAGACTGGCACACATCCAAAAGGACAAGGAAAACCTGTGCTGACTTGGATGCAGGGAGAAAGGGACTCTCATTCATTATTGGTGAGAATGCTGACCAGTCCAGCCTTTGTGGAAAACAATATAGACAGTCTTCCATCTACTAGAAATTGAGCTCTCATTTGACCTGCAATACCACTTCTGGGAATATATATACCCTGGGGGCTTAAAAACAGCAGAAACACCATCTGCACTCCTATGTTCATTGCAGCAGTATTCACAATAACCAGAATCTGGAAACAACCAGAGTGCCTGAGAACAGATGACTGGATAAAGAAACTATGGTACAGCTATACAGTGGAATAATACACTTCTGTTAGGAAAAATGAAATAATAAAATTTGCCTATAAATGGATGGACATGAAGAGAGACTGTCATGCTGTGTTAAAAGAGTCAGAAGGAAAGGAACAGATACAGAACGACTACATTCATTTGTGGGATATAAAAAAGTAATACGAGACTAATATCCAAGGCCAGGCAAGCAGGGAAAACAGAGGTCATGAAGTCTGGTCAATGGTTGGAAATTACTACAACTTTCTGGATGGCAAGTGTGGTTAAGAAAGAGTAGTGTCCAGTATGACAACAATAGTTGGAAATAATCACTCTGGACAAGACTCGAGTGTTGAAAGTAGGTAATGGGATATATGTGGTGACCTTGTAATCTGTATTGCAAACCACAAAGCTTAAAAGGAGAGAGAGAGAGAGAGAGAGAGAGAGAGAGAGAGAGAGAGAGAGAGAGAGAGAGAGAAGAAAAATGCCTGCCATAAAGGCAGGCTTTGAGGGGTTGTTGGGAGTGGTGGAGGGAAACTGAAGACACTGGTGAAATGTACACTAGTGAAAGATTCTGTGTTGGAACACTGTATGACTGAATCCAATCATGAATAGTTTTGTAATGGTCTATCTAAAAGGGGTTCAATAAAAAATAATATTTTAATAAACTAATTACATAAAAGTAAAACTTAATTTGAATAAAATTTAAAAATGGATATTAAATATAAAAAATTACAAAATACAAAAGACAATGTGATATGAGAGTCATCATTGGTCTAGTTACAAAGATACTAAGTTAAAACTGAGGAATAATGTTATGATGAAACTGAAAAAGGAGCACAGGATTTTATTACTTGTGAGCCATCAATTTTTTTAATTGAAAATACTTGTTTATCTTAGGAGCCAATGAAGTTATTGATGGTCTTTAAACAGAAAATTCTCCTTCCCGCCCTCCCAAGACAACAAGTTGCCCCCCCATGAGCGGCTCTCCAGCCCTGGAATGGCCATGATCCCAGAGGCACACAAACAAATCTGGGAACACAGTGGCTTTTGCCAGAAATGTGTCTAGACTATGCATTAAGCTAAGGTTGCATGCCTCCTGAGTGGGAAAAGGTATTTGTCCTTTTAGCCTTCCCCCCACCCTGCCCCCGCGGTACCGTGGCCACCATCTCAGAGACTATTGGACAGCAGTGACAGGGCACTGTGGCTTCATGGGATGGGGGGTGGTACCGGCCCATCCTTCCCATCCCGCTGAGACCACAAGGTGTCCCCCATGAGCGACTCTCTGGCTCAGAAATGGCCATGACCCCAGAGGCACACAAACCAATCTCAGAACCCAGCAGCTTTTGGCAGAAATCCCTCCAGACTTAGTAAAATATCAGAAATCCAAAATCGCGGAGCTGCAACACATGTGCTCTTCATAATCTGCAATAGAAAACAAATTTTCTAACCATGCCTTTTTAGCAGGTCTGATTGTTGGGGAAAATTTCCAGATAATACTGGTGCATCTTTTGTCAAAATAATGAATGTAATAGAGAGAATTAATTGTAAATTATCTGCCTCACAGGCAGGGGGACGGTTGGGATGGGGGGGTATACTGGGGTTCTTGGTGGTGGAAAATGTGCACTGATGAAGGGATGGGTGTTTCATCATTGTATGACTGAGACTTAAACCTGAAAGCTTTGTAGTTGTTCTCAAAGTTATTCAATATATAAAAATAAATAAATAAAAAGGAAATACTAAATAACAAGTGTACTATAACTCTATAAAATAGCCAAGCACTACCAGAGGTAGTACTAATATTAAAATGGCAATATAATAATATCCACCATATTACATTCTATAATGATTGTTAAGAAATTGTATATATCAATGTCATGACAACATATTATGTCATTAAGAAGGTTACAATCTTTCTCAATACATAAAAATCTCTATTCTTATATAAACAAAGTTCACATAATCTTTTTCTTACTTATTCTGTTTTATAAATACTATGCTTTATAGCTGAAATAGAAAATTTCTCCAGTCCTCATGCAAATTTTTAACTTAAATAGTAAATACTATTAAGGTCAGGAAAACTTAAAATAAGGAAGATGAAGATGAGCAGTTAGTATTAATTAGTGTTAATTGCTGTTTTCCTGAAAAGAGCTTTTGCTAAAAAAGCAATGGCATAGTTTAGGCTGAATAGATGCCAAAACTTTTTTGAATTTCACGTCTTATATTTTCTTAATTGAGCATCATTTTATTTTACTCAAGAAGATTGACAGGAGAAAATTGCTTTACTTAATAGATAATACTGCACTGAATTGTTGGCGTTTGTCTGGCTGTCTGGATTTGGAAAGGACTTTTCTCACTTGGCTCCTTTTCTGACATGAAATGAGCCTTGAAGAGCAGCCACCCGTGTGGTATGTGCATGTCCTATATCATATGTTATCTTGTACTTACTATAAACAGGAACCTCTATTTTTTTCCTCCTCATATCATTTGCCTCACATTCATAGTGGAATTTAATATCAATATCAAGCCAGAAAATTGCAGCACTAGATATGAAAAAGGTTGACTCGAAACATTTTCTACTGGACAATTTAATTCCTGTTTGAGCAATCCTGTCACAGCCAATTCCTGGGACAAACAGCCTTTTATATCCAAAATAATACATCCTTCTCTCCAGGGCAAAGTCTAAAAACAGCATAAAATTTATGAATGTTGAAAACCCAGAAATAAACTCTCAGAAGTATGGTCGTTAATTTACAAGTGGGATATATGTAAGAAATGGGACAAGGAGAGTCTTTTCAACAAATGAGGCTGCAAAAACTAGAAAGCCACATGTTTAAACAAGAAATTAGGTCTCTATTACTCTGTCACTGTATCACTGTCATCCTGTTGTTAATTGAGTAACTCGAGTTGGTGCCAGTAACATCTCCATTCGTCTCAGGCCTGAGATTTTAGCATTCTCTCCTTACTCATCCTTCCCAATGGTGCCGTATTGGAGGCTCTTTCAGGGTCAGGGGAATGGGACCCATTATTGTTACTGTTTTTGGCATACTGAATATGTTACAGGGAGCTTGCCAGGCTCTGCCGTGGGGGGTGGGATACTCTTGTAGCTTGCTGGGCTCTCCGAGAGGATGGGTCTCTCAGAGAGGTCTCTATTACACTGAATACAAATATTAATTCAAATGTATAAAATATTAATATATCAAACCAGTTTCTACGGGGGCTAGAAAGATGTTACAGCAAGTACGGTGCTTTCCTTGCAAGTGGCAAACTCAGGTTTGATCCCCAACCTCCGATATGGTAGTCTGAGCACTGCCAGGCATAATCTATGAGCACAGAGAAAGGTGTAATCTCTGAGTACCATCAAATGTGGCCCCCAAACAAAAACAAACCTATTTTTATAAAAGATATTAATGGGGAAATACATATACATATATGTACATACACACACACTCACACACACGTATGCATGATTCACCAAGATCTGGACCTTCAAGAAGTCTTCAATGATATGAACTCATTTGGCAAGGAGGAAAAAGCAGAAATTAACAAATGGAGCTACATGAAACTGAAAACTTATGAACTGCAAAAGAAATTAAGTCTAAAACAGAAATACACTACACTTCTTGCAGGAAAGCATTCATACACCAATATCAGAGAAAGAGCCAATATCCAAGCCATATAAGCACTCTCAAAGCTCAACAGTAATAATAACACACAATCTATCAAAAAATGAGAAGATAATATCAACAGATTCCTGCTCAAAGAAGACATAAAGATAGCTTACAGTCATATATAAAAAAAGTTACTCATCACTGGTTATCAGAGAAACTCAACACAAAACTACTATGAGATAACAACTCACACAGCAAGAATGGTTTATATTAAAAAGTCTGAAAACAATAAGTTCTGGTGGGGATATGATTTGAAAAGAAGTTTTCATACAAGGCTAGTGATATTGTTGCTTGGTTAAGCCTCTTTTTAAAATCATTTGGAAGCTTGTAAAAATATTAAAAATGATTTTCTTTATGATATAGTGATTCCACTTATGAGCATCTGCCTCAAGAACACAAAAGTATAAATCTGAAAGGACATATGTACACCTTTGTTCAACACAACATTAATTACAATACCCAAGATATGAAAATAACCGAAGTACACAAAAACTGATGAGTTAAAACAAATTAAATTGTGGTGTATATATACACAATGGAATGCTAATCTGCTGAGTAAAGATGAATTCTTGCAATTTTCTGCAACTAGAATGGGTTTGAAAGGAGTCATGCTATATGAAGTGAGATATAAAGGCCAAATATCTAATGATTTCATGCATATGGTGAGTATAAAGAAACAAAGCTAAAAATCAGACAATTCCCAATGCAATCAGATTCTCAGATATGGTCAATAGAACTATCTGAGAATTTTCAGCTTGGGGTATGGGGGAACCTTGGTATAATGGTAGAGGAATCTTATCATTTTGGTGTTGGGAATGAAGTAGAATAACTGTAACATAAGATAATAATATTAATACTATCATGGAAATAATAAATATATCTTAATATAAGGAATACTCTACATGGTAAAGTTTTTTTCAGGGTGGTGTTAAACATGTTCTTAACATGATGAAATGATATATTAATTTTTGTCATTGCTTTTAGTCCATACCACTCAATGCTCAGGGGTTACTCTGGGATTTGAGGTTAGTAATTACTTCTGATGGTTCTCAGAGAATAATAGTGTTTGCGGAGAATCAAGCCCCAGAGTCAGCTGAATATAAGGCAAACACCCTACCCACTGTACTATTTCTCTGGCCTCTCGGCACTTTTAAGAACTGATTTTCTTTCTTGTTGGAGTTAAAAGAAGTAGGTATAAGCTATAAGCTATTAAAACACTGTCAGGATAACTTTCTCCTTATTTGTATCATATCATCAACATCACCATTATCAAAGACAGACCATTATAAATCTACCTTTGATTTTCAGAAAAATCAAATAATCCAACCAACATTTGTCTATTTTACAAACGTTACAATAAATATTGTTAGTGATATTGCATATACCATTGCTCAAGGCACATATAGAGAACTTCATCTTAAATAGGATGTGATTTTGTTCTAAAGCCCATATTCTGACAATTTCAGCCTCAAATGACCATTGGATATGATCTGACATATATATATCAGATAAGAATAGCAACACAATTTCTGTAGTTTTACAGTTGCTGCTTGTGATTTCATTTTTAAAATTTTAATCCACCATCGAATGTCTCTTCTTAACCAACAAATTTTACCTAAATCATCCACCTAAATGTTTTGATTATTTTTTATGTATAATGCACAATGTTTGCAAAAACACATCTGAAAAAACTGAACTCTTCTGGTTTATGCACTTATATAAAACTGTACAATCTAAATAAATATAGGCTTCTGAGTTATATGTGTATATGGATTTAGTAAACTAGACTGCTCAATTTGTGAAACATCTAGAATAATTTTAAAACTCAGGTTTTGGAAATCTAGATGAAGATCATATCATTGACAACTTCACTTCAATTAAAGCCTGTATTTGTGGTTGGTGAGAAGGTATCTGAACAATTGGGTCCTGCAATTATTACTGGAGGGCTGTGTATAAGCTTCTGGGAGGTATAGATTTTTCTGATCTGAGAATGTAAACAAAATAGAATGTGGGTCTTTGAAGAGATAATTTTTAAGACCATGTGTTCATATTTATGAAATAGGATGTTCCTTGATCTAGTGACATCAGGAATGTGGCACTGGCACAGCGACAGAAGAAGCAGGGATTAGTGGTACAGGGTTGACTCTGTACTAAACAATCATAATTTCTTGTGAGAGTTGATGTGTTTGACAAACAGAAAATACAAATTATGGATTGGCTCTTCTACTATTATTCATCAGAGCACTCAATTATTTTTGCCATCAAAGGCAATTCATTCAGTTTAATCATGTTTTGTTTCTACCCTCTTAATATTAAATTGTTATTGGTTTTATTATTATTATGCTTTATTTGCTTGAGCAAATCTATGAACAACAGGAGGATGGTTTATTTTCTTATTTATTGAGGAATCATAGCTTATAATCATGTTGACATTGTAATTGTATAGTTGCAGAACCAATCCTCCATCCTCATTTCGAGATCCCCCTACACCATTATCACACAGTTCCTTCCCAGTCGGTATATGCCCATCCCTTAAGTTCACCTGTTCATTTTTAACACCTCTCAGATTTTGTTTCATTGAAGATTGCATAGTCCTTTTTTCTGTTTTTTCAAACTCTGCAAATAAATGAGATCATAGAATACTTATTTTTTACCTATAACTCATTTCACTTAGCATGACACCTTTCAATTCCATTCAAGTTATAGCAAATTGTAAAATTTTATCTTTTCTCATAACTAAATAGTATTGTATTGTGTTTAGATATCGTTATTTTTCACTTATTTATTTTTAATTAGGATACTATGATTTTCAAAGTTGTTTATAAAAGAATTGTTTCAGTCATACAATATTGCAATACCTCTCCCAGCACGGGTGTTCCCAGAGTTTCCGCTATCCCCATCCCAAGCCTGACCCCTTTGCAGACATATTATAAATTCATATAATATTGTTTGATCCAAGAAAACTTAAAGAAATAGCAAATTAAATACTGGAATTGTTAGAATATAAATAAACAAAAGTTAATTTGTAGTGATTAAATTCTGTTATTTTAACCTATGTAAATGCGAAATTTTCATTTTCATTTCATTTCATCATCCTGTTATTCGTCGATTGCCTCGAGCAGACCCCAGTAACGTCTCTTTCATCCTAGCCCTGAGATTATATTCAAGACTATTTAGGAGAATGAGACCCATCATTGTTACTGGCATTTGGCATATTTGGTATGCCACGGGGAGTTTGCCAGACTCTGCCCTGTAGGCAGGCTACATTCGATAGCCTGCAAGTATGTCCAAAGTAGGAATGAGATAATAAGATGTCATAAAAAAAAAGTTCTGATAAGATGTCTTGCGGCCGCGAATGCGGCCGCGTGGTTCCGGGATCTGGATTTTATAGTCTCTGAGTCTTGGCCACTGATGGGATTACACGGCGCCAGGGGGCCAGGTGGTGGGTGTGACCCCCGCCTACTGAAATTTGGAGGATCTGGGTGGAAGATGCTCGACTCCAATTTGAGTAGGCTTGGAGGTCTCGGCCCCGGAACCTGCGTGGCTTTGTCCCTCTGCCAGTACCTTCATGTGTGCGGAGAGTGGTCTCAGTATGGTGGTGGCTGGTCCTGGAGGTCTTCGGCTGCCGGAGCCCTGCGAAATTAAAATCATTTAATATAATTTAGTATACTGTCTATTCTCAATTATATAATTTATATAATTTAGTTTTTAACACTGGCATTTAAAAATATTGCATTAAATTTTATTTTGTACTTGAACCTTATTGTAGCTATCATCATATCTTCCTTGTAATAAATAAGCATTTTAGTTTTTGCTCCTTGGCAGGCATATAAGAAATTTATTTCATATTACTTGGTCAAAAGACATAGAAGAATGGCAAATAAAATTGTATAAATCTTTCGCAAATAAAATCATTATAAAATAAATCAATAGATGTAAATTTGTGATGATTAATTGCTATATTCTTTTAACCTTTCTTAATCTAGTAAAGGACAACCATATACACCATTAGTGAGTGCCATATTTAATACCACATAATGGGATATTTCTCCTGTGTTTTTAAAAATTTTATTAGTGAAACACCATGAGGTACAGTTGTAGACTTACAAGTTTTTGTGCTTGGGTTTCAGTTATACAAACACCGAGTATCCAAACCTCCACCAGTGCCCATTCTCCACTACCAATGATCCCAGTATCCCTCCCATCCCTCCCATCCCCCCATTCCACTCTTCCTCTCTGGCAGGCCCTTTTATTCTCTCTCTCCTTTTGGGTGCTGTGGTTTGCAAAAGAGGCATTGAGTGGCAATCATGTTCAGTCTATAGTCTACTTTCACCATGCATCTGCCATCCTGGGAGGATCCTCACAACACCTTTATTTGGTGCTCCCTTCTTTATCTGAGCTGCCTTTCCCCCTAGCATGTGAGGCTGTCTTCAAAGCCATTGAGTGAACCTCCTGGAACTTATCTCAACTATTCTTGGGTGTTAGTCTCCTATTTTGTTATTTATGTTCCCCAGATGAATGCAATCTTTCTATGTCTGCCCCTCTCTTTCTGACTCACTTCACTTAGCATGATACTTTCCATGTAGAACCACTGTATGTAAATTTCATGACTTCATCTTTTCTAACAGCTGTATAGTACTTCAAGTGTAGATATACCAAAGTTTCTTTAACCAGTCATCTGTTCTCGGGCACTCAGGTTTTTTTTAGATTTTGGCTATTGTGAACATTGCAGCAATGAATATACAAGTGCAGATGTCATTTTGACTATACTTTTTTGCCTCCCCGGGATATATTTCCAGGAGTGGTATTGCTGAGTCAAATGGAAGTACAATTTCTAATTTTTGGAGAATCGTCCATACTGTTTTCCAAAAGGGCTGAACCAGTCGGCATTTCTACCAGCAGTGAAGAGAGTTCCTTTCTTGCCACATCTGCGCAAACACTGATTGCTTTTGTTCTTTTGAATGTGGGCCAGTCTCTGTGGTGTTAAATGATACCTCATTGTTGTTTTGATCTTCATCTTCCTGATGATTACTGATGTAGAGCATTTTCTCATGTGCCTTTTAGCCATTCAGATTTCTTCTTTGAGTAAGATTCTGTTCATTTCATCACCCCATTTTTTGATGGGGTTGGATATTTTATTCTTGTAGAGTTCAACCAGTGCTTTGTATATCCTTGATATCAAACCCTTATTGGATGGGTATTAGGTGAATATCCTTTCCCATTCTGTAGATTGTCTTTGTATTCTGGTCACCGTATCTTTTGAGGTGCAGAAGCTTCTTAATGTAAGATAGTCCCATTTGTTTATCTCTGTTTCTACTTGGTTGGTCAGTAGAGTGTTGTCTTTGAAGATACCATTAGCCTCAATATCATGGAGGGTTTTGCCAACCTTGTCTTCATTGTACCTTATGGACTTTGGCCTGATGTTGATATCTTTAATCCATTTTAATCTGACTTTTGTGCATGGTGTTAGGTTGAGGTCTAAACCCATTTTTTTGCATCTGGTTGTCCAATTATGCCAGCACCATTTGTTGAAGAGGCTTTCCTTGTTCCACTTCACATTTCTTGCTGCCTTATCAAAGATTAGATTTTCATACATTTGGGGTTGTGTGTACAGATATTCCACCTTGTTCCATTGGTCTGCATCCCTGCCTTTGTTCCAGTACCATGCTGTTTTAATTATTATGACTTTGAAGTAGACTCTGAAGTTGGGGAGGGTAATGTCTCCCGAATCTCTATATGCTTTGAGGAGTATTGCCATTTTGACAATGTTAATTTTTCCTATCCATGAGCAGGACTATGTTTCCATTTCCTCATGTCATCTTTTACTTCATGGAATAGCATTTTATAGTTTTCATTATAGAGGTCCTTTGCCTCTTTAGTTAGGCAAATTCCAACGTATTTAATTTTCTTGGGCACGATTATGAACAGGATTTTTTTTATGTCACTTTCCTCTGCCTCATTATTTGCATATAGGAAGGCCATGGATTTTTGGGCATTAATTTTATAGCTTTCAACTATACTGTACAAGTCTATTGTTTCTAGGAGTTTCTTGGTAGAGGATATAGGATTCTCGAGATCTAGTATCATATCATCTGCGATTAGTGAGGGCTTGATTTCTTCCTTTCTTATCTGAATGCCTTTAATGTATTTTTCTTGCCTAATTGCTATTGCAAGTACTTCCCGTACAATATTGAACAGAAGTGAGCATCCTTGTCCCTGATCTTAGAGGAAAGGCCCTTCGTTTTTCCCAATTGAGGATAATGCTTGCCATGGGTTTGTCATAGATGGTTTTGACTACATTGAGGAAAGTTTCTTCAAAACCCATTTTCGTGAGAGTTTTCATAATAAAGGGGTGCTGGATCTTGTCAAAACCTTTCTCTAAGTCTATTAATATTATCATATGGTTATTATCTTTACTTTTCTTGATATGATGGATTATATTGATTAATTTCCGAATGTTAAACCGTCCTTGCATCCCCACTTGGTCGTGGTGTGTGATCTTTTTGATGAGTTGTTGGATTCTATTTGCTAATATTTTGTTGAAGATCTTCGCATCCATATTCATCAGAGATATTGGCCTGCGATTTTCTTTGTTAGTGGTGTCCTTGTTTGCTTTTGGTATTATGGAGATCTGATATAAACTGGGAGAGTTCTTGTTTTTTCAATTTCCTTGAAAAGCTTGAGTAGAACTGACAACAGCTCTTCTTTAAAAGTTTGGAAGAATTCGCTAGTGAATCCATCTAGGCCTGGCCTTTTGTTTTTGGAAAGACTTTTGATTACGGTTTCTTTTCCTTGACATGAATGGGTCTAATCAGGTATTCCAAGTCTTCATGGCTCAGTCTTGGTACATTGTAGGAATCCAGTAATTTATCCATTTTTTCTAGGTTCTCTTTTTTCGTGGCATACAGACTCTCAAAATAGTCTCTGATTATCTTTTGAATTTCATTAGTTTCTGTTGTGATGTCCCCTTTTTCATTTCTGATTCGGTTTATTGGATTCTCTCTCTTTATTTGTGAGTTTGCTAGTGGTTTATTAATCTTGTTTATTTTCTCAAAGAACCAGCTCTTGGTTTCATTGACCTTTTGGATTGATTTTTGGGTTTCCATGTCGATAATTTCTGCTCTAAGTTTTATTATTTCTTTCCTTCAGCCGGGCTTGGCATCCTTTTGTTGGTCCTTTCCCAAGATCGTGAGCGGTGAAGTCAAAGTTCTCTATGTAGGCCCTTTGTTCCTTCCTTGGAATGCTTGCAAGGCTATAAATTTTCCTCTTCACATGGCTTTAGCTGCATCCCATAGGTTCAGGTAGCTCATGTCTTCATTCTCATTTATTTCTAGGTATCTATTTATTTTGTCCTTGACTTCCTTCCTGACCCACTCATTGTTCAACATTGAGTTGTTTAATTTCCAGGTGTTTAATTTGGTTCTCCGCATCTGTGCGTGTGTGTGTGTTTGTGTGATTTGCTTCTATCTTCAGTGCATCGTGATCTAAAATTATAGTTGATAAAATTTCTATTTCCTGATTCTATTGAGGTATGTTTTGTGACCCAATACATGGTCTGTTTTAAAGAGTGTTCCACGCGAAATGGAAAAAAATGTGTATTTTTTCTTTTTGGGGTGTAAAGCCCTGTATTGGTCTGTTAGCCCTTTCTCTTCTATTTCTTCCTTCAAATCCAGTGTTCCCTTGCTGAGTTTTGTTCTTGTTAATCTATCCAGAGGTGATAAGGTGATGTTGAAGTCTCCAACTACTATCATATTGCTGGCAATGTCCTCCTTAAAATCTGTTAGCAATTGTTTTAAGTATTTAGCTGGTCCCTCATTAGGTGCATATACATTTAAGAGTGTGATTTCTTTGGGGTTATGGTGCCACCAGATGGTCAATCTGTACCTGTGAGGTGAGTGCATCAGCAGCATAATGGCACCTTCAAAGTTCCAGATACCCCAAAATTGTTGCTGTGCCTTTGGCCAGACCCCAAAGACTTGGGGCAAAGTTTATCAAGAAAGTAAACAGCCAAAATTAGGTATGAGGGAGACACACCCACAAATGACCTCTGCCTCATCTAAATAATTGGAGGCATGGCCTCTCCGGTTCCTGATCAAACTGCTTAACAGCCATGATCCCAGAGACTCAGAAAACAAATCTTGAAACCCAATGGCTTTTGGCAGAAATGTGTCCGGTCCCTGCAGTAGGCTACTGGTGCTGGACCCCCCACTTGGGAATAGGTTTTGCGCCTTGGCCTGTTCCTCCTGGCGGCTTGGCGGCCATAATCCTCCAGAGGCCACTTGACAGTCAGGTTTGGGCCTGCAGTGATGAGACATACGGGGCCTCATGGGATGGGGTGGAGCTGGCCCTTTCCTCCCCATCCCAACGAGACCCCAAGTTGCCACCCACAAATGGTCACTCTGGCTACTGATCAAGCTGCTTAACAACCATGATCCCAGAGACTCAGAGACATATCTCAGAGCCCAGTGGCCTTGACAGAAATGAGTCTAGACTGCACAGTAGGTTATTGTCGAAGGACCTACCACAGGGGGGAAATGGTACTGTTCCTCTGCCTGCTCCTCCGAGGCGGCTCGATAGCTGCCATCCTCCAGAGGCCATTGAACAGTCAGGTTTGGGTCCATAGTGATGAGACATGCGGGCCCTCACAAGATGGGGGTGGAGCTGGCCCTTTCCTCCCCATCTCAAAGAGACCTCGAATTGCTGCCCACCAATGGCCTTTCTGACTCTTTATCAAGCTACTTAACGGCATGATCCCAGAGACCCAGAAACAAATCTTGAAACCCATCAGCTTTTGGCAGAAATGCGTCTGGAACGCACAAAATGTTACTGTCGCCGGGCCACCCCAGGAGGGAAAGGGTGCTACCCTTCTGCCTGCTCCCCCTAGGTAGCTCTGTGGACGCCATCTTCCAGAGGCCATTGGACAGTCAGGTTTGGGCCCACAGTGACGAGACACGTGGGGCCTCACAGGAGGGGACAGAGTCAGCCCTTTCCTCCCTGTCCCAATGAGATCCCGAGTCACTGCCCATGAATGGCTCTCTGGCTCCTCATCAAACTGCTTAATGGCCATCATGCCAGAGACTGAGAAACAAATCTCGGAACCCAGCAGCTTTTGGCAGAAATGCGTTGGGTCCTTGCAGTAGGTTACCGGCGATGGGCCACCCCAGGTGGGGATAGATTTTCTGCCTTGTCCTGTTCCCCCTGATGGCCTGGTGGCTGCCACCTTCCTTGAGGCCACTGGACAGTCAGGTTTGGGCCCGCAGTGATGAGACATGTGAGGCCTCACAGAATGGGGGTGGAGCTGGCCATTTCCTCCCCATCCCAATGAGACCCCGAGACGCCACCCATGAACGGCCTCTCTGACTCCTGATCAAGCTGCTTAATGGCCATGATCCCAGAGATTCAGGAACAAATCTCAGAACCCAGCAAGTTTTGACAAGAAATCCCTTCAGATTTAAGTGTTAAAATTTCGGAATTTCAAAATCGCGCAGCCACTAGTGCAACCATGCGACATCATATGTTATTCATAACCAGGAATAGAAAACAAATTGTCTACTGTTGCCTTTTTAGCAGATCTGAGTGTTGGGGTAAAATCCCAAATAATAATGGTGGGTGTGGTGTCAAAATATTGAATGTAATCAAAGTAGAGAGTAATTTGGAAATCATCTACCCCACAGGTAGGTGGAGGGTGTGGGGTGGGGGTATACTGGGTTTTTTGGTGGTGGAGAATGGGCACTGTGAAGGTACGGGTGTTTCATTGTATGACTGAGAAAAAATATAAAAGCTTTGTAACTGCTCTCATGGTGATTCACTAAATTATTAAAAATAAAAAAAGCAAGATGGAGTTCATGCTCAATTCAATCAGCCTAATAAGTGACTGAATAAATAGAAGTACTTCTACAAAAAAAAATATAGCGTGATTTCTTCCTGTTGTACATATCCCTTGATAAATAGAAAATGGCTTTTGCTGTCCCTTCTGATCTTTTTCAATACAAAATTTGTTTTGGATACTAGTACGGCCAACCCAGCTTTTTTCAGTGAGCTGTTTGCCTGCAGAATTGTTTTCCATCCTTTAACTTTGAGTCTGCGTTTGCTCTGACTGTTCAGATGAGTTTCTTGTATACAGCGGAATGTTGGTTTCAGTTTCTGGACCCATTTTGTCACTCTGTGTTCTTTTGATTGGTGCATTTAGACCATTGACACTGAGAGAGATTATTGCCATGGGGTTTTATGCCATCTTTCTGTAGGAGTTGATTGTGCTTATAAGTGTTTTCCTTCTTACTTTTAGGTTTGGTTTTGAGTCTATGAAGTTCCTGAGCTGTTGTTTATCTATAAAGTGGTCTATCCTTCCATTGAGTTTGAGTGAGGGTTTAGCAAGATAAAATATTCTCAGTGAGGCATTCATTTCAATGAGGTTTTTTTTCACTATATCTTACTATTGTCTTCGGGCTTGGAGGGTTTCCTCTGATAGGTCTGCTGTAAATCTAAGGGGTGTTCCTTTGTATGTGATTTTCTTCTTTGACCTTTATGCATACAGTATTGTGTCTCTATCCACGGCATCCATCATTCTGACTATGATATTCCTTGAAGTGTTTTTATAAGGGTCTCTTTTAACTGTTCCCCTTCTGACTTCTTGGATCTGGATGTCTGCATTCTTTACCTCTGGGAACTTTTCAGAAAAGATTTCCTTCACTGTGGCTTTTTCATTGGAGTTGCCTTCTTGTCCTTCTGGTACTCCACTGATTCCTATGTTGATCCCCTTGGAGTCATCTCCTAGTTGTCTGATTAGTCTTAGAGTTATTTTGAGTTCATTTCCCATTGTTTATTGTTGCCTGTACTATTTCTGTTGCTCATCTTCAAGATCACTAATTCTGTCTTCAGCTGTAGACATTCTACTGCTGAAGGCACCCACTGAGTTTTTAATTTCATCTACCGAATCCTTTATTTGGGACACTCTTTTTGTAGCTTTCTTATTTCTGCTCTCATTTCTTCCTGTATTTTCTCGACTATTCATTCCACTCTTTCTTTCATTTCTTCCTTTAATTTTCTGGATGTCTGCTCCATTGATTCTTTGAGTATTTCCTTGAACATCTTCAGCATTTCATCTCAGAATTCTTTATTGGAGAGATCATATTTGTGGGTAACCCCTGTTGAGTGTTCAGGACTCTTTTATCTGTCCTCTCCTTGCAGTGGAGATTTGCGCTGTTTCTTCATGCTGTTGTGGTTGTATGAAGGTAAAACCTTGAGATTCACTAGCAGTGTTCCCTCTTACTGTAAGAAAGAATTCTGAATAAGGCTGGTTGATGGCGCTCAACCTTCTCCCCTTCTATAATATGTCATTCCTCTCAGACATTAATCTGTGGTTTATGATAGGCATTATGATAGGCATCTAGTAAAGTGTTGGAGGGGGTGCTCTTTTATATTGGGCTTGAACAGCTTCTTGCATACTGGTCTTTTGTTGGAATTGGAGTAGGCCAGTGGATTATTGTTGTATTGTGTTTGAGGTGGCCAGGAATTTTTCCAAAGAATTACGTGATACAGGTTGGGATGTGAGTCAAGAGTGCTGAGAGTGGGAAATATATCTGCGGCCACCCAGAGGGATGCACCTGTGCAGAGGAAAGGCTGGTGCTGGGTGGGCACTTGCGCTGGAACTCCAGGGAGTGCCCTCAGGCTCCTGTCTGGGTGCCAAGCAAGCAGGATTGCAGGGCTTGACGGGACTGTGTGGCGCCCAGAGAAACACACCTGTGTGGAGGAAAGGCTGGGGCTGGGTGGGTACTCTCCTGTTTTTTAAAGAATTTGCCTTAATGCTTCTTGCAAAACTGGCTTCAAGACTATGATTTTCTTGAGCTGTTGCCTATCCATGAAACTCTGTACAGTTTCTTCAAATCTGAATGATACTCTAGTGGTACTCTTGGTAATGTGTTCAGTTCATTGAATTCTTATACACTATCTTCCCATATTCTTCTGGCTTTTAGAGTCTCATTTGTTAGATCTGCTATACATCTATGAGTTTATATAAGTTACATGTAAGATTCTTTTTCAGTCATGTTGCTTTCAATATTCTATCTCTACCTTTAGATTTCATCATTTTGAGTATAAATATGTATTGGAGTTTTCCTAATTGGGTCTATTTTCACTGGGACCCTTCAGGCCTCTAGAATCTTGATGCCTCTAATCCTCCACTCTGGAAAGTTTAATCAATGATTTCTTTAACTATTTTTCACATCTGCCTTACTGTTCTTCTAGAATTCCAATGAATCTTACCTTGTTCCTCTTGAGTGCATCCCATAGTTTTCTAATGATGTTCATTTATTTTTCAGACTATTTAATGCTTTGGGCTATTTCCTATCAGTTTCCTTCTCATCTTGGGGCTCCCCAACCTTTTGTTTAGCTATCATTATGCTGCTCAGAGCTTCTGTTGACTTCTTTATATAGCCTACATTTCTACATTTCTGTCACTTCAGACTATAATACATTTTTTTCATTTCAAATTTCATACTTTCCTGTTATTTTCTGACTACATGTGTTATTGGTTCTTTTAATTCATTAAACATCCCCATCAGAGTGTCATTAAGGGCACTGTCTGAGAACTTAATGGTGTATATCTCTTCAGTGATGTTGTGTTAGTTTTTCTCATTGAGCTTGCTAGGTTTCTACCTGTTTTTTCTATTGGTTTTCTAGTGTTGTACTGGGGGTGAGTTTTGGTAGTTAATCACCACCACCCACAATAGGAAGGTGATGAGGCATTAGCTAGAGGTTGTTTTCTGTCTTCTCTGTCTTCACTGAATGACAGGAAGAACAACTGTGAGGATGAGGTAATTTGCTGAGTAGATGTTATGTAGTCTCATAAATAGCAGCATACTTCAGAACTTGTGCTGTGGGCCTTAATTTGAAACAAGTTGAGTGTGGAGATTGCTTCCCCTTGTTGGAACTTTCTCCCTGTCAGAATAGGCCCAGTGATGTAAGCCAGAAGCATGTCTCACCTGGGATGGTGGAGCAATAAACAAGTAGGGAAGGAGCAGTAGTTTGGGCCCTTAATATGAAGCAGTTGGGTGGAGACTACGGACCTTCCCAGGAAACAGGGGTTCTGCCTCCATTGGGGGGTTGCCTCCCATTTGGAATCGGCCCAGTGATACTAGCCAGAGGAGAATCTCACCTGGGATTGTGGAGCAGCAAGTAGTTTAGGGACAACTATTTCTTAACCTGGTAAACTTTTGTTGGGACCTAAATCTGTTTCCAGATATTGGTTAATGTATGCAGTGCTGTGATAAACATGGTATAATTATTTTTTCTAACTAATGCTTTTGTTATTTTAAGGGTCAAGTCTCAGGACTAGAATCACAGGATTAAATGAAAGTCCCATTCAAAATGCTTTGAGAAGAGATTGGAGTAGTAGTATACTTGAACACTAGATCAATTAAAATCCCCTTACTCATTGATTTGCTTGAGCGGACACCAGTAACATCTCCATTCATCCCTGTCCTGTGCTCATGTAGCCCAATGGCGTCTGCTCATTCTCGGAACACAAGGAGCCTAAAACCAATCGTTAAGAGTCTTGATGAAGTCTGACCATCTCATAGGTGGGCGGCTATGCGATCTTTTGACATCCGTGGAATCCAGTCACTAACTGCTCTAGTCCAGAGGTCGTCTCCAAGTTGCATTACATGTCCAGTCCATCTGATTTTCGATGCCTTGTCAAACGAGACAGTGTCCGTAATTCTCAATCATCAATGGAGGATGGAACTCCAGATTCCTTCTCTCACTTGAGTTAAGCATGACACTCAAGCATAGCTCTTTCGATTCCTCTTTGGGAGATCCAAATAACATTCTCATCTATTTTCGTAGGACCCAGTTCTCTGCAGCATATGTTAATGCAGGAAGAATGGTGGAGTCGATGAGATGTGCCCAGATCCAGAGTTTCTTCATCCTCTTCGCTATTTTTTCGACTCTCTTGAAGGCTTTCCAAGCTGCCTTCATCCTCCTGCACGACTCAGGTGCCAGGTCATTTGTCATGTCGAGTTTTTGACCTAGGTACACATAAGTGTTGCATTCGGAGATGTTCATTCCTTTGAGAGCAAATGGAACATCAGGAACGAGACCATTTCTCATAAACGTTGTCTTCGTGAGATTCAGCTGTATTCGACCTTTCCACACTCACAGTCAAAGTTGGCCAGCATTTGTGCTGCTTGGCTAATATTTGGTGTTATTAGAAAAATGTCATCAGCAAAGCGGAGGTGGTGTAGTTGCAGACCGTCTAGGTCCATCTTCACTTCCATTCCTTCCCATTTCAGTCGTCACATGACATTCTAGAGGGTGGCACTGAAGAGTTTTGGTGAAATCGTAACACCCTGCGGAATCCGTCTCTTGACATGGATGATCACTTCCTTACAGAATGGTGAGATTCTGGTAGTGAATCTGTAATACAGCTCATGGAGGTTCCTGATGTATTGACTTTGAATGCCCTCATTGGCTAGGGCTTCAATGACCGCTTCCATCTCAACAGAATCAAAGGCCTTCTTCAAATCAATGAATTTTAGACAGAGTGATATCTTGAACTCCTGAGAAACCTCAATGAACTTGGTTACAGTGTGGATATGGTCAATTGTGCTGAATCCTTTGCGGAACCCGGCTTGTTCACATGGTTATCCTTCATCTAGTGTTCTGCCAATCCTATTAGGATGACTCCAGTGAACAGCTTGTAGACGACAGACAACAGGTAGATCGGGTGATAGTTGCCAATGTCATGGATGTTTCCCTTCTTGTACAGTAGTACAGTCCTGCTGGTTTTCCACTGGGATGGAAACTTGCATTCAGACAGGTAGCATGTGAAGAGCCAAGCCAGTTTATTGATGAGAATGATGGCAGGTTCTTCAGGTGTTTGGGTCTGACCTTGTCTGGGCCGGGTGCTGTTTGCTTCTTTAACAACGAAATGGCATGTTGGATTTCAGAAGGGAGAACGTTGGGAACGACATATCCATTCTACGGAATTTGGTATGTGGGCAGGTGGACGTGGCTATCAAGAGATCCAAATAGAAGTCATGGATAAACTCCATTGCTCTTCTGGAAGATGTAATAGATCCATCAGGATGTTGGAGGGCAGTCATCTTCGTGTTGTAGTTGGCCAAGGACAGGCGGGCATTGCAAATGCTTTTCCTAGCTTCTGCCACATCAGCCAGCACTGCTGCTCTTCTCTCTTTGAGGTCTTCCTTGACCGCTTCTCTGCACTGCTTTGTGAGCTCGGACATTCGCTTGTGGTTGCCTGAGGCTCGAGCTAAGCCACTTTGGCAAATAAGCTCAAGAGTTTTTGAAGACAGGCATCTTTTTGTGGCTTTCTCTCTCTTGGTGTTCCTCGCACAATCATGGAGGTACTGAACCAGTTGATCATATACTTTGTCTATGTCGTCAATGATGTCTTCCCATGTTGCTGCAATAGTGCCAAACAGCTTCCAGTTGATGGTCCTTCTGGGACTTCTCTTCTTTGCAGCCCTTTCTCCTCACTCTGTGAAGTAGAATTTGCATGAAGGAGTCAGTGGTCTAATCCCATTTGGAATTTTGGAACGTTGGTCAGGCAAAACCATCAATTGATTATAATGTGGTCAATTTATTTGTGGAACTGTCCACCAGGAGACTCCCATGTCAAACATTCAGATTTGGCCTTCTGAAACTGTGAGTTACCATGGATGGTCTTTGTAAATATGATGAACTGTCTGAGTTCTCACCCTGTTCGTTCCATTCTAGGCCATAGGTCCTGATGTAGAGTTCTTCAGCTGATCTTCTTGGTCCCATCTTGGCATTAAAATCACAGATGATGATCTTGTAGAAGATGTGCTCTTCTTTATAGAACTTCTCCAGCTCAATGTAGAACGTTTTAATTTCTCCTTCATTGTAATTGGATGTTCATGCATGGACAACGAAGATAGAAATTGCCGGCAGTGAGCCATATCTATTCGAGTGTAATCATTTGATTCTGGTTGTTAGGCATTCAAATGAATCAATGCTCATCGCCAATTTCATGTTGACTAGGACACCGACACCACCGACACCTCTATTTTCACATGATCCGAGGTAGTATACTTAGTACAGCATTTTCCTTGCACATTGCTGATCAGGATTCAATTCTCAGCATCCCGTATGGTTCCTAGAGAATCACTAGGAGTGATCCCTCAGTGGAGAGCCAAGAATAATTGTTCATTATCACCAAGTGTGGTCTAAAAACAAACAAAAATATTTGAGCGTGCCCAAACCTTTTGCAAAAAAGAGTAAGCAATGCAATAGGTGCCCAGTCCCACTGATTATAAATGAGAGAATTCTTTCTTCTCCATAACTCCACCAGCATCTCCTGTTTCCAATCTTTTTAATATGAACATTTTTCCATTTGTCTGTTTTTCTTCTCTATGTCTTCATTGCAGAAGTTTCTATTCATCTCCTCACCCCATATATTATGAGGTTTTTTGCTCCATTTTTTTGTTTAATGTTGAAAGTGCTTTATATATATCTTGGATATTAGTCCTTTGAGGTATGTTATATAAATTTTTCCTCCAATCAATAGGATGTCTTTATATTTTAGGTATCATTTATTTTTTGGGACCTATTTAGTATAACATAGTCCAATTTTTTAAATCATGCTTTTGTTTTCATTGTCTTTGAGACTGTATCATTAAAGACATCCTTGAAGTCAAGATATTGGAGGGTTATATGTAAGAAAGATAGTATAGGTTATAAGGTGCTTATCTTGCTGACCCTGACTGAACCTGGTTAGTTCTCTGGAAATATGTATGGTCTACTGTACACTACCAGGAAGGTCCCTGAGTGCTGCGATGGGAGTAAGCACTGAGCACTGCCAGGTGTGGACCCAAGTCCCTCCCTACTCCCACCAAAGTAAAACATATTGTGAGATGCTGTCTGTTTCCCTCAACATATTCTGGGAGCAGAGGAGGCACATGTGGAACTCATAACATACTCCTGTCTTTGAACTCAGGTATCATCCTCCTCCACTCAGGAGGACCACAGGGGATGCTGAGGATCAAACCAGGTTTGCTTTGAGCAAGGAAAGCACCCTGCCCACTGCATTCTCTCTCTTATCCTTCCCTCGACATATTTTATGGAGACAGTTTTGAGGTTGGTTAAGGTCCTTAAGACATTTTTGAATGAACTTTTGTGATAGAGGAATCTTAATATTTTTTCAATGTGGTTAATCAGTTTTCCTAGAACCATTTGTTTTAGACACTCTCATGTTTCACTTCATATATATATACAGATATACTTAAGGCCATATCTTCAGCTCTCAATTGTGTTCCATTGATCTGAAGGCTTGTTCTTGTTCCAGTACTGTGAAGTTTTGACACTAAACCTCTATCCAGTCAAGAGATGTTTGAGTCCTTGAAAGCATGTGTGCAGTGAAAACATAGAGAGGATGCAAAAGAAATTTAGAGATAAACAAATTTATTAAATTGTTTTCATAATGTTAATGTGAAAGCAAGAGAATAGGAACAGTCTTCAGGAGTCCTCTTTTGTGACTGAGAATTGTATTATAATTGTAAATAATTAGCTGTGGATGAAAACTCCTTTATTTAAGACATAGAAATTGAGGACTCCTTTTGAAAAGAGAACAGCAGTAATGAGCTGTTTCAAGTTGTTTTGGAAGTCAAATCAAATGAAACTTTGCTGACATAAGTATCTAATAGCTATGAAACTGTTACAAAACAGCAAAGAAAAAACACATTATCATCATGTTAAAATAACTCCTTTTACATTGCATTAGTCATCATTATATAAAAGCTATTTTCCGATTCCAAGGACTTATATTAAATAACAGTTTTTGTTCCTTTATCCACAAAATAATAAAATAGTGTCTATAATGCCATAGTTTTGAAAACTCAAAAACTCTTCTTTCTGTTTCTGAAAGTCCAGTTCCTCTTTGACTCAGGGTCAGTTTCTGATAAACACTTAACAATGTTTTATCAGTTTTAAAGGACCTGTCCCTTAAAAACTTACACAATGCAATTAAAAGTTAGCACTCCATTGAACTCAGGAATTCTCCATGGGATTCTGATAAATGGTTTTTGACTACAAAATAACTATAGTTGATTGTAGCACTGTCCTGTCCTGTCCTCCCATTGTTCATCATTTGCTCCTGCAGGTACCAGTAACATCTCTATTGTGAGACTTGTTGTTACTGTTTTTGGCACATCTAATATGCCATGGGGAGCTTGCCAGGCTCTGCTGTGTGGGCAGGATATTCTCGGTAGCTTGCTGTGCTGTTCGAGAGGAATGGAGGAATCAAACCCGGGTCAGACGCATGCAAGGCAAACGCCCTACGTGCTGTGCTATTGCTCCAGCCCATTATGTAAGTTTTTAAGGGACAGGGTCCTTGAAAACTGATAAAACTTTGTTAACTGTTTATTGGAAACTAACTCTGAGTGAAAAAGAAACTGAACTTTCAGAAACAGAAAGAGGAGTTTCTGAGTTTTCAAAACTGTAGCATTATAGACACTATTTCATTATTTTGTGGATAACCTCAGTTAATTAGCTTCTAAAAATAATATTGGGTGAATGTTTATAAATACTGGAAAGAACCAATCATGATGCCAAGGTAGATAGTTCAAGGGCAGAGTGCTAGTTTTGTGTAGTGGATATCCTGGTTCATCCCAAGAACTACTGTGAGTGACCCACCCAGGCACTGAGCTAGGAGTTGTCGCTTAGTACTTGAAACGTGATAAGAAATCATTGTTTATTGATTGATTTTATTGATACGAAACCTGATTAGATACAAGAAATTTTATTAAAATTGTCTTAAATTTGACTCAAGTTTTTAAGATGTGAATGGAGTAGGGAAAATGGAAAGAGAAATAAATTGTAAAAGACCAAACTGCAACCTATCACAGTGTATTGAAATTGGTAGTAACATTTTATCCATTTTCTACAAATATCTAACTTGCATGCTTTCAACAAACAACAATAAAAATCCTAGTTTATCAACTCAAGAGTTAGTCTCCAAATGCTACAGACTCCATCAACGATCAAGAATCAGGGACGCTGTCTCATTTTCCAAGGCATCAAAAATCAGATGGGCTGGACACGTAATGAGATTTGGAGATGACCACTGGACTAGAGCCATTACCATCTGGATTCCACGGGATGTCTAAAGCTTGCGTGACCGCCCACTTATGAGATGGTCAGACTTCTTTGTCAAGACCCTGAACGATTGGTTTGAGACTGTTCGTGTTCCTAGAATGAGCAGACACCATTGGGCTACACTAGCACGTGACAGGGACAGATGGAGATGTTGCTGGTGCCCGCTCAAGCAGATCGATGAGTAATGGGATATCAAGTGATCAAGCAATCAAGTGAAAATATACTTATTTAATCAGGCACTTAAATTGGTTTATCAACTCAAAAGATATAACTGAATATAGCAATTAGCATACAATGGATATTGACATCCTCAAAGACAAAATGACATAACTCCAAATTGTTTCTCAATGAAACTGATCTAGTGATTTATGTTCACCTCTATGCACATTCAACACACATCCAAGTATATTAAAACACACAGTGTTCTTTATTAAATTATGTTTTGAACACACTTTTCCTCGACAGAAGAACAAAATCTTCTTGATAAACACATTTTAATATATTTATCAAAGATATTTTGCTAAAATTTCTTCTCAAATATATTTACCCTACCACCTTTAGAAGGAAAGAATGTATCTCAGACCCCTCCTACACTGTCTAAAGTGTAGGATACTAGTATCGTTTTAAGGAGGTACTAGAGTTCAGAAGAGCAAATCCTTAACCAATGTCAGCTGGGTATATATTACAGTGTACAGACACATGCAATTAATTTATAAATTAAAACCTTAAATGCTATTGTTAACGTGTAAAAATGTAACATTTAACCTTGATAGGTACCTTTAAAAGATAAATAGAACGGGACTCTAAACTTCTGTAAAAATGTTTTGTCGTATGAAAAAGAACAAACAGAATTAAAAATTTTAATATTCCACTAAGTAAAGACTTCTAACTGTGTTAAGTTTCTGTGAATATATTCACATACTTATGTAGGAAGATTGAATTTTGAGCAAATAATTAACACACAGGAGAAAAGATTCTTTTGTTTCCAAAATAATATGTTGTATTAAAAGCTTTACATATCTTACAATATTTCCATCCAATTTAATTAACTAAAATTTTGTTTACATATGTAACACCACATTCAGTAACATCAAAAGAGAAACCCAGCTTCCACCAAATCATTTGTTTCATGAAATTGTTAAATGCATTCAAAGGACAAGGAGCCAGTTGTATATACCGCCTATACATGATGATATCAAAGTCATATTTTTAAAACTCTTTAACTTTGAGCCAAAAATAAGTAATTTATGAGGAAAACATAGTGCAGTAATCAGTGATGGTATAAAAGTAATTCAAAGCTCTTTCCTCTGAAAAGGACTTTCTAAGGAATTCTTGGATTTTGTGTCTTAGACAAAGATTGTTTTACACTCTCTCTCTTTATGCTCAATTTACTTTTATTTAAATGTTTTATTGGCATTAATTGCCTGGACAGTAATGTTTCACCTCATTTCCCCACCCCCACCACCTCCATCCCAACTGTTTGTTAAAGGGGGGAAAAATACAAGCATATGGGAGGTGTCATCCTAACACTGACACAGTGACAGAACAGCTATAATGTTGGTAGGGATGTGACTTGCCTTGCAATAAAGAATCTGTCTGCAAAGCAGACAGCAACATGCAAGTCATACATCTAACTTGAGTTGTCAGTAAAGATATGTAGAAGGCTGGCTTGTGTGCATCTCATTTTATTTACTCTTCCAAAATAGCTTTAAATGGTTTACCCTAGGGATAGATTATAAAATATTGAGAATTTCTAACTTGTTTTGATAACTTTGCTTTGAATTTATCTGTGCTACATTCCAGAGAATATCTAAAAAGATTAAGACTGGACTCTTGAGGTGCTTGTATATACATATTTTTTTCCAGAAGGAAGATTGTGACTCATCATAATTAGGGAGGTGATTTCCATGCTTTGATATCAGCTTAGAAACAATCTCTGTATGCATTTTAATAATATGCACACTGAAATTAATGTGCATTATTTTTAAAGTTCTTATAGATAGAAGTGTGAAAAAGAAATAGAAAAAGAGCAATGAACAATGTATTTATTACTTCATGTCATTCATAAAGAAATAGTGCAGGATCCTTTTGTGTTTGGGCAGGGTTTTTGACATCACAGATTCAGTCTCAAAGTAGAAGCTGAACAAAGGCTTTTTGGAGTCTAACATTTAACTCCCTCATTTACTTTCTATGGACAAGGTGACAAATTGAGACCTAACATAACAACCCGTTCCCATTCCAGAAACAGGAAACTTTTACAGCAAGTCAGTCTGCATTTCTCCCATTCATGTATGTTTTTCTCTTGGTTTGGGGAAATAAATTGGCTTTTTATGCACTCCAGAATCTGTGATTCTTTCTGCATCACACAGCAAGACCCTGCCAGCCATGGGAATTTTCCTGTAAACAATAGCAGTAAGATTCTAAGAGTCTGTTAACATTTTGTGATTATAGGTAGAAATCTGAATTTTTAGATTTCTTATCACCAATTGGCCTGCTTTGTCATTTTTAAAATAAAATCATTAGAAAGAAGATAAAGCTCCATGTAGTTTTAACATCTGTTAATCAAAGTAGGACCGAAATTATTATCATTATCATAGAGTAAATTTATTTACTTCATGCTGAAAAGCAAAGGGGAAAAATATTTAAGGGATGAGTCCAAACACATATGTTTACTAGCTTTACTCCAAATATTTGGAAGGAGCAAGTTGAGACTTGCTAACCCCACACACCTCTCAAACTTATGTGAGCATTCTATATACCAAAATCTCTTAAAGACTAAAATCTCTATTTTGTAGCATTATCTCTTTACAGAAAACTCATGCTCAAGAGAGAAGGAACACTTCCCTCATTCTTACTTGCCTTGAAAATCCTGTTTCTGCATAATTCTTCTGTCAGCCTTATTTCAGCAGACATGGATCATGTTTCTATATTTTTCCTGGTGCAAATTCCTGATTTTGGTTCATTCTTGGTCTGACATTCAATAATCTCTGTTGGAGCAGTCTGAACACTGACCTCCTTTTCATTTCTACAGATTGGATTCTTAGCACATTACTTGGAGTATTACTTAGCATATTCTAGATCTTTAACATATTAATTGAAAGTAGAAAGATTCCAGGTCTCTACTAGAATTTAGATGAAATAACTGGGATGGAAGTACTCCAGAGTCATCTTTCTGCCACACCCCACTTCCAAGACATTTCAAACTTCCACATATGACCCCTTACTCTCAGTATGGTGTGCTGTCACTCCCAGCATACAATAAAGCTAATGTCATACAGTATAGCCAAATTGAGGGATGGAGTTTGAATTAGTCTGCAACCTTTGCTTTTATAGAAAATGACTCTCATGTTCACAGTTGGATGCAACTATGTCATGCAGTATAGTTCCTGCCAGTCACCTGAGCAATAAATTGCAATCAATTAAAATCATTGAAATATATAAATTCAGTTTTTCAAACACTTGGCCAAATGTGACTCCTGACTACTTGGTTAATCTGTATAGGTATGAAATATTTCCATGGTCACAGAAAAATTTTATGTCTATTCATGATAACAGATAAAATAAATGTTTTTTTTTTGTAATGGACCAGGTAATAAATAAGACTGACTTCTAACTCATATGTCTTTGGGACTTTTTTTATAAAGAATTTAAAGCAAAGAGTAAATATTAGCTAGAGGCCAAGAAAATATCAGCTAGTTGCTGATTTGATTTACAAGTTATAATTTGCCAACCTTTTCTCCAGATTATTCCCTTCACTGGAAATACAATTTTGTTGCAGTCTTCCTATTTTCCTTTTTTAACTTCCTTTTCAATTTTTTTAATGAATCACTGTGAGTTGAGTTACAGCACTGTGAGTTGAGTTACAGACTTACAAACTTTTGTGCTTACATTTCAGTCATACAATGATCGAGTGCCCATCCCTCCATCAGTGCCGATTCTCCACCACCAATGTTCTCAGTATCCCTCCTGCCATCACCACACATTCCCACCCCCTACCCCTGTGGCAGGCACATTCCCTCTTAGTCTATCTCTCTCTCCTTTTGGGTGTTATGTTTGCAATGCATGAACTAAGAAGTCCATAGTCTACTTTCAGCACACATCTCCCATCCTGAGTGATCCCTCCAACCATCATTTACTTAGAGGTTCCTTCTCTATCTGAGCTGCCTTTCCCCCCAGCATGTGAGGCCGGTGGCTGGAGCGATAGCACGGCTGTAGGGTGTTTGCCTTGCATGAAGCTGGCCAAACGGAGCCAGGTTCTATTCCTCCGCCCCTCTCGGAGAGCCTGGCAAGCTACCGAGAGTATCTCACCTGCACAGAAAAGCCTGGCAAGCTGCCCGTGACGTATTTGATATGCCAAACACAGTAACAGAAGTCTCATAATGGAGATGTCAGTGGGCCCACTCGGGCAAATCGATGAACAACGAGAGGACAGTTACAGTGCTATGTGAGGCTGGCATCTAAGCCATGAAGCAAACCTCCTGGTTCTTATTTCTACTGTTTTGGAGTGTAAGTCTCCTATTCTGTTATTTCATATTCCACAAATGAGTGCAATCTTTCTATGTCTGTCCCTCTCTTTCTTACTCATTGCACTTAACATGATAGTTTCCATGTTTATTTATCTACATGCAAATTTCATGACTTCATCTTTTCTAACATAATATTCCATTGTGTAGTACAGTGGGTAGGGCGTTTGCCTTGCATACTGCTGACATGGCCAACCCGAGTTCGATTCCTCCATTCCTCTTGGAGAGCCTGGCAAGCTACCAAGAGTATCTTGCCTGCATGGCAAAGCCTGGCAAGCTACCCATGATGTATTCAATATGCCAAACACAGTAAAATGTCTCACAATGTTATCGGGCCTTCTCAAGCAAATCAATGAACAATGGGAGGACAGTTACTGTGACAGTAGATTTACCAAAGTTTCTTTAACCAGTCATCTGTTCTCGGACACTCAGTTTTTTTCCAGATTCTGGCTATTGTTAACAGAGAAACAATGAACATACAAGTGCAGATGTCATTTCTACTATACATTTTTTCATCTCCAGGATATATTCCCAGAAGTGGTATTGCTGGGTCAAATGAGAGCTCTATTTCTAATTTTTTGAGAAATGCCCATACTGTTTTCCAAAAGGGCTTAACCAATTGGCATTCCCAGCAGCAGTGAAGGAGAGTCCCTTTCTCCCCACATCTGCATCAACACTGGTCGCTTTTGTTCTTTTGGATGTTGGTCAGTCTCTGTGGTATGAGATGATATCTCATTGTTGTTTTGCTCTACGTCTCCCTGATGATTAGTGATGAAAAGCATTTTTTTATGTGCCTTTTGTCCATTCGAATTTCTTCTTTGAGAAAGTTTCTGTTCATTTCATTGACCCATTTTTTAGGTTGGATGTTTTCTTTAGCTAAAGCCGTGCAAAGGAGAAAATTTATAGTTCTGCAAGCGTTTCTCAGGAAGGAAGAAAAGGACCACATAAATAACTCTACTTTACAGCTCAAGATATTAGAAAAGGACCAACGAAAGGATCCCAAGCCAGGCAGAAGGGAAGAAATAATAAAAATTAGAGCAGTAATCCATGAGATGGAAATCCAAAAAACAATCTGAAAAATCAATGAAAACAAGAGCTGGTACTTCGAGAAAATAAACAAGATTGATAAACTCACAAAGAATGAGATAGAGAGAACCCTAATCAAATGAATTAGAAATGAAAAGGTAGATATCACAACAGAAACCAAAGAAATTCAAGATATAATCAGGGACTACCTTGAATGTCTGTATACCACGAAACAAGAGAACCTAGAAGAAATGAATAAATTCCTGGATTCCTGTTATCTCCCAAAGTTGAACCAATAAGATATGGAATACCTTAATAGACCTACTAATATCAAGGAAATTGAATCTGTAATCAAAAGTCTTTCAAAACCAAAAGCCCAGGTCCAGATGGATCCACTAATGAATTTTTCCAAACATTTAAAGATGTCCTATTGCCAGTTCTTCTCAAGCTTTTCCAGGAAATTAAAGAAACAGAAACTCTCCTAAACTGTTTATATGAGGCACATATCTTCCTAATACCCAAACCAAACAAAGACACCACAAAAAAATGAAAACTACAGGCCGATATCCCTGACAAACATAGATGCAAATATCCTCAACAAAATAGCAAATAGAATTCGACAAATGATCAAAAAGATCATAACCACAACCAAGTGCATCCCGGGGATGCAAGGATGGTTTAACATTCAGAAGTCAATCAACGTAATCACTTATATCAACAAAAAAAGATAAAACTATATGATCATATCAAGAGATGCAGAGAAATCATTTGACAAAATACAGCACCAATTTATGATGAAAACTTTCACCGAAATGGGTATTGAGGAACTTTCCTCAATATAGTCAAAGCCATCTACCATAAGCCTATTGCACACATTATCGTCAATGGGGAAAAAGCTAGAGCCATTTCTCTAAGATTAGGGACAAGACAAGGATGCCCACTCTTACCACTTCTGTTCAATATACTACTGGAAGTACTAGCAATAGCAGTTAGGCAAGAAAAAGATATTGATAGCATCCAGGCAGGAAAGGAAGAAATCAAATTCTCACTATACACAGATGATATGATACTATATTTAGTGAACCATAAAGCCTCTACAAAGAAACTCCTAGAAACCATAAACTTGTATAGCAAAGTCTCAGGCTAAAAAATCAATATCCAAAACTCCATGGCTTTCCTATATGCAAATAATGAGAAAGAAGAAAGTGACATGAAAAAACCAATCATGCCTTAGAAAATAAAGTACCTCAAAGTCAGCTTAACTAAGGAGGTAAAGGACCCATACAAAGAAAACTACAAAATGCTACTTCATGAAATAAAAGAGGGCACAAGGAAATGGAAACATAACCCCTGCTCATGGATTGAGAATTAACATTGTCAAAATGGCAATACTCTCCAAAGCATTATACATACTCAATGCAATCCCTATAAGGATAGCCATGAAATTCTTCAAAGAAATAGATCAAATACTTCTGAAATTCATATGGAACAACACCTCCCATGAATTGCTAAAGCAATTCCTGGGAAAAAGAAGATGGAAGGCAAGACCATTCTGAAACTCAAACTCTACTACAAAGTGGTATTAGTTAAAAAGGTATGGTACTGGAAGAAAGGCAGAGCTGCAGACCAATGGAACAGGGTTGAATATCCTCAAATATATGATCATCTAATATTTAATAATGAGCAAGAAATGTGAAGTAGAGCAAGGAAAGCTTTTTTAACAAACTGTGCTTGCAAAACTGGACAGCAACATTCAAAGAAATGACTCGACCTCTACCTAACACCATGTACAAAAGTAAAATCAAAATGGATTAAAGATCTCAACATCAGACCAGAATCCATAAGGTACATTGAAGACAAAGTCAGCAAAACCCTTCACAATATTGAAGCTAAAGGTATTTTCAAAGGTGACACTCCACTGACCAACCAAGTGGAAACAGAGATAAACAAATGAGACTATCTTAAACTTAGAAGCTTCTGCACTTCAAAAGAAACAGTTACCAGAATATAAAGACAATGGACAGAATGGGAAAGGATATTGAGCCAATACCATTCTAATAAGGAATGATATCAGACCTATTTTCCTTTTTACCATCAAATTTATCTCCTCATTAACCTCTTATTTAGACTCCATTGGCTCTTATTATTTTATCTCAAGTCCTTAATTTTCCTCAATTTAAACTATATTCATTTTCTTTTAGAATAAGGATGAATAAACTTTCATAATTTTCTTCTTTGAAAGGTTTAAACGGTTCAATTATTTTTACCAAATTATAATTTATCTCTCAAACACTTAGTAGCAAAATGCATCCATGAAAGTTCTCCCTATGCCCACTCACTATTCTACTTGCCCAGATCCTCTAAATTACCTAGAATTGCCCTGAACACACATAACAAAACTTTTTCTAAGTGACTGAACATTTATCTTACATTTCATAATGTTATGGAATAGGAGAAATGATTTAAAGTTAGTAAGCTATAAATATCAGTCTGATTAAATGAGATATAAATAGTGAATTGTAAATACATAAGATAAAATTTTATATACTACAATACATATGACACACAATCAGAATTATTGCCGCACTTGTATCATTTGCCATACCGTTAATATTCAATTTGCTTGAGCGGGTGTCAGTAACTTTTCCATTTATCCTTTTTGCATGCTAGTGTAGCCCAATGGCATCTGCTCACTCCAAGAACAAAGAACTGTTTGTTCAGGGTTTTGACAAAGAAATCCGACCATCTCGTAGGTGGGCCATGCATCTTTTTGCAGTCCCTTGGAATCCAGTCAGTAACAGCTCTAGTCCAGCAGTCATCTCTAAAAATCGAATTACATATCTGGCCCATCTGATTTTTGACGTCATAGCAAACAAGACAGCATCCTTGATTCTTGATCATCAATGGAGGAGAACTCCAGATTCTTTCTCTGGCTTTTGTGAAGCGCGATACTCCAAGCATAGCTCTTTCAATTCCTCTTTGGGATACCCAAATAGCATTCTCATCCTGTTTTCGTAGGGCCCAGGTCTCTGAGGCATATGTTAGTACAGAAAGAACGGTGGAGTTAAAAAGATGTGCCTGGAACTGGAGGTTCTTGTTCTCTTAACAACTTCTTTGATGCTCTTGAAGGTATTCCAAGCTGCTCTCTTCCTTCTACAGCTCTGGCGCCAAGTCATTCCTCATGTTGAGTTCTTGACCCAGGTACACATAGCTGCTGCATTTGGAGATGTTCGTTCCTTTGAGAGCAAATGGAACGTCAGGGATTAGTTCGTTTATCATGAACATTGTCTTGTTGAGATTCAGCTGCAGTCTAATCTTTCCACACTCACAGTCGAATTTGGCCATTATTTGTGCTGCTTGGCTAATGTTTGGTGTTATTAGAACAATATCATCAGCGAAGTGGAGGTGGTATAGTTGCCGACTGTCTATCTTCACTCTTATTCCTTCCCATTCCAGTCGTCGCATGATGATCTCGAGGGTGGCACTGAAGAGTTTCGGTGAAATGGTATCATATCACCCTGACAAACCCCTCTCTTTATGGCGATGATCACTTCTTTGTAGAAATGATCATCCACTACCACAATAAAGTAAAAAAATTGAATGGCAATGAAGTATTCTATTCTTCCCCTCTGCTTACATATCTTTTCTTAAATTTGTTACATAGAAATGATAATAGAGAAAGGGAGAATGGACATAAGGTTAAGATTTAACTTTTCCATGTGTAATAGGCATTATGGATTTAATCACTTCACTTAATCACTTAACTTCCCGTTAGTCGTCGATTTGCTCGAGCGGGTGCCAGTAACGTCTCCATTTGTCCCTGTCGCGTGCTAGTGTAGCCCAATGGCATCTGTTCGCTCCGGGAACATGAAGGGCCTCAAACCGATCGTTCATGATCTTGACGAAGAAGTCTGACCATCTGGTAGGTGGGCGGCCACGCGGTCTCTTGACATCCCGTGGAATCCAATCAGTAACAGCTCTAGTCCAACGGTCGTCTTTAAATCTCATTACGTGACCAGCCCATCTGATTTTCGACACCTTGGCAAATGAGACAGCGTCCCTGATCCTTGATCGTCGACGGATGTCAGAACTCCGGATTCGTTCTCTCATTTGAGTGAAACGTGATATTCCAAGCATAGCTCTTTCTATTCTTCTTTGGGAGACCTGAATGGCGTTCTCATCTTGTTTGCGTAGGGCCCAGGTCTCTGAGGCATATGTTAATGCAGGAAGAACAGTGGAATCAAAGAGATGTGCCCGGAGCCGGAGGTTCTTCGTCCTCTTAGCTATTTCTTCGACGTTCTTGAAGGCGTTCCAAGCCGCTCTCTTCCTCCTGCGCAGCTCGGGTGCCAGGTCATTTGTCATGTTGACCTCTCGACCTAGGTAGACATAGCTGTTGCATTCGGAGATGGTCGTTCCATTGAGAGCGAATGGGGCGTCAGGAACAAGGCTGTTTCTCATAAACTTTGTCTTCGTAAGATTCAGCTGTAGTCCTACCTTTCCACACTCACAGTCAAAGTCGGCCAGCATTTGTGCCGCTTGGCTGATGTTTGGTGTTATTAAAACAATGTCATCAGCAAAGCGGAGGTGGTGTAATTGCCGACCATCTATCTTCACTCCCATTCCTTCCCATTCCAGTCGTCGCATGATGTTCTCGAGGGTGGCACTGAAGAGTTTCGGTGAAATGGTATCACCCTGCCGCACCCCTCTCTTGACATCAACGATCACTTCTTTGTAGAATGGTGAGATCCTGGTAGTGAATCCGCAATACAGCTCACGGAGGATCCTGAGGTATTGGGCTTGAATGCCCTGATTGGCTAGGGCTTCAATGACCGCTTCCGTCTCAACAGAATCAAAGGCCTTCTTTAAATCAATGAA
Organism: Sorex fumeus; assembly: GCF_029834395.1. NCBI lineage: Eukaryota > Metazoa > Chordata > Mammalia > Eulipotyphla > Soricidae > Sorex > Sorex fumeus. The sequence goes on from NW_026606063.1 coordinate 54,147,420, forward strand.
TGTTAAGCAGAGCGGCATCTTGAACTCCCGAGAAACCTCAATGAGCTTTGTTATTGTGTGGATATGGTCGATGGTGCTGAATCCTTTGCGGAACCCTGCTTGCTCGCATGGTTGTCCTTCATCTAATGTTCTGCCAATCCTATTCAGGATGACTCGAGTGAACAACTTGTAGATGACAGACAATAGGCAGATCGGGCGATAGTTGCCAATGTCATGGATGTCTCCCTTCTTGAACAGTAGTACGGTCCTGCTGGTTTTCCATTGGGACGGAACCTTGCATTCAGACAGGTAGCGAGTGAAGAGCCGAGCCAGTGTATTGATGAGTACTGACGGCAGGTTCTTCAGGTGTTCAGGTCTGACCTTTTCTGGGCCGGGTGCTGTTTGTTTCTTTACCGACGAAATGGCGTGTCGGATTTCGGAGGGGAGAACGTTGGGAACAACATACCCATCCTGTGGAATTTGGTATGTTGGCAAGTGGACATGGCTATCGAAGAGATTTGAGTAGAAGTCATGGATAATCTTCTCCATTGCTGTTCTGGAGGATGTGATGGATCCATCAGGACGTCGGAGGGCAGTCATCTTGGTCTTATAGTTGGCGAAGGACAGGCGGGCCTTACGAATACTTTTCCCGGCTTCTGCCGCATCTACCAGTACTTCTGCTCTTCTCTCTTTGAGGTCTTCCTTGATCGCATCTCTGCACTGCTTTGCAAGCTCGGACGTTAGCTTGCGGTTGCCTGAGGCATGCGCCAAACCACGCTGGCGAATTAGCTCAAGAGTTTTCGAAGATAGGCGACTTTTTGTGGCTATCTCTCTCTTGGCGTTCCTCGCACATTCATGGAGGTGCTGAACCAGTCGATCGTATTCCTCGTCAATGTTGTCAACAATGGCATCTTCCCATGTTGCCGCAATAGTACCAAAGAGTTCCCAGTTGGTGGTCATTCTGGGAGTTCTCTTTTTGAACTTTGCAGCCCTTTCTCCCCGCTCTGTGAAGTAGAATTTTGCACGAAGGAGACGGTGGTCCGATCCCGTTCGAAATTTTGGGACAACAGCGACATCAGTCAGGCAAAACCGTCGATTGAATATGATGTGGTCTATTTCATTGTGGAATCGTCCACCGGGAGACTCCCATTATGGATTTAATGGAAGAATATAGAATTCAATATTTAAAATTTTATATGATAATCTTGTCATTCCATACATTGTAACCACATTCATGTCATCAAAATACTATGATTGTTTTGTAGATATTACTTTTATCTCATTTTTCTTTTCTGGTTGGAGAAAATAAATAAGGAATTTGGTTGCTTTCTTTTCTGAACCAATATTATTTTTTCTCAAAAAAGACAATAATCTATCTTATAATTGCTATATCTTTAAAATCTATTTGTTCTCTATCTTTGAATTTGTACTAAATCTATTTTGAGATATCATAATGCAGTTGTTCCATGTACAATTCAGTTTATTTTCCCAACATTTGCCTATATAGATAACTATTTTAATATTTGGTATGTCATATGAAAAGTTGCACCTACTTCATTGGAGGATTTAATTTACTTTAAACTCTATTTTATTTAACATAAAGCATCATTTTAATATTTAGCAGTTGTCTTAACAGAAATTGATATACCAAACAGTTCCACCAAAAGCTAGAAATCTAATATCTTATTTCTATAAAATGTGAAGGGTACAAAAACAAACTAAGATATTAAGTAGTAGAGCTGAAAAGTGAAAACTTAAAAGTCAATTTAACTAAAATCTAATGTTAAATGAGTGGTTGGAATAAAGTGTGAATGTCTTCTTCTTTCACCTGTCATTTGTAAAGTATATAAGCTACATGATAGAGACTTGGATAACAACTCAGTACCACATGGTTTCACATTTTTTTATGTTACAGGAAGTCATAATGGATATATTATTAATATACAAATTGCTTTTAATTGTCTTTCATTGTGTGAATTATGATGACAGCATTTATATCAAGTGCTGGAAGATTTGACATTTTCTAAAAATCCATCAAGAGAGGGAAAACACTGGGTAAACCAAGAAATCTACAATCATGAACAAAGAGGCCCAATTCAGCAGTTTCTCTTCTGGCCAGGACCAACCCACTAATAGCAAGAGGACATAACACTGACAACTTCAGGCTATGCCTCCAAGAGGGAGTGACACCTAGTCCCTATTAGATTTCCACATGAGTAAGGCTACTTTCTAATTCTTTTTGCAAAGAGCTGACAGGCTGCCCATCCACAAAGCGAAATTGATGTGCACAGGAAATTGCTATCCATTTTTTTGGAACCCTGTTATATAAACAAAAAAATGCTAATTTTTATCTTACAGGGTATGAGAACAAGCCTAGTAAAGGTTGTTTCGACTGCACGGCCAAGCCTGGTAAGCTCCCCTTGATGTATCTGATATGCCAAAAACAGTAACAAAAATTCTCACAATGGAGACGTTACTGGTACCCGCTCGAGCAAATCCATGAGCAACGGGAGGACAGTGCTGCTGTGCTACAGTGCATTTTACATTGTGGTGTCGAGAGAACTGGCAAATTAGATTAAGAAAGCTCTTTGAAGTTACATGAGATAGTTAAAACAAAGAAAAGCATGATGCAATAATTTGTCAACCTGAAAATTTTATGGGTTACAAAATTGTGTTGGAATAGAGAAGAATGTTATAATGTCAGAGCACACAGAAAACTCTTGGTTTATATAGAATCTATAATCAGAACAGGGATTGAGAGAATGGAGATTTATAAATATTATTCTACAATATCCAAAAGGAATGGTACCCCAGAATTAATAAGTTGATTCTGATTCACTAACCAGAGAAAACTTCTAGGGTAGGAAAAAAACAAAAAATAAATAAGTCAGTAATATTATTGTTTCTCAAACTGTGTTCCCCAAAGCACAAATTTTACTTTCACTAATAATTTTTATATTGATTGATTGCTTGACATCCTGTTATTCATGGATCTGCTTGAGCGGGCGCCAGCAACGTCTCCATTCATCCCTGTCGCGTTTGCTAATGTAGCCCAATGGCGTCTGCTCATTCCAGGAACACAAACAGCCTCAAACCAATCATTTAGGGTCTTGACGAAGAAGTCTGACCATCTCATAGGTGGGCAGCCACGCGATCTTTTGACATCCCATGGAATCCAGTCGGTAATGACTCTAGTCCAGCAGTTGTCTCCAAACCTCATTACGTCTCCAGCCCATCTGATTTTCAACACCTTGGCAAATGAGACAGAATCCCTGATTCTTGACCATTGACGGAGGTCGGAACTCCAGATTCTTTCTCTCACTTGAATGAAGCATGATACTCCAAGCATAGCTCTTTCGATTCCTCTTTGGGAGATCCTAATAGCGTTCTCATCCTGTTTTCCTAGGGCCCAGGTCTCTGAGGCGTATGTTAATGCAGGAAGAACAGTGGAATCAAAGAGCCTGGAGCTGGAGGTTCTTCGTCCTCTTAGCTGTGTCTTCAATGTTCTTGAAGACGTTCCATGCTGCTCTCTTCCTCCTGTGCAACTCAGGTGCCAAGTCTTTCGTCATGTTGACTTTTCGACCTAGGTACACATAACTGTTGCATCGGAGATGTTCGTACCGTTGAGAGTGAATGAACGTCAGGAACAAGACTATTTCTCATAAACATTGTCTTTGTGAGATTCAGCTGTAGTCTGAATTTTCCACACTCACAGTCAAAGTCAGCCAGCATTTGTGCTGCTTGGCTGATATTTGGTGTTATTAGTATGATGTCATCAGCAAAGTGGAGGTGGTGTAGTTGCTGACCTTCTATCTTCACTCCTATTCCTTCCTATTCCTTATATTGATTAAAGTGTAAAATTTGATTCACATATATTAAAAAAACAAAAAGGGGTCTGGGAGTTAGCATGGAAGTTGAGGCACATGTCTTGTTTGCAAATGACCCAGTTTTAATTCCGGCAGCACTGCTTCTTGGTTTCTACTGAACCTCCCACCACATGCCACTTAGGAGAATTCCCCAGTCACTTCAGAAAATTTTCATCCACTTTCAAAAGAAGAAAAAAAGAAATAAAATAAAGGAAAAAAGAAGGAAACCTGTAGAAAATGACAACAAAATGGTTATTACCAAAGGCTGACTAGGGTACAAGAAGAATAGGGAAAGGAAGTCAACTGGTTGATGGTGAATAATGATTAGACCTTTGGGAGTGGTCTATATTGTAGCAGATACACTTGTCAGGTGTGAAAATATACTTTTCAATACACAGATTCAAAATCTAGAAATGTTAGGAAACAGTATACATACTATACACCTCACTTATGGATTAATAATAGACATGAGTATATTATAGATAATAGATTTTCTGTGTAGAAAACCTTGTGAACTTTCTTTAGTAAAAAATTTGTAAGCCTTCTTAACTATGAGTGTACCCTAACAGCAATTGACATTCCATAAAACTATTATTTTGATTAACTATTTAATTTCCAGGTGTTTGATTTGGTTCTGTGTGTGATTCACTTCTATTTTAAGTGTATTATGGCCTGAAAATATAATTTATATCAGCTCTATCTTGATTTTATAGAGATATGTTTTGTGGGCTAGCATATGGTCTATCTTGGATAATGTAAATTAAATAAAAATAACTCAGTGGGTGCCCTAAACAGTTGAATGAAAGCAGCAGCCAAAGATAGAATCAGTGAGTTTGAAAACGTGCTCCAAAAAGCATACAGGCAACAACAGAAGATTAGAAAAAGACCTCATAATAGCTCAATGTCAGGAAAGAGATGTAAAGGATGAATCAAGAGGAACAGCTTAAGAATCACTGGAGTCCCAGAGGAAGAGGGAAGCAACCACAAAGAAGTAGTAAAGTTAAAGGACTCATCGCTGAAAATTTCCCAGAGCTGGAAAACACAGGCATCCATATCCAAAAAGACTGAAGGGTACCAACTAAAAGAGTCCCCCAGCTGAAAGACCCCAAGACATATCCTAAGCAAAGCATTGAATATCATAGAGAGAGACACGATACTGAAATCAGCAAGGAAAGAAGGAAATTACATACAAAATATCATCCTTTAGATTTACAACAGATCTATCATGTGAAACTCTGTAGGCCCAAGGACAATGGTGGAATATAGTTTAAAAAAAACTTAACAAAATAAATTCCTCAACAAGAACATTCTACTCGGCTAGAGTCTCATTCAGAATTGAAGGAATTTATGATTTCATGTATAAAAAAACAGCTCAGAAACTTCATAGAATCAAAACCAACCTAAAAAAAATAGATTGAAGGGGCTACTGTAAGGCAAGACCACTATACAAACACAATAGATTTCTACAAAAAGATGGCACAAAACCCCATAATTCCTCAATATCAATAATTCCTCAATATCAATGGACTAAATGCACCAATAAGAGACACAGAGTGGCAAAATGGATTAAAAAACTGTATCCAACATCTATTACCTGCAAGAAACACATTTGAACAGTTAATAGTAAACACAGACTCGAAGTCAAAGGTGGGAAAACAATTTTTCAAGCAAACAACTCCTTTTAAAAGACCGGGGTGGCCATACTAGTATCTGACAACATAGATTTCAGGCTAAAAGGGGTTAGAAGGGAAAGCAAAGGCTGTTTCTTAATAATCAAGGGATATGTACACCAGGAAGAAATTAAACTCCTAAATATATATGCACCCACTGAGGGTCAGCAAAATACTTACAACAATTGCTAGTAGACTATAAGAAGGACATTGGCAGCAACATAAAAGTAGTTGGAGACTTCAACCTCAATAACTTTGTCATCTCTTGACAGATCAATAAGACTAAAACAAATCAAGGAAAAACTGAGTTTGATGAAAGAAATGGAAGTGAGAAGGTTAGTAGATATATACAAGACTTTTCATCTCCCAAAAGCCAAATCACTGTATCATTGTCATCCTGTTGTTCATTGATTGCCTCGAGCAGGCCCCAGTAACATCTCCTTCATCCTAGCCCTGAGATTTTAAAAAGTGCTCTTTCAGGGTCAGGAGAATGAGACCCATCATTGTTACTAGTTTTTGGCATATTGAATACGCCATGGGGAGTTTGCCAGACTCTGCCATGTGGGCAGGATAATTTTGGTAGCCTGCCAGGTTCTCCAGAGTAAGAACTAGATAATATGATGTCCAGGAGCAGGGTTTTATAGTCTCTGGGTCTTGGCCATTGAAGGGATTACATGGCCCCGAGGGCAGTTGGTGGGTGTAACACCTACATACTGAGGGATCTGGGTGGAGGAGGCCTCAGTCCCAATCCAAGCAGGCTTGGAGATCTATGTCCCTCGTCCCACACACCTGGGTTCCTCTGCCAGTTCCTTCATGTGTGAGGCTTATCCAAACGTATGGAGAGTGGTCTTAAGCATGGCTGTGGCTGGAACCAGAGGTCTTCAGCTGCAGGGGTTCTGCTCAGGGTGGGGAGGGAAACTCAACCCGCCCTCCTCCAAGGAGCCCTGGTGAGGACAGCCAGTCGCAGAGGCAGGAAACTCTGCACTGTTCTCTTCCAGGAGCAGGGTTTTATAGTCTCTGGGACTTGGTCATTGATAGGACTACATGGTGCCGGAGGCAGTTGGTGAATACACATTCTTATCCAGTGTGCATGGCACATTCTCCAAGATGGACCATATGCTAGGACACAAAACATACCTCTATAGAATCAAGATAGAAATAATATCAACTATATTTTCAGGCCATAATACACTTAAAATAGAAGTGAATCACACACAGAACCAAATTAAACACCTGGAAATTAAACAGCTCACTACTGAACAACCGGTGGATTAGAGAGGAAATTAAAGAGGAAGTCAAAAGATTCCTGGAAACAAATGAGAATGAGGACACAAGCTACCAGAACTTCTGGGACACAGTAAAATCAGTGTTAAGAGGGAAGTTCATAGTTCTACAAGCATTAATTAGGAAGGAAGGAAGGAAGGGCCCACAAAAACAATTTGACTTCACAGCTTAAGACCTTAGAAAATTACACCCAAAAAGTAGCCCAAACCAAGCAGGAGGAGAGAATTAATGAAACTCAGCAGAAATGAACATGATGAAATCCCAAAAAAAAATCTAAAATATTAACAAAACTAAGAGCTGATTCTTTGAAAAAATAAATAAGATTGATAAGCCACTTGCAAGGCTCACAAAGAGAGTAAGAAAGAACCCTAATAAAGTGAATCAGAAACAAAGGAGAAACACTACAAAAGAAACCACAGAAATTCAAAAGATTATTAAAAGTAAGAGATTACTTTGAAAATCTTTACAGCATGAAACAAGAGAAACTTGAAGAAATAAATTTCTGTACTGTAATGACCGCCCAAGGCTGAACCAAGAAAATTTGGAATATCTGAACAGACCTATCACCATCAAGGAAATTAAAATGGTAATCAAAACTCTTCCCCAAAACAAAAGCCCAGACCCAGATGGATTGATTAGTGAATTTTTCAAACCTTTAAAGAGGAGCTACTGCCAATATTCTTCAAGATTTTCCAGAAATTGAAGCAACAGAAATACTTACAAAAAGTTTCTATGAGGCAAATATCACCCTGTACCCAAAGCAGACAGAGACACCACAAAAAAAGGAAGATTACATACCTATATCTCTGATGAACACAGTTGCAAAGATCCTCAAAAAAACCAAAAACCTGCAAACCTGCAAATAGAATACAACAACTCATCAAAAAGATCATACGCTATGACCAAGTAGGATTCATCCCGGGGATGCAATGATGGTTTAACATTCACAAGCCAATAAACATAATACATCATATCATTAAAAGAAGAGATCAAGATTACCAGATCTATAGTTCTCTGCCCCCATCCCTACCCCCATGGGGACTGTGCACCTCCTGAGCAAAGCCCGAAGGTTGTCATACCCTGTTCCCCCATCCCACGGTAAAAATGTAAACTATTCTAAATTCAAAGGAGAAAGAAAAAGGAAGGAAGACTGGATGAAAGGAAGGAAGGAGGGAGAGAAGGAAGTATGGACAAAGGGAAAGGGGAGGCAGGAAGGCAGGCAGGCAGTTAGCTGGTAGAATTTAACCCATAAACATTTATTTGTCAATCCCTGATTCAGAACATGGGATTTGGAGTCATCAGTATCTGGTATTGCCTTTCAAGACAAATGAACTGTATCTAGTCTCTGCTTCTTCATCCATAAAGTGGAAACAATAATTAAGCTCTCTACCCCTACCTCAGGGTCACAGCGGTAGGGCGCACAGCCAGACTGGCCTAGCCAGGTTCGATTCCTCCGCCCCTCTCGGAGAACCCAGCAAGCTACTGAGAGTATCTCACCTGCACGGCAGAACCTGGCAAGCTACCCATGACATATTCAATATGCCAAACACAGTGACAACAAGTCTCAAAAAAAATGGAGACATTACTGGGCCCGCTCGAGCAAAAAATGAACCCCTACCTCAATTGTTAATTGTACAATTTAATTGATATATGTGAAACTTTTAAAGCCTACCTGACAATGAGTATTTAACTAAGTATTAAATGCATGAATTTGTATTAGTTCAAAAATTAACACACACACATACATGAACACACACACACAAGCTAACATGTGCAAGCACACACTCTCAGGTACCCTAGGCCTTCAAACACTGTCACTGTCCTCTCGTTGTTCATCGATTTGCTTGAGCGGGTCCAATAATGTCTCCATTTCGAGACTTGTTACTGTGTTTGGCATATTGAATACATCACCGGGAGCGATAGCACAGCCTTCAAACAATGTGATTAGAACGAGAATGTTTTTAAGTGCACCAGGAAAGTAATGAAACTCTGAGCTTCCTTACTCACTTGTTTTCTGTGAAAGCAGTAATGCAATGATATTTAGTTCTGTCATAAAGATAAACTGGAGGTATAAATTTAAGGTCTTTCGATTATTTTCTGAGCGTTTTCTGAGAAGAGTTACATCTAACTTTTATATATAAAGATGCATTGTGTTTTATTTTTTAATTTTTACTTTTTTGTTTGTCTATTTATTAGCTAAACCCAAGAGTTCTCAGGGTTTACTCCTGACTTAGCACTCAGGAATCACTATTGGAAGGCGCTGTGGGTCCTATGGTAAGCCAGGGATACAATCAAATTGGCCACATGCAAGGCCAAGCTCCTGCAGTACTGTTTCTCTAGGCCCCTATATAGTCTTTTCAAAATGTCCTTCCACTTAATATCTTGTTCCCAAATTAGGAAAATTAGAAAAATAATTTTCTAATTATTAGAAACAGTACAGTGGATAGGATGTTTGCCTTGCACGCAACCGACTCGGGTTTGATTCCCAGAATCCCATATGGTCCCTTGAGCACCTCCAGGAGTAATTCCTGAGTGCATGAGCCAGGAGTAACCCCTGTGCATCGCCAGGTGTGACCCAAAAAGGAAAAAAAAAGTTAAATTTTCAGTTTGTTTGTTTCACTTTTTGTGTGTCAGAATAGAAAGCAGAAAAATATTGTCCAGTCTCCAGTATTCAAAAAGCATGCTTGCTCCATTTAATTTTACCCCCGGCTATATGTTTTCCAAGTGATAACATATCTTTTGGCTGCTTAATCCCTTAGAATTATCTTTTTATTTAACCTTACTTCAATCCATCAGCAAATCCTAAGGTAGTACTGTAGCACACTCCACCTGCTGTTCATTGATTTGCTGAGCGGGCACCAGTAACATCTCCATTGTGAGACTTGTTGCTACTGTTTTTTGGCATATTGATTACGCCACGGGGAGCTTGTCAAGCTTTGCCGTGTGGGTGTGATACTCCTGGTAGCTTGCCAGGCTCTCCAAGTGGGGGGAAGGAATTGAATCCTGGTCGGCCGAATGCAAGGCAAATGTCCTACCTGCTGTGCTATTGCTCCAGCCCTAAGGTAGTATCTTTAAAATGTCTCTTATCCTAAGACTTCTCAGCATCTCTATAGAAACTTCTCTGGTCTATGCCAACATGTTCTCACCTGCATAACCACAACAATTCCCTTTGTCAGTTGCTTCTAGTTTGGCTTTAGTGCTCAACAGTAAATAGAGTTACCACAGAGCAGCTATTCTGAATACAACAGAATTTAACTTAGATGTTGTCACACCTAACTTTAAATCTCCCAAAGACTCCGTCCAAACTATAGCGAATTAAAAAAAAAAAACTTTCGGAAGCTTACCTCTTTCTATTACCTTCTGATCTTTTTTCTCCTAATACTTGTCTCATCTCACTACAATGTTATGTCATGCTTGCCCACTTTTATATTTCTTGAACTCATGAAATATAATTTTACCCACGTTGTTGTTTTCTCTCTTACCTCCTCTTTGTCTCTTTTCTAGATATCCACCCCAATTCCTTTAAGTCTTTTTTTCAAATGCTGTTTCAGTGAGGCCTCCATTACTACCCTAGACAAAATTTGCAACCAATCCTTGTTCTTCTTCCTTCTTTCTATGCTACATCTTTTTCTTTATAGGTAGCATCTACCACCTTTTTATACAATACTAAGCTATGTATTTTTGTTTATCAGTTTGTGTGTAAAAATATAAGCAACTGTTTTTTGTCAGTTTATTCATGTTCATCCCAGAGCCCAAACAATACCTGAAATGAGGTAGATTTCTTTGAATGAAAAGGTGGTTATTGTGCCTTCAAAAAGAACTTTAAAATCTCAACTACCAAATAATAATTGAAGCCATTTAATGTAACAAATTCACTGTATCACGGTATCACTGTCATCCCATTGATAGTCGAATTACTCAAGCGGGTGCCAGTAATGTCTCTATTCCTCCCAGCCCTGAGATTTTAGCAGCCTCTTCTTACTCATCTTTTCCCAACAATCGGAGGCTCTTTCAGGGTTAGGGAAATGAGACCTGTTGGCATTACTGTATTTGGCATGTCAAATACGCCACTGGGAGTTTGCCAGGCTCTGTTTGTGCGGGCAGGATAATCGCAGTAGCTTGCAGGGTTCTCCAAGAGGCATATATTTGTATATTTTTCTCTATAATTTGTTGCCTACTGTCTGAACAACATCAGATATGGTGTAGTAATTGTGGACAATGGGTAGGTAATATCTTATAATGTGTCTGTATTACCTGGGTTCCTGAGTCACCAGAGACTGGGGAAGCAGGCAGAGGATCTCTTTTCTGGGGTCCCGTTGAGTCCAGAGTCCAAGGTCACGAAGTTCCACGTTATCTGGGTTCCGTGGCACTTCATTCATGCGTGAGGCTCAGCCTGAGCATCTCGACAGCGGCCTGAAGCGTGGCAGTGGTTGAGTAGTGGAGATTGGCTGCCAGGGCTGGGTCTCTTGGGGCGGGAAAGACTCACCTGCCCCACAGCCTGGCAGCACTCCCAATGTAACAAATTAATAATAATAAAGTGTGTCTAAAAAGGCAATAGAAATAAAACTAAATTGATAATAATAATTTAAAAAGTCCCATAGAACCATTAAACAATAACAAGGGACAACAAAAATTCACCCATTGTGTTCTCATGGTGTGCTTGCTTTATTACTATAACTGTTGATTTACATTGCAAACTATTCCACAGAAAATTATTCCTGTGACAACATGTTCAATATCTATCTTAAGATATAAGTCCATGAAATCATATAAAAAACCCCAAACCACAAAAAATATGAAAATCAAACTCAACATTGCAATTTGCATAAATGTATATAAACCCATAAATAAGTAGCACATATGAAGCTGTACTTCATTCTCTTTTTAAAATTAGGCAATTCATAGAGAGTATGAAAACATCTACCACTTAAAAAATACTGCTGTTTAAGTTTTTGCAATCAACATTTGAAATTATTCACAGCACACTGACACTTTCTATGCAAGTGATAACTTATTATGTCAGTTATGATTTCTGCAGAAAGATTTTAATCCTGAGTGAAAGATCAATAGCGCCTATTGGGGATTCTTTTTAATTACTATTTCTTTCACATCTAAAGGGACTATACTGATTGGAGAAACAGCTAACTTTAATTTGACAGCTATTTGAATTTTTATAAAAATAAGAGGTTCTTACATGGTACATTTACTCTTTCAGTAAAGCAACTGTTGAGAAAAGTGTTTTGTGCAACTTCATTAAATTCAAGGGACACACTACAAAAGATAAAAATGAAAGGAAGTTTAGGAGACATAAAAGTCATTTCATTTGTAAAGCAGTGCTTTTGTTCTTGGATCACACTGGAGATTCTTCACATTCTAATCTTCTCACCTGGAATGAACTGCCTTTTGTTTTTAAGACTAACACAGGTCTTTATTTTCAACCCCTCCTTCAAAGTTTTTAAATACTAAAGAAAAATAATTCCTGTGGGGTCTGGGAGGTCTGTGTTGTAATAGCTATTGATTTTATGATTTTTGTTTCTCTCTCCTCATTTACAATTTTTCTTTGTAGGCCCAGCAGCTCACATAAATAATTTCTTGATGATAGATCCTATTTTCATTTAACAAGCCTATCACATAATGTACCAAAACCTAAGCTGCTTTAGGGCCAAATTAGGTAGGTTTTCCCAAATCTTAAATATTTATGTGAATTCCTTTTGTATAAAAAGCAATCTTCATTGCATTCCATTCCTCAAAAGGACTTAATCTTTTCTTTTTAAGTGTGCCCTTGGCTTCAAATGACAAAGGTTTAGAACAAAGAAAACAATTGAGACAGCAGGCAGAGGTGAGTAGGATACATCACCGCACTACTTCTAACACTTGGTTTATTAGTTAGTCTACCTGAAACATCACTTTCTTTACAAATGAAGGATTTTGGTTTTTTTGTAGGAGATATCCCCATTCATATGATGACCCAGAGACTTTATGAAGACTCAATCAGGCAGTACAGGCTTGAAAGTTTAGTGCTCAGTTTGGCAATGCAATGCTTAAAGTCTACACAGTCTCCCTTGGTCCCCCCATCAGAGCAATATCTGTCAGTGTTGGGGTCACAATACCATGCTAGTGTTCAAACTCAGGGCCTCACACATGTTAGGTGTGTGCTCTACCACTTGAACTATCTACCAGACCTAGAAATAAAGTTGAGTGCATGGACAATTGTATCCCTTAGTGGGTACAATGCTTATATAAACTTTGTGAATCTGTCAAGAAATTTTCAAGTTTGTGACTTCAAGCAATATTTTTCAAAATAACTCAAAGATGAAAAATGACAATAACTTAGTTTTCAGTGACTTTATAAAAGCACATACATAAATGCTACTCCACACATATTACAGACATCCTGAGATCTACCTAAGCTGTAAAATTTTTTGTTAAAACTTAACATTTTCAATATCTATGTCATCCTGACACTAAATCTTACAAACTGCTGTAAATGTGATTAAATATGAGTTTACATCTGATAATATTTTTGAGTAAAAAATAAAAGCAGGACTGCACTATTGTAAAGAAGGGCAACTATCATCTGATCTGCCTGTTGTCTGTCGTCTAAAAGCTGTTCACTCAAATCATCCTGAATAGGATTGGCAGAACACTAGATGAAGGACAACCATGCGAGCAAGACGGGTTCCAAAAAGGATTCAGCATGATTGACCATATCCACATGATAGCCAAACTCATTCATGTTTTTCGTGAGTTCAAGATGCTGCTCTGTCTAATGTTCATTGATTCAAAGAAGACCTTTGATTTTGTTGAGACAAAAGGGATCATCGAAGCACTAGCCAATCAGGGCATTCAAACTCAATACATCAGGATCTTCCGTCTGCTGTATTACGATTCACTACCAGGATTCATCATCTTGCAAGGAAGTGATCATCCATGTCAAGAGAGGGGTTCAGCAGGGTGATACCATTTCACCGAAACTCTTCAGTGCCACCCTCGAGAACGATATGAGATGACTGGAATGGGAAGGAATGGGAGTGAGGATAGACATAGAAGGTCGGCAACTACACCACCTCCATTTCGCTGATGACATAGTTCTAATAACACCAAACATTAGCCAAGCAGTACAAATGCTGGCCGACTTTGACTGTGAGTGTGGAAAGGTCGAGTACAGCTGAATGTCATGAAGACAATGTTTATGAGTAACGGTCTTGTTCCTGACGTTCCATTTGCTCTCAATGGACCAAACATCTCTGAGTGCAACAGTTAAGTGTACCTAGTTCGAGAAGTCAACATGACGAATAACCTGGCACCTGAGTTGCGCAGGAGGAAGAGAGCAGTTTGGAATGCCTTCAAGAGCGTCGAAGAAATAGCTAAAAGGACGAAGACCCTCTGGCTCTGGGCACATCTCTTCGATTACACTGTTCTTCCTGCATTAATATACGCCTCAGAAACCTGGGCCCTATGCAAACAGGATGAGAACGCTATTCGGGTCTGCCAAAGAGGAATCAAAAGAGCTATGTTTGGAGTATCACACTTCACTCAAGTGAGAGAAAGAATCCGGAGTTCTGACCTCTGTCAAGGATCAAGAATCAGGGACTCTGTCTCATTTGCTAAGGCATAGAAAATCACAGAAAATCACATGGGCTGGACACGTAATGAGATTTGGAGACAACCGTTGGACTAGAGCTGTTACTGACTGGATTCCACAGGATATCAAAAGATCGCGTGGCCGCCCACCTATATGAGATGGTCAGACTTCTTCATCAAGACCCTGAACGACCGGTTTGAAACTCTTTGTGTTCCTAGAATGAGCAGACGCCATTAGGCTATACTATTAGGCATTGGACAGGGACAAATGGAGATGTTACTGGTGACTGCTTGAGCAAACCGATGAGTAACAGGATGTCAAGTGATCAAATAATCAATATTTTTGAGTACTGCCCTGCATATATGCAGAGTCAGATTTAAATACCATTTCCCACTTTTCTCTGTTTTGCTTTGGGGCCACACCTGGCAATGTTTAAGGGTTTACTCCTGGCTCTGCACTCAGGAATTGCAATTGAACATGCTCAGTGAACCCCAGGTCAACCAGTCAGTGGAGAACAAGTCAAGTGCCCTACCCAAGTCATTAACTCTCAGTCCCCTATAATAAACACTTTTGCTGATTACCTCTCAGTCTCCAGCTAGCATTATTGTTTGGCAGGGGTGAATGGAGCTCTTTTTGGAATTTGGCCTTAGGCTTTGTTACTAGGAAAAATAAGATCCAAAATGGCATCAGCTATTCCTGAAGGTAGAAAGAGTAAGAGGTGACCAAAATGATGCTGACAGGGATTTCAACTCTGGTTTATATGCTAAAGTTTCTTGCATCCTCTTTTGAATTTTAAATACAGAATCCTGGAGTTTTAAGGGTGTTGAGTATTCAGCACAATATCCTTGCTTCCCATTGTGAAGTTCCCTACCTTTGAAATCACTCCTGAATGCATTGTGTTTTCCTAAAGTAATTGTTTTTTTGACTAAGCCTTCCCAGTTTCCAATCTGCTTCCTTGCTGAACTTTGTCCTTTGTTAGAGAAACTTTGTCCAGGTCAATTTAAGGTCAGTTTCAGCTTAGTTCCTATGTGGATCCATTTAAATTTAAGTGTAGTGTCTGAATAGTACACTAAAGTCCTTGCCTTGACAAAACTGTGTTCTATCTAGGTACCACATAGGTCCTCGGAGCTCCTACATGATTGATCCATGTATGCCCACCCCTCAAAAAAACAAGAATATATGTGTGTGTGTATTATATTTGAGTATAAATTTTTCTGTAATTATAGGATGTAAACACAGGCCCTACTTAGTCAATCATTTTGGTCAAACTTGTCACTTTATACATTAATAGCCTTAGGCAGATAATATAGTGTGTCAAGCCTAATTTATCAAATGACTATAAGAAGTATATCAGCTTTGCAAGAGATGGGTGGAGGAGGATGCTGGTTATGTCTACAGGGAAAGATACTTCCTTTAAACTAAACCAGCTCCTTGGGCACAAAGGCATTTTAGAACTAAAACCTTTCTGAATAGTCAGAAAAACTTTTAAGATGCATATTCTTAAATTCCAGACCCAGAGTTTGCTTAGAATCTCAGGTTAGGGGTGGAGAGAATCTACCATTGGAACAAAAACCATGCTAAGAATAACAATGATCATAGGTTCAAGCTCTTCCCAGAGGGAACGACTCCCATAACCAAACCCCAGTTTGGACTTGGGGTAGGTGTGTGGAGAGCAATATGGAAAACTAACTTGCTGGAGGAAAAGGCCTAGGTTTCCCTACTCTGGGGATGTGGCCTGAATCTCTGAGTTGTATCTTTAGTGGTTAATGCCATGCATCCTCCATTCTGGTGATTCACTCCTCTCTACTTGGCTCTCTTCACTCCGGAGAAGACTGCTTTTTCTTGAGCTATTTGAAAGTCTCGGATCTTGGTGAAACTCTCTTACTCTCCCCTCATTTACCAAATAAATGTATCTTCCCTCCATTAATACTGATTTTCCTAAAATTCTCTTCTTTGAAAGAAAGCAATGTTTCTAGAAAATCTGTTTAGAAGTCAACATTAATTTTTCTTTCCTTCAGAAAGCACTTCCACACTTCAGCCTGAGTTCCACCACTCCCCAATAAATTGAGTAGAAGGGATAATTTTCAGTGGAACAAGTATGCCTCAGGTGCAGTTTGAAGGCTACTGTGGTAATAGCTGAAGTCTCTTTGGTGCATGTATTTAGACTTTGCTCCCTCCTAAATGTCCTCAAGCACTTCCCCCTAATTAGGCAGAGGAAGAAGTGAATCCTTTGTCCAGGGTGCCATCTCTCCTCTCCTCTCACATAAATCACCTACAACAAACAGGTGGTTTTATGAAATATATACTGTTTATGTACAATTAAATGTTCATGAAGGTTGGGAAAGTTTATGCTTTAGAATAAAAATAATAAGTACGTAAATCTCTTCGCAGTCTCATTTTTTCCCCCTTGCCTCTGACAGATCCTCAGTAATACTCAAAAGGTGGAAAGGCAATAGCAGCTGAAGACAGGGACAATATTCACAATTCAAACATTTCTCTTTTGCATACAGAACTACCTAGTTCTCTGAATACTCTCACGTGAGAAAGGAAGACTAGAACCACATATTCAGATTTTATCTGCCTTTGCAAATTCAGATTTCCCTAGATAGATCTGTTTTATTTCATTATGCTTTATCTGTAAATACTATAAATAATAGATTGCAAACATATTTAGGAAAAGCATAGAGTTTTCTTTTTTTCTTTTTGCATTAAAACTCATTGTCTTGTATTAAGATTTAAATAGTACTTAATAAATTCGTATGCTCTGAGACACACAAAAATATTCAACATAAAGTATTAATAAGGATTAAAATATTTTTAGAATAAAAGTGAATGAGAATTTTGTGGTAAATAGTTTTTTTCTTTTAAAGATACATTTTTTAACTGTTAGCATTATTAGGAACCCCAAGTATCTCTGCAGTTCAGAATGATTATAAAGAGAATAAGCTTTCAAATGGAATGGCTCTGGTTTCAATGGTAAGTATTTAGTGGACAGATATTCAGACCAAGCACTAAATATCCTTCTTCTAATGAGAATGTCAGTCAGCTATTTCTGACAATTCTTCTAGTCCCAGTTCAGAAAAATCTTGGTTATAGATAGTTGAGTCAGAGGAGAATCTCAAGTCTTGTGATGAAGGAAAATATAGTTTGAAGTTGAAATTAATCATGAGACTTTCCTGTCTGTGTTCCCTTGCTTTCAACAATTCTTTCTGAGTCTGTACCTTTGTTTATCCTGGGTCACTGTCTGCAGACCATGCATAGTAACACAATCTCATGTGAAGCTCTTCACTTAACCACTCAAGTCATATGATTCTTAAACCAGATGCAGTTTTGTAACACAGTCTTTAACACAGATATTTGGCAATTCCATACACGTTTTGCTTTTATTTCCCATTTTGTTATCTTGTCTCCTTCCCAAACTGAAAACTATAATTAATGATCAGATTCTAGTCTAATCATTAGCTCAAAATATATTTTCTATAGCTTAAAACTGTGTATATTATTTTATAGTATATATTCCTACATATTGTAACAAAATTTTGCACGTCAGGCTTATTTGGATCAGGAATGTGAATCATACTGAACTTCAGGTTTCATCTATTAATAAGTTTGGACTAGAAATAGTTTGCCGTTTTCTCCTATTTCAATCAATTTGTACATTGTCTACAAGTTTGGTCCCATTTGAATAAATTCACTAAAAAAAGGATTAGGAGATTCATAACAGTCTGTGAATAATGCAGCAAAGTTCAGTTTAATTCAAATTGCTACATGGAACTTTTTTTGCCGATGGGTAGAGAGAGCTAGTTCCATTCTTATCTTTTCTTATTTTCACATTCTACTGATATCACCCTATATCACAGATAAATGGTGTCAAATATTGTAAAAGTTCGCATTTCTGATGAAGAAATGCTCAGAGGCTCTAGAATCACAGATGGTGATTTGAGCTATGATTTAAAAACTTAATCAGAACAAAAAAGAAATAGAAAACTTTTATATGGAGAAAGCACCTAGTGTAATTTATTAGTTTGGGGGTTATTCTCTGCGTTTAAGCATTAAATGAATAAGTAAGTCACATTCTTCAGGTGACTTAATTCTTACTTCCACTGCTAGCATAAGTCCAAAACTGGAATCCTCCCTGACACCATAAAAAATATGGATACAACAAAGAAATCTACTTGCTTTAAAGTGTCACTTTATGGGAAGTCAACAATTGAAAGGAAACTACAGAGCAAGGCCAAACTCAGCCTTAGTGTCTAGCATTTACCTCATTAGATGATGCTTTTGGTAGAAGATAAGGCATCAGTAAGTTAAGAGGTATTCTATTCTCAAAATGTACAAGCTTCCATATACTTCTGATTCCCAAGATTAAAAGATGAAGAAAAGATAGGTACATGGCTCCTGTATGGAACTCTGTGTGAGGCCCTCAGGGGAGCATTGAAACTGGCACCCCTGAACTGAATATCCATGAGAGTAGCTCAGGAACCCCCAACAAACTCTGGGGATAGTTCTTTTCATACCTATTTATGTAGGGTGAGAACATTATGTACATAGAACTCTATGTCTAGACTTTCCAATCTTGCAAATGATATATTTAGAAAGATAGATATTTCTTAGTGAATTATAATGACCCTATCAGCATGAGCTAAGAATCAGAACTAAGAAAGCAAAAGAAGAGCTTATTGGAAGTGAAGTTAGTGATTTTATTCAGATTATTCTCAGAACCTACCTGTACAGGAACGAGTGTTGCCTAAGGTTCTTAAATGTTCACCTGTTGAAGAATTATTCAGTGGTACTCATCTCAAATTTAATTAAAAAATAGGTTCTTGTTTTACAAATATGTATTTTTGAATAAGTAGCCTGAGGAATTCTAACAAGTCTAGAACTGGTAGAAAAATGAGAAAACCAAACCCCAAATACCTAATTGTTCTACATTTGTGTTTTGATTTTTTACAGATTTTTCAAAGTTATTCTGATCTAATTTCTATTAAAAATATCAATTCAAAGTAGCCTATGAAATCAATGAGAATAATATCAGGAAGTTGATATTTTCCTGAGAATGAAGGGAAATGGGTTTGGACTTCTTTGTGATACTGTATAACTTTTCATTGATTGGCTCCCTGGCTTAATTCTAATCACAGAACAGTTCAAATAATGTCACTTCTGAAAAACTCACCTTCAAGTAAGAGGCTTATGGGGCCACTATGAAAGAAACTGCCTTATAGAAAACTTTGTTTCAAGGTTATAGTTCTACTGTTAGCGTTCTGGATTTTCAGGATTTTTGAATGGATACTTTTAATGACAAATGTCTTAGAAATTTCCCAAGAACTGTGGCTATACTCTGTCAGGACTCAGTGCAGAGAGGACATATTCCTGAAGTTCTGTCATGACTTAAAATAAATAAAATGACAGCTTTATTCTGGAAAGAGATGAGTAAGAATATACTTGTTGAGGGAAGAAAATCACATGCATAATGTGCTCTGATCCTTTCACCCATGGACTTTGATGACTTCAGTTGAAATATAAGACGGTGGAGAGTAGAAGGGATGGATACGGTACTTATGATACAGGGAGATCTGAAGTGAATGTTGTTCAGTTGATGAACAGAGATCAAAAATATATAAATATATGACCAGAGGGGGCAAGATGAAGAAACCATAAAAATAGTGTTGTTTTGTAGACCTCCATTATTGTATCTTTCCAGAATCCCTTCTGATATCCAAAAGTAGAGGCCACTAGAGGACTTGTCTCTGCCTCTGTCTCCTGACACAGTGATTAGTCATGAGTCACACATAGGAGAGATTGATGAAAATAATGGCATTAATGTAGGACACTCTGGCAAGAGACAGAGTCACCAAGGCTTTCTCAGGTAGCAGTTTTAGTGAACGTGTCAGACAGGAGCTCAGAGGGCTCAAATACAGTTATGAACTCTGAGAACAAAAGGCAACTTGTTTAAATATCCATAGCCCTCAGCAAGTGTGGTTACAGAAGCAGGAAGTAAGATTACACTATGTAAGGGCCTTCCTCTCCCACTGGATGGTTGGCATAACCCAGAGTGTCCGTTAGGTGTTCTAAACAACTTCTTCCACCCCTCTCACCAAGGTGCCTCACGTTCCCACATTCCACACTCCTACAGATTTCCACCACAAAAATGATTGTGAGCTATTATCACCACAAGAGGAGAGTAAATTCTAACTAAAGTGAAGCAAACACAAACAAAGTAAGAAAAAGAGAAAAGGAGAGACCTAATTCTTGAAGTGTGCACTTCAACTACAAGTGAGTTCTGCTAAAGTCAACTTTAGGCCAACATAGGAAAGTATAATTCCTGTCACATAAAATTTCATCACAGTCTGTTCTACAATTCTGACAAGAAACATCCTCCCACAGAGCAGTAGCACTGAAGCACTGTCCTCCCATTGTTCATCGATTTGCTCTAGCGGGCACCAGCAATGTCTCTATTGTGAGACTTGTTACTGTTTTTGGCATATCCACTATGCCCCGGGGAGCTTTCCAGGTTCTGCCATGTGGGCGGGATACTTTTCAGTAGCTTGCTGGGCTCTCCAAGAAGGATGGAAGAATCAAACCCCAGTTGGCCACCTGCAAGGAAAACACCTTACCGTCTATGTTATTGCTCCAGCCCAGTAACAATTGGAATTTCTCTTCAGAGATATCTTAAATAGGATATTTCTCCATATAGCATAGTTCTTGAATAGCACACTTCAGAATTAAAGAGCTATTCTCTTTATAGGTATTTTTCTATGATCTTTTCCTCACATTTGTACTTCTCCTGGTGAATTGAAAGATCCGTGGTTGTTTTGAGATATAGACCCAGACAGATCAACCAAACCCTGGTCTCAATCAGACCCACCCCTTTGATTATTTTTCATTTGCTCCAGCTGAGGCATTTCTTTCAGATTAATGCTGTTCTATAAGTGATTCTGTATCAAAGGAGAAGGAGCAGAATTTAGACTGGATTAGTCAGACAGCTAATGTCTAGAAGGTCACCCTGACCTGTCAGACTTCCTCTTCTCAGGAACCACATGATTATACTTCTTAGATCCAAGAATTGAAATAGTCTATCCATAGAGATATTTAGAAACAAACATATTACAGTTCTTTATGGGTGAATATAACTAATTAGATGTCTTTTAAGATAACTAAAAATTGGTAAAGAATTGACATTGCCCCTCCCCACTGTCCCACTCCCCTACGTTAGTAGCTTTGTACTTCAGTGGGTATCAACTGGTACTCAAAGAAGCACAATTTAGGTTTTTTGTTTTTTTTTTTAATATTGCAGGTCAGGGTGGCCTTATAGTCATTAGCTGTTCTGACTAATCCAGTTCAAATTCTGCTCTCTTTCTCTTCTGATACAGAATCAGTTAAAGGACAGCATTAATCTGAGTATTAAAAAATTAAAAAATATTTTGATATTATTACATTTTTAGTTTAATGGGGTTGGAGCGATAGCACAGCAGTAGGGCATTTGCCTTGCACGCAGCCAACATGGCTGACCCGAGTTCGATTCCTCCGCCCCTCTCGGAGAGCCCAGCAAGCTACCGAGACTATCTCGCTCGCATAGCAGAGCTTGGCAAGCTACCTGTGATGTACTCGATATGCCAAACACAGTAACAAGTCTCATGATGGAGTTGTTACTGGGACCACTCAAGCAAATTGATGAACAACGGGAGGACCGTGACCGTGTTTTAATTAGTTTAATAATTTAATAATAGTTTAATTTTATAATATTGTGCTTCTTAAGTCACTGTAAGATAGACCCTTACAAAGCTGTTCATGATTAGGTTTCAGGCATACGGTGTTTCAGCACCCATCCCTCCACCAGTGTATATTTTCCAGCACCAGTGTCCCCAGTTTTCCTTCCAACACTCCCCCATGCCACCTCCCCAGCCTGCCTCTGTGACAGGCACTTTTCTTCTCTCTCTCTCTCTCTCTCTCTCTCTCTTCTCTTCTATTCTTTCTGGGCATTGATTGTGGTTTGCGATATCCATGTCAAGGCAAAACAGGGGCTTAAAAGGAGTGGTCAACGGTTGGAATCAACTACGAGTGTATTTGAGGCAAACAGTAGGTAAGATAGAGAAGGGAACAGTGTGACAATAACAACTGGAAATATTGAAGTTGGACAATAACTGAGTGTTAAAGGTAGGTAAAGGGATACTCCTGATAACTTTTAAGAGGAACAATTTAGAAGGGTAATTTTTCGATCAGTTCTGGCCAGAAAGATCCATAGAATAAAAGTGCAGCTAAGGAGTATTTCTTAACCAGAAATGATTTATTTCCCAGGAGTAATGATCAATATTTGGACATATTTGATTGAAGAGGGGTTTGTTTCTATTATCAGTGAACGGAGGCCATAAGATACAACTAAGTATTAAAAGCATGCAGCAAAGCACCACAACTAAATAGTTCAAATGGTTAGTAGCTGCAGTAGGGATTCTGGGCTAAAGCCTCAGTGACATCTAAGACCAACGCTCTTTCCAGAGGTTCAGAGATTCTGCTCAGTGCTAGAAAAAAATAAGAGTTTGTAATTAGGGGAGCATAGTGTCAAAAGAAGAATAGATCAAGATGCCCTGTGATAGTAAGGCATTTGTATTGAATTGTTTGTGGTTGAAGTAAATTGATTTAGAGGTGCAGAGTAAACTTTTATTTTATTAACTTAGAGATAATATGCTTTAAAAAGTAATTCACCCAAGAATTCACTAAAATAACTGAGGTTAGTGAATGTTTTTTTAAAAATTTTCAATGCGCGGTACAGAGTAAACACACAAATTGGCTGTTATACTGGAAAAAAAATTATCTGATGATATGTCATCCCCTCCTGAAAAACATACATGGCAATTTAAATTTGAATATAAGCACATTTACATATGCACATAATTATTTTGCACACGTTGAAGCTAACCACCTATATGTATTTATTAACTATGAGAACTAAGTTAGGCTATGACTTAATTTTAAGTAAATTTACAAAAATTCACTAATTTTGATATTAGCAGGTTTTATTTCACTTTTGAAATTGAGGTACAATCATATGTTGTAAGATTTTTTTATAAATGCACAAGCAAGTCACAATTAATATGTTGACAAAGTTTTACAGTCATCACCATTATCTAATTATTTACCATAAAAGTAAATTTAATTTAATTGCCATAAAAATAAATCTTGTTATTAACTGAGACTTCTTATTATCTAGTTCTTACTCTGGAGAAACTGGCAGACTACCGAAAGTATCCTGTCTGCACAGCAGAGTCTGGCAAACTCCCTGTGGCGTATTCATTTCATTTCATTTCATCATCCTGTTATTCGTCGATTGCCTCGAGCAGGCCCCAGTAACGTCTCTTTCATCCTAGCCCTGAGATTATATTCAAGGCTCTTTAGGAGAATGAGACCCATCATTGTTACTGGTGTTTGGCATATTTGGTACGCCACGGGGAGTTTGCCAGACTCTGCCCTGTGGGCAGGCTACATTCGATAGCCTGCAAGTTTGTCCAAAGTAGGAATGAGATAATAAGATGTCATAAAAAGATGTCCTGATAAGATGTTGCACGGCCGCGAATGCGGCCACGCGGTTCCCAGAGCTGGATTTTATAGTCTCTGAGTCTTGGCCATTGATGGGATTACACGGCGCCAGGGGGCCAGGTGGTGGGTGTGACCCCCGCCTACTGGAATTTGGAGGATCTGGGTGGAGGATGATCGACTCCAATCTGAGTAGGCTGGGAGATCTTGGCCCCGGAACCCACGTGGCTTTGTCCCTCTGCCAGTACCTTCACGTGTGTGGAGAGTGGTCTCAGCGTGGTGGTGGCTGGTCCTGGAGGTCTTCGGCTGCCAGAGCCCTGGTTGGGGCGGGGAGGAAAGCTCAACCCGCTCCCCTCCAACGGGCCCCGGCGAGGAACAGCCAGGCGCATATTCAATATGCCAAAAACCAGTAACAATGATGGATCTCATTCTTCTAACCCTGAAAGAGCCTTGAATGTGGCACTTTCTAAAATCTCAGGGTTAGGACAAAGGAGACATTACTGGTGCCTGCTCGAGGAAATCCATGAATAACTGGATGACAGTGATTAACTGAAACTAAAGAACCCCTGTTTCCCTTTATGTGTACCTTTATGTGTACTTAGGATGAGAACTCAACATGACAAAAAAATACATGTCCCAGTTCTCACATATCCTCTTCTACCCCAACCATGACTTCGTTTAATTAAATAAATAAATAGAGTTGGGGGATCAGGTCAGAATGGTTAGATCCTTTGTGAATGGAAAGGAAGAACTATAGCACTACAGTTGCTGTACAACACCTTTATTTTTGTTCTTTACTAGAAAACCAAGTTTTGAGGATATCCCAAAAGCCTCCATCCCTCTCAGAGAGCCCAGCAAATTACTGAGAATTTCCCGCCTGCACAGAAAAGCCTGGCAAACTCCCTGTGGCATATTCGATATGCCAAAAACAGTAACCTCCCTGTGGCATATTCGATATGCCAAAAACAGTAACAATAACGGTTTTCATTCCCCTGAACCTGAAAGAGCCCTCAATACGCCATTGGGCTACACTATCATGTGACAGGGACGAATGGAGACATTACTGGTGCCTGCTCAAATAAATATATAAACAATGGGACGACAAGTTATCAAGTGACAAGTGACTTGAAAACCAGATTTTTAAAAGTAAAAGTAAAGACCCTCCCGTTGATCATTGATTTGCTCGAGCGGGCCCAGTAACGTCTCCATTGGAGACTTTGTTGTTACTGTGTCTGGCATATTGAATATTCTCGGTAGCTTGCCGGGCTCTCCGAGAGGGGCGGAGGAATCGAACTTGGGTCGGCCATGTTGGCCGCTTGTAAGGTGAACGCCCTACCCGTGTGGCTGGAGCGATAGCACAGCGGGTAGGGCATCTGCCTTGCACGCAGCCAACATGGCCGACCCGAGTTCGATTCCTCCGCCCCTCTCGGAGAGCCCGGCAAGCTACCGAGAGTATTCAATATGCCAGACATAGTAAAAACAAAGTCTCCAATGGTGATGTTACTGGGCCCGCTCGAGCAAATCGAGATTTTTAAACAAAAACATTTTTTTTCAAATTTTATTGAATCACCGTGAGATAGTTATAAGCTTTCATGTTTGGGTTACAATCACACAATGATCAAACACCCATCCCTCCACCAGTGCACATTCCCCACCACCAATATCCCCAGTATACCCCCCTTTTCCACCCTCTCCCTGCCTCCATGGCAGACATGATTCCCCATAATCTCTCTCTACTTTTGGGCATTATGGTTTTCAGTACAAACCCTGAGAGGTTATCATGTTTGGTCCTTTATCTACTTTCTGCACATACCTCCCAACCCGACAGATTCCTCTAGCCATCTTTTTCTTAGTGATCCCTTCTCTATTCCAGCTGCCTTCTCCCCTTTGCTCATGAGGCAGGCTTCCAGCTGTGGAGCAATCTATCTGTCCTGTGTATCTACTATCCTTACGTGTAAGCCTCATGTTATGTTGTTTTATACTACACAAATGAGTACAGTCCTTCTATGTCTGTCCCTCTCTTTCTGACTCATTTCATGAACAGTGATTCAATGAACATATAGGTACAGATGTCATTTCTACTGTGCTTTTTTGAATCCTCAGGATATATTCCCAGAAGTGGTATTGTGGGATCATATGGAATCTCAATTTCTAGTTTTTGAAGAACTGTCCATATTGTTTTCCAGAAAGTCTGGACTAGTGAGCATTCCCACCAAGAGTGAAAGAGTGTCCCTTTTTCCCCACATCCACGCCACCACTGGTTGCTTTTGTTATTTTGAATGTGTGCCAGTCTCTGTGGTGTGAGATGATATCTCAGTGTTGTTTTGATTTGCATCTCCCTGATGGCTAATGATATGGAACATTTATTCAGGTGCCTTTCTGCCATTTTTATTTCTGTTTTGAGAAGCTTCTGTTCATTTCTTCTCCCCATTTTTGATGGGGTTGAAGGTTTTTTTCTTGTACAATTCTACTAGTGTCTTGTATATCCTGGATATTAATCCCTTGTCAGATGGGTATTGGGTAAATATTCTTTTCCGTTCTGTGGGCTCTTTCTGTATTTTGGTTACTGTTTCTTTTGAAGTGCAGAAGCTTCTTAATCTGATGTAGTCCCATTTGTTTATGTTTGCTTCCACTTGTTTGGTCAGTGCTGTTTCATCCTTAAAGATGTTTTTAGCTTCGATGTCGTAGAGAGTACTGCCTACATTTACCTCTATGTACCTTATGGATTCATGTCAGATATTGAGGTCTTTAATCCAGTTTGATTTCATTTTTGTGCCTGGCATTAGAGTTCAGAGTTCATTTTTTTGCAGGTAGCTATCCAGTTTTCCCACAACACTTGTTGAAGAGGCTTTCCTTGTTCCACTTCACATTTCTTGTTCCTTTATCAAAGATTAAGTGGTTGTATATTGGGGGTCTGTGAAAAAATATTCAACTCGGTTCAATTGGTCTGCAGGTCTGTTTCTAGCCCAGTACCATACTGTCTTTAATTACTACTGCTTTGTAGTACAGTTCGAAGTTAGGGAGGGTGATGTCATCCATCTTCTTTTTCCCAAGTATTGCTTTAACTATTCATGAGGGTTTATTGTTTCATATGAGTTTCAGGAGTGTTTTGTCTATCTCTTTGAAAAGTATCATGGGTATCCTGATAGGGACTGCATTGAATTTGTATAGTGCTTTGGGCAGTATTGCCATTTTGATAATGTTAATCCTCCCTATGCATGAGCACGGGATGTCTCTCCATTCCCTAGTGTCCTCTTTTATTTCTTGAAGTAATGTTTTGTAATTTTCCTTGTATAAGTCCTTCACCTCTTTGGTTAAGCTGATTCCAAAGTACTTGATTTTCTAAGGTACTATTGTGAACAGAATTTTTTTAAATGTCTATTTCTTGTCTTTCATTTATTTTTATATAAGAAAGCCATGGACTTTTGGGTGTTGATTTTGTAGCTTGCCAACCTATTGTTTCTAGGAGTTTTTCTGTAGAAATGTTAGGATTTTCTAAGTATAGTATCATATAGTCTGCAAATAGTCATAGTTTGACCTCTTCCTTTCCTATCTGTATTCCCTTAACACCTTTCTCTTGCCTAACTACAATGGCCAGGACTACCAATATTATATTGAATAGGAGTAGCAAAAGTGGGCAACCTTGTCTTGTGCCTGATCTTAGAGGGAAGACTTTTAGTTTTTCTCCATTGAGAATGATACTTGCCGTGGGCATGTGGTAGATGGCTTTGACTATATTGAGGAAAGTTCCTTCATCATAAATGGATGCTGAGAGTTTTCATCATAAATGGATGCCGTATCTTGTCAAATGCTTTCTCTGCGTCTATTGATAGGATAATATAGATTTTATCTTTTCTTTTGTTGATATGATGTATTATGTTGGTCAATTTCCAAATGTTAAACCATCCTTGCATCTCTGGGATGAATCCTACTTGGTCATGGTGTATGATCTTTTTGATGAGTTGTTGGATTCTATTCGCTAATAGTTTGTTGAGGTTCTTTGCATCTGTGTTCACCAGGGATATCAGACTGTAATTCTCTTTCTTTGTGGTATCTGCTTATGGTATCAGGGTGATATTTGCTTCATAGAAGATGTTCGGAAGTCTTTTTGATATTTCAATTTTGTGAAAAAACTTAAGAGGATAGGCAGTAAGTCCTCTTTAAAGATTTGGAAGAACTCACTAGTGAATCCACTTGGACCAGGACTTTTGTGCTTGGGGAGAATTTTTATTACCATTTCAATTACCTAGATGGTGATAGGTCTGTTCAGGCATTCCAGGTTTTCTTGGTTCAGTCTTGGGAGGCTATAGGAATCTAAGAATTGATCCATTTCCTCAAGATTTTCATGTTCTGTTGCATAAAGCTTCTCAAAGTACTCCTTGAGGATCCTTTGAATTTCAGTAGTTTCTGTTGTAATGATCCCCTTTTCATTTCTGATTTGGTTTATTATGGTTTTCTCTCTCCCCTCCTTTGTGAGTTTTGCTAGAGGCTTATCGATCTTGTTTATTTTCTCGAAGAACCAGCTCTTGGTTTCATTGATCTTTCGAATTGTTTTTTGGGTTTCCATCTTGTTAATCTCTGCTCTGAGTTTTATTATTTCCTTCCTCCTGTTCAGATTGGGCTCCTTTTGTTGGTCGTTCTCCAAGCTCTTGAGCTAACAAATACATTTTAATTTGGGGAATGGACTCTCCCGTTGTGCTTGAGTCTCTCCAGTAATACTTGAACAAGTGTGGCCACACCTGACATGTTCTATGGTCCAACAATGCTATCTTGCTCTGATATGGTGATGCTAGGGCTAAACCAGCAGGCAAGGTATGGTCTCTAGTTCTTTGAGATATCTCCCTAATATATATTTCAAGAATATATATATATTAAGAAATATAATATATATACATATATTAAGAAATCAGATAGATGCAGGAGAGAAACTCAATGGACTGAGGACATGCTTTGCATGTGTGAGGATTTGCATGTGGAAGGCCCAGCCAATTTTGTTACCTGGACTGAAATAAAATGGGGTAATAAGGAAAGTGAGCAAAGAAAGTAACCCTTGAATGGAAAGGAGGAAACACTTTCATAAATGGAAAGAAATTTTGTGTAGGAAAGGCCTCTGGCAAAATTGTGCACTTTTCTTTTTCTTAGATTGAATTTTCAATTCACCTATCTTCAAGTTTGATTATTCTTCTTTTCCAATGGTTCTGTGTAGGCTATTGCCACATATGTGAACACTAGATAACTCTAACATCTTTAGCACAAACATCTGCTTTGTTTCACAGTAGGAATTCTCCTATGAGAATACATAAATATTAGTTTATGCAACTGCTGCTACACATTCTAAGATTAGAAGGGTCGAGTTTTGAATCTTTACCTTTACCTTCTTCACTTTATAAATAAAAAAAATAAAATAACAGAGTTAATTTTTTCAATGATTTATTTTTTTGTATCATGATGCTTTAGGATATTAAAGTCTGAATTTTTTGTTATTTAAATCACAGTAGAATTAGTAGTGATAGAAGCAATTGTAATTTGTATTTCCCCGACCCTGATTATTGCAGACTACTGGAGACATCTATTTTTTTTTTAAAGAAGAATTTTGGATGTGCAATGTTTTTCTCCCATTATGGAGTCTGTAGTCCTTGTCTTACCTGAATCAGGATAATAAAATAAAGGGTCCAGGTGGGGAAACTGGCTGATTTTTTCCTTATATTTCACTTGATTTAATTATGAAAAGCTCTTAATTCCAGAAGAATACGAGTTGTTTTAGACAGAGCCTGATGAAGTAGAAGCTTCACATTTTGCAATCCTTAGTGAACTAACTGATATAGACATAGGCCAATAAGAATACAAATTCTTTTAAGAGTAAGTTAAATAGCTGAGGAACCGGTATTTTCAACTATCAGATGGTACACAGATTAGTTGATAGTTGCAAAATGAAAAATATATGTTTACAAAAGAGTCATATGTGTTTTCCACCAACTTAACTAACGAATCACACATAATATCACATAAATAAATAGTAGGGCAACTTGTCTTATAACTTTTTTGATATGATCAATTATGACGTGTCTATAATAATTTCAAAACACATAAAACCTGAATATCATCAGTAATTTATCCCTAATTTAGAGTTTACAGGATAAACAGTATAAATCTTTGAATTAGAGAAACAAGATAAATGAGTTAACAAAAACCTATAGTTCCATTATAGACAATGTGACATTGATATATCATCTTGCAGATTTTTAAATAGTCATTAAGAGGCCTGATCTCTAGTTTCCCTGATTCCTGCCAGAAGTGATTCCTGAGTGCAAAGCCAGGAGTAAGCTCTGTGCACTACTGGGTATAACCTTTCCAGGAAATAAAAATGAAATAATAATTAAAAAATATAGTATGGCAGTTAAGACTAGAAGAAATTAAAGAGTCAAACATTCAAGTGCAAATCATGAAATTTGGCTGAATTTATATTGATAATAGTTTTATAAATTTTGGAAAATTATGAAAAGTGAATATATAGAAAACAATTTAATTATCCTGTGTAATAAAACACATTAAGCCTTAATAGCTTAAAACATTATTTATTATTTCTTGATGCATTTTTAAGTGGCTATGTCATTTATTTATTGGTCTCATATGACTTTTTCTAAGTTATATTTATCTGGCAGTTAGGATTGGGTCCAGATTCAATTGGAGAATCATCCAGGAAAATTTATTTCTACATTGAGTGGCTAACTTAAGTTTTATAATAATATGGAAGTCTTGAGAGACCACTTAAGTAGTGATCAGCACATTTTAAGACATTACAAGTCATTTTAACAGCTTAGCCTGAAAGTTACTGTTTCACTTCTGTTGCATTCTATTGATCAACATATATCATGGTGCTAAGCAAGATTCAAGCAAGGAAGAAAGAAACTCCATATAATGGTAAAAGAAGTGACAATGTTTTATGGCGAATGGCATCCAGGAAGGAAGGTATTAGTATATAATCATAGTACAAGATAATGATGTAACTATTTTATATTTTAATTGCAATTAGGATTATTATCTTATTGATATTATGTAAATGATTATTCATTATTATAGCTTTCAAATGTTATACACATATCCATACATTCACATTTATTTGTCAAGATAAGGCAAATATCAATAAAAATGCATATAGGTGGTAATTGTTTTCTGAGATGAACTGATAAAGATATTGCTAAATGATTAAAAACAATAAATAGGTCCCAACGAGGGACTGGATGGAACCAGGGCAAGCAGGTAAGCTATGTGCTACTCTGGCATCGAGATGGGCCTGGCCAAAGTGCCATAATGCTTAACTATAAACTAAGAGCTTGGTCATGGACAAATGCTGTCATGATCCAAAAAGTAATAACTAGATTTGGACCCTGCTAGGATTAGGAATAATTTCTCTGGCCTGAGCTCTGTAGTCTGAGTCTGTGGCAAGATGTTCCCAGGACAGCTGCCCTACAAGTCTCAATGTTCTGTCTTACTGTGTACATACAAACATAGCTAGTATTTTTTCTCTGTTTCAAATTTTGTGGGTTTTTTGCAAAAAGAAAAAGGGGAAGATGTAGGAAAACACTGTTCTGTCCTTCCTGCATAGCCTCAGGAATAGCTGATAGTTGATAGTTTATTGATAATTTATTGGACTGAGGAAAAGAGAAAAACACTTTAGAGGTATTTCGCCCTTGGGTGGGCCCTAAGGAAGTGCTTTCCTATGTTGATTTGGCTACCTGACTGGGTGGAGAGTCAGCCCAGACTGCCAGGGAGTTGGAGAGACAAAGGAGCTGGAGAGAGAGAGAGAACAGGGCTGCCAAGAGGGACCACTGAGAGACTAACAAGAGGAACATGTGCTTGAGAGAACCTAGGCCCTCCATAACATAAATTTTTTCTATGGGATAAACTTCCTTGTTATAAACTGCTACAAAGATAAAAAAAAAAAAACCCAATAAACAGTCAGTGAAAACATGCTTTAGAAACTGACAAATTTTGTGATCCTTCCAGTAAAATATAAAACTTGTTTTATATCCTACTTGGACTAAAGGTATTGTTTCTTTTTTGTTGACATATAAATAAAATGTTTTTAGTCTACTTGAACTTTTTTTTGAGTCTAAATATGGCCAAAGTTTGAAAGACTGTCTCAAGAGTACCTATTGCTAGGAGTTTTCCTGTAAAAAAAAGGAACTATTTAATAGCTATTTGTGTAAATATTCTACTAAATATATTTTGAGAACTGTTTTTTTCACCTCATTTTAAATTTAAAATATTTTGAAGACTATTTTACCCATATGTTTTTATTTACTCTTTCTTTATAACAGATTACCAATATCAAGTCAATCAAATAGATCAGGGATTGTCAGTATTTTTGTAAGAAGACAGTAAATATTTTATGTTTTATGAGACATATGTCCCTGCAATAATTATTCATCTGTGATGCTGTACTTTGAGTTTCCATAAATAATATACAGGCAAATGAGCTTTTTTATATTTCAATGAAACTATATTGATGTTAGAATTTTAATTCTTATAAATTTAATGTTATTTTGAACCATTTTAAATGAAAATACTTTTAATCCATTAAGAAGAACATATAATGTAGTCTGTGGGTTGTAGTTTCTGATTCCTGAAATAGATCAATATTACATATGACGCTTTATAGAATTGTTTTGATTTTTCTTTTTAGTTTTTCGGTAACAACGTGTTGGTACTCAAAGCTTACTAATTGGTTCTGCACTCAGAGATTTCTCTTGGTGGACTCGGGGTACTATTTAGGGTGTCAGTCATCAAACCCAGCGCATTCACATACATGGTATGTACTTTACCCATTGTAGTATTGCTCCAGCCCCAGTGTTGATTTTATTATTTTGTTATTTCTAATTGCTCATATATATGTGTTTTCAACTGTTTTAACTCAGCAATTAATTTGATTATAGTTTAAAACCACATGATATATCTTGAGCATAAATATTAAATTTGTTCTTCAATTATAAGAGCTTATAAAACATTGTAGCACTATAGCACTGTCTTCCCATTGTTCATCAATTTGCTTGAGCGGGCACCAGTAACATCTCCATTGTTAGACTTGTTTTTGGCATATTGAATATGCCACGGGGAGCTTGCCTGGCTCTGCTGTGCGGGTGGGATACTCTCGGTAGCTTGCTGAGCTCTCCGTGAGGGACAGAGGAATTGTCCGGGTCGGCTGTGTGCAAGGCAAATGCCCTACCCACTGTGCTATCACTCCAGCCCCTTATAAAACGTTAGAGAGACATATTTTGATGTTTAAATTTAATGAAAGTTGCATTATCTATATAATAAACTATGGAGAGAAATCAAACCAATGAATTAAATGCATTTTTAAAGCTTTCCTACAGTCTTCTATACTTTTAGTAACACCTTTAAATAAGTAATAAATGTCTATGGAAGTAAGTGGAATAAGATGTGAAATGGCTACTAAGATGAAAAATGTCCTGGCAAGCTCCCCGTGGTGTATTTGTATGCCAAAACTACTACAACAAGTCTCACAATGGAGTCAGCTCATATTGGTGAAATAACTAGGTAGCATAGATCTTTGCTTTTTGTTGCTAGCAAGAATTTACTATGTGAATGGTGATCTCTTTCTTCCTATTTTTAAACTTGTGTATTGGCCGACTTCTGGATTTGAAAGAGTCAATTTTACATCTGATATGAAAGGGCCAAGACTGACTCATATGAGAAATGGAGCTCTAGCTCAGGCTACTCTTCTGAAGCTGATTGAGTTAGCAGGTGTGTGGAAGAGAGGCGCTGGGAAGAATTTTTAACTTATGGAAAGTGGAAGGGAGTGTGAGTTGCTGTCTCTCTCAGTACGAAACAACTGAAAGTCTATGTTTGAACCCTAACCATACAGCATTTATTCCATATTTATGCAAAATTCCATCTTTTAAGCCTCGAAGTAAAGGCAGCAGGACTTATTGCTTAGAACATATTTCAATATGAGCAAGCAGAAAAAAATGTGAGTAGTGGTCTCATGGAGGGTATGGGCAGTAATGGCTGGCCAAGGAGCCAAGTTATCTTCTATTTAATCTATATGCAGCAGAAAGCATCATTACGATATGTAATGTATTCTTCTTTCCAAAGTAATATTATGTACACACATATTTTTCCTGTATGTTTATGTTGTTTGTTTTCCTTCTGAAGTAGATAATGAACCATAACATTTCTGCACCATTTGGTATTTTTCTAAGGCATTATTTCTATGGCCTACATTATATTAATGTACAATAATTTGTTAACCAATTCCCTATTTTGACATTTACACTTCTTCAAAATTTTCACTAAAAGATTAATACCTCAATAAAATCTTTTGGAGATAAATATGTTTGCATATCTTTCATTATTTTTCATTTTATTGATTATTTTTATATAATAACTTTCAGGAAGCAAATTTTGGAAGAAAATGTATTCACTTTGAATTTTAATTCAACATTTTATAAAAAGCTTTGTTCGAGTGGGCCCAGTAACGTCTCCATTGTGAGACTTCTTGTTACTGTCTTTGGCATATTGAATGCATCACGGGGAGCTTGCCAGTCTTTGCCATGCGGGTGAGATACTCTCATAGCTTGCCAGGCTTATATTTATCAATATGCATTTTTGGCATCACATAAGAATATTTTCATCTAGTAACAACTAAATGTGAATTATATACTTATAAATTGTTTTCAATTTGATACTAAATTTTATTTTGTTACTTTTCTCTTTTCTCTTTATTTTATTATTAAGATAGATTTTTAATATGATCCTCAGTTATTTGCTTTTCTCTTGTATGTTGCTTGTATGTGTGTGGTTCCTCTAATCATTTATATATTGTTAAATTAATTTGATTACTAAGCTATATGAATATTCTATTAAACATATTAACTATTATTTACAACAAAGCTTATAATAAAAAAAGTTTATAATAAAATATATATATATTTCTCCTAGCACAGCGGTAGGGCCTTGCACGCAGCCAACATGGCCGACCCGAGTTCGATTCCTCCGCCCCTCTTGGAGAGCCCGGCAAGCTACCGAGAGTATCTCACCCACACGGCAGAGCCTGGCAAGCCATCATGATGTATTCGATATGCCAAACACAGTAACAACAAAATCTCCAATGGAGACGTTACTGGGCCCGCTTGAGCAAATCGATGAACAACGGGAGGGCCTTTACCTTTACCTTATATTTCTCCTAATTCTCATTGAATTTTAATTTTTATCATGGCTATTTCGACTGAATAGAAGTATCAAAATGTATGCAGCTAAATATGTTTTTTTCTTGATTTTTCTCTGCTTTTAGCCTTAAAAAAGCTTTTTGTCAACTTAATGGAAGGTAGACTTCATATATTTCATCTGTGATTTTATACATACGTTTTCTTCACTACATAGCTTTTAAACCCATAAAAAAGATAGTGACAGTGGATTTTCTTTTGTATTTTATGTGTTTGATGTGTGTTTCTCATCTCTTTCTTTTGTGTCTGTATGCTGTGAGTGACATAGAAACATGCCGCTACTGCCTTATTTCCATATTTCTGAATTGTCACTCTTTTTTTTTTTGTTATTTATCGAATTGACCAGCTTCTTTAAATTCCCTGAAAGGTGCAATCTTGAATTTGTAATTCCACATCTTTTCTCCTGTATTTCTGTCTGCTTAACAGAATGACTTATTCAGTGGGTTTATTGATGGCTCTAGATCCATCTTGTAGAGCTGCACAGTTGGTAAGGTTTCCTGTCCTCTTCAGGGGCATCTGCTTCCTGGAACAGTGCCTATCTATCACCTTGACAGGCATGTATATAGGTCTGAAAGTATCTCGTATTCTCATCTCTTTTTTAAAAAAACATTGTTTGTAAGGATTTTGTTGCCTCTATAAGCAATGGAAATTATAAAAATATTATACAAAACATTTTATATTCTTAAATAAGTACAATTCTGGATATACAACAGATATCAAAGAATCATGTAATAAATTAATCTAAATCTATTAGAGATCAGAGAAAGATGATTTTGAAGGATGTTTAGATCTAGATACACAATGTAGGTAGAATTCATAAATGCTCAATTCTTGAGGTTGTGTATGTGATATCACATGAAAGAATATGTTATATTATTTGTCATAGGGAAATTTTGAAGACATAATTAATGTTACTAATTACTTGACTTTTAATGGAAAGGCTTTTCTGAATTATCTGATTGAGACTAACTTAATCATGTGAACCCTTTTATAATGGTATTTTTTATATGAAACTTCCTCAAAAATTGAAAATAAACTACTATATTATTCAGCAGTTCTTATCCTAGGTATATATTCAGAAAATATGAAAACTCTTATGTTCAAAAGATGCATTTATGCTTTTGTTCATTTGAACACTATTTATAATAGCCAAAATCTGAAAATGACCAAAATGCCCAACAAAAGATAAGTTTATAAACAAGTAATAGTACATAAAAAAACTATAAGGAATTGCCACTCAGTTTTAAGAATAAAAGCTCAGAATATTTAACTGCCGTGCAAAAGATAGACTAATGCAGTTTTGTACAACTTGGATAGACCTTAGAGTATCATGTTCAGCAAAGTCAAAAGGTGAATAAATACTGGATAATCTCACTAATTTGTTGTATACAGCAAAACAAGACAAGAGAATTGGGAGCATCAAATGATGACAAACTCTTGATCTTGGATTAGATAATTGAGAATCCCAAGTAACAAAAGGAGGTGGATGGAATTATGATAGGGTGCTGCATATAAGGAAAGGACATGAATGATTAGACACTTTGTTTGGGGATAAGTTGAGGTAACTGTGTACACCAGAACTAAAAGTATTGACACTATTGTAAACATGGAACCCAAACTATATTAATTATTTTTCAAAATTTCCTAAGTAGGTGGGAGGGGGTAACTTCAGACACTATTGGATGAATCCGAACACAAATGGTTAAGTGTGGAGTAGATACATTTATTACCTGAAACTTAATTACTAAAAGTATTGTAAATCCCGGTGCCTAAATTAAAACAATTTTAAATGAATGCTTGCTTTTTGCTGCATGATATATGAAATTGGAAGCTGATGTGTTAAATGAGAATAGTCAAAAGATGAAAGACAAATATTAGGTGATCTCAGTAATATGTAGTATATATTAAAAAATAAAGCAAGAAAATAGACTTCTACAGTTAGCTTGTCTAATATTTTGAATTGTTCTTTCAAAACCCTTCATGGAGAATTGAACCACACTATGCTTACTTCTAAACTAGAGAATATGTAAACTAAAAAAAATATTGTTTTGGCGCATATGCTGCTTGAGCCCATGTGGCTTACGCCCACATGGCTGAGCACATGTGGTGCCCAAGCACACGTGTCGCCCGCATCTCCCCTCTTGAGATGTGTACTTTCATGCTTTTGTGTTTAATGCTAGGATGTTTGTAGGGACTCTCTCTCTCCACCCTTGGAGAAGCCCCTGTTCACGTTACTCTCTCCTCTCTCTCTCTCTCTCTCTCTCTCTCTCCACACACACATTATTCTCTCTCTCTCCCCGCACATTATTTTCTCTCTCTCTCTCTCCCCCCCACCTAAAAATCTTCCAAATAAAATCTATTTGTTTCAAAAAATATATTGTTTTAAGCTATTATATATGCAATAATGTATTGTCCATAGTAGATCTCATAGCATACCTACTGTAAGGTTCTTATTTTCAAAGGGTAGAGTTGACAGTATCATAGGGGGTGCATTGGGATGTGCTATGACACTGAGCCCACATCTTTAGCAACAAAGAGTACTATAGTCACTGCATTTCAGAGGGTAAGTGTGCTAAGGGGACCCTGTGACCAAAGGTAATCTCTCTTTAGACTTTTATTCTTTCCTGGATAATCAAAACTTAAACAAGAGTAGGTCATCTTCTGGAAACTCAGGCAAATTACCACTTGGTTGAAGTGCCAATTTTTGGAGATTGAAAGTGTTCATACCGTGTACCATCAGTATCTTGCTTGCAAATACTTGGAGCAAGTTAGTATAGCAGTTAGTACTAGAGAGTAAGTTGATGTGAATTAAAGGAACAATAACACTCTCTTAGATCCATAACTATACAAAAGTAACTAAAATTTGATTTTCCAAGGACAACACACACATGTGTAATAAATTTAACTTACTTATTTTCTCATACCCATACTCATAGTCAACTTGAAAAATTCAATCTAAAGATATTTTGTGGTATTTATATGTATTTGGGCCATAGAAACTTTATTTATGAGTTTTCTAAAAAAAGATTCTACTTTTGGAGTTAGATTTTGACATCTGTGTGTCAGTGAAGGTTTGGGAAATAAAATTAACACACATAATGATAACTAGTACTTTCCTGATTTCTATCACTAGGCAAAAAATAGTTGCTTAAACTGATCACAGGGTAATACTTTTTGGAGAGAATGGCAATATGACTTGACATTACTATTTCTGTAACTGTGATACTCAACCAGATTTCAGTGTAGTAATAAAAGATGCAGTTACTATAGGATAGAAATGTTTGTCAGGAGGAGCAAGCCACAGCATCACAAAATCTCGGTACTAAAGTTAGAGTTAATTTTACAGTTTGGAAACTAGATTCAGAGAGATGATGGATATGGAGTAAGTCACACAGCTGGTAACTGGTATAGTAGAGGTTAAAAGCCATCATCTATCACACAATGATACACTGAGTGTTTTAAGTCATATTAAGTTAGAAGTAACATTAGAGGCACTGTGGAGATGAGTATCATTTAGAGAATGGTGTCTCTTCACATGATTGCTTCAACACAGTCACTTGGGTCACCATAAAATCATTGCTGATCTATGTTGACTTCCTAACCCTGTCTCATAAAAAGTAACTTTGTAATTCTCACCAAAGATGATCTTCTGGGATGACAAATAACACAGATCATTAAAAATGACATCCGTACTTTTGCCGCTAGTGAAAATGATCTTTTAAATCTGTCAGTGAAATGAAGGGGATTTTAGGAGATGCTGATGCAATCTCTTTAAAAGCTTTGGAAGTCCTAAAGCATAAAGATGAAGTGTCCATCTTGGAATTGCAAGATTAATCATGTGCTAAAGGATGACTCACAAATACCTCCTGTAGGGGTGAGGTCTGAGTAACTCATAGTATCCCACTTGATCAATCATTAACTTGCTGAATGGCTTAGGTGTCAAATGAGCTAAAGGACTTTATCCAGCTCAGGAAGGATGGAGGGCAAGTTTGGAGAGAGAGGAAAAATAAGGTCTATTAAAAGGAAGGAAAGGAAGAAGCAAAACCCAAAAGAAGTCAAGGGATACATGAATAGTCACCAGGCAAGGATTCTGCTCTGGGGCTGATGGTCATATAGGTAATGAAACAAACCCTGAATCACATATACAAATTCAGTGAAGCAGAAGTCACCTTCATGAATAGAGTTGTCTCCTCCCTGTTAAATTTTCTAGGACATGAAAATTGCTGAATTGTCAATATGTCAACCTCCAAAGCTCTGTGAAAAATAAAGGGGGGAGAAAGGAAATTATGTATTTCTGCTCCACCCATGGCAAAAAAAAGGAAGAGAGCAGAAAAGAATGAAGAAGCAAAAAAGCAAGGAATGAGTCTGTGCTCACGTTCTTTGCTCACCAGAGGCAGAGAGCTAATTAGTCTAAATAAGCAGAGGCTCAGAGCACCAAGACTAATGAACAGACTTACTCTCTCCATCTAGAAAGCAGGAAACATATAAACAGCTGCAACTGTAAAAATACTAGAGCTCAGGCGGGAAGCAGATGCCTGTCTCGGGGGTAGTGATGCTGAGAAACACCTGAGAGACACCTGAGAGACAACTCTCTAGTTGGAGTCCATGTATCTGAAAGAACATTCTACGTGAGTTAGAGTACAATATAGTCCATGGACTCAGTGCACATCATTCACAACAGATTTCTTTTTCCATGTCAGTTTCAAATAAGGTATTTATTTTCCCCTTTCTTGTCTTTTCTACAGCGATCCATTTGCACAAGAATCTGAGCAGCTGATGACCTACATTGTCAGTTATACTTGTTTATTTAAAGAGCTCTCCCTCTTTTTATCCTCTGACTTGATTTTTTCTCTCTTTTTCCTAGGTCTGCAATGAATTATAGTCTTTCTGCTGACCCCCTGAAGTCCCTTGGAGTCCCAGGCTGGGGAGCAAGATGTGTGCAGTCAGCATGTTAGACATAGGGGTGGAAGCCAGCACAAGGGGATAGAATAATTTTCCTGTGCCATTGCCTGCTGACTTGGCATTTAGTGTAAATACCTCCTGCTTCCAAGATATCTTTTCCATAATTACCAAGTATGATTCTATTTTCAGAGCCATAGCTGAGAACGTATAATTGGAAACCACAAAGGCAGATTATTTTCTCTTTGTTTAAGGGGCTTTTTGCTATCATCATATAATCTTTTGCTCCTGCTTACTCACACCAGGTACTTCTGTGCTGAATAAAACCTGTTCTGGGGTTCTTTCTGCTTATAGGTTAAGTTGTTTAAAATAGAAAAATTAGGTCGGAGAGATAGTACAGCAAGTAAGTCTCTTCCTTTGGACTCAGCAGTCTTTGGTTCAATCCCCAGTATGCCATATGATCCCGTGAGCATTATCAGGAGTAATTCCTGAGTGCAAAGCCAGGCGTAACCCCTATGCATTATCGGGTGTTACCCATAAATCAAAATAAAAAAAACATAAAACTGAAAAAAAATTATTTCTCCTAACTATAAGACCCTAATCACTTTTATTGGAATATTTACATTGAAATATCTTGAGAGTGTAAATTATTTCTCTGCCCTATGAAATACATATTTAATTCAGCCCTGGATTATCTTTGTAACAGGTTTTAAAATCCTTTAAAAAATGTAATGAAGAAAAATAATACCCTTGCTTTCCAGTCTGCATGAAAAAGAAATATTGGTGAGAATTAGCAAAACGTGATTACAAATCCTATTATTCATTTCTCCCTCTGTCATCTTCTAGTAATTTCCTCACTGTTTGCCAAGGTACTGGGATGAGAGGGGAGAGAGGGGATCTTGAGACATTGGCAGAGGGACATTGACACTCAGATGAGTATGTGTGGTGTTGGAACATTGTATGGCTAAAACTCTCTCATTAACAATATTGAAAATAATGGTGTTGAACAAAATTAAAATGTCATTAAATAGTTTTTAAATTTAAAAATTTCCCTATTTTTAATAAATTTTGAGTTCAGTTTCTTCCCCTATTGAATTAACTCTGATCTTCACTCCAATCGTGTTGAATAGTTTTTTTTTCACATTTTTTTTATTAGTGAAACATCATGAGGTACAAACTTTGGTGCTAGTGTTTCAGTTATACAATGATTGAGTACCCATCCCTCCACCAGTGCCCATTCTCTACCACCAATGATCCCCATATGCCTCCCATCACCCCCACCCCATCTCTCCCCCCCAACCCAACCCCGTCTCTGTGGGTGGGGTTGCTCTTTCTCCCCTTTTGGGTGTTGAAGTTTGAATAGTTTTTCATACCGATTTTTCTCTGAGTTTAAGTTGACTATTTTTCAGATGAATTATCTGTTAATTTAACTGTTTAACTTCAAGTCAGTTCTGTACTGAAGTCTCTCTTAGTGAAGTGACTCAAATAAAATTTGTCTTGCTGTTTTTTAGCAGCATTAAATTTAATTATATTTATCTTTAAAGTGGTAAAATTTCCTTCTTTATTTTCTGTAACTTTTCAACTACCATTTATTTATGGATTTAGACATACACCCATATAAATTGCCTTGTTAGGAGTATTTATTTCCCCCCAAAAAATGTTTCCTCACAAAGTAACTTTTGCAGGGTTGAGAGGTAGCAAAGTGGTTAGGGTTTTTCTTTGCACACAGATAATCTGGATTCAATTCCTGGGCCCCCACCTGGAGTGATTCCTGGGAACAGACTTAGGAGTAAGCACTGACCACAAACAGGTGTAGTACACACACACACACACACACACACACACACACAATTGAATTATTTCAAGTATATACAAAAAAAAAAGAAACACTATTAATTCCAAGTACATAGTAAGCAGCGTTTAAAAAAAGTAGGAATGATGGAGTGATATCTGGTCTCACAGAACTTATTGTGGGTTAGAAGAGGGGATATTAATTGAAGAATTCCACAATTTCAATGTAAAACATGTAAAAAGAGAAAATGGTTATATAAGAACATTTACCATGATGGAGCTATGGAACTCAAGTTCCTAAAATATTTGAGTTTAAAAGAAGAGTAAGAGTGTGGGAAATACGCAGGCACAGAAAATAGTATTATGTAAATCCTCTTTAAGAATTTTGAGAAATATTTGGAAAGGAATATCAATGAAACCAGATTGCAAATGGTATCCATGTTCAAGTGATGGTTGCAGATCTATGATCAGGTCAATGGTCAAATGGCAATTCCTCCCAACAGCTTTATTTTTGCTTTTGTGTCTGGTTCCTTAGCAGCTCTCCAGATCGTATCTCTCCTCTATTTAATCCATTCTTGATTTGGAGTCAACTCTCTTTCTTTCTTCATCTATGAAGATTTATCATATTTTTACTGCTAAGGAAATATTTTATATGATATTATGATTATTCTATATGTGATATTTTATCCCCCAGATCCTTTGCCTCAGGAGGATAACTTTTTTAAGTCTGTGTTTTCCTTGTTGTTGACTGATTCATTACAATTAAAGAAGCATTTACTTGAAATAGATGTCAAGTGACTACACAGTATAATTCTAGTGAAATTTTCTTAATTCAGCTCTTAAGGAAATTTCTTTAACTCAGCAGTCAAAGAGAGTTTAGTTCCAATGAACAGTCTTCTGTTTGTTTTACTTATTATGTTTTAGGTTAGTAATAGAAGCTAGAAATGGATAGTTCTGGGGCACCTTAATGTCCTTTCATTTTCAGTAGTTTTTTTTAAATTCCTAGGCCTGAACCTTATACGTAACTTTTATTTTCAATTGAATCACAGATATAAAACTGTTCATGGTTGAGTTTCAATCACACACTGTTCCAACATGCATTCCTTCACCAGTTCAATTTTCCCACCAGCAATATCCCATTCCTCTCCCCCATTGCACCCTCCACCTAGCCTGTCATCTATGGCAGGCATTTTCCTTCTCTCTCTCTCTCTCTCTCTCTCACTCGCTTGCTCTCTCACTTTGTCTCTCACTCTCATACTCTCTCATTCTTTTTGAGTTTGCAATACAGATATTGAGGGATTATCATGTCTGTTCCTTTACCTACTTTAGCACCCAGAGTGATCATTTCTAACTCTCTTTGTCATAGTGGTCTCTTTATCCCAACTACCTTCATCCCTAGCATTTGAGACAGGCTTTCAATCATGGATCAATCCTATTGTACCTTGTTTCTATGTACTTGGGTATTAGTCTAATATTATATATTTTTTCATATCCCACAAATAAGTGCAATCATTATATATCTGTCCCTCTCCCTCTGCCTCATCATACTCAGCATGATATTCTCCATGTCCATCCATTTATACATGACTTTCATGACTTCATTATTCCTAACAGCTGCATAGTATTCC
Source organism: Sorex fumeus (assembly GCF_029834395.1). Lineage (NCBI taxonomy): Eukaryota > Metazoa > Chordata > Mammalia > Eulipotyphla > Soricidae > Sorex > Sorex fumeus. The sequence continues at coordinate 54,190,896 of NW_026606063.1, forward strand.
ATTGTGTAGATGTACCATAGTTATTTTAACCAGTTGTCTGTTCTAGGGCACTTGGTTGTTTCCAGATTCTGGCTACTGAGAATAGAGCTGCAAAGAACATAGAAGTGCAGATGGCATTTCTTCTCTGTATTTATGGGCCACTCCCAGAGTGGTATTGATGAGTCATATGGAAACTTAATTTCTGGTTCTTTTGAAGAATGCTCTCATTGTTTTCAACAAGGATGGGCCAATCAGCATTCCCACTGACAATGAAGAAAAGTGTAGTTAGTGATAGGTGCATTTAGTCCATTGACATTGAGAGATTATTGTGATGGAATTTGTATCACCATTATGCAGGAATTTGGTGTACTTGTGGGGCTTGTCTTACCTTAATGTAGCCCATTTATTTCTTCTTGTAACAATAGTTTTGAGTCTATGAAGTTCCTGAGTTGTTATCTGTTAAGCTCTTTATTGTTCCATCAAATCTGAATGAGAATCTGGCTGGGTAATGTTTTTTTTTTCTTTTTGGGTCACACTCAGTGATGCACAGGAGTTACTCCTGGCTCATGCACTCAGGAATTACTCATGGTGGTACTCAGGGGACCATATGGGATGCTGGAAATCAAACCCAGGTCAGCCGCGTGCAAGGCAAACACCCAACCCCGCTGTGCTATCACTCCAGCCCCAATCTGCTGTTAATCTTAAGGATGCTCCCTTATAAGCAATTTTCTTCTTTGATTGTGCTGCTTTTGGTATCCTATACATACATAAAAATATATATATGTGTATGTGTGTATATATGTATGTGTATATACATATATATATAGTTTTCATCATTCTTATTAGAATGTGTCTCAGAGTATTTTTATTAGAGTCTCTGTTTGCTGGTATCCTTCTGGCCTCCTGTATTTGGGTACATATACTCTTAAGCTCTGGGAACTTCTCAGAAATGATGGCTTTGACAATTGCTTCTTCATCAGTTTTCTTCCTGTCCATCTTGTACGCAAATTATTCTTATGTTGTTCTACCTAACTTCATCTTGATGTTCTCTTGTCATCTGTTGATTTATTTTGAAACTCTTTAACATCTTCTGGAGATTTCCTGCACCTCATCTTAGAGTTCACTGATTCTACCCTCTGCTGCTGAGGCCTTCCAGTGAGTTTCATTTCACCTACCATGTTTTCAGATCTGTCATTTCTCCTTGTATTTTTGTTTGTTATTTTCTTCATTTTCACTCTCATATCTTGTTGTATTTTATTGGCTGTGCATTCAATTGTTTCTTTGAGTTCCTTACGTATCCATACTAAATTCCTTGTCAGAGAGGCTTGTTATTACTGGTTGGGTCAACTGAGCAAGCTTCTTGGCTAAGCCTGGTGAGTTTCTGTGCTGCTTTGTCATCGTGACCTTTGTAGTTTGGAATTCATCCATGCTCGTTTTTGTGTGATTAAAAGTCTACATTATGATTTCTTTGTATGTTTAATATTAGTTATGGAGTGGTGAATAAATGTGTGATCATATTGGACGGTGCCTGTGGAGAAGATCAGCTCTCCTGAGTCCAAACACTGGTCCCACATCACACCAAGTACTGGACAGTTCACACACCACTCTCTTCTGCAGGTGGGTTTGGATGGTGCCCATTAATAATTTTTATTAGAAGATAAATATACCTTTCTTTCGATGTTCTTATTACGTCTAATTTTCCACCTACTGGGATCCTGACTGATGGAGATAATCTCACAAAAGCTATCTGTTTATAGTTCTTTCCTATCCCATATCTAAATTGAGAATTAGCCCTGATTATTTATTTGTCTATTTTTGACTCTTGGACATTCCAAATTAGGTAAATCTTCAAACACTGCTTGTTAAAACAGGGAGAGGTGGAGTAGTTAGGGGATTAGGTTATTCCATGCTACTTCCTAACATAGTCCAACAGTTTCAAAGACTTTTAAATGAAATGTCCTTACATCCTCTTGTTTCTATGTAAATATTATTTTCTCCTGAATCCAGGAGCCTTCAGCTATCCAATGGATGAGTTTGGGGATTCTCTTGAAGTAAGTTATTGACTACCTTATTTTTAGCTCCTCACTGTTGATGTCTCATATAGTTAAATCTTCTGTTTTGTTTTGTTTTGTTTCTCCTTAATGTTTTCCTTAGCAATTACAAAGTGGAAAGTAGTAGCATACTTTATAGGGAACAAAAGAACCAGAAACAAAATTTTTTAATTAGGACTATATTCATTTTGCCTAATCCCAGGAATATTATTGACTTGGTAGCTGAATAATCCAATTAGACACTATAATTTGTGATTGCCTGCTAGAACATACCTTCAGCTGATGTTTATGTATTAACATTCTACTTCCCTTATTTCAGGAAAGAAATCAAAAAATAATCTTTTTCAAGTTTGGGGGATGGAGTTTTGTTTGTTTTGGGGGATCACACTCAGCTATGCTGGCAATCAAATCTGTTAAGCAGGATCAAGGCAAGTACCCTATTCTCTCTACTGTTGCTGTCTCGAGTATTATTCACAGTCTTGCCTTCTGCTAGCCATTAAAGTAAAAAGACTGTACTAGATAGAATCATATGGAATTAATGAGAACTATTGTTCTCAAAACTTGTATGCAACAGATGGAAAAGTCTTTTGTGCAACAGATGGAAGAAAAAAATGTCCTAGTTTCCAATGTGTGAAATGTTTGGCAGTAAGACAGGCTAATAGAGTAATAACAGAGTGGAAAATGTAAGATTCTATATAAAATAGTCTTTTTTTCCTTAGTTTTTGTACTACACCCAGCTTTGCTCATGGCTTACTCTTGGCTCTGCATTTAGGATTGCTTTGGACATTTATCAGTGGGACTATATGGGGTGCTGTGGATGATATACTGGTTGTCACCATGCAAGGTAATTGCTACCTATTGTACTATCTCTCTGCCCCCTAAAATAGTCTTCCTGTTTATAAAGCAGATTATAGTCTTCTCTACCTGTTTGGAAAAATACTTGTGTTAGGAAGTCAAATACTTCAAATATTTTAGTTCTAACCCAACAACCTACCCCTTCATAATTTCATCTTTTTAGAGCCAAAGCAATAGTACAGCGAGTAGGGCATTTGCCTTGCATGCAGCCAACTTGGGTTCAATCTCCAGCATCCCCTACAGTCCCCTGAGCACCACCAGAAGTAATTCCTGAGTGCAGAACCAGGAGTAACCCTGAGCATCACCAGGTATGACCCCCAAAAAGAAAAATAATTTTTCCTTTAAAAAATATGTGGCAGAAATAGTTTTGTTTGGTTGGTTGGTTTGGTTTTGGGCCACACCTGGTGATGCTCAGGGGTTGTGTTCAAAGGTTGTCTGGCTCTGAACTTGAGAGTTACTCCTGTTGGTGGTCGGGGGACAATTGGTTAGCCAGGGATTGAACCCTTATCAATTGCATGCAAGACAATGCCTTGCCAGCTGTACTATCTTTTTGACTTCTAGTAGAAATCTTATACAGGAACTGAGCTCCAAAACTAAAAGTTGTGGACTCTTGAAATAATTCAGAATTTAATATTTTGCTTAATATTCTATTAAATAAAATGTTGGAAGCCCATTATTTTATATGATTTTTTTTAATCCGTGAAACACTTATATACACATGAACAAACACTGTCCTCCCATTGTTCATCGATTTGCTTGAGTGGGCCCAGTAATGGGCTGGAGCGATAGCACAGCGGTATGGTGTTTGCCTTGTGCTCAGCCAGCCCAGCCATGCCAGGTTTGATTCCTCCACTCCTCTCGGAAAGCCCAGCAAGCTACCGAGAGTATCTCGCCCAGATGGCAAAGCCTGGCTAGCTACCTGTGATGAACACTTATATGTCCCAGATATTAGTAAACACTTTGTAACTTTCTTTGTTTTTCGAATTTTAGTCTTATTTTAAGACCCTGTATTTCTGAAGTGCAGTGCTTATAAAGTGCAATGTTTACATGCTTTTCCTGTGTACGTTTCATTTTCAAGTATCAACCATGCCTTGTTATTATAATAGAAATTCAGCTTCTAAATGTCATGGATTTTGCTGCAGTTTGAGTCCTTCCATGTTTTGTGTGGAACAATTCTTACCTATCTGCTCAGTCTGGTTCAGTTCTTTTCAATGTAAGGCTTAGAGTAAACACTACCTAATGGTGGAGGCCTGTCACCATGCAACCCCCCTGGCATTCCTCCTGGCATTCCACCTACACTCTGGTACAGTTTAGTGATAATGGAATTACAAACTTTCTTTATCTCTTTGTGCTAATATTCAAAACCTTTATTCTTATAGGTCTGGTGGTTTTATCAAGTTCACTGATGACTTCATTCTTGTCAACAATCTTTTGTTTTTATCATTTATCTTATAGCACTGTAGCAGTGTCCTCCTGTAGTTCATCAATTGCTCGAGTCGGCCCAGTAACATCTCCATTGTGAGACTTATTTTTAATGCATTTGGCATATGGAATATGTCACGGGTAGCTTGTCAGGCTTTGCCCTGTGGATGTGATACTCTTGGTAGCTTGCCGGACTCTCTGAGAGGGGTGGAGGAATCGAACTCGAGTCGGACGGGTCGGCCACATGCAAGGCAAATGCCTATATTTATGTTGTAAAATTTTAAAATCTTCAATAGTTGCTTTCATACTGAAAACATAGGATTTCAGGGAATTTTTTATTCTAGTTTTTTTTTATTGAAACATCATGAGATACAGTTACAAAGATTTTGTGTTTGAGTTTCAGTCATACAATGATCAAACACCCATCCCTCCACCAGTGCACATTCTCCACCACTAATGTCACCAATATACCCTCCCCGCCTTTCAACCCTGTCCTGCCTCTATGGTAGACAATTTCCCCCATAGTTTCTCTCTACTTTGGGGCATTATGGTTTGCAATATAGATACTAAGAGGCTACCACGTTTGGCCCTATCTACTTTTAGCACACATCTCCCATCCCGAATGATGGGTATCAATCTTTGAATATCAGACTCATATTATGTAATTTTATATTCCATGAATTAGTGCAGTCATTCATTGTCTGTCCCTCTCCTTCTGATTCATTTCACTTAACATGATACCCTCCATATCAATCCACTTATAAGCAAATTTTATGACTTCATCTTTCCTAGGGAGAGTCTCCTGTCCCCACACCTCACTGTCTTCGCCGGGGCCCCTTGGGGTGGGGGTTGAGTTTCCCTCCCCGCCCCGAGCAGAGCTCCGGCAGCCGAGGACCTCCAGAACCAGCCACAACCATGCTGAGACCACTCCCCACACGCATGAAGGTACTGGCAGAGGAACAAAGGCATGCGAGTCCCAGGGCTGAGATCTCCAAGCCTACTCGGATAGGGTCTGAGCATCCTCCACCCAGATCCTGCATCTTCCAGTAGGCAGTGGTTACACCCACCAACTGGCCCCCTGGTGTCGTGTAATCCCACCAATGGCCAAGGCTATAAAACCCAGCTCTCGGAAGCACGTGGCCGCATTTGCGGCCGCGCGACATCTTATTATTTCATTCTTACTTTGGACAACCTGGCAGGTTATCGAATGTATACTGCCCACAGGGCAGAGTCTGGCAAGCTCCCCGTGGCATACTTGATATGTCAAATACCAGTAACAATGATGGGTCTCATTCTCCTAACCCTGAAAGAGCCTTGAATATGGCACTTTTTAAAATCTCAGGGCCAAGACGAAGGAGACATTACTGGGGCCTGCTCAGGGCAATTGACAAACAACAGGATGATCGTGATCGTGATCATCTTTCCTAACAGCTGTATATCACTGTATTACTATTGTATCCATAGTATTCCATTGCGTAGATGTACCAAAGTTTCTTTAATCAGTTGTCTGTTCCAGGTACTTGGGTTGTTTCCAGATTCTAGCTATTGTGAACAGAGGGCAAAGAACATGAAGGTGTAGATGTCATTTCTACTGTCCATTTTTGCTCTTTAGGGATATGTTCACAGAAGTGGTATTGTAGGGTCATATAGAAGCTCAATTTCTAGTTTTTGAAGGAATTTCCATCTTGTTTCCCAGAAAGGCTGGACCATTCGGCATTCCCACCAACAGTGAAAGAGCATTCCTTTCTCGCCACATCCACAGCAACATGGGTTACTTTTGTTCTTTTGAATGTGTGCCAGACTCTGTGGTGTGAGATGGTATCTTATTGTTGTTTTGATTTGCATCTCTCTGATGTTTAGTAATGTAGAACATTTTTTCATGTGCCTTTTGGCCATTTGTATTTTTTTTTTTGAGGAAGCTTCTGTTCGTTTTTTCGATTTTTGATGAGGTTGTAGGGTTTTTCTTGTATAATTCTACTTGTGTCTTGTATATCCTGGATATTAATCCCTTATCATATGAATATTGGGTAAATATTCTTTCCTATTCTGTGGGCTCTCCCTGTATTTTGTTCACTGTTTCTTTTGAGGTGCAGAAGCATCTAGTTTAATGTAATCCCATTTGTTTATGTTTGTTTACATTTGCTTGGTCAGTGGTGTTTCATCCTTAAAGATGCTTTTAGCTTCAATGTCACGGAGGGGTCTGCCTACATTTTCCTCCATGTACCATATAGATTCAGGTCTGATATTTAGGTATTTAATCCACTTTGATCTGACTTCTGTGCCTGGTGTTAGACAGAGGTCAGAGGTTTTGTGTTTTGTTTTGTTTTGTTTTGTTTTCAGGAAGTTGTCCAGTATTCCCAGTACCACTTGTTGAAGAGTCTTTTCTTGTTCCACTTCGTATTTCTTGCTCATTTATCAAAGATTAAGTAATCATATATTTGAGAGTCTATGACAGAATATTCAGCTCTGTTCCACTGGTCTGTGTGTCTGTTTCTTGCCCAGTACCATGCTGTTTTAATTACTACTTCTTTGTATTACAGTTTAAAGTTGGGGAAGGTGATGCCACCCATCTTCTTTTTCCCAAGGATTACTTTATCCATTCATGGGGATTTATTGTTCTATATGAATTTCAGGAGTGTTTTGTCTATTTCTTTGAAAAATGGCATGGGTATCCTGATAGGGATCACATTGAATTTGAATAGTGCTTTGGGGAGTATTGCCATTTTGATAATGTTAATCCTCCTTATCCATGAGCAACAGATGTATCTCCATTTCCTAGTGTCCTTTTTTATTTCTTGAAGTAGTGTTCATGATAATTCTTGAAAGATATCTTGTCCTACTGCTTTTTTCTTATATTTGGTTTGTACTTCTCAGTTTGCTGCGTCACACACTCAGTGACTTCCTTGCTCAAATAACACTGGTTACTAGTGATCATAATCATGTTTCTTTTCGTGATACTATTATCCACAGCAAAGACATTGATGATGACATTGAGGCATCCATATCAAATGTGATCACAATATGAGGAACACCTTGTGGTGAAGGAGATATGCTTATGAGTTCAAATTTGCCAACCAGGTTGTTGCACTTGTCTGTAATATACTCACAACCATAAATCTAAATGAGACTGGGCTGGTTGTTAGAGCAGATGTATCAGTGAAGGTTTATGTCAGCTTGATATTCTGCTTGATGAGCACAGTCATTGCTCTACCAACAGTTTCAGTGTCAAAGGAAAGAAGAGTAATATCCAAAAGAATTGATAATTCCAGACATCTTCAGCTAGAATAGTTGTCTGGACAGCTGTACCGTTAACTACAACTTCACCAAGGTTAGTGCTTTTATTCAATTATTTTTCATTGAATAAGTCCTGTAGGTGTTTCTGAATCTTGAATATATAGGTAGAGCCAGTACAATATCAGGAATCTGTGACTTTTCCAGCTTAGCATCCCAAATAGCTTCATCTACTTGACCTAAGTTACCTTATAGTATCTCAGGATTCAAGACTTTAAATTGGGCATGGTAATAAAGGTATAGAAATTGATTTCTTCATGGAATGAATCCATCTCAATACAGACCAGAATACTGGAAGATAGAGTATGTCTATCATATCCACAGCAGAATGAAGACAATCCAACCTCTTTTTCCTATTGATGTGCTCACTCTCGTGCTTGAATTCTGCAATAAAATGATTGATGACTCAGTATTCACCTAACTGTACACCTAACTGTAGTCTCCACCTAACTGTAGTCTCTCGCTCTAGACTTATCCTCGAAGATTCCATTTAAGTAAAAGATAAGTTATTTCCTTTAACTCAAAATTTTGTTCACCCGTAAGTAAAAGCAGTAGTTGTTGATTCATTGATTATTCAATGAGACCAGTAATAGTTCCTACATTTTTTGTAGCATGATGCTTGGGATCATTTAAGTGAGATGGTGCTGAGACAACAGCATTAGAAAAATTTTCCCAAGGTCGACTTTCTCAGTTCCCTTCATCATTGTGAGAACCATCGATGACACCTCTTCTGGACAGAAACTTTTTGCCTCTCCCTTGTATTCTACTTGAATGTTGGATTTTCCTGCATCATTAGCCACCATGAAGCATTGGTATTTCATTTAAGACTGGGTAACAGCACCATCAAACATCCATCCATTCAGGAATTTTGCACCAAAAAACAAACAAATAAACTAGAGAACATGTTGGTGTGGTTAATTGCTACTTGATTTTTCTCAGCATCTTAATCACATTGTATCAGTAAAGGCAGCATAGCTTGTGGTAGTTCAGTTTCCCTGACTATAGGCAATTAATTCCTCCTTTTCATACTGGAAGACATCCACAGAAGAATAGGTGATGCCAAGATCAGTGTCAAAAACCAGTTCCTTAGACATTGTGTGGGCCTGGCTCCTTTATCAGGGAAGCAGCAATCTACAGGGTGGCTAATGTGCCTTCATCAGAATTTTGTAATTTTACACGTTTCTTTCTTATCCCACTATTTCTAACTATATTTTAAACTTTCCTCTGCATGTTGAAAATTTGTCTCTGAATCCAGTTATTCTCAAATTTGTTCTTCCTTTTTAGTTGACCTGTCTGTGACCTTTCCCTCTTTGAGATGCTTCTTTTTTCAATATTAACAGGCACAAAAAAAGTGACAAATTATAGGATAATGAAGTTAGAGGTGTCAATTTTACACAATTAAAATGAGAGTAGCATATTCCTGTAAGAGTACCCCTGATCTGCTTACATAGTTAATTAATGTTTAATATAACATTTGAAAAAATTAATTCATTTTTTGAATTTTTGTGAAGGTTTCTATCATTTTGAGTCATTTTAATTCTTTGGGAGTGGGTTTGCTGCTTCTATTATAAATTATGCATATTTCAGGGTTGAATACACTGACATCTCCCCTCAATCATATGATCATCTAATCTTTGATAAAGGTGCAAGTAATGTGAAGTGGAGTAAGGAAAGCCTCTTTAACAAATTATGTTGGCATCACTGGATGGCTACATGCAAAAAAATAGGCTCAGAACTCTGCCTAACACCATGTACAAAAGTAAGATCAAAATGGATTAAAGACCTCAACATCAGACCAGAAACCATAAGGTACATTGAAGATAAAGTTGGCAAAACCCTCCATGACATTGAAGTTAATGGTATTTTCAAAGATGCCACGCCACTGGTCGAGCAAGTGAAAAAAGAGATAGATAAATGGGACTATCTTAAACTAAGAAGCTTCTGCACCTCCAAAGAAACAGTGACCAAAATACAAAGACAGTCTACAGAACGGGAAAGGATATTCACCGAACACACATCTGGCAAGGGGTTGATATCCAGGATATACAAAATACTGGTTAAACTCCACAAGAAGAAATCATCCAACCCCATCCAAAAATGGGGCAATGAAATGAACAGAAACTTTCTCAAAGAAGAAATCCGAATGGCAAAAAAGCACATGAGAAAATGCTCTACATCATTAATCATCAGGGAGATACAGATCAAAACCACATTGAGATACCATCTCACACCTCAGAGACTGGCCCACATTCAAAAGAACAAAAGCAACCGATGCTGGCGTGGATGTGGCGAGAAAGGGACACTCCTTCACTGTTGGTGGGAATGTCGACTGGTTCAGCCCTTCTGGAAAACAGTATGGACGATTCTCAAAAAATTAGAAATTGAGCTCCTATTTGACCCAGCAATACCAGCAATACCACTCCTGGGAATATATCCCAGAGAGGAAAAAATGTATAGTCGAAGTGACATCTTCACTTGTTTGTTCATTGCAGCAATCTTTACAATAGCCAGAAACTGGAAGAAACCTGAATGCCCAAGAACAGATGACTGGTTAAAGAAACTTTGGTACATCTACACAATGGAGTACTATGTAGCTCTTAGAAAAGATGAAGTCATGAAATTTACATACAAGTGGTACAATATGGAAAGTATCATGCTAAGCGAAATGAGTCAGAAAGAGAGGGATAGACATAGAAAGATTGCATTCATCTGGGGGATATAAAGTAACAAAGTATGAGATTAATACCCCAAAATAGCTGAGATCAGCACCAGGAGGATTACTCCATAACTTAGAGGCCAGCCGGGTATCCTAGAGGAAAGGGCAGTTCAGATAGAGAAGGGAGCACCAAATAAAGGGTGTTTGGAGGATCCTCCCAGGAGGGGAGATGCATGTCGAAAGTAGACTATGGACTGAACATATTTGCCACTCAATGCCTCTTTTGCAGACCACAACACCCAAAAGGAGAGAGAGAACACAGGGGATTGCCCTGCCACAGAGGCAGGGGGGGATGGGGGGAGGGGGTGGGGGGATATTATCCATGGTGGTGGAAAATGGGCACTGGTTGAGGGATGGGTATCTGATCATTGTATAATCGAAACACAAGCACAAAAAATTGTAAATCTACAACTGTAAAAAAAAAGAAAGAAACAAAAAAAATTTAAAAAATAATTGAAAAAAATAAAAATAACGCCCGCTCCTCTCTGGAAAGAAAGATGGCGGCCGCACGGGAGCCTTGTGGACAGCAGGTTTGAGCCGGGCTCGGCGGGAGCGGCGGGGACCTCATGGGAAGGGGGGCTTTGTGGGCCGTCCCCCACGCCCCACCGAGGTCTCCAGCTGCCCCCCACGAGCGGCTCTCCGGCACGGCCACGGGCACAGAAGCCAGTCTCTTAACTATCTAACTTTTAATAGAAATTCTTCCAGGGTCAATAAGTAAAATAGCAAAAATTCAAAACCGCGCGGACGCAATCGCGTCCGCGCGACATCATTTTATTCTTAAACCAAGTTGTAGAAAGCAAATCATTTCACAACGCTGTTTCAGCATATCTGATTGTGGGGGGTGGGTCGTAAACTCTAAACAATAATTGTGCATCTTCTATCGAAACAATCTATCTAGTCAAAGTAGATAGAGTATTAACTAGAACTCATCTGCCTCACAAGAATTGGGAGGGGTGGGAGGTGGGGGTCTATTGGGGTTCGGGGTTAAAAATAAGTATTGGTAAAGGGAAATGTGTTTGATATTTACATGACTGAGACCTAAACCCGAAAGCTCTGTAACTTTTCCCACAGTGATCCAATAAATAAATAAATTAAAAATAAAAAAAATAAAATAAAAATAAAATCTAAAAAAAAAAATTATGCCTATTTCAACTTACTCAACATAATTAGTAACTAATGTTTATCTGTCATAGAAGCAAACATCAATAAAAATAGTAAAAATATGTACTTGTTGTATAATAAATGTTAATATTTTATAATTATAATTATATATTAATAAAGAATATTTGACCGCCACCACTAATGATTCCTGATGGCAGAACTTCAGGTAAACCCTAAACAGTGCTGGGTATGGGCCCAAAACAAAAAAACAAAACAAAACAAAACAAAGTACAAAGAAGGGTAAGGAAACCTGGAGACAGAAAACAAAACCTTACTCTCTTTACAAAGTATGTGACCTCAGGCAAATTACCAAAGAGGAGCTTGACTTATTCAGCCCTGAGTCACAGGTTACTGAGAAAAGTGAAATAATCTAACCTGAAATCCTTTCTAGAGCAGGATGACAGGTAAATACATAAGCAAAATAGTATTGAGATCTTCTGTAAAAGATGTGGTTTATCACAGACAGATTCATTTATTTATAAATTATCAATCTAGTCACTTTGAATTCTGATTACATACAATTTTTTGGTGATTATTATTATTTGCTTTTGGGTCAGTGGTACTCAGGAGCTACTACTGACTCAAAGCTTGGGGGTCCACTCCTGGCAAAGCTGAGGTGACTCTGTGGTGCTGGTGCTTGATCTGGGGCCTTCTGCATGCCTGTATGCAAAGCATTTGCTCAGCTTGTTGAGTGACTCTGCCCTAAGCCATGCAGTTATTAATATATTCTTATATATGGGGCTGGATAGTACAGTGTGTAGGGAGCTTGCCTTGAACACACCTGACCTCCATACCCTATATAGTTCCCCGAGCACTGTCAGGAGTGATCCCTGAGCTCAGAGCTAGGAGTAAGTTCTGAGCACAACCAGGTGTGACCCCCAAACAAAATTCTTATTTTGCTGTGACTTGGATGCACGGCCATAGCACAGTGGGTAGGCTGTTTGCCTTGCACACGGCCCACGCGGCCAACCCAAGTTCGATTCCTACGCCCCTCTCAGAGAACCCTGCAAGCTACTGAGAGTAACTTGCCTGCACAGCAAAGCCTGGCAAGCTACCCATGATATATTCAGTATGTCAAACATAGTAACAACAAGTCTCACGATGGAGACATAACTGGGCCTGCTAGAGCAAATAGATGAACAACGGGAGGGCAGTGCAGTGCAGTGCAATGATATTATAAAATTATTTAAGATATGTTTTAAAAATTAAAATCAATTCAGACTTGTAAATCAAAATAATTATAGAATGGGTACTAATTACTGAACTTTATATAATTCAATTTTCCTGGTTCTGAGGATAAGGAGATAAATATAATAACTAACTAAATTAATAATACAAGTGATTTTTTGGAAATACAGCTATCAACACTCTAAATTCTATCTTTGTTAATTCCAAATTCTTTGAAATGTAAAAGAAAAACAATCAAGATAAAAGCAACAGGGGGCTGGAGCAATAGTACACCATGTTGGGTCTTGCCTTACATGTCATAGACCTGGGTTTGATTCCCACCAACCCATATGGTCCCCTGAACACCACCAGAAGTAATTTCCAAGTGAAAAGCCAGGAATAACCCCTGTGCGTCGCCGGGGGTGACCCAAAAAGCAAAAAGAATTGATGATAAAGCAATAAAATCCTGCAATAACTTATTATCAATAAGTTAATAATGTGTTTCCTATTTATCAATGCTTAATTCAAGGATAGGATCAAAGACATGTAGGAGAAAGGAGTCTACGGCCATACCACATAATCACTTCAAGTTTCATCATTTTTTTCTAAAAGGCAAGGTTACATTTTTTTAAATGGCAAAGTAATATTCTATTGTGTACATATATACTCACAATTGTTTTATTTTGTCTTCTGTTGATGAATATTTAAACTGATTGCATGAGGGGTTTATTATGAGTAATGCTATTAGGAATATAGGGGACCAAATCTCTCAAATTATTGCTTTCAGCCTCAGATAATAACATTTCTAGTTGTTATAACTGGATCACATGGAATTTTTATTATTTAACTTAAGGAATCACCATACCATTTTCTACAGATGTAACACTTACAGTTCTACACCAGAATTCTTTTTTCTCCACCTCTTCACCAACACTTCTTTCTATTTCCATTTAGGCCAGTCTCACAAATGTGAAATGATAACTCTTTATAATTTTGATTAACCTCTCCTTAATACTGACTGATGTTGCACATTTTTCTTATATTTAATCTAAGTCATCTGTTTTTGGAGAGGTATCTATGCATTTTTGTTACTCTTCTTTAAAAATTTTTATTCTTTGAGTTTGCTCTCTATTTTCGGTATCTATCTTTTATCCGATGAACAAAACCTTTCAATTGCTAGGTCACTCTTTAGTTTTCATGGTAATTACCTTTGCTGGGCAAGAACTTTTTCATTTGAAGCAGTTCCATTTGTTTATCCATACATTTGTTTCCCTTGTTATTGCAATAGAATCTATCAGTACATTTTGATGTTGAGTTCCTATATTTTCGTCTATGCTTTCATGGCTTTTGGTCTAATATCCAATTTCTAATTCATTGTAAGTAAATATTTAGGTATGGTTTGAATAGCGATATTTTCTTTTTTTCCCCTTTTTTTCTTTTTCATGTGGCAGTCCAGTTTTACCAATACCATGTATTGAAGAGTCTTTCTTCCATTGTGTTGACTTGGGATTTTCATCATAAATTAGATGTCCATATGTGTGTGGGTTTAGTTTTGGATTCTATCCTATTCTATTGCTCAGTGTGCCAGTAGAATGTCTAAGATCACAGTGTTTTAAATACTACTGCTTTGTAACATGGTTTGAAGTTAGGTAATGTGGTTTGAAGTTAAATAAATTTTCTTTCCTTTATCTCAGAATTACATTGGCTCTATGAGTCTCCTCTGATTATACAAAAAATTAAGAATTGTTTTATATTTCCCTTAAAAAAGCCAACAGTATTTTATAGAGATGCATGAGCATGAGATGTTTTTCCCTACTTTTTTCAATATTTTATTTATTTTAGTAAAGTTTTATTTTTTATTTTAGTAAAGTCTTATGTTTTGTATATGTTTTTATAAAGTCTTTCACCTCCTTTGTTAAGTTCAATTTGAGTTATTTTTTCTTTTTGATGCAATGACAAATGGATTGCTTTTTAATGTTTATTTCTCCCAACACATTGCACATAGAAATACTACAGATTTATGTGTATTGATTTCTTATCCTATCACTTTACTTGAACACATTCTTTTTTAAAGTATTTTTGTGAAATAATTAGGGCTATGTAAGCTGTAATGTCGTCTAAAAATAGCAGTTGTTTAAATTCTTTTTCAGTTTTCTTTTACATCATTTTATTGCCTATTTCTTATTTCTAAGACTCCAAAACTACATTGAAGTCTAGTAGTGAGAATAGAGTTCCTTGTATAATTTTAGATGCTAACAGAAAGGTATTCAAGAATTTTGCCTTCATACATAATGTGTGTCATTATAAGTTAAGGTACATTCCTTCAATTCTTATTTTATTGAGTTTTAATTAAAGGTGGGTTTTAAGTCTTGTCAAGAATATTTTAGCATCTATTGACATGATCATGATATTTTATTAAGAGTTCATCTATTTTTATAACTTTAGTGGTGTAAGCATTAATTAATTTATGTTTGCTAAATCGTGATAGCATCCTTGGGATAAGTCTTAGTTGAAATGAATGACTTTCTTGTGAGTTTTTTGAGAACACTACACACACACACACACATATATATATGCCTCCCTGCCAGACTGTTTTCATTCAGGGAGCCCCAGAGTGGGGCGGGTGAGAGCCCTTCCTACCCCAAGGGACCCAGCCTCGGCAGCCGACCTCCACTACCCTACCGCTGCCTCACTTCAGGCCACTCTCCAACTGCATGGCCATGAAGCAGTTGCGCAACACATCATAAGACACTTCCTACCCATTTTCCATAATTTCCATACCATATTTGATGGGGTTGAGAAATTAGGTAACAAATCATAGAGAGAAATATATATATATATATATATATATATATATATATATATATCAGAGAAACTGGCAAGCTGCTGAGAGTATTCCACCCACATGCCCACATGGGCAGAACCTGGCAAGCTACCCATGGCGTATTCAATATGCCAAAAACAGTAACAACAACAGGTCTCACTCCCTTGTCCCTGAAAGAGCTTCCAATCATTGGGGGGGGACAAGTAAGGAGAGGCTGCTAAAATCTCAGGGCTGGGAGGAATAGAGATATTATTGGCACCCGTTCAAGTAAATTGACAAACAACGGGATGACAGTGATACAGTGACAGTGACAAATGATACATACATATATATGTATATATATATATTTACATATCAGAGATACTTTTCTATATTAGTTTCATGGTTGTGTTTAGGACTGTTCCAGCCTCTTTAATTTTTTGGAAAACTTTAAGATAGGTATTAGTTCTTTGAAAGTTTTAAAGAATTCACTGGTAAAGTCACCTAATCCTGGGATTTTATTCATAGGGGAATTTTTATTACTATATTGATTTCTGCTCAAGTTTTTTATTCCTTCCTGGTTGTCTGAGGCTTATATAATTATAAGACTTTATCCATTTCTTTTAGGTTGTTCAAATTGCTTGCATATTCATAATATTATCTTATAAGACTTTATAATTTTGCAGTATCCACTTGAACATTTATTCATTATTCTGTATATTATTCATTTTTGTGTCTTATTCTTTTTTGTGTCTATTAACCAGATTCTTTTTCTTTTCTTGACAAAACTATCAAGGAGTTTCTCAATTTTATTGATACTTTCAAAGGACCAACTTTGGACCCATAGATAGTATAGAAAGTCCCTTATCTTTCTTGCTGCTCAAGGCGATTCATTCAATCTCTGGCATCTCATATGGCTCCCCATGCCCTGCCAGGAGTGATTCTTGAACACAGAGTCAGGAGTAAGCCCTGAGGAGTGTTGGCTGTATCCCTCTCTACTGTCCCACATCCTCCACCCCAAAGAGAACCAGATTTTGGTGTCATTATTATCTATACTGACTTTCAAAATTTCTGTTTTATTTGTATCTGAGTTTTCTTTTTTATGCTTTAATTTTTGTTCCCTCCTTTTTTTCTAGTTCCTTTGGGAGTAAGATTAGATTGATTATTTGAGGCTTTTTTTAAATCTGTTTGTTTATTGATATGGAAGTTCATGATATATTAATGAAATTCTCCTGATAATGCTTTTGCCGCATATCAGAGGGTCTTATTACTCAGCTCTTTGTTTTAATTGTTTCCCATGTAGTATTTTATTTCTCCTTTGATGTAATTATTGATCCAAAAGTTTAAGCCTATTGTTTATTCTTCACGTATTAGGAGTTTTTTGCATTTTCTTCTTTTTGTTGTTGACTACTTTCAGTTTGAAAAAGATGCTTGAAATAATTTTAATACTCATTAACACTTTTTTTTGTGTCTCAGCATGTGATATGTTCTTAAGAATATTTACATGTATTTGTTAGACTATATATTCATTTTTTTGGATATTATGGAAGTTGCTGTATCCGTTAAGTTCAACTGTTCAATCACCTTTTTTTTTCTTTTTGGGTTACACCTGACAATAAACATGTGTAACTCCTGTCTCTGCACTCAAGAGATACTCCTGGCGCTGCTCAGGGATGTTGGGAATTGAACTCGCATCGGCCGTGTGAAAGACAAACGCCCAACCCATTGTGCTATTGCTCCAGCCCCTAAATCACCTTTTTAATACCACTATTTCCTTAATGATTTATTTTCTGACTCTTCTGTCCATGATCTACAATAACATCCTTCAGTAACTACAGTACCATTTCTGAAGGTAATGAGGAAACCCCTCTAGTAATTTTTTCTCTCCAGAGAGCTCAATAGATTTCCTGAAAACATAGTTAAACATTAAGTACAATCTTTTTACCAGCCTAAGGCAAGCATGCTGTGAAGGGATATGAATTATAGGAACCATGTATTTTGAGATGGTTACAATGAAATGATAGCCTCACCTATCCTCTAAATCCTAGCTTCTTAAACTGTGTCACAGTTCCATACGTGGTGGTGCAACTAAATGGGAAAGCTGTAAATAACAAAACAAACAAAAAAAACTTTAAATAGTTTAGATTTAGATAAATCTATGATTTAGTATCAGTAATTCATTGATTTGTCTACCTATATACTAGGTGGGAGTGATAGCATAGCGGGTAGGGTGTTTGCCTTGCATGCAGTCAACCCAGGTTCAATTCCTCTGTCCCTCTCGCAGAGCCCGGCAAGCTACCGAGGGTATCCCGTCTGCACTGCAGAGCCTGGCAAGCTCCCCATGGCGTATTCAATATGCCCAAAACAGTAACAGCAAAGTCTCACAATGGAGACGTTACTGGTGCCCACTCGAGCAATCGATGAACAACGGGAGGAAGTGCTACAGTGCAGTGCTACCTATATACTCACATACATGGAAAAGTGCATACCTACCTCTGACCTGGATTCCATCTCCAGCACTGCACATGGTACCCCATGTACTACCAGAAGTGAACACGAGAATTTACCCAGGATTAAGTCCTGAGAACTGCTAAGTGTGGAGCAAAACATAAACATAATTCTCAGGCAGAAGAAATTTCAAGAAGAAAAAATTTTAAGAAGCTCTGCTCTAGAGAAGAATTTTCTTTTTATTTCTCATATTTCATAATTTCACAATACACATTTTCTTATTGGTGTAAATTCCTTCTCTTTTTTCCTTATAGAAGCCATATAATTATATTAATAATAGCTAGGGGTTGGAGCGATAGCACAGTGGGTAGGGCGTTCGCCTTACAAGCGGCCAACACGGCCGACCCGCGTTCGATTCCTCCGCCCCTCTCGGAGAGCCCGGCAAGCTACCGAGAGTATTCGTTATGCCAGACACAGTAACAACAAAGTCTCCAATGGAGACGTTACTGGGCCCGCTCGAGCAAATCGACGATCAACGGGAGGGCCTTTACCTTTACCTTTAATAATAGCTAAATTTATTAATAAATAAAATTAATTTTCAAAAATGATTTCACATAAGCAATTTTAATTAATCTTCCCAACAATCCTTTAAAGAAGATACCATCACTTTTAGTTATAGGCAGAGAAATGGGAAAAAGGGGTTCCACACAGGCTTTTACCACTAAGCAATTCTCGCTCATTAAAATCTTCCTCTTTTTAGACTCTGAGGTTCTTTACTATAACATAGTCTCACCTAAAGTCAAGATTGTAATTTTCAGAGCCTCCTTTTCCCACCAAGTAGTTATAATGGCTATTACTGTGTGCTTTCAGGTATGTGTATCTATTGCAACTGCTTTTGCCTAGGTAGGATACACGATCTACCTATCCTAGGTAGGATACTCTGGGTGCTGGGAATCAAACCCAAAGTCACTCTCAAGAAGGCACAGGTTCTAGCCCTTTGTTTCACATCCCTGGTAAATTTTTTATTGATTAGTTAATATACTGGAGATCAAATCCAGGCCTTTATGCATGCGCTTTACTTATGAGTCACATCTCCCAACAACTGCCTTGAGAGAAATTCTGGATACTCCTATCTCCACAGAAATTTCCCTCCCCAAAGAAGGTTATGCTTTGAGATGCTAAAGAAGGAAGCACAATTTGGTTATGAATCTTCTTTTTATATATATTCATCATTGCTTGAGATATGAAAAGTCATATGAAGAACTTTTTCTCAAGGTTTTATGGAGAAGCATGAGCGGTTGTACTATTTCTTCATTCTTTTATGCCTGTGGCTTTTATGGCAATTCAATTTTCAAAATGACATGTGTCATGAAGTAGAAAATGAATGTCCACTAAATCATGCCAGCCATCTCATTCGTTCTTCCTCCCTAACATGTTTCTAGCACCTCAAAGTAATTAGTTCAGTTTGTATTCTACTTCCAGTCTGCCCTCTGTTCTTGTTTAATGGAAGAAATAAGGAAGAAGGAGCCAGATAAGGAGGAAAGAAGAGAAAGTCAATAGCACGGCAATGTACATAGGTGATGTCTTTCAAAATAGCATGTATGTGTTCTTGAGATAGGTATCTAGGGATGAAATTGCTGGATCATTTGGTAATGCTATTTTCAATTATTTGAAGAGTTCCCAGGACTGCTTTCTTAGAGGCTAAAGCAATGACATTCTAATCAGAAGTGAATGATCATTTCACCATTAGCCATGGCTGTTTTCATGCTTTTTATATAGGCCATTCTCACTAGTATAAGGTATATCTTAATGTTCTTTTGATTTGCCTTTCCTCATTAATCAGTGTTATAAAGTGCCCTGCCATTTTTATTCAAGAAGTAATGCATAAGGATTACTAATTTCCAGGTTTTTCATTGTTGCAATGAGAAAAGAAAGTCTATACATGTCACTGTCACTGTCACTGCCTTCCCACTGTCACTGCCATCAACTTGCTCAAGTGGGCACCAGTAACGTCTCCATTGTGAGACTTGTTGTAACTGTTTTTGGCATATTGAATAAGCCTCGGGGAGCTTGCCAGACTCTGCTCTGCGGGTGGGATACTCTTGGTAGCTTGCCAAAACTCTCCAGGTGGGGCAGAAGACATGCAAGGCAAATGCCCTACATGCTGTGCTATCACTCCAGCCCATCGATATATGACATAAACGTCTTTATATATCCATATAGTGGGTATATGTGTATATATGAATATACAGTATTCTTTATACAATATGTATTTCCATGTGGCTTCAAGAGATTAAGATAATTTTTATTGTTTGTAGAATTAGTGTTATGTGATATAGAAAGGAACAGCTGTACTATTTTTTCCTACCCACTTTTATGTTACAGCATTACTGCATACTGAACCTGGTAAAGACGGATATAGAGTCAAATTCCATACTTGCTAATTAAGTTAACATCTACCAGATTTTTTTCCTTTTTTGGTTGCTTTCTTCTCATGGGATTTATGTAAGACAGAGACATAAATATGACATAGATTATTGTAAAAATTGCTCCCTCGAACTTAATAAAATAATCCATGTTGGGATTCCCATACAAGTTTAGTTCCCAAATCTTAGGTCAGAATTTCTGTGTTTAACTTACACTCAGGAATGGGTTTTCACAAAAAGAAATGAGAAAAAAAAGAGTTTTTATTAAAAGCAACCATTTTATATGTGTGTGTGTGTGTGTGTGTGTGTGGTGTGTATAAAATGAAACTAGAAATAAGATTAACTAGGTTTTTTCTTTCTATTATCTAGGGAAATCAAAAAATGACTTTAAATGCATTTATATTGAAGGAAAATTCCCAAACGCTCCTCCTCTCTTTAGTTTTTTCCTCCTGCTCTGTATTTTCCCTTTTATTACACTTTCAGTGTGAACTCATTTATTTTGCCCTGAATGAAACTTTACTTCAACACTGTGATTTATAAAGTTGTTCATAATACCGTTGTTTCAGGTATTCAGTATTCCAATACCAGTCCCACCACCAATGTGTCCAATCCTCCACCAACCCAAGTTTCCCACCCATCCCCCAAGCCAACTCCTTTAACAGGCACAAAATAATTTATTTTATATTGCTTATTATAGCATATATTTTGTAATGATACCATTATAAAATATGTGTTATAATAAGCATATATAAAATAAATTATGTCATGATCTAAGGATTTATTGAGCTATTAGGTGCAAATTGAGCCTTCTGTGTTATTGTCTTCACTCATGGAGTTTAATGGGCTTCTACTCAATTTTCCCATCAAATTTCTTTGTGCTTCTACAGGGTTGTCAGCTCTGTGAAATTTGGAGGTATTGTGTGGCTGCCCAATTCAGCAGCTTTGGAGCTGGAAAGATCAACTGTTGGTGTCTCTCAGGCTTTTCATAAAGGTCTGTTCTAAAGCTAAACTGTTTCTCTGACAGTGCGGGGAGTCATATCTGGGTGGGTAGACTTCTGCACCTTTAGCAGGGTGGGGAATCAGTCTACACCCATTCTTGGCTAAGACTCCAGAGAGTGGGCCCAGTGGCCGCTGGGCAAACTCACTTTTCTTAAGAGGTCTGTTAAGTGCTGCAGAGAAACTTTACAACTTTGCCATGGAAAATTAATTTTACCTTTCTATCTCCCACTTGATATACTTTCATAGTTAAGAAAAAGAGCCAACACTTAACCTGTCATGACTTTTTTTCATGACATGGATCAATGTTGCAAAGAAAGCAAAACACATATTCCCTTCTCGCTATGAGTGCCGAGATATCAGCCTCTACCTTGTCAGCTGTCCAGGCTTAGGGTCATAACAAATTTTCATTTCTATTAATTTTGATTCATTTACACAAAAAATTTGTCCTTCAGTTGACTAACTCACTGTACTCACTGTATCCCACTTTTTCTTCATTTATCATTTTTATTTTTTACTTTTTTATTGAATCACTGTGAGATAGACCCTTACAAAGATGTTCATGATTAGGTTTCAGCCATACAGAAGTCCAACACTCATTCCACCATCAGTATATGTTTCTGAGCACCAGGGTCCCCAATTTTCCCATAACTTCCTACCTCTGTCCCCAGCGTGTCTCTATGGCAGATGCTTTACTTCTCTCTGTGTGTGTCTCTGTCTATATGTCTCTCTCTCTCTCCTCTCTATCTCTATCTTTCTGTCTCTCTGTCTCTCTGTCTCTCTGGGCATTATCATTTGCAATAAGAGTACTGAAAGCTTAACCAGAATATCCCTTTATATATTTTTAACACTCATTTCTTGTCCAGCATAATTATGTTAGCTGAAAATGATCACTCAGGTCATCTATTGTATAAACTTCGGGGTGCGGCCAGGGAGAGGCTCAAGGGCTCTCCCCCTCTCCACCCATGTTCAGGGGACCCTGAGTCACTTCCCCAGCCAGGGCAGCTCGGGTCATGGGGCAGATGGAAGGAGGAAACGAGGGCCAAGCTTGTTGATTGATCAGATGCCTTTTATTCCATTCTCCCCACGTGCCTGTCCCAGTCTCTCTGAGCCTCCCATTCTAGTCTCACACTGTTCCTCACTCCCATCTCTTTCTGTCTCTCCTGCTCATCTCTTCACACTCCATCTCGCAGCCTGGGCTCTCTCTCTCCACATGCCTGCTCCTATAGTCTTCTTCTACAATCTTCTCCCTCTGTTCCTCTTGCTAGTCTCTTCGCAGTCCATCTTGCCACCCTGCTCTCTCTCTCATCTCTCCAACTCTCTTATCTTTCCAACACCCCAGCACTCTGGGCCGACACTGCACCCAGTCTGGTAGCAAAATCAACATAAGAAAGCCCTTCCTGACTGCCAGGTTCAAGGGCAGAAACACCACCTGGGGTATTCCAAAACCCTTCTTGACTGCCCAAGGGCAAAATACCTCTTAAGGGGGTTTTCTCCTTTCCTCAGTCCAATAACTCTATCAACATCTTAATACTAGTTATTTTTGTATGGACACAGTAAGAGATACATTGAGGCTTGTAGGGCAGCTCTCCTGGAAACATCTTGCCACAGACTCAGACTACAGAGCTCAGGCCAAATTAATGTTTCTTAATCCTAGCAGGGTCTGAATCTAGTTATTACTTTGTCCATGACAAGCTCTTAACTTATAGTTAAGCATTATGGCACTTTGGCCAGTCCCATTTCGATGTGAGGGTAGTACAATAGTTTACTGCTTGCCCTAGTTCCATCTAGTCCCTCCTCAGGACCTTGCTTTTGGGGATGCTAGTAAGTAAGGGAAGCTGAGGCTTAGGTCAAGAGAACCTAAGATTTCCAGGAGGAAAATATCATTTAGAGTCAAATGACTCCCACACTACAAAAGCATAGTATATACCATCTTCTTGTGTCCAGACAAAAAGGACATTGCTCTGAATAAACTATGCGAAGGATTTAAGAAGAAGAAAAAAACCCCAATATTTACAAGTTAACAGAGCACAAAGAAAGAAGTAACAAATAAACACATGGGAATGGGAGCACTGTGATGGGAGCAACCCAATAAACCTAAACTACCTGAGGCTATGCAGGAAGGACAAAACAATGTTATCCTACAATTTATCACTTTAAAAAAGAAATACATAAATAAATAAACCCTTGAGGCATTTTTAGGAAACCCTGATTCTATGCCTTTTCCAGAAACTGAGATTAGAGATGATCAATAAATTTTAGGTCATTTCTCCAATTTTCCTATATGCTGAAGAAATGCCAATATTCTCTATGTTTGATTTCAATCAAATTACAATGTCGCCAACTTATTGTTAGGGATCCAGTCTTCATCTTATTTCCCCTCCACTCCCATCCCCACCTCTTTCTTTATCAAATGGGTTTACAACAAAGATGCACATAATAGAACTGAGCAAATATTAGTAATTTGAGAAAACATTCTTATTTGATAACCTAAGAGCATTGAATTTAGGTAAAAGATAGAGAATTGTCATTGTAAGTCTCATTTCACATATGGAATTTAAACACCTGTACCAAATTTGTCTTTGTGAAAGTTATTTCAGTAGACAGTAAATAGACAATAGATGGAAAATATCCCTATTTGGAAAAGTAGAAATATTCAGATATTTCCCTATTGGAAAGAAAAACAGTAAGGTAAAATATATGTCAGTATAGACTATTGGAAAGTTTCTTAATGCTGAAGGCTTAAAGATCTACTATGCTTAGATAGTACATCTCATAATTCTTTTGTCCTACTTAACTGTTCCCTAAATTATGATCCTTGGGGAACAAATTCTGTTATAATGTATGAGAATTATTTTTATCTAATCCTGTTCAGAAGTACTCTGTATTGAATCTTCTAATGACCCTTTATACTAAATAAAATAGTTTAAATTAATTAAATTTAATTAATTCAAATTTATTTCTTCAAATTATATTCATAAAAAGCTTGTTTACAAGATTAAAAAGTATAAGAATTCATAGATTAAATGTTGGTAAATGATTTGTTTCATATCTTTCTGGAAGGGTTAAACCATCTCAAGTTCATGTTAACATCAAACATCCAGTATCAACGTCTATTACAAGAAAGATGAAGTAGAAATTTGGAGAAGAGTCCATATTAGATACCAGATATAAACAACTTTTGATGTGTAGAACAGCCTGATAAATTAGATAAGTTAAAGGAAAAGCCCCAGATAAGATTTTTCAATGGTGTGGACTAAGCCCAATAAGATATATCTGAGATGAGGGCAGAGATGACTCTAATACAAGCTACTGGGATAAAAAATATCTGTTCTGCTCTATTCACTGTCTTGTTTTCTATGAAAGAGTGGAAATACCTACACTTTAATTTGAGATCATTCAAGACCAATACAATACATACCAATAATAAACACAACAATTCAGTGATGGTATGATTGTTTCTACCAATCTGTGCACTCCAGTCAACAACTTATAAATACATACAGATCTATGTCTAGACTTCTACTCCTTACTTCTTTTCTTGTAAGGTCTTTTGTTTACATTTTATATGATCTGAGTATTTATAGTGAAGTTACTAGCAGCCGAACAAATAACTTCATATATAAAAGAGCAAACCCTCAAATATGAAACTTATTTTTTTTAAAAAAGTGCATCTTTTAATGGTTCACATTCAAAAACCTTGTTAAGACCTCTTTCTCACATATAGATTGTTTTTGAGCATCGTCCTGTTTTTACCAAGTAGATGACATCATTCTCACTGGGAAAGCAACGCTATTTGAGTGACTCTGCTGCACGGGCTGTAGTTTAATCCACATGAAATGCTTCTTAACCAGCATCTCAGTTAATGAGGATGAATGCAGATGAGCAATGCAGGGAATGAGTTCAACTCAGTTTGAGAAAAGTTTTGGTTTAGTCTTTTGATATTGGTAAGAAAATTATGTTTTTAGAATTCAATTTCAAACTTACAAGCAAAATCTGTCACCTGATTCTGGTCTCTTTATAGGCCTGGTATTGATTCACACCATGTATAGAATCAAGTTGTAAGTTACTTTTTATGTGATCACCATGTGTGCAAGCATGTGGAACCGAGCTTTGTTTGTTCAGTTTTGTATTTTTCAGTCCATATCTAGTAGTGCTCAGAAGCTATTTTGGTTCTGTGCTCAAGAGTGACCCACTAAGTATTCAGGAGAATATATGTTATCCTGGGGTCTGATGTATGCAAGGCAAGTACCTTACCTTCTGTACTATCTATCCAGCTCCTTGTTGTGCTGGTTTTAGGTTGGTAGGTGATGGTCTTATCTCCTTTTCTTGCAACTAAGCATCTCTGGTAGGCTACATGTTATTTATGCCCTAAATTATTAAATAAGCAGCAAGAGAAACCCTAAGTATCTACACTTGGCAGTCAACCTGTGGCCTTTTTATCTTCTGCTAGAAGTTTCCTGATGTACTTTAAGTAGATTCTAACTTTAACGGAATATATCTTTACATTCAACAACAATTGCTATAGGCCCTCGCTTCCAATCTGTATGACATAAAGATGATGTGATATCATTAATTATAGCTCATAGATGAGAACCCTGGATACAATAATTCATTGTAAGCTTAACTCTGACTGGCTGACTCTAGGGAGAAATCCTATTCTCCGCCTCTTTCTCTCTTAACAAGAGTGAAACAGGTATTAAAGTCATTTAAATGCATGCATTTTGGAACTATGGTCTCCATACTTTAGTATCTGAAGATTTTCTTAGGGAAATAAATTTGTGCAAACACGAGAGAAGAAAGGTCACATATCAGAGTTTAATAGAAGACCAAGAACATATTCAAAAAGGGATTCTGTTAATTTCAAAAAACAAGGATTTTATTGAGACATTAGATTTTAAGTTCACTGGAAACAATAGACTAAAGAAACATAATCTGAGATTTTAATTAAAGAAATCAGTAGAAAAGTTATAATGTGAAATCATCACCTTTGAGATAACATGATTGCCCAGTGTTTATTTTTTTTCTGAAAAAAAGTATGATTTGGATTTTGACCTTTAGTGGTTCGGATAATTTTAATGACCATTTTAATTCAATGAAAATAATTTGATCATTCTTTTTAATGTTCTACATTTAAAACAAATTTCTCTAATGTGAGTCACTTTTAGCTTTGCTTATGGTTCCCAGAGAAAATAGGCACACAGGTTTGAATATGTCTATTGAACTGATTGATTTCCCGTTGTGTCCCATGATGCCCAAGAGGTTGGTGTGATCATACTTTCTGACTATGCTATTTTGGTTGGGTACCATATCTGGTGGTGCTCAGGGTTTACTTCCGGTTCTATCAGGATTCACTCATAGCTGTGCTCAAAGTATTGTAATCAGTGCCAAGATTCCAACAAGAGTGGTAGCAGCCACAGCCGCATGCTATGGCTCTCTATTGCAATGCTCTCTAGTGCAATTATGTAAGGAACGGTAGGGATGTACAGGTGCTTAAAATAAAAGTATTTATCCACTTCACTCATATATGAAATTCTTCTCACAGAAGAGAAAGTAGGGAGGAGAAGAAGTTCTAGGGAATGAGGGAAACTAATAATAAGAAAATTAGAGACTGGGAACATAGGAGTTTGACTGATTAAGAATTTTACTCATGATCTTATGCATTTGACATCTCTCAGAAAATGAATCTTTTATTGATATTTAAGTGAAGCTTTATTTTAATAACTATATGAGGAAATTGCTGAATAAATACATATTACCATATCTATTGACGATCCAGAAAAAAACTTAAAAGATATATCAGCAAATTGCTTAAAGTGGAAATAAAAACACATGATGATGATAATGATGATTATGATAATGATGTTTTTGGGCCACAGTAGAAATTGATTGACACTAACTCCTGGCTCTTGCACTCAAGATCACTCCTGGAAGTGCTCGCAGGCAAGTGACTTACCTACTATAGTATTTCTGGCAGTTTGTTTTAGTAATCAATCACTCTTGAGAGCAGTTGGTTGTAGAGAGCAGTTGGTTCTAGTACCACTTACCTTATTTTAATCTAAGCACTTAGAACCAATACAAATGACATGATGATTTTTTATTTTTTTTGTATTTGATGCGATGCTTAAGAAGTTTGGGCTTTGCCATCAGGAACCACTCCTGGCAATGCTCAGTGTTCAGAGGAATTGAATCTGCTCAGCTGTGCAATGCAAGCACCATATCCATTGTACTCTTTGGCCTTTCACATGATTTCTGACTGTGTTCTCTCTTCTGTCACTCTCCAAGAAGAGGGGTGGAATGAGATTGAGAAACAGTACTATAGACAAGAGTTATAGGAGCAGATTTCAACTTTCAAAATTTAAGATAGGATATGTTGCTAAGTTCGCGACACTTAGTTAATTAGTCTTAACATGTACTGGAGCACATTGTAATAATTTACTAGTGCTAATGGTGTAACTCATAATAGCAAATAAAAACAGTGTATGGGCAATAATGTGGCCTTCATTGAACAGTGCATATTATATTCAGATTGCCCTTACTGTGCAATATCTGGGAAGAGTTCCAGAAAAGTCAATTATTTTTTTTCTCTGCCATCAGAATATCCCAAAAAAGTATGGTTTCAAGTTCTGGAGACACAGAACTGCAACTATTGTACAAAGCTCAGAGCTGTGGAACTAAATGATAAAGTGATGGGAATAAACTCAGGGGATGAATTAGGTTCATAAAATGATGAATTTCCCGAGAATATGCTGGGGGGATTCATTTTCACATGATGCAACTTTGGGGGGAAATATATTGAAAACACTTATGTGCATGTTATGGATGAATAGTGGCATCAAGTGAATCAAATATCTGTTTCCAATTTCAGAAATTCAGAGTTCTTAAGCCTAAAGTAGAATGAACTGATATTCACTCCAATTTTTCAGACCACGGAACTGGAGGCCATAAATAGTTCCAGATTCGCTCTGGCCCAGTAATTTTCTTGCATTTAATAAATGTTCAGTATTAGAATCATTCAAATGTGTATTGATATGAAACCAACTTAGAATGCTTGTTTCTAATCGTTTGCCTTTTTCTTCACACAGTGACTTGAATGATTTTTCCCCCCTCGGCTGTCTCTCTCAGATAATGCTAGCACAGGCCAAAATATTATTAGAAACCAGTTGTCATACAAGAAACTAACTCAGAGTTTTCCTCAATTTCTCAGTCTAACAAATGCAACAGACATTTGAATAAAACATTTTAACTATCAACTGTCTACAGTGTCCAACCGTCCTTTTCTTCTCCGCTCAAAAATTATGAGTTGGATCAGAGAGATAGTACAGTAGGTAGGGTGCTTGTCAGACACAAACCAAGGTTGAAATCTTGGCATCCCATATGTTCCACAAGCACTACCAGGAGTAATTCCTGAGTACAGAACCAAGAATAACTCCTGAGCACCATAGAGTGTAACCCAACTACCCCCATTCCTCAAAAAAAAAAAAAGGTTACTTTATACTTAGTCTGTTTAAGATAAACAGTTTTATCTTGGAAGTTGATTTTTAAATACTTTATTTTAAATAGCTTTATGTAAATACCTTTATATCAGTTGATTTTTAAATACCTTTATTAAGAACATTTTGCATGCAAAAATTCAGCCCTTTTAATTGTAAATTTCTGATTCTTTGTTTTTGTGTCACACCAAGGAATGCTCAGAGTTTACTCCTGGTTTTGCACTCAGGTGTCACTATTCATGGGCTCAGGGGACCATAAGGGATGCATAGCATCAAACTTGGGTTAACCACTTGCAAAGCAAATATTTACTACTTACTACTTACTCTACTATAGCTTGGGGCCATCATTTTAGTAACATTAATAAATAGATCAACCATTGTACATTTTAGAATATTTTTAGTGTATCTATTTAGTGGAATAGTGTAACTATTCCTTATTCCATATCCACCCATTTGGACTGTCTTGGCATCTTAGAAAGAGTGAAAGTAGATGTGTTTATTTTTTTCTAAATTCCTATTATATATGTAATATAATATTCATTCAGCTCACACATTCTTGATTATTAGTTTTAATAGTTACTTTTGAAATCAAAATTATGAGTTGTTCAACATTATTTTTATTTTTAAAAATTACTTTTTGCTAATAAAAAAGTTATTTCTGAATATTTCACACATACATATTATTTTTGGATGTCTGCTTGGAGAAAAGCAGCTAGAAATTCAACAGAAATTGCATGGAATTTACATATCAGTTTAGGGAGTGTTTTCATCTATTATATCCTACAACCTATGAACATTGGATCTTTCAATTTATTTGTTTTCATTAATGTTTTAATATATTTTTACTGTGAAGTTTTATCTTTTTGTTCTTTGAAAGTTTGAAAATTTAGTAGAACTTATTAGTTAATCTAGAATTTTGTTCTTAAATTTTTTCTTATTTATTTTTGTTAGTATTTTTATATATCTTAGCTATCTCCTCTTTGTTGGATGTATGTTGTAAAAATATTTTCTTCCACTCAGCAGGATAACTTTTTATTTGAACCAATTTTTTTCCTTAGTGCAAAAACAGTTTAGACTGATGCTGTCCCTTTGTCTATTTTTACTTTTAATTTATCAATGTAGTGAATTACTGAAGATATGCTGAAGTCAACATCTTAAAAAGTCCTGCTTATGTTTTATTCAGTGTGTTTAATGAAACAAGGTACATTTAAAGTAACTTTTATGTATGTTTTCAGGTAATACACCAATTTCATGTTTTTGCCTATAACTGACCCAATACTAGTCCCACTTCTCACCAATTTATTAAAGAATTTTTCCTTTCTTTATTTTATGATCTTGGCTGTTTGGTCATTTATTACATATATCTGAGGATTTAGATCTGGGATTTCAGTTCTATTTCACTGGTCTCAGAATCTGCTTTGATTTCAGCACCACACTGTTTTGGTTACTATCAATTTGTAGGATTGGTTTGTTCTTTGTTTTTGTTTTGGGACCATACCCACAGTGTCTAGGGCTTACTCCTGATTCTGCACTCAGGGATCATTTCTGGAGGGTTTGCTAGACCATAGAGGATGTCAGGAGTCAAACCTGGGTTGGTTGCATGTAAGGCAAGCACCCAGCCACTGTACTATCTCTGTGACTACTGCAGCATAGCTTTAAATCAGGGCCTGAGGAACTTTCCATATTTTTTCTCAGGATTGTTTTAGTAATAACTATACACAAATACTAATTTTTATATTCTCCAAGATTTTGATCTTTTATGGGAAAAATTTTTTCTGTTATGGGACATTTGGATTGTTCACATATGTTTGCAATTATACTAAGTACAAAGAACATAGGTGTATTCATATCATTTTGAATCATTTTTTAATTAATTTTGAGAGTAGATGTCAATAAATAGAAATGTTTTGTCATATCATAGATCTATTGCTTTTTTAAAATGAAATCTCTTTACTGCTAGCACAATGGAATACTATGCAGCTGTAAGAAAAGATGAAGTCATAAAGTTCACTGCAATGTGGAAGGAATTGAAAGTTATCATGTAAGGTTAAATAAGTAAAAGTGAGAATAATACTGGATGACCTCATGTACAATAAAGAGAAATAAATTAATTAATAAATTAATAAAGAAATAAATTCATAGATAATACTGAACAATGACAAATCTTTGGCCCTGAAATACAAAGCCAATAGTGATAGGGAAATCAGTAAAAGAAAAGACCAGAGGTGACAGGGACAGTGGGGGAGGATAACAGGCACTTTGATGGTGGTAGGGTATAGTAGTTTTGGATATTGATACTGTAAAAGTTAATACCACTGTAATTATCTGAACTATTACAATTTAATTAAAATATAAATAAATGTT
This sequence comes from Sorex fumeus, assembly GCF_029834395.1. Taxonomy (NCBI): domain Eukaryota; kingdom Metazoa; phylum Chordata; class Mammalia; order Eulipotyphla; family Soricidae; genus Sorex; species Sorex fumeus. The sequence goes on from NW_026606063.1 coordinate 54,222,068, forward strand.
TTATAAAATTTTAATTTCATTTGTTCTATGTCTTTGAATGACACTGAATCTTTTATAGGGATTAAATTGAATATGTATAAATTCTTTGGGTAAAGTAGGCTGTTTGTTGTGTTTTAATATAAGTGGTTAGATTTTATTTAATACCAAAACCATGCCTAAAATGTTAGAAAGTAATATTTTACTTTTAAGTCAGGTTTTATTCCTCATATCCTAAAGATTGCTGAAGTTACACCTTCCTCTAGGAACTCCAATTGTGAAGGATAGTGTAACTTCATAGGAAGTATTACCAATTTTAAACATAAAGCTAAACAAATCATTTTACTTCTCTGTTGGAAGGTGCTGATGGGGGTAGGAAACCAATTAACAAGGAGTAAGGGGGTAATTAATAAGCGTATAAAAGTTTCCCCAAGCAAATTATCACTTAAACACAGCAGCACATGGTTTTAACTTCTTCAGTTTTTATTACTTTTCTTTTTTTGGATGTTGCAAGACATATAATATAGAGCACTTCCCTTCTTATCCCCAGGCTACCATTGTACTAGGAATGTTTCCCAAATAAGTGGCATAGGTCTGTTCTTAGTGCTATAAATGTAGTTAATCTCTGCTGTTGACACACTTTCTTCTGTTATCAGTTATTGGCATTCTCTTGGAATGTAACAAACTCATGAAAGAATCTTTATTTGCTTTTTTGAATTTTAGAAAAGCAAGTTCTCCTTTGTAACATACATGTGCTCTTGGTGTTTAGAGGGGTGAGTGTACTGTATCAATGACAGAAAACCTGTTTATTTATTTTAAGTCTCAAAAACTTGGTCTTGAAATTTGTTTTTTTCCTAAAGTTGTTTAAGTCTTTCTGAGTAAAAAGTTACATTTTCACCTTGTAATATGATCATTCAATATGATTATAATAGGTAAGTTTTCCTCTTTTAATCCATAAATTACAAGTAATCAATTTCCATGCAATCCTGTTTTAAAAGTATCTGCAAAAAATGTAGTTGCAGATAGAACTTTTCCTGCCAGTCTTTATCTAGGACACTGCTACAGCTTCAAGTAATACTGTAGAAACAACTATTACTCCGTTTGATGATAGACTAACTCTTGAACTTCTTGTGCTTTATTTCCTTTCATGTCATTTTTTTTCTCCACGCAAATCTCAAAGTGAAGAAGAAAAGTAAGGTATATAGCTGACATGGAGACTTTCTATTTGTGATTTAATGTATTGTTTTCTTCCTCCTGTTGATTCTTTTACCTGCCACTAAATACTATAGTAAGCTTGGATTTATTTGCTCTTCCTCCTCAACCATCTTTGTTTTCAGTTTCACCACCAAGTCCTAACTAGTTTCTTATCACCCCCACACTGAGTCGCCTATATTACAGTCTTTTAATTACAAATTTTTAAAAAATATACAATAGATTGCTTAGTTTTCTGTCACAGATATGAAATTCGATCTAGAATTTTGATCCAGGTTCTGATATTTATTTTGTCACTAAAAATCTAAGACATGGAGCAAAGGATAAAGAGCCAAAGATTACTAATCTTTAAGCAGAGCTATCGTATTTTTGTTGTTTTAGTTTGGTTTCTGGGATACATCTGATGGTGCTCAGAGCTTACTCCTAGCTCTGTGGTCTCAGAGAGATCACTGCTGCTGGGTTTCAGGGGATCACATGGGGTACTGTGAATTGAACCTGGATAGGCTGTCAGCAAGGCAGTATCTAACTGCTGTACTGTCTTTACAGTCTTTTAATTTAATAGATTATTGATGGAATCAGGATCTTAGAAAGAGGAGTTAATACAGCTACCGAGAAAGTTCTGTGTTTTATTGTACTAGAATTCATTAATTAAATTTAAAAATGAGTTTTCTGAAGATAAATGAAAATAATTTCCATTTTAATGCAACATTGTATAACATTGCATATTACATTTATCTAGTATTTCTGTCACTCAAAGACTAGTAAGAAATATTAAGTCTTAATATTTCTTTTCTTTTTTTTATTAGTGAAACACCGTGTGGTACAGTTGTTGACCTTACAAGTTTTTGTACTTGGGTTTTGGTCATACAATGATCGAGTACACATCCCTCCACCAGTGCCCATTCTCCACCACCAATGGTCCCAGTAACCCTCCCACCCCTCCCATACTCCCATTTCATCCCGCCTCTGTGGCGGGGCATTCCCTTTCGTTCTTTCTCTCGTTTTGGATGCTAAGGTTTGCAAAAGAGTCATTGAGTGGCAAACATGTTTGGTTTATAGTCTACTTTCAGCATGCATCTCCGATCCTGGGAGAATACTCCCAACACCTTTTGCTTGGTGTTCCCTTGTCCGTTTGAGCTGCCCTTTCCCATAGCATGTGTGGCTGGCCTTCAAGCCATGGAGTCAACCTCCTGTAACTTATCTCAACTATTCTAGGATGTTGATCTCCTATTTTGTTATTTTATATTCCCCAAATGAGTGCAATCTTTCTATGTCTGTCCCTCCCTTTCTGACTCATTTCACTTAGCATGATACTTTCCATGTAGTACCATTTGTATGTAATTTTCATGACTTCGTCTTTCTAACAGCTGTATAGTACTCCATTGTATAGAGTTACCAAAGTTTCTTTAACCAGTCATCTGTTCTCAGGCACTCGGGTTTTTTCCAAATTTTGGCTATTGTGAACTGTGCAGCAATGAACATAGAAGTGCAGATGTCACTTCGGCTATACTTTTTTGACTCTCCAGGATATATTCCCAGGAGTGGTATCGCTGGATCAAATGGGAGCTCAATTTCTAATTTTTTGAGAATCGTCTATACTGTTTTCCAAAAGAATTAAGCCTTAATATTTCTAGGTTTGAATAACTAGAGACAATATTCTATCTTTTCATGAAAATGCATATTATTTTCTTGAAATTCAGCACCATAAACAAAAATTATGATAACACAAAATGCAAAATAATTTTATTCCCTAATTATTATTGGGATGTATGAGAAAAACTGCCCGGCTTTAGCATTAGTTGGCTGGAGCGATAACACTGCAGGTAGGGCTTTTACCTTGAACACGGCTGAAGTGGCTGACCCAGCTGACCCGGGTTCAATTCCTCCACCCCTCTCAGAGAGCCCAACAAGCTACCGAGAGTATCTCGCCCTCATGCCAAAGCCTGGCAAGCTACCCGTGATGTATTCGATATGCCAAACACAGTAACAAGTCTCACAATGGAGACGTTACTGGGCCTGCTCGAGCAAAATCGATGAACAAGAAGAGGACAGTGCAGTGCTACAGATTTAAATAAAAAAATAAACAAACCCACAAATTTTTAAAAAAAATTCACCTTGTGCAAATTCTCAGCCTATCTTTTTTAACAGAATAATGACATTTGCTCAACAATGGTTTGAAGTTAATACCACTGACACTATTTTGATACCTTTTATGCTTAAAAACACAATATTTTACAAAGAACACAGTCAGCTGATGAGTATTTCTAATAATGGTAAGAATGTTACTTTGAAGCTCTAAAATTAAAAAAAATTATTGCTGCTTTGTTCTTTTCAGTAGTTGTTAGATAATATTTATATTCCAACTACATTCAGCAAGCACGTTCTGACTCGTTGGAGCCATCGAGAGAGCTGGCCATGGACGTCCACCCAACCCCACCTGTTGCCCACCGGACAGGGAAGGAGGACAGCCCCTTGAGGGAGGAGGAGTACATGGAGCAGTATAAGAAGATAAGACAACCAACGGCTCTGGGACCCTCCACAGAAAGAAGACTCAGTTAACTGTAGTCAGTCTTAGATTTGGAGAGGGGTCATTTCCCGCACAACCCCACAAACAGCTTGAGAGGGTGTTCTGGTTCCTCACTCTTCCTGCCTGGCTAGCAATTAGCTTGCTCAATGGTCCATGCTGTTTTTGTTTTTTAAACTGTGCAAACCTATTTTTATTTCAAGAGATTGATTCTAAATCAGAATATGGTGTTTAAGGCAAGGTCAGGGGGGTATTTTTGTTTTGTTTTGTTTTTGTTTTTATTGAATCAGCATGAGACACAGTTAAAGATTTACAAACTTTCATGATTACATTTCAGTCATACAATAATCGAGCACCCATCCCTCCATCAGTGTTCATTTTCCACCACCAATGTTTCCAATATCCCTCCTGCCATCCCCCGTTCCCATCCCCTGCCTCTGTGGAAGTCACATTCTCTATCTATCTATCTATCTATCTATCTATCTATCTATCTATCTATCATCTATCTATCTCTCCCTTTCCCCTCTCTCTCTTTTGGGGTGTTATGGTTTGTAATACAGGTATTAAGAAGTCATCATGTTTAGTCCAAAGTCTACTTTCAGCACATATCTCCCATCCTGAGTGATCCCTCCAACTACCATTTACTTAGTAGTCCCTTTTCTATCCCAGTTGCCTTTTCCCCCAGCAGGTGAGGCTGGTTTCCAAGTTGTGATGCTATCCTCCGGCTCTTATCTCTACTGTCCTTGGGTGTCAGTCTCCTAATATGTTACTTTATGTTCCACAAATGAGTGCAGTCATTCTATGTCTGTCCCTCTCTTTCTGACTCATTTCACTTAGGGTGATACTTTCCATGTTCACCCATTTGTATGCAAATTTCATGATTTCATCTTTTCTAACAGCTGCAGAATATTCCATTGTATAGATTTACCAAAGTTTTTTTAGCCAGTCATCTGTTCTCAGGCACTCAGGTTGTTTCCAGATTCGGGCTATTATAAATAGTGCTTCAATAAACATACAAGTGAAAATGTCATCTCTACTGTAATTTTTTGCAACTCCAGTATATATTTCCAGAAGTGGTATGGCTGGGTCATATGTTAGCTCAACTTCTACTTTTTGGAGGAAGTGTCCATATTGTTTTCCAAAAAGGTTGCACCAGTCAACATTCCCACCAACAATTAATGAGAGCAATGAGCGTCCCTTTCTCCCTGCATCTGTGACAGCACTGGTAGTTTTTGTTCTTTCCTTAATTTTTGATAAAGGAGCAAGAAATGTGAAGTGGAATAAGAAAAGCCTCTTCAAAAAGTGGTGCTGGGAAAACTGGAAAACTGCATGCAAAAAAAAAAAAATGAACTCAGACCCCTAACACCATGCACAAAAGTCAGATCCAAATGGATTTAAAAAAAGACCTCAATATCAGACCTATAAACTATAAAGCACATGGAGAAAAATGTAGGTAAAACTCTCCATGCTATTAAAGCTAAAGACATTCTCAAGGATGAATCACCCCTGGCCAAGCAAGTGGGGACAATTATAAACAAATGGGATTACATTAAACTAAGAATTTTCTGAACCTAAAAGAAACAGTGACCAAAATACTTTGGTGACCAGTGACCAAACAGTGACCAAAATACATTCTTTGGTAAGATCCCATAGAATGGCGAGAATTATTTGCCCAATATCTATCAGATAGGGGCTTTAATATCCGGGATATACGAGACACTGGTAGAACTTTATAAGAAAAAGACCTCCAACCCCATCAAAAAATGAGGAGAAGAAATGAACAGAAACTTCCTCAAAAAAATTCAACTGGCCAAAAGGTATATGAAAAAATGCTCTACAACACTATCATTGTTGTTTTGATGCAAATTAAAACAATAATGAGGTATCATCTAACACCACAGAATCTGACACACATCAAAAAGGACAAAGTCCCTGATGTTTTGTTTTAGGCAGAGTGAAAATTGCATCAACTGTTTGAGAAGAGAGGGAGGAATCCCTGCTGGAAAGTCAAGGGAGGCCTGTCAGGAGAAGTTCCACCTTATGCTTATCCGCTTGGGTCAAGTCTCAGGAGTTCATCCTTGATCCCAGCTATTCCCTAAATCATCCCTTGCAGGGTCCCATAAACAAGAAAAAGTGTGTTATATCTAATGATTTTAAAATGGTTGTGTTCTTTAATAAATCCCCCTGCTGTCTTTGAAGAGTAATTTCAAAATGGTGGCCCTAATATGAAAGATGAAGCAACATTACAAAAGAAGTATGAGCAATAGTTCTTGTGGAAATAAATTTCATGTACAGAGCACAGTCTTGGGGATATTAATAATCTTGATTGTTTCTTTTTTGGTCTTTACTTGTGTCAAAACTCCATATAGTATTTAAGGGAAATGAGGAAGGATTTGGATAGTTCCTTAATAATTGGCCCTAAAATTTGAGAATGTCACCAGACCTAGGTTTCAAACACAATTGGACCAAACCAAACCTTTCATAAATTCCACTCCATAAAGTAGTCTTGTTTCATCATGAAAGTGTGAAGTCCCATCTAAGCAGAAGCTATGAGAGATGGGAATAATCTTCAATTGCATTATAGAAATCCACAGCTATGGTTTATTGTCTATGACCTAGCTTGATATAGGTTCACTTTTACCATTGGGTTATTTCTTTGCCAAGAGGAAACATGATTTCTGAGGCTGAATATAAAATTTGTAGCTAATAGTTCTTTGTTCCTCAAAAAATATATTTTATAAAAGGATAAAGTTAGTGTTTAGATAGTTCTACCTTGTTCTCCAACTCTCTCGCTAAAAGTGTCTTAAACTGAAACAAGTAGAATGAACATAAACCTTATGAGATGAGACAGCTACAGTATGTTTCCGTAGCACCCTGTCAAAGCATTTTTCACACCATATTGTAACTTATCTTATTATATGTCTGATTTCCCCTCCAGACTGTGACCTTATTTTTAAAGCAGAGATTGTGTTTTACTCTGTTTTATTGGGTCCTGACATGAGTTCTGTCACATAGTAAATATTTAATGTTCAATACGTTAATAAAAAGTAAATGAATGAATAAGGATATTTAGATTATGTAAAAATGTTTTCTCAGTCCTACAACAGAGATCAATTCAAAATACACTCAGAAAGGATGTTTCTCAAACTTCTAAACAATAAATTGAAACAATATATGGATACTGAAAAGAAAATGCTTGTACTGAAAAAAATGTTATCACCAAAGATCATAAATTATTTTGGTAAACAGTAACTGTTATTTTAATAATTAGATCCTATTCAATTTAAAATATAAATTCATTTATCAGAATCAGCTACACATAATTTGAGTACTTTTATGAGTAACTGATAGAACTGAGGGCCTTAATTAAAAATCCTCCCAAAAACAGATGTTTCTGACTAGCATTATTCATCTCTCTATGAACTTCAACAGCGGTTATAAATTCACTAATTTTATACCTTCCTTGCATTATTCACATCAAAAGGACAAATAAGTCTCTTTATTTTTTTTTAATTTTACTTAAACTATCTTTAATATTTTGTTAACATATTCTTCTGCTTGAGACACTGCAGTAATGGAGATTACTTTCTTTTTTTAAAATTTTTTATTAGTGAAACACCATGAGGTAGAGTTGTAGACTTACAAATTTTTGTGCTTGGGTTTCAATTATACAATAATCAAATACCCATTCCTCCACCAATGACCACTTTCCACCAGCACGGATCCCAGTATCCCATTCCCCATCCCCTCCATCCCACCCTGCCTCTGTGGCAGGGCATTGCCTTCTGTTCTCTCTCTCCTTCTGGGTGTTGTAGTTTGCAAAAGAGGCATTGAGTAGCAATCATGTTTTTGGTCTATAGTCTACTTTCAGCATGCTTCTCCCATCTTGGGAGGATCCTCCCAACACCCTTTATTTGGTACTCCCTTCTCTATCTGAGCTGTCTTTTCCCCTAGAATGTGTGGCTGGTCTCCAAGCCATGGAGTAAACCTCCTGGTACAATCGCGGCTATTCTTGTGTGTTAGTCTCCTATTTTGTTATTTTATGTTCCCCAGATGAATGCAATCTTTCTGTGTCTATCCCTCTCTTTCTGACTCATTTCGCATAGCATGTTACTTTCCATGTAGTACTTGTATGTAAATTTCATGACTTCATCTTTTCTAATTGCTACATAGTACTCCATTTTGTAGATGCACCAAAGTTTCTTTAACCAGTCATCTGTTCTCAGACACTTGGATTTTTTCCAAATTTTGGCTACTGTGAACTGTGCAGCAATGAACATAGAAGTGCAGATGTTACTTCAACTATACTTTTTTGCCTCTCCAAAACATATTCCCAGGAGTGGTATTGCTGGGTCAAATGGGTACTCAATTTTTAATTTTTCGAGAATCGACCATAGTGTTTTACAAAAGGGCTGAACCAGTCGGCATTCCCACAAGCAGTGAAGGAGGGACACTTTCTCACTACATCTTCGCCAGTACCAGTTGCGTTTGTTCTTTTGGATGTGGGCCAGTCTCTGTGGTGTGAGATGATATCTCATTGTGGTTTTGATCTGCATCTCCCTGATGATTAATGATGTAGAGCATTTTCTCACGTGCATTTTTGCCATTCGGATTTCTTCTTTGAGAAAGTTTCTGTTCATTTCATTGCCCCATTTTTTGATGGGGTTGGATGTTTTCTTCTTGTAGAGTTCCAGCAGTACTTTGTATATCCTTGATGTCAACCCCTTTTTGGATGTGTATTGGGCGAAAATCCTTTCCCATTCTGTAGACTGTCTTCGTATTTTGGTCACTGTTTCTTTGGAGGTGCAGAAACTTCTTCGTTTAAGAGAGTCCCATTTGTCTATCTCTGTTTTCACTTGCTCGGTCAGTGGCGTGACATCTTTGAAGATACCATTAGCTTCAATGTCATGGAGGGTTTTGCCAACTTTGTCTTCAATGAACCTTATGGATTCTGGTGTGATGTTGAAGTGTTTAATCCATTTTGATCTAACTTTTGTACATGGTGTTAGGCAGATATCTGAACCTATTTTTTGCATGTAGCAGTCCAGTTTTACCAGCACAATTTGTTAAAGAGGCTTTCCTTACTCCACTTCACATTTCTTGCTCCTTTATCAAAGATTAGATGGCCATATGTTTGAGGGGAGATGTCAGGATATTCAACCCTGTTCCACTAGTCTCCAGCTCTGCCTTTGTTTCAGTACCATGCTGTTTTAAATATTACTGCTTTGTAGTAGAGTTTGAAGTTAGGGAGGTTGATTCCTTCCATTTTCTTTTTCCCAAGAATTGCTATAGCTATTCATGTGGGCTTATTGTTCCATATGAATTTCAAGAGTGTTTGCTCTATTTATTTGAAGAATGTCATGGGTATCCTTATAGGGATCACATTGAATTTGTCCAATCCTTTGGGAAGTATTGTCATTTTGACAATGTTTTTCTCCCGATCCCTGAGCAGGGGTTATCTTTCCATTTCCTCGTGTCCTCTTTTATTTCCTGAAGTAGCGTTTTGTAGTTTTCTTTGTACAAGTCCTTTACTTCCTTAGTTAAGCTGATCCCTAGGTACTTGATTTTCTGGGGCACAATTGTGAACGGGATTGTTTTCTTCATGTGATTTTCTTCTCTCTCACTGTTTGCATATAGGAAAGCCAGGGACTTTTGGGTATTGATTTTATAGCCTGCAACTTTACTATTCAAGTCTATTGTTTCTAGGAGTTTGTTGGTAGAGGTTATAGGGTTCTCTAAGTATAGTATCATATCATCTGCGAATAGTGAGAGCTTGATTTCTTCCTTTACTACCTGAATACTCTTAATCAATTTTTCTTGCCTAACCGCTCTTGCAAGTACTTCCAGTACTATATTGAACAGCAGTGGAGAGAGTGGGCATCCTTGTCTCTTCCCTGATCTTAGGAGGAAGGCTCTCAGTTTTTCCCCATTGAGGATGATGGTTGCTTTAGGCTTGTGGTAGATGGCTTTAACTATAATGAGGAAAGTCCCCTCTATACCCATTTTGGCAAGGGTTTTCATCATAAACGGGTGCTGGATCTTGTCAAATTATTTCTCTGCGTCTATTGATATGATCATATGCTTTTTATCTTTTCTTTTGTTGATATGATGGATTATGTTGATCGATATCCGAATGTTAAACCATCCTTGCATCCCTGGGATGAATCCTACTTGGTCATGGTGTATGATCTTTTTGGTGAGTCGTTGGATTCTATTTGCTAATAGTTTGTTGAGGATCTTTGAGTCTGTGTTCATCAGGGATATTCCTGTAATTCTCTTTCTTTGTGGTGTCTCTGTCTGTTTTGGTATCAGAGTGATATTTGCTTCATAGAAACTGTTCGGAAATGTTTTTGATACTTCAATTTTGTGGAAAATCTTAAAGAGGATTGGGAGTAAGTCCTCTTTATGATTTGGAAGAATCACTAATGAATCCATCTGGGCCAGGACTTTTGTGCTTGGGGAGACTTTTTATTACCATTTCAATTTCCTTGATGGTGATAGGTCTGTTCAGGTATTCCAGGTCTTCTTGGTTCAGCCGTGGGAGGATATAGGAATCTAGGAATTTATCCATTTCCTTGAGGTTTTCATGTTCCTGGCATAAAGATTCTCAAAGTATTCCCTGAGCATCCTTTGAATTTCTGTAGTTTCTGTTGTAATGACCCCCTTTTCATTTCTGATTTGGTTTATTAGGGTTTTCTCTCTCCCTTCCTTTGTGAGTTTTTCTAGAGGCTTATTGATCTTGTTTATTTTCTCGAAGAACCAGTTCTTGGTTTCACTGATCTTTTGGATTGTTTTTTGGGTTTCCATCTTGTTAATCTCTGCTCTAAGTTTTATTATTTCTTTCTTCCTGTTTGGGTTGGGCTCTTTTTGTTGGTCCTTTTCCAAGCTCTTAAACTGTGAGGTTAGGTTACTTATGTGGGCTTGCTCCTCCTTCCTGAGGAATGCTTGTAGAGTTATAAACTTCCTCTTAACACAGCTTTTGCTGTGTCCCATAAGTTTTGGTAACTCGTGTCCTCATTTTCATTCATTTCTAGGAATCTTTTGATTTCCTCTTTTTCATTTCCTTTCTAAGCCACTCGTTGTCCAATAGTGCACTGTTTAATTTCCAGGTGTTTGATTTAGTTTTCTGTTTTTGTGTGTGATTTACTTCTAATTTCAGCGCATTATGGTCTGAGAAGATTGTTGATACAATCTCTATTTTCTTAATTTTATGGAGGTATGTTTTGTGGCTCAGCCTGTGGTCTATCTTGGAGAATGTTACATGCATGCTTGAGAAGAATGTGTTTTCAGTTTTTTTAGGATGAAGTGTCCTGTATATATCTACTAAGTCCCTTTCTTCCATTGTTTCCCTCAGATGAAGTATGTCCTTTGTAAGTTTGAGTCTGGTTGACCTATCAAGAGGTGGTAGAGTGGTGTTGAAATCTCCCACTAGTATTGTGTTGCTATCAATGTCTTTCTCCAAGTCTATGAGTAGTTGTTTTAAGTACTTTGCTGGTCCCTCATTATGTGCATATACATTTAGTATTTTAAGTTCTTCCTGTTGTACAGATCCCTTGATCAATAAGAAATGGCCTTCACTGTCTCTTGTGACCTTCACTCTGAAATCAATGTGGTCTGATATTAGGATGGCTACCCCAGCTTTTTTATGGGATCTATTTGCCTTTAGGATTGTTTTCCAGCCTTTGACACTGAGCCTGTGTTTGCTTTGACTATTGAGATGTGTTTCTTGCAGGCAGAAGAATGTTGGGTTCAATTTACTAATCCATTCTCCCACTCTGTGTCTTTTCATTGGTGCGTTTAGACCATTGACATTGAGACAGATTATTATTTTTTTTATTTATTTTTTCTTTTTTATTTATTTATTTATTTATTGAATCACCGTGGGAAAGCTTTCAGGTTTAGGTCTCAGTCATGCAAATATCAAACACATTTCCCTTTACCAATACTTATTTTTTACCATGAAGAACCCCAATAAAACCCCACCCCCACCCCTCCCAGTCCCTGTGGGGCAGATGAATTCTAGTTAACACTCTATCTGCTTTGATTAGATTCATTGTTTCAATAAAAGATTCACCACTATTATTTAGAGTTTACCCCCCTCCCCAAATCAGACATGCTGAAAAAGCATTGTGAAGTGATTTGCTTTCTACAGCTGGGTTCAAGAATTAAATGTTGGTTTTGGATTTCTTCTATTTTACTTATTGACCCTGGAAGTATTTCTACTGAAATTCAGATAGTTAAGAAATTGGTTTCTGTACTCTGGAGTTGTGGCCGTGCTGGAGAGCCACTAGTGGGGGGCAGCTGGTGGCCTTGGTAGGGCATGAAGGGCGGACTGAAACGCCCCCCTTCCCATGAGGTTTTAGTTGCCCCCACTCCCCCGGCTCATAACTGCTGTCCACAAGGCTCCCATGCGGCCACCATCTTTCTTTCCGGAGAGGAGAAGGCGACTGGGGCAACACCCTTTCCCCTCCGGACAGACCTGATGGCCTGGATTAACGCATAGTCCGTTCACTTTTCTGCTCCAAGCTGCCAGGTTCTGCATTAAGTCCTTGTGCTTCTGGGGCCGTGGCCGTGCTGGAGAGCCGCTCGTGGGGGGCAACTGGTTACCTCGGTAGGGTGTGAAGGACGGACAGGAACGCCCCCCTTCCCATGAGGTTTTAGTCGCCCCCACACCCCCGGCTCATACCTGCTGTCCACAAGGCTCCCATGTGGCCGCCATCTTTCTTTCCAGAGGGAGGAGGGTGGAATGGACCAACACCCTTTCCCCTCCGGGCAGACATGATGGCCTGGATTAATGCATAGTCCTTTCACTTTTCTGCTCCAAGCTGCTGGGTTCTGCATTAAGTCCTTGTGCTTCTGGGGCTGTGGCCGTGCCGGAGAGCCGCTCGTGGGGGGCAACTGGTGACCTCGGTAGGGTGTGAAGGACGGACAGGAACGCCCCCCTTCCCATGAGGTTTTAGTCGCCCCCACTCCCCCGGCTCATGCCTGCTGTCCACAAGGCTCCCATGTGGCCGCCCTCTTTCTTTCCAGAGAGGAGAGGGCGAATGGGGCAACACCCTTTCCCCTCCAGCAGACTTGATGGCCTGGATTAACACATAGTCCGTTCACTTTTCTGCTCCAAGCTGCTGGGTTCTGCATTAAATCCTTGTGTTTCTGGGGCTGTGGCCATGCTCCAAACTTAACTATGATTTTCAGAGAGAAACATTGGGTGGTTTACTTCCCATGGATCACTTTGTATATAGAGAGACGTTGCGCGGCCGCATAAGCGGCCGCGCGGTTTTGAGGAAGAGTCCTAGTTCTCGCATACTCGAGCTGTGCTTGTAGAAGCTTCTGGTCACCGGGGTTCCATCTGGGGGAGGCGGGATGCGGTACCTACACCCTCTGGGACTTCCCGATGATCTCGGCTCTTTTTGGAACCTGTTTTTTTTTTTCCCTTCGGGATTTGTGGATCCCGCCCTCCATGTTGTCCTTCTCTTCGGCTGAATCCTCAAGACAGATTATTGTTATGGGGTTTTGTCCCATTTTTCTGTTGAAATTTGGTGTATTTGAGGGGCCTTTCTTGTCTTAAAGTAGCCCATTTAGTTGTTCTTGTAACCATGGTTTTGAGTCTATGAAGTTTCTGAGCTGTTGTTTGTCTGTGAAACTGTGTATTGTTTCTTCTGTTATGAATGAGAGTCTTGCTGGGTAAAGTATTTTTGGTGAGGCATTTCATTGAGTTTTTTCACTATATCCCATCACTGTTTTCGGGGCATGAGGGTTCACAATCATGATCACAATAATCCTGTTTTTCGTCAGTTGCCTCGAGCAGGCACCAGTAATGTTTGCCCTTCGCCCTAGCCCTGAGATTTTAAAAAGTGCCATATTCAAGGTTCTTTCAGGGTTAGAAGAATGAGACCCATCATTGTTACTGGTATTTGTCATATTGGGTACACCACGGGGAGTTTGCCAGACTCTGCCGTGTGGGCAGGTTACATTTTGGTAGCCTGCCAGGTTGTCCAAAGCAAAAATGAGATAATAAGATAAACTTCCTGGAGCTGGGTTTTATAGTCTCTGGGTCTTGGCCATTGATGGGATTGCACGGTGCCAGGGGAAGTTGGTGGGTGTGACCCCTGCCTACTGGAAGATGGAGGATTTGTGTGGCGGATGCTCAGCCCTGATCCGAGGAGACTTGGAGATCTCATCCCCGGGACCCGCATGCCTTTGTTCCTCTGCCGGTACCTTTATGCGTGTTGACAGTAGTCTCAGCATGCCATGAGGGTTTCATCAGACAAATCAGCTGTGAATCTTAAGGATACTCCTTTGTAGGAAATTTTTTTCTTTGATCTTGCTGCTTTCAGAATTTTGTCTCTATCTAAGGTTTTGGTCATTTTGATCAGGATGTGTCTTGGGGCATTTTTATTCGAATTTCTTCTAGTTAGTGCCCTTCAGGCCTCCTGAATGTGTTGACATGTTTTCTTCAGCTCTGGAAACAGAGTTGTAGCAATAATGTCTTTGACAGTTTCTTCTTCATCAGGGTTTTCTTCCTGTCCCTCTGGGACTCCAATAATTTTTATGTTACCCCTCTTGGCTTCATCATGATCTTCTCTTGCCATCTGTTCCCGAATTGTGAGTCTCTTTTCCATTTTCTGCTCTTTCCTGGTGAGTCTCTAGACTCTCTAGACTTCATCTTTGAGCTCACTGATTCTGTCCTCAGCAGCTGTTACTCTGCTGCTGAGGCCTTCCACCAAGTTTTTCAATTCGCCTATCAGGTTTTTCAGGTCTGACATTTCTGTTTGCATTTTCCTCATTTCTACCTTCAAACCCTCTTGTCTTTTATTTGCATTGCTTTCCAATGTTTCTTTTAGCTCCCTAAGTATCTTCAGTAGCTCCCTTCTAAATTCCTTGTCAGAGATATTGTCTAGCACTCCAGTACTATTGGAGTCTTCTGGGCTAGCCTCTTCAATAAGAAAGCTTGGTGGGCTTTTGTGTTGCTTTACCAGTGTGACCAGTGTGGTTTAGACCTTCATGTTCACTATTACTATTCTGCTTGAGATGCAGAATGAATTTAGATGGGCTTAATGAATTATCTCAATAATAATTGAGATGGGCTGAGCATCCTCCACCCAGATCCCCCATCTTCCAGTTGGTAGGTGTCACACCCACCAACTGCCTCCGGAGCCAGGTAATCCCATCAACGGCCAAGACCGGAGACTATAAAATCCAGCTCCCGGAAGAGAACAGCGCAGAGTCTCCTGCCCCCGCACCTGGCTGTGCTCACTGTGGCCCCTTGGAGGGGGCAGGTTGAGTTTCCCTACCCACTAAAAGCAGAGCCCCAACAGCCGAAGACCACCAGAACCAGCCACAGCCATGCTGAGTCCACTCTCCACACGTCCGGACAAGCCTCATGCATGAAGGAACCGGCAGAGGAACCCAGGCATGCTGGTCCCGGGGCTGAGATCTCAAAGCCTGCTTGGATCGGGGCTGAGCATCCTCCACCCAGATCCCCCATCTTCCAGTAGGCAGGCGTCACACCCACCAACTGTCCCTGGTGCCAGATAATCCCATCAACGGCCAAGAACAGAGACTATTAAAGCCAGTTCCCGGAAGTGCGCAGCTGCATTTGCAGCCCGCACGACATCTTATTATCTCTTTCTTACTTTGGACAACCCAGCAGGCTACCAAATGTATCCTGCCCACAGGATACATCTGGCAAACTCCCCGTGGAATACTCAATATGCCAAATACCACTAACAATGATGGGTCTCATTCTCCTAGCCCTGAAAGAGCATTTCTCAGGGCTAGGAGGCATTACTGGTGAAAGAGACATTACTGGTGCCTGCTTGAGGCAATCAACGAACAACAGGATGATTGTGATCTTGATGGTGATTGTAATAAATTATTGGATAATGTGTTTCTGGTGTTTAAGCTAAATTAGTGAGGGTTCCATTTAAGAGGGTAAGGGGCCCTGGCACCGGGTGGGTACCTATTTGAATGAGGAGAGAGTACCTGGAGCAGTTCAGCTTTGTTTCTGTGCAGTGTGCAAATAAGTCTCTTTAACAGCAGGAGAAATTTAGCATGAGAATACATACACAATGGCATTAATAATAATTGTAAACTAATAATTGTAAGCTAATAAATACATATTTTATTTGGTATAAGACTGAATGAAGAAAAACTCAGTGAATTTGCATTCTCTTAACTGACATAAGCTTGTATCCCTTTCAATTATATATTTTTCAATTATATACATTCAATTATATATATTTTTTGTGTCATATAAGTACAAAAATTACACTCTTGTTCTAAGAGATTGAAACTGTAGAGCCAATTCTATTCATCTGACTAGGAAAAAAATGTACACTGAATAACTGTGTAACTTTTTTACCAGGTTATTACATGGCATAAAATATTTTGTATTGACAGACTTTCTGTATGTTAGTAGTTGAGCACTATGCTTTCACAGGAAACTTTTCTCTAATTTCTCAAATAGCAGTTTGTTCACTACACATATATACAAATACTTTTGAGCATCACGGTCACAGTCACGGTCCTCCCATTGTTCATCGATTTGCTCAAGCAGGCCCAGTAACGTCTCCATCATGAGACTGGTTGTTACTGTGTTTGGCATATTGACTACGTCACGGGTAGCTTGCCAGGCTTTGCCGTGCGGGCGAGATACTCTTGGTAGCTTGCCAGGCTCTCCGAGAGGGGCAGAGGAATCGAACTTGTGTCGGCCATGTTGGCTGCGTGCAAGGCAAATGCCCTACCCACTATGCTATTGCTCCAGCCCACACTTTTGAGTATATACTATTTAAAATACATATTTTTAAAATTTCAAGACTTTCATATAATTCATGCAATACTCATAAACTACCAATTTTTAAGATATTTGACAAATTTAAGTAGAAAGCATAAATCTTAACTATGATGTGCTTACATTATAGTTGGATATACACAAACATAAGCAAAATATAAACAGCAAGAAATATATGTAAATTTTATATCCTAGTACATATTATGGAGAAATAAATGTTAAGTATAGTGGTGCCTACAGAAAGTTATTTATGGACCTTTAGTTGCAAATAGGCTTGACAAAGGCTATCAATGACAAAAATTATTTTCATTTACTAGAAAAGAAATTTTATATTTTAATGATATTGAAATGTCATTTGAAATATAGTAATAGTTCAATATAGTCCAACATCTTAAATATAAAATAAATAGTATGTAATACATAATTTTGATAACAATACACACAGAATATTCATATTAAACAAATTTTGGATCAAGCTAATTAGAATCTTGATTTCCTAATGTTCATAAACCAACGAAGATGAAAATATTAGTCTTCAGAACATATGGTGTACAGCTATAGTCATGTACAGCACAATATTCACAATCAAACTGACAAGAGAGATTAGCAAGAAATCAATTATCCAAATCAAGTTTTTTAAAAACATCCAGAACAATTAAATAAAATAGAAGGAATAAGAACAAATTATAAACATACAAATAACAATAAAAATTCTATCAGCGCTCAGGGCTGGAGCAATAGCACAGCGGGTAAGGCATTTGCCTTGCACGCGGCTGACCCAGGTTCGATTCCCAGCATCCCATATGGTCCCCTGAGCACTGCCAGGGGGTAATTCCTGAGTGCAGAGCCAGGAGTAACCCCTGTGAATCGCCAGGAGTGACCCAAAAAAAGCAAAAAAAAAAAAATTCTATCAACACTCTGAAAATTGGTTGTTTTTCAAAAAAGCAAATAAAATATGTAAGTAAACAAAATGGAAAATAAATAGAAAAGTAAGCAGTTGCATGTAAAAGAGAAATTAATTATAAATTACTATAATTAATATTCCCTTATTTTATTTACAAACCTAAACCAAATAAATTTTTCTATTAAAAAAACAAAAAATTACTAGAATTTACTCAATTTCAAGTACCGAATGTAACCTGCCCACATGGCAGATTCTGGCGAACTCCCCATGGTGTACCCAACATGCCAAATACCAGTAACAATGAGAGGTTTCATTCTCCTAACCCGGGAAGAGCTTTTAATATGGCACTTTTTAAAAAAATCTCAGGGCTAGGACGAAGGAGACATTATGGGGCCTCCTCGAGACAATCAATTCAATTTCTTATAGAAAGAATGAATAGTTGACAAAAAATAAGGTGGAAACTGAGCTGTACCCTCCACAAAGACCGCACCCAGAATATTTATTCAGGTGAAAATTTTTATATGTTTTAGAAATTGTTAAAAATTATTTTAAAATATTTCATAATATAATTATGGAGTGATAGCAGAGTGGGTAGGGCATTCGCCTTGCACGTGGCCCAACCCGGGTTCGATTCCTCCGTCCCCCTTGGAGAGCCCAGCAAGCTACCGAGAGTATCCTGTCCGCATGGCAGAGCCTGGCAAGCTCCCCATGGCACATTCGATATGCCAAAAGTCTCACAATGGAGACGTTACTGGTGCCCACTCGAGCAAATCGATGAACAATGGGACGGCAGTGCTACGTGCTACATAATATAAGATGAGAGTTTAATTCTGACAAGCACTGTAGCACTGTCCTCCCATCATTCATCGATTTGCTTGAGCCGGCCCAGGAATGTCTCCATTGTGAGACTTGTTGTTACTCTCTTTGGCATATCGAATGTGTCACGGGTAGCTTTCCAGGCTTTGTCATGCGGGCAAGATACTCTCGGTAGCTTGCCGGGCTCTCAGAGAGGGGCGGAGGAATCAAACCTGGGTCAACCAGGTCCGCTGCATGCAAGGCAAACACCCTACCCACTGTGCTATCGCTCCAGCCCAATTCTGACAAAAATAATAGAAATAGAACCCAAAAACCTGACTGCATACTATTTTATCAAATTAAAGCCAAAATATAACAAATATTGATAAATAGAAGAAAGCTTTGCTAAAGAGGCTTTAATATTTGTTAAACTAGTACCATATTTAGCTATATTAAAAAGTGACAAAGCTGACTCCAAATAACAGAGCAGTTTGTGCAGGCCCTGACTTCTATCCTTGTCACATCAGCCTCTTCGGCACCACTGTGTATGTCCTAGAGAGTACCAATCATCAATGTGTGACAAAACTTGTAGAACCAGCTGAAAATTAATCTGTCATGCCTACACTGCTAGGTCAAATATCACTGTGAGTGGTCCTCAGTTCCCCAGATCTTTTAGGTGTGACTCTATATCTTAATAGGGTAAAAAGTAAAAAGCAAGTATCAATGTACAGCGGTTAGGTCTATTGTTTTGCTGCACATCTCTGATTTAAGCCCCAGCATCACATACTGTCCCTTGAACACCATCAAGAGTGATCCTTGAGCATAAAGCCAGGAGAAAGCCCTGAGCACTACCAGATGTAGACCCCCCCAAAAAACAGAAAACAAACAAAGAGCAAGTATGGTGGGACCAAGATGGCCAAAATGCAAAAAACTGAGCAAACTCCTATGTCACCAATACAATGAACTCATAAAACCTCTATTAGAGGCCTGAATGGTAGTACAGCAGGTACAGCAGGTAGGGCATTTGTCTTGCATGAGGTCAACTCTGGTCCCATCCCCAGTACCCCATATGGTCCCCGGAGACTGCCAGGAGTGATCCCTAGCACAGAGCAATAATTAAGCCCTGAGCACTGTCTGGTGTGTACCAAAAACAAACAAAACAAGCCCCCACCCCGAAAAAGCTTTAATTTAAAAAGTAATCCCAAACAGAGTTTTCCTAAGAAAATTCTCTAGAAAACCAACAACCATTTCCAGGGTTTTCACTTCTTGTGGAGCAAAGAATTATGGTTGAGTTCAGAGCAAAGGAGCACATCCACAGGTGAGGGGAGGGGAGTAAAGTGTAATCTCTGGGCCCAGGTGGATGTAGCCTAAAGCGAAAAACACCAAAGTAAAACAAAACAAATATATGGCACAGATTTTATTTTAAAATGAGGTAGCTATTTTAACAATGTGGAAAAATCTTCCAATATGAGTCATCATATGGGTAAATGACCCAAAAGTATGTACTGTTTTATTTTACTTGTAAGAAGCATATGCATTTTAATAATGTTTGAATAATGGTTGCAATAAAACTAGCGAAAATTGATCCAGCCATTGGATTAGTTCTAAGTTACTAAGAACTTAATAACCATCACTGAATTTAATTATATCCTTTCCACCACCTTTTTCTCAAATATATTTGTGTGTAGTCATAGTTTTATGAGCAAACAGGAGGAAGTTTTATGCAAGATATTATTAAGGAAATTCTGTTACTAATATTGGGTCTTAAAGTAGTTTCAGCCTTTTAAGTAGTTTCATTTTTTTCATGAATTGCTTGCAGTTAGTTTATTAAAAGCTGATATGATGGTCCTGTTCTTTCATTTCTGCCTAAAAAGGGTCAGAGGTCAGAAATTTTTATCACATGAGATTATCAATCTCATCTGATATGATAAAGCCCATCTATATTTCTAGCTATCTTTGGCGTGGATGACACTAACTTGAATTTATAATAAACATTTTTTATTAATTACAAAAGACTTGGAATTGAAGATTAATGTTTTGAACCTGAAAATTAAAACAATTTTGAGGGTTGTAAAGAACAAAAGGTAAGGTTCTTGTCTTATGGATGACCTGGGTTCCATGCCTGCTACGACAATGGTCCACTGAAACATGCTAATACAGGAGTGATCCCAGAACATCCATGGGGAAAAATAAGAGAGACAGAGAGAGACAGAGAGAGAGAAATAGAGAGAAGAGAGAGAAATATTTTTGGCAAAATGAAGTGCATGTAACAGGTGGGAGAAGTAAAAATCTTCCTTTTTCTGTTATTCTATTCTGCTTGAAATTTAATAAAAAATAAGTTCCTGAAAACAAGTATCTCAAGAATTCCAAGATTATGTGCAAAAGCTTAGTGAGAAGCAGTAATTAGCTAATATCAAAGTTTTAAAAATAAATATTTGGGGTGAGGGTGATTATACAGAGGATAAAGTGCTTGCCTGAGAATTTCAAAAAGTAACCCCTGAGCACAGAGCCAGGAGTACCCCTTGAGCATAAATGGTTGTGGTACAAAAACTAAAATATTTAAATATCCTAATTGACTCTATGTCCTACTAATTCATATCATAATAATGAAAGTAGAAATCCAGATAAATATTCTAAACATATTTGACCATGGTAACTTTTTACCACTATGGAATATCTACTACGTAAACCACAATTTGAGTGTCACTGATGAAAGCATATCTGAAGAAATTAAATAATGAATAATTTAAATTTCAATTATAATTTTCTATTATTCTAAAGACATCTGAACTTTGGAATGCTAACCTACATTATTATCTTTTATTGGAATAAGAACACATTTTGTAGTCTTAAATGCTTCATAACTAATTGATACAATTACAGTCTTAGAAATCATTATATCAAGGACTTATTTGATATAATATCAAGTTGACCAAATAAAGTGCTACCATAACTTTATTTGAATTGAACATTGTTAACATTCAAAGCTGCTAGACAATATCTGAGTCTTGGCATGTTCTATAGAATTTGTTAAAAAATTTAGCCACTGAGACAATATGCATGAGAGAGCTGGCTCAAGAAGTCATGCAATATTCCTACTTAAGATAGTAACAATTTTGGCTATGACAAGAAGATGAAAAAATTAAAGATCTTCAATCTTCTATGTGATCTACAACCTTTAAAGATACCTACATAATCCTTTACTCATTATTGTCTTAAAAGTAGTAAATGATAGATTGGCTCCCATCTGTAAAACTTTTATGCTTTAAAAGTAGTTTGATGTGAAAAGCATCAGAATTCTTATAATTAAATGAAACAAAACCAAAATATCTCAGAAGGGTTTGCAAGTTTAGATGGCAATGCTCTTTTAATATAATTTTAGGAATTTTAACACAGTTAAAATGAGACATCTACAAATGTTCTTTTCTATCTTATGGGGTGCTAACTTCAGCTCTTTGATCAAAAATAAAATGTGCATATACCCTCAAATTCACAGATACTCAAACGTATCATATACTGATGATTTCATGTGAGCTGATTTAAAAGGAAAGTTTGAGTAGAAGCATTTGTTAGAGTGAAGAAGGATTCGATAGCACAGCGGGTAGGGCGTTTGCCTTGCATGCGGCTGACCCAGGTGACCCAAGTTCTATTCCTCTGCCTTCCATTTCTCGGTCCCTCTCAGAGAGCCCAGCAAGCTACCGAGAATATCTCGCCAGCACAGAAAAGCCTGGCAAACTACCCGTGACATATTCAGTATGCCAAACACAGTAATAGCAAGTTTCACAATGTTACTGGCCCGTTTGAGCAAATCGATGAACAACGGGAGGGCAGTGACAGTGACAATGTGGAGCTGAGCATACATACATGGAAGACAGAAAGTAGGGACACTAGACACAAACAAATACACCTGATATAAATCTTAGTATCTCATTAAATCTTCTGAGAAGAAAAATATGGCCTCATAGAACTAATATGGATACATAAAATGGAGATAGTTCATATTTAGTCTAATTTTAGACAGAGGATACAGTTTTAAATTGTGGGGCTATGATATGAGGAAGAAAAGTGTCTTATGAATGTTGGGCTTATTTTTACTTGAAACTAGACTGACTGCCTGAACCAGTTATTCTGAGTTGTCTGAGAGGCGTGAGTTTCGGATTCTCTAAAGCCAATTTTTTCCCCTCTTTGGGGGATTCTGCTCTTTGTCTATAACTTTGTCACTGAACTTCAAAACTGTATGCTCCAATACAAATCTAGGCTGAAAAAGAAAGGTCAGAAAAATACAAGGATTGTGAATCTGCGGGGAATATTTTTTGAAGAGAGAGAGCGGTAGAGATACTTGTCTTGTAATATCAGGCATGTGAGACTCAACTGGTGCCCTTTACTTCTATCACAAACATGGCATGTGACAAACAACCTGAGTATTTAAAGAAAATCAGTAGAAGCATCTATTTCACACTTTACCAGGTTTGTGCTTTTGGGTTTGTATGCCTTACATTGCCCTTTGGACTGGCCGCCCAAGCTGAGCCACTCCCTTGTCCTCCACACCCCAGGTTAGTCTTCCCGCCGCCCCTCAGACCCGGGGCTGGGACCCCACCGCGCAAGTGTTTACAGGCGTCCCCCCGACGCTGGGAGGAAAAGGGGATCTGCGCCTGTCTGCCTGTCCCTTTGGGCCTGCCACCCAAGCTGAGCCGCTCCCTTGTCCCCCACCCAGTCTTTACTTCCTGGACAGAAACCAGGTATCCATGGGGGCGTGGCTACTTCCGAGGTGGGCGTGGCTTTAAAGTGGGCATGGCCTAAATTTTGCCGCAGGTAGTTCACTCAAACCAAGAAATATTACCCCTACACATACACAACAACATGAAGAAACAACGCAAATCCCCACCACAGGGAGATCATGAGGAAATAAGTCTAGAAGCCTCAGTAGGTGCTAGCCACTTTAGGGACCTCTGACAATGAATTAAGATATGAAGTCATCAAGATGTTCAATCAACTCGATGAAACAGTCACACAGATATCCGCTAAACTGAAAGAGGACATGAAAGAAACTATCGATCGCACAATTGACAAAATACAGCAAGAAATGAGAGCCGAAATTGGAAAGCTTCGCACAGAAATGGCACGCATCACAGATTCCATAGATGAAGTCAAATCCTCACTCACGGCCCTCAAAAATAGAATGACCACAGCTGAGGAAAGAATCAGTGACTTGGAAGATCAGCTGCACCAAGCCAACAGACAACAACAAACAATGGCAAGAGACCTCAAAATAGCTCAAGAGCGAATCAGAGTCCTACGAGACGATTCCAGAAGAAACAACATTAGAATCATTGGACTACCAGAAGCTCAGGGAAGCAATCCCAATGAAAAAACCATGCTTAAACAAATTATCGCCGAAAAATTCCCAGAGCTCCATAATACAGCCATTCAGATTCAAGAAGCCCGAAGGGTGCCAGCTAAAAGAGATCCCAACAGAAACACCCCAAGACATATTATAGTTAGAATGATCGACGCTGCTGATAGAGACACAATACTGCAGGCAGCAAGGGCAAAAAGGGAAATCACATACAAAGGAGCACCCCTGAGATTCACAGCAGACCTGTCAGAGGAAACTCTACAAGCCAGAAGACAGTGGCGAGATATAGTCAAAAAACTCACTGAAATGAATGCTTCACCAAGAATACTCTATCCAGCTAAGCTCTCACTCAAAATAGATGGAACGCTACACTATTTTCTAGATAAACAGCAGCTCAGGAACTTCATAGACTCAAAACCAAACCTAAAACAAGGACTAAAGGGGCTACTATAAGACAAGACAAACCCTACAACCACAACACACCCGCACAGAAACATGACACAAAACCCCATAATCATACTCTCTCTCAATGTCAACGGTCTCAATTCACCATTGAAGAGACACAGAGTGGCAAAATAGATACAGAGACAGAACCCAACATTCTGCTGCCTACAAGAAACCCCTCTCAACACTCAGAGCAAACACAGACTCAAAGTCAAAGGATGGAAAACAATCCTGCAAGCAAACAGCTCCTGTAAAAAAGCTGGGGTGGCCATACTAGTATCCGACAACATTAATTTCACCTTGAAAAATACTAGAAGGGACAGTGAAGGCCATTTTCTATTCATCAAGGGATACGTACAACAGGAAGAAATCACACTCTTAAATGTATACGCACCTAATGAGGGAACAGCTAAATATTTAAAACAACTGCTACAAGATTTTAAGGAGGACATTGCAAGCAACACAATAGTACTTGGAGACTTCAACATTGCCCTATCACCTCTGGACAGATCAACAAGAACAAAACCCAGCAAGGAATCATTGGCTTTGAAAGAAGAAATAGAAGAGAGAGAGCTTATAGACCTATACAGGGCTTTACACCCCAAAAAGAAAGAATACATATTCTTCTCCAGTGCACACGGAACATTTTCCAAAATAGACCATGTACTAGGACACAAATATACCTCAACAAAATAAGGAAGATAGAAATAGTATCAGCCATCTTTTCAGACCATGTATGCCTTACATTAAATTTTAATATTCTATTCATCACTTATTATTTTAGTCCATTTTCTTTACAATACATGTTTCTCCAAAGGACAATCATTAATTAATTGGACATACGTAAGTTAGTAAACTTTTCTAGTAGTACTTTTAGATTACTTTATAGTAACCACTCGCACGTGCTTAAAGGAGTAAATTTAATAATCGTTCTATTCCATTTATTTGGTTATAGATGAAGACACTGAAGTTTAATAAAGATTAAATGTTTTATCCAATACCTCAGCAGTCATTCTTTTTTTCTTCACAATATTTCAATTTCACCTGTATCTCTTCGGATAGATTTGCCCCAATATGAAATAAAAAATAGAAATATATTTCTTGTTTATTTTGGGGGGATATTAGCCTCCCAAGAAGTACCTATGGCCTTTTTTTCATTTGGGGGATAACATCTGGTAGTGCTTAGAACTTACATATGGCTCTGCTTCCAGTAATCACTTTTATTGGTGCTCTGGGTAGCATGTATGATATCAGGGATCAAACCTAGTCAGGCTGGTGCAAAGCAGGCATCCAATCTACTGTACTATCACTCCAGTATCACTGGATATCTTTGCTATCCAAGTTAGCAGTTCAATGCCATAGTTAGATGATGTGATCCTGTTTGGGTCCTATGGCACTGACTATACCTGGATCAACCCCATGGTGCAAGGGGGGATCCAGGGACACATATAAACATATTTATGTCCTTTTAGAGCTTAACCAAGTAATATTTGGGGTATTATGTGATGTAAGAGAGAAATCAAGTGTGCACCATATTCTAGGCATGTGCTTTAACCTCTATGTTGTCTCTCTTCTGTTTTTCTTAAAGTAAACTGAAACATCATCCTTGCCATGATTTCTAGTACCACAAGTCAAATTAAAAATATGATGAGAATCACATGTAAGAAAGATCATCTTGACATAAAACACTATTCCAGTTTTTTAAATCTGAATATAAAAATCATTTAAGATCCTCTTGGAGTATCCTGGGGCACACTGGTGTACTTAATCCACACTGCTGCATGGATTGAGAAAACTACTGAGAGGCACCAAAAACTACATAGAATATTTTTTTGAGAAGAGATGCTACAGAAATAATGCAAAGAAAGTATATAAATTTTATGGAGAAGGAAAATACATACAACATTTTAATTTTTATTAGCTGGAATCATAGGGTACCTGGATTGGTAAACATAATCTTGGATTTTATTAAACATTAAGCTGCAACTTTTATTCTTCAGAATAAAACTGATTAATGCTTAGAATCAAGTCAAGTGATCTGCCAGAAAATACATTAATCATCATACATTTTATTTATCTTCTAAAAGAACTCAAAGTGGATTTATACTGTAAATTATGCCAGCATTAGAAGATAGTTACATAATTTAGTCTCCAAATCCATCCTAAAGAAGTGCTAGTATCTTAAAACAATTTTTTCCAATGGAAAAAACATTTTTGAGACATATAGCAATATATGACATTGGATTCTGCAGCTAGATAGTCTGGTTTTAAATCTCCACACTATAAGAAAAGGAAAATACATACAACAATTGGATGAGTTGTTTTAAAGCTTCATATTACTAGTTGTGTTAATTGGATGTATTGTTGGTAACCAACAACAGTGCTGAATCTACACACCACAGAGAATGGAACCCACAATTAAAAATACAACATGAGCTCTTCCTCTTCGTCCCCCAAGTTGTGCTGGTCTTCTCCCAAACACAGGTCAGTTCATCCACCAGTACTCGAACCCAGGAATTGGATTTCTCCCTGCAAGACCCCAGGAGTCCTCTTGGACGCTGAGAGAAAAGCAGCCCTGAACCTCTGCCTCTTCCTGTTTGTCCCCCAAGTTGTGCTGGTCTCCTCCGCTACCCAATCTTTATTCCCCCACATACACCAGGTACCCGTGGGGGCATGGCCTTTTCAGAAGTGGGCATGGCTTCTATAGAAGTGGTCATGGCCTAATTTTAGGTGGGCCAACGCTCACGCAGCCACAGATAGTTTAGCCAAACCAAGGAACCTAGTCCCCATACCTACACACCAACATGAAGAAACAACACAAATCCCCACCACATGGGCAGGACAACGAGAATAATCCAGAAGACTCTGTCGATACTGCTCACCTAAGGGACCTCTCTGACAAAGAATTCAGATATGAAGTCATGAAGATATTCAATCAACTCAATGAAACACTCAGAAGATATCCAGTAACATGACAGGAAAAAAATCGACAAATTATGGGAAGAAATGAGAGCAGAAATATCATGAATAAAAGATTCCGTAGATGAAATAAAAAAACTCAGTTTGTGCCCTCAACAGTAGAATGACTTAAGCTGAAGAGAGAATCAGTGAGCTGGAAGATCAGATGCACCAAGTCAACATGCAACAATAAACAGTGGCAAGGGACCTCAAAATAGCTCTACAGAGAATCAGAGTCCTAGCAGATGATTCCAAAAGGAACAACATTAGAATCATTGGAGTAGCAGAAGCTCAGGGAAATAATCCCAATGAAAAAAGCACAGTTAAACAAATCATTGCTGAAAAATTCCCAGAGCTCAACAATGCAGCCATTCAGGTTCAAGGAGCCGATGGGTGCCAGCTAAAAGAGACCCTAACAAAAACACTCCATAGTTAGAATGATTGATGTTGCTGATAGAGATACAACGCTGCAAGCAGCAAGATCAAAGAAGAAAATCACATACAAAGGAGCACCCCTTAGATTCACAGCAGACCTATCTGAGGAAACACTCCAAGCCTGAAGGCAATGGAGGGATATAGTCAAAAAACTCACTGAAATGAATGCTTCACCAAGAATACTCTATCCAGCTAAAATCTCACACAAAATCGAAGAAACGGTACACTATTTTCTAGATAAACAGAAGCTCAGCAACTTCATAGACTCAAAACCGAAGATAACGGAAGGCCTAAAGGGGCTACTATAAGACAAGACAAACTCTACAAGCACAACAGACCCTTACAGAAAGATGACACAAAACCCCATAACAATAATCTCTCTCAATGTCAACAGTCTAAATTCTCCAATTAAGAGACACAAAGTGGCAAAATGGATTCAGAGACAAAACACAACATTCTGCTGCCTATAAGAAACTCATTTCAACAGTCAGAGCACACACAGACTCAAAGTTAAAGGATGGAAAATAATCCTGCAAGCAAAGAGTTCCTTCAAAAAGCTGGGATGGCCATACTAGTAATACACATCTGACAAGGGGTTGATATGAAGGATATACAAAATACTGGTTGAACTCCACAAGAAGAAAACATCCAACCCCATCCAAAAATGGGGCAATGAAATGAACAGAAACTTTCTCAAAGAAGAAATCCGAATGGCAAAAAAGCACATGAGAAAATGCTCTACATCATTAATCATCAGGGAGATGCAGATCAAAACCACAATGAGATACCATCTCACACCTCAGAGACTGGCCCACATTCAAAAGAACAAAAGCAACCGATGCTGGCGAGGATGTGGCGAGAAAGGGACACTCCTTCACTGTTGGTGGGAATGCCGACTGGTTTAGCCCTTCTGGAAAACAGTATGGACGATTCTCAAAAAATTAGAAATTGAGCTCCCATTTGACCCAGCAATACCACTCCTGGGAATATATCCCAGAGTCGCAAAAATGTATAGTCGAAATGACATCTGCACTTGTTTGTACATTGCAGCACTCTTTACAATAGCCAGAAACTGGAAGAAACCTGAATGCATAAGAACAGATGACTGGTTAAAGAAACTTTGGTACATCTACACAATGGAGTACTATGTAGCTGTTAGAAAAGATGAAGTCATGAAATTTACATACAAGTGGTACAACATGGAAAGTGTCATGCTAAGCAAAATGAGTCAGAAAGAGAGGGATAGACATAGAAAGATCGTATTCATCTGGGGGATATAAAGTAACAAAATATGAGGTTAATACCCAAGAATAGCTGAGATCAGCACCAGGAGGATTACTCCATAGCTTAGAGGCCAGCTGGGCATTCTAAGGGAAAGGGCAGCTCAGATAGAGAAGGGAGCACCAAATAAAGGGTGTTTGGAGGATCCTCCCAGGAGGGGAGATGCATGTTGAAAGTAGACTATGGACTGAACATGTTTGCCACTCAATGCCTCTTTTGCAGACCACAACACCCAAAAGGAGAGAGAGAACAAAAGGGAATGCCCTGCCACAGAGGTAGGGTGGGATGGGGGGGGTGGGGGTGGGGGTGGGAGGGATATTATCCATGGTGGTGGAAAATGGGCACTGGTGGAGGGATGGGTATTTGATCATTGTATAATCGAAACCCAAGCACAAAAAATTGTAAATCTACAACTGTACCTCATGGTGTTTCACTAATAAAAAAAATGGCCTTTAAAAAAAATGGTTTGATGAAATGAACAGAAACTCTCTCAAAGAAGAAATCCAAATGGCTAAAAGGAACATGAGAAATTGCTCTACATCATTAATCATCAGGGAGATGCAGGTCAAAACAACAATGAGATATCTCACACCACAGAGACTGGCCCACAATCAAAAGAACAAAAGCAACCGGTTCTGGTGTGGATATGGCGAGAAAGGGATCCCCCTTCACTGCTGGTGGGAATGCCAACTGGTCCAACCCTTTTGGAAAACAGTATGGACGATTCTTCAAAAATTAGAAATTGAGCTCCCATGTGACCCAGCAATACCACTCCTGGGAATATATCGTGGAGAGGCAAAAAAGTATAGCTGAAGTGATATCTGCACTTGTTTGTTCATTGCATCACTCTTTACAAAACCCAGAATCTGGAAAATATCTGAATGCCCAAGTACAGATGACTGGTTAAAGAAACTTTGGTGCATCTACACAATGGAGTACTATGTAGCTGTTAGAAAAGATGAAGTCATGAAATTTACATACAAGTAGTACTTCATGGAAAGTATCATGTTTAGCGAAATGAGTCAGAAAGAGAGGGATAGACATAGAAAGATTGCATTCATCTGGGGAACATAAAGTAACAAAATAGGAGACTAACACCCAAGAGCGGCCAAGATTAGTACCAGGAATTTTTCTCCATGGCTTGGAGGCCAGCCACACATGCTAGGGAAAAAGGGAGCTCAGATAGAGAAGGGAGCACCAAATAAAGGGTGTTGGGAGGATTCTCCCAGGATGGCAGAAGCATGCTGAAAGTAGAGTGTAGACCAAACATGATTGACAATTAATGCCTCAACCACAACACCCAAAAGGTGAGAGAGAACAAAATGGAATGCCCTGCCACAGAGGGTGGGATGGGGGCATGAGCGGTGGGAGAGATACTGGGACCCGTGGTGGTGGAAAGTGGGCACTGGTAGAGTAATGGGTGCTTGATCATTATATAACTGAAACCCAAGTACAAAAATTTGTAAGTCTACAACTGTACCTAATGGTGTTTCACTAATAAAAATTTAAAAATTAAAAAAAGGCCCTCCCGTTGATTGTCGATTTGCTCGAGCGGGCCCAGTAACGTCTCCATTGGAGACTGTTGTTACTGTGTCTGGCATATCGAATACTCTCGGTAGCTTGCCGGGCTCTCCGAGAGGGGCGGAGGAATCGAACTCGGGTCGGCCATGTTGGCTGCTTGTAAGGCAAACGCCCTACCAAAATAAATAAATAAAAATACATCATGGAAACTTGAGTTAATAAAACTAACATAATTCAACTAGATTAACATTAATAAATGATAAGCATTTGTATATAAAAAAATAAAAATAAAAATCATTGAAAATGAATAGAAGATAAATTTTGCAAAACTCCAGAATGCATTTTTTAATGAAAAAACATATAGTAGGAATTCAAAGAAAATGCTAATTGTATTCCTTGCTTACTCAGCTGTCTGTCCACTTTCTCCACAAATGAGCTTTTTCTTATATACCCCTCTTACTTATACTATTAAGTACTCCAGCCCTTCCCAAATTTGAGGGATCCTTATGAATTCTAGAGGTCATTGATCAAAATAGGCCTACTCAGCATGAACAAAATAATTATTTGATCTCCGATGTCATTCTCACATTATCTTCATATTTTCTTGCCATGAGTTGTCTATTACTTTAAAATCTAGAGATGATTTGCCTGAGTTTTTTGCATCTTGTTCAAAAGATATTCACCTAAAAGCAACTCTTTCCTAAATATTCTGCACTAATGTGGCTTTAAATTACTCTCAGTCAAACACAGAAGGAGGTATGATATCATATATCATGATGCCTTTAAAAACTTGCGATTTTTCTAAATGGTTACTCTATGTTGCAAGATGGAGTCCCAGGATAAATATTCAGTTGTCATTTTGACACAGGAAGTTTATAAGGACTATTCTTAGAAAGACACCTGTGAAAAAATGAAAGCAGTTATCTGGGAAAAAATAACTAGTGTAGTCACAATGAAGGTCTGTCTTGCTGATCTGACAGGAAGATCTGGGTTGTAATGGTCTCATTAGAAGCAAGAGAGCCTTGTGACTTTATAGGTCAATAGGTCAAATGAAATTTGGAAGGGTGGAATTTTATGAAGCATGACCCAGGACAAGAAGGTTTTATGTAGTCTTCGTGGACCTTTTCTAGAAAAGTTACAACAGAAAGTTAGGGATGCGAGCTATTGCTCTAGCTCTTCCTGATAGTCTCAAAGCTATAGTTTAGCAGTTTTCTCTTCTACTAACTTGTTCTGATGTCATATTCCTTTACTAGCATGTTATTTAATCTATATTCTAGTTTTTGAAACTGTGAGTTACAACTCCATATGGGATTACATAACTGAGTGTGGAGGTTGCAAAATATCTTTAAAATTTTTTTTAAATATGCATTTACTTATCTTTCATTATCATCAAATATTTGATTTGTATACCATTTTATATACCTACTCACACAGAGTTGAATGAAAATTTCTCAGATAAAAATGCCACAAATAGGAATATTTTAAAAAGTATGAAACTAGTATCTAAAGCCATAGAAAACAGGCCAGGAAGTATGGCCAATGCTTGGTCAATGGTGTAGAGGATAGATTGTAGTTAAGATAGAAGAGAATCCATTATGACAATATTAGCTGGAAATGATCACTCTGGACAAGAATTGAGTGTTGAAAGCAGATAAAGTGTTATGACCCTTCAGATCTGGATCTCAAACCATAATGCCTAAAATGAGAGAGAGACAGACAGAAAGAGAGAAGAGAGAGGTGCCTTCCATAGAGGCAGCCTGGGGTGGGATTGGGGTGGCTTCAAGGGGTGGGAGGGAAACTGGGGACACTGGTCCTGGGAAATTACACTGGTGGAGGTAAGGGAGTCAGAACATTGTATGACTGAAATGCAATCATGAACAATTTTGTGATGTTCTATCTCACGATGCTTCAATAATGGAGCAATAGCACAGTGGTAGGGCGTTTGCCTTGCATGTAGCCAACTCTGGTGACCCTGGTTTGATTTCTCCACCCCTCTAAGAGAGCCTGGCAGGCTACAGAGAGTATCTCTCCTGCAAGGCAAAGCCTGGCAAGCTACCCGTGACATACTTGATATGCCAAATACAGTAACAAGTGTCACAATGGAGATGTTACTGGGCCTGTTCGAGGAAATCGATGAACAGGATGACAGTGCTACAGTGCTAATTTTAAAAATAAGATTTTAAGAAAAGGGACCACCAATAGAAAAGAATTCAGAAGTCCTGGTAGTTTTCAAGGACTGATTCTTGGATACTATCAGTCCATAGAACTTTCCTACGAGTTTGTGAAAAAGGTATTGTTGCCCAACACATGGACTGCCTGGTGCTGGTACAAATTGTGTCAGCTTGCCTGTCAACAACATGTCTTAGTCACATCCCACACACCTGATGTCCCCAAACTTGCTTAATTTTTCCATGCCTATGCATATTATTTGATAAAACTGTGTTGTGGCAGTTCAAAAAATAAGTTACCTCTCATGTTCTTGTGATATAAAATTTAAAAACCCATGAAACTGAGGCAAAAAATCAAACAGCAAAACATTTTAAATTTCTGTAAAATTGAACAATGACCAGAATAACAGAAGGATTACAAAAATAAATAAAAAGTGGGTACTCAAATTTAGAAGTAATAGGAATATGTTTACTTTAGAAGTAATAAGAATATGTTATCTTCATTCAGATCAATGTGTATATACTCCAGAATGTGCAAACAAAACCAAAAGAAAAAGAAAATCATAGTAAAGAAAAGCCTAATGACAAAGCTGGATCTCACTCTAGCCCTTAACAGTGAACTGTCATCTTTGTCCTAACATAGAGTATGTTGTAAAATTCCACTGAATGACCCAATAAACCTTCCCTTTTTTTGTTTTTAAATTGAATCATCTTGCACTGTAAGATACATAGTTAAAAGCTGTTCATGATAGGGTCTCATTCATACAGTAATCTAACACCCATCCCTCCACCTTTCTAACCACCAATGTCCCCAGTTTCTCTCTCTCTCTCTCTCTCTCTCTCTCTCTCTCTCGCTCTCTCTCTCTGTCTCTCTCTCCTTCCTTCTAGTGTTTGCAACTGACAGATTATCGTACTTGTTCCTTTACCTATTTTCCACACATAGTCCTTATTCTCGAGAGACCATTTCCAACCACCTTTGTTATAGTGTTCCCTTCTTTCTCCCAACTACCTTCTCCTTGAGCAATTGAGTCAGGCTTCCAATTGTGGACCAATCCTCCTAGCCCTTGTTTCTACTGCCCTTGGGTTTTAGCCTCAAATTATTTTTTTTCCTACCAATGAGTGCAATCATTCTGTCTGCCCTCTCCTTCTGCCTCATTTTACTCAGCATGATACTCTCATGTCCACCCTCTCATGTTCTCGTTATAAGCAAATTTCTTAGCTTCATTTTCCTAACTGCTGCATAATATTTCATTATGTAGAATGTACCATACTTTTTTTTAACCAATCATCTATTCTAGGGCACTTGTGTTGTTTTTGTCCTTTTTGATGTGTGCCAGTCTCTGTGGTCCGAGATATCTCATTGTTGTTTTGATTTGAATCTCCCAAAAACTAGACACTATACTACTCTGGGATAACACCATTGAAAGAATTATTAACATAGGAACCAATGTTATATATAGCAAGTTGTATAGGAGGAAAAATTAAAATATTTTAAATTCAATATTAGTAAATATATTGATATGAGTTAACCTGCTATTCTACTTATCTTTGCAGGATATAGTGAAGATGGACCTTATAAAAAAACTTCTACGTTGCCTTCACTTACCTAGGCTGGACCAATCATTCTGAATTGTTTGTTGCTTTGGATGAGTATTCTCAAAGGGCTAGAGTGATAGCACAGCGGTAGGGCGTTTGCCTTGCACGCAGCCAACATGGCCGACCTGAGTTCGATTCCTCCGCCCCTCTTGGAGAGCCTGGCAAGCTACCGAGAGTATCTCACCCACACGGCAGAGCCTGGCAAGCTCCCCGTGACGTATTCGATATGCCAAACACAGTAACAAACACAGTAACAGTAATGGAGACGTTACTGGGCCCGCTCGAGCAAATAGAGTATATACATGCAAATTTGTTACCATGTGTATGTATGATGTATAATGATATTCACTCAGGCATGTTGTAAAAACAAATAAAAATAAGTACTGCTTATTCAGAAATTTGTCCATTTGCATTATTCTTTGAAAGTCTTAGCTACAATTTTCATTTTACTGAGCTAAACACTGTGATGAATGTCATCATAAATAAAATTTATAGTAGAGCTATGAACTTAGGGTTATTCCAAGCACAAGTGTGTGGAGTCACACCAATATCTCCTTCTCGTTGCAGAAATGAGGTACAGTTCAAAGTAAAGAATCTTCTATGGTGTGTAAAACTGAAAAGAGTAAAGTAGTTTCTGTTAGAGTGAAATTGTGCCCCAGTAAAACATTTGGGATGAGAGGAATAAATGTATAACTTGTCATATATGCAGATGTTCGTAGTCTGTTGATAAGATTCTCAATGATCCTAATGCTTCCCTGGGGGGAGAGTTACATGAATATTCTTAAACTAAGAAAGCAGATAGAGCCATTTAAATATAATCTGGTTCTTTGGGATAATCCCATAAAATAGGGAAATAAAGAAGCTTGCCACTTATGTATTAATTTTTTAATCAGTGCTGGAATCAGCAGCATAGTCAACATAGTAAGTCAAATTTTAAGAATATTAGTTCAAAACTTTATTATTACCCTGAAAATGAGGATCTTCATAGTGGCAGTCTCTGGAAAAATTATTTCTTCATAAGAGATGTCACTCATAAGTATTTAATCCTCATTTAAAAAGGCAATATTATTGAGCTGAATTGTGCTGTTACTTTGATTTTTGGACCACACCCTGCTGTGTTCAGGACTAACTCCTGACTCTGTACTTAGGGATCCCCCCTGACAGTTTCAAAGGACAATAAGTTGTGCCAGGTATCAAACCTAGGCTGGCCAATGGCAAGGTAAACATCTTATCAGGCGCGCCATCTCTCTGGCTTCAACTTTGGTATTCATACATAAAATAAAACCATTGACTCAATTTTGGATACTACTTCAAAAAGTATTTTTATTTCTGTTACAGACTATTGAACTGATATTGTATTTTAAACTAGTTTGTGTGAGAGACTTTTTTCAACTTTGTCATTTATAAAAAAACAAACAAAATAGCCTAATGGATACCAATAAAATCCTTTGTCTCTCAGAAATAACACTATCATTGCAGTTTATCAAAGATTTTTATAAAGAAGCAAAAAGATTTCACACTAATATTACTTGAATAAAATCATGTCTTCTTAAAACTTTAGGATGTTCTATTATAATTTTTGTTTACTGCTTAATTAATGACTATTTTAAGTTGAATTAGTATAGAATATTCTATAATGCATTTTAAAATGATACACAACATATTATTAGAAAAAGTAGACAATATTTCTACCTTTGTAATCCATGAAATATTTCTTCCATTTTCACCAATCTGCAGGTATTACAAAGTTGTAATACACTATTCTATATGGGTCTGAGTGGAATGGCTCAGATTCTAATATCTGAGGGATTTGAGTCTCAGGCCTGTATGTTACCCATAGTATGTGTTTGTGATGTTTTCATTTTTATAATCAATTTTATCTATTATGCAATTATAACCAAAATAATATCAAAGAGTACAAAGAGACTTTGAAAAAGATAGTCTGAGTGTCAATATATTCTTCATTGGCATCACTGTGTCATAGCACTCTTATTCCTTCCTGATGATCAGGTCAATTACTCCTACTAGGATTCTTTTCCTTGCCAACTGGTCTCTTATGATAACAAACATAAACTGAATAAACAACTTCAATACCTTGAATTTTAACAACAATCTTACTGTTTCATCATGAAAGGATGTGTAGACTCAAAAAAGACAGCAACGGTGGTGGCTCTATCTCTCCCACCGCCCGTGTTTGGTAATCTCATGCTGGTTCCCCACCCGGGGGAGGTCAATGGCGATGGGCAGGTGAAGGAAGGAACAAGGACCAGGCTTGTTTGTCTTAGTTGCAGTTTATTCCAATCCCATCTCCATTCTCCTCTGATTCTCCTCCTGCCTCTTCCTCCCCCATGCTACTTCATTCCCCTCCTCGAATCCCCCTTCATTCTCCTTCTGACCCTGGAATCTGGATACTGATCCCAATTCCCTTTCACCTCTTGCTCTGGAGTCTGGATTCTGATTCCCTTTCTTCTCCTTCTCTGGAGTCTCGATTCTGATCCACCAGCCCACTCTTACAGTACAGTTAAATCCCAAAGCATGAGGGTTTGGAGTAACAATTACATATAGGTGTGGTCACAATCAATAGGGGTAGAATTTTTTCCCTCGGGGAAAGCTGCTTCTAGGACAGATATTCTCTCTCAGCAGGACAACACACCCGAGAGCGGAACCCCCTGGGTGTGTTTCTCCTCTCCTTGTCCAAAAAACATATAAGCATATATAATATAAAAATCATTTTGTATGAATACAGTAAAAAATACCTTAAGCTTATAGAATTGCTCTCCTAGGGCCATCTCAATCTCAGTCTACAGTGCTCAGGCCAGATAGTCTTTTCTATCCCTAGCAGGGTCCTAGTTCATCGTTACTTTTGGATCATGACAGAATTTGTCTATGATTAAGCTCTTAACTTATAGTTAGGAATTGTGGCACTTTGGCCTGGCCCATTTCGATGCCAGCTCTCCGCTTGCCCTGGGTCCATTCAGTTCCTCGTAGAGACCCTGCTTTTGGGGTGCTAGAAACTAAGGGCAACTGAGGCTTAAGTTGGGAAAGCAGATGCCCAGGAGTGAATAATATTAAAAGTCAATTAAATCCTAAGTTACAAAGCATAATATTAATGGTCTTCCTGTATCTGTACCAAAAAAGGGCATTGCTTTAAAGTAAACTATTCAAAAGACATAAGGAGAGGAGAAAGGCAATATTAACTTACAATACAGTTTCAGTATCCTAGAAGGATCTGATCTTATAAATTAACAGATTCTGATTAGGGGAAAAGCTGATTAACTGGTTGGGGAAGAGAGCATAGAGAAGTAGTTAAAGATAAATGAAGGAATGGGAGTGACTTGGGAGCACTGTGATGGGTGTAACCTGATAAAACTAAGCTCCTTGTGGAGAAAGGAAGAAAGGACAAAATGTCATCCTACAGAAGTACTCCTATCTGAGAACCGGAAACTAAATCTACAAGTCCCAGCATTGAGAAGAAGAGGACACATGACTTTAGTGAGTTGCTGAAAATAGAAA
Source organism: Sorex fumeus (assembly GCF_029834395.1). Classification (NCBI taxonomy): domain Eukaryota; kingdom Metazoa; phylum Chordata; class Mammalia; order Eulipotyphla; family Soricidae; genus Sorex; species Sorex fumeus. The sequence goes on from NW_026606063.1 coordinate 54,259,544, forward strand.
AAAACTTTTTAATTCTTTGGTTATTGATGGGAAAATGGTACCACTGAAAAGTCATTGATTATGTGTGTTATGAAATATTCTGGATAAAGAGTCCTTATTTCTGCTCAAGTTAGTCATTATCATGTTCAGGTATGAGAGGACAATATAATAAGGCAATAAATGAAAAATCACAATAAAACAAAAACTACTTTACCTTTATCTTATACTATATTGCTATTTTCTTATTGCAAGGATCACATACATTTTGCGGAGAAATTAGGAAAATGCAGCACAGTTTTGTTTTTAAACAGATAGTGACTATGTTTGCATAGCAACCACGAAAAGAAGGATTGGTTTCAGCTGGTAGTCCAGATGCTTGCTGATATTATCGGTGTCAATAAAGCATCTGGGTAGTTGAATGAATCTCCCATTCATAACCAAGATGCTTGACCCTGAATGGATAAAATTGCAAATTGGTGATGGGGAGAAAACAATGATACAGGAAGATAGAATTATAAGTGATTCTTATCTAGAATGGTGGAATGCTAATATCTTTTTTAGTATTTTATAAATAGACTATTAGAACAGCAGGTACAGTCAAAAGTACAGTAGGGATTTAATTCATGACAGGATAAAATAATGTTCCATAATTTTTCAGATAACCAGAGGAGCCATTTAAAATAGAATCCAATTTGCTATCTTTGTATCATCTGAATTTTTTTCAAGTCATTTTCTCACCATGAGGCATACATCATTTTAAGAATTAGTGAAGAAGCCAAGATACCCTTATTTCTTTTCAAAGTCCCTTAAGAACAGCGAGATTAGAGACTTTACAAAATGGAGTAACAATACCTTAAAAACTTAGACATGATTTAGGATTTGGATAATAAATCCAAATTCAGATTGATTCAGATACTTTGAGATTTTTTTAAATATTTAGACACATTGCTCCCCACCTTTAACTATGCATAAAGTATTTTCTTCTCTCTACCATAAACAACCTTACAGGAATTATAGGAATATCATATTGAAAGGTAAGGTAAAGGCCCTCCCGTTGATCATCGATTTGCTCGAGCAGGCCCAGTAACGTATCCATTGGAGACTTTGTTGTTACTGTGTTTGGCATATCGAATACATCACGGGGAGCTTGCCAGGCTCTGCTGTGCGGGTGAGATACTCTCGGTAGCTTGCCCGGCTCTCTGAGAGGGCCGGAGGAATCGAACTCGGGTCGGCGGCAGAGCCTGGCAAGCTCCTTGTGACGTATTCGATATGCCAGACACAATAACAACAAAGTCTTCAATGGAGACGTTACTGGGCCCACTCAGGCAAATCGATGATCAATGGGAGGGCCTTTACTTTACTTTTTACTTTACATATTGAAAAACATTTATCAATGATTTTAATTAACCAAAATTATCTTTCTCAAAGAAGAAATTCTAATGGTCAAATGGCACATGAAAAAATGCTCTACATCACTAATCATCAGAAAGACAAAAATCCAAGCAATAATGAGATATCATCTCACAGCACAGAGTGTGGCACACATCCAAAAGAACAAGAGCAACCAATCTTGGTTGCAGATACAGGGAGAAAGGGACTCTCATTCATTGTTGATGGGAATGCCAACTGGTCCAGTCTTTTTGGAAAGCAATATGAACATTCCTCTAAAACTAGGAATTGAGCTTCCATTTGACCCAGCACTACAACTTATGGGAATATACCCTGGGGGCCCAAAAACATATAGCAGAAATGCCATCTGCACTTCTATGTTCATTGCAGCACTTTTCACAATAGCCAGAATCTGGAAATAACCCATCCTGAGTGCCTGATAACAGACTTGATAATGAAAGTGGCACTGAAGTGTTAGCACAGTGGGTAGAGCATTTGCCTTGCACATAGCCAACCCAAGTTCGATTCCCAGCATCCCATATGGTCCCCCGAGAACGACCAGAAGTAACTCCTGAGTACACTCAGGAGTAACCCCTGTGTATCACCGGGTGTAACCCAAAAAGCCAAAAATAAATAAATAAATAAATAAAAAGAAGAAGAAAATAAAGAGAAACTATCGGACATGTACACAATGGAATACTAATGCAGCTGTAAGGAAAATGGAGTCACAAAATATGCTTATATATAGATGGACACTCAGGGTAACATTCTGAATGAAATGAGTCAGAAGGAGAGGGACATATGTAGAACTGCATTCATTTATGGGATATAAAGCAAAAATATATCATATGAGGCTAACATTCAAAACCAGGAAAAAGAGAGGCCAGGTTCATTGGTTGGAAGTTTGCCACAACTGTATGGGAGGCAAAAGGCAGTTAGAATAGAGAATGAACTAATATGACAATAATAGTTAGAATTGATCAATTTGGACAAGAACTAAAAGTTGAAAGTAGGTTAAGAGATATACATGATAATCTTCCAGTATCTGTATTACCAGCCACAAATCCCAAAAGGAAAGTGTGTGTGCGTATGTGAGAGAGAGAGAGAGAGAGAGAGAGAGAGAGAGAGAGAGAGAGAGAGAGAGAGAGAAGAAATGTGCCGTTATAGATGTAGGTGATGGGTGGGGTGACACAAGAAATAAACTGAGAACATTAGTGGTAAGAAGTGTACAATAGTGAAGGAATGAGTGTTGGAACAGTATATGACTGAAAACCCAATCATGAACACCTTTGTCATTTTATTTCTCAGTTTTATTCAATTAAAAATTTATCAGGAAATATATCATTTTTTGTAAGTTTTTTCTGTATTTCTGGTGAAATTAATTTTATAATATGTATATAATTTCTTAAATTTAAATATTATATAATACTACCCATAAGTACTTGTTAGTCATTTGGGGTATATTTCTCTATATATTGAGCACGCAAGAACCTCCAAAGTGTCTGAGGAAATAGTTCTTGGGATTTATATTCTTACTTTTTGCACACTTCAACCTCATACAATATGACCTTTCACTAACAAATTTATTGAAATCTTTTTCTAAGACCAATAGGACTCTCTTACTTATAAATTTAATAGTCCTGATCTTATTTTCTTATTTTGAGTTCTATGCAGTATTTTACAGTGCTCTGTCCTCCCCTTTTCTTATTGTACATAACCTCCCTCAGTAAATATACATTACAATGACTCTGCAATGCAATCCCTAATTTTATGTCAAATACACACACACACACACACACACACACACACACATATATATATAGTTCCTAAATTTGTACTTTCATCTAAATCATCAAATCTCAATACAATCACATCAAATTATTCCTTGGATCTTTTTATTGCCTAACAGAACTTCTTTTTAGTATATCAAAGAAAAAATTATCATCTTCACCCTAAATTTGACTGACATTAATTTTGCTTTTTTTACATTGAATAGTACTAATCTCTCTTTCATAGCATAAATCAGAAAAGTTTGTGACATCTTATCTTGTACTTTATGCATTCAGTAAATCATATATTTTATCATATTACTCAATTTAACTTTAAAAAGTTTAAATATATATCCACAACTCTTCTACTAATATCTTCACCTGATTTTTATCATTTCCTCCAAATTTATGTGAAATTTCTCACATAGGTATACAAAATTAAAAGAGCATAAATAAAGAGGGCTTTTTTTCTTTTTTAGAATAAATATTTAGAATGGATGAAAGATAGTTTGGGTGGGGTAGGGATGCATGCTTCATCTTTCTTCAATCCGAGTCACTGCATGCTCTACCCTACCTGCCACCCCTACCACTACTAGCTATAACTCTGAAACACTCAAAACATTGCTTGTATGACCGTGGTGATGCCCTGGAGGACATATCTCTCTCTTGGTGTCCTAAGTACTTCTTGGAAGTTCCTTTCCTGTAAAAGGGAATTAAGTGCTTAATGTTAGCCATGCTGAATAAACATGGTAAACACAGATGAACCATAGGTACTTAGGACAATAGCATTTTTTCATACTTTTCTTACTTAATTATAATTTGTGGGCTGGAGCGATAGCACAGCGGTAGGGCATTTGCCTTGTGTGCAGCTGGCCCGACCGAATGGGGTTCAGTTCCTCCGCCCCTCTCAGAGAGCCTGGCAAGCTACCGAGAGTACCCGTGATGTATTTGATATGCCAAACACAGTAACAACAAGTCTCACAATGGAGACGTTACTGGGCCCACTCGAGCAAAATTGACGAACAACGGGAGGACAGTGCTATAATTTGTAGTTCACACAAAATTGACTTCAGATGAAAATTCGAGAAAACTCTACTTTCGATCTCCTCCTCTTTTCTCCCCCAGCTACTCCTTTCATTCACTCTTCTGTACCATTCCAACTGCCTTAAACTTCTTAAAGTTCTGATCATGATTCCTGTCTCTGATTTGCTGTTAATCCTTACTATAGTACTGATGAAAAAACTTTCAGGCGTTTCAGATGCTTTAAAAACATAAACATATATTTCTTTTACCAGTATTGAGTGGCTCTTTTGGCATAACTTTTCTGGATTACTTTACTACCCAAATATTTCTCTCTGTAATAGAGGGAAAGGAAATAAGGTAATTTCAGGAGTGTGTGTATGTTTCTGTTGCTTCCTAATTTGCCACTGCACAAAAATATTTTTGCAGCCAAGAATAAGTCTACTAGTGGTAGGTGTAGGCTTATCATTAGTTTGCTTGATTCTTCCATAGTTTCCAATGTCACTAGGGTGACCATCAAATTCTGATCATAAAGAACACGCCCTCTTCTTTGTCTACTTTATATCATATTTATGACTTCTCTTCTTCTTCACATCCCCAAATGAACTAGATTTTCTCCAACTCTACGTTATTTGATTCCTGTTGCTCCAGTCCTTTGTTAATGTATTCCTTCTGACCCAAAGAAGACCTTAGAAACATTGTTATCTGTTACTTTGGCTTAAAATATACTTTATCTCTAATCAATATGTTTCCATTTTGATTATATCCTTGTTTTTGTATGTTTATTTTACTGTTTTATTGAGCCATTCTAAATTTTAAGTAAGCTGAAGCTGAATTTTCTGTCCCTTGTGAGCAAGAGAATTGCCTCCTTCTTAAGGACTGTTATTCTTTGCTTTACCTTGTTGACTGGTTTTTGACCTCTGTTGGGGAGTAATGGTGTAATTTCTAGGCCATGGCAGAAGGTCTCCCAGCTGTGCTAAGTGTTTCTCATGTGCAGGTGCAGCATAAGAGGGTAGCCATAATAAGCTAAGACTGGTACTTAAATTTCAGCGTTAGTGTTATGGAGATGTGTATGAGGGACTATTTTAACATAAGAAATTAAGTACCTGTTGGGCTGGAGAGACAGCACAGCGGGTAGGGCATTTGCCTTGCACGCAGCCAACCAGGGTTCAATTCCCAACATCCCATATGGTCCCCTGAACACTGCCAGGACTAACTCCTGAGTGCAGAGCCAGGAGTAACCCCTGTGCATTGCCAGGTGTGACCCAAAAAGCAAAAAAAAAAAAGGAAAGAAATTAAGTACCTGTCAAGATACTCTGCAACTTTAACATTTGAAAAATACAATCTTAGCAGTTCTCTAGATTGAGATTCAAATGAGAAGTTATTGGTATTGCAGAAGAATTTCTACCAACAAAAGCTAATATCTCTGATATTTAAGTTATTTTTTCTCTGTAAGGAGTATCTTATTATCAGTTATATTTGATAGAGGAAGAAAAGCAGAAGGTACATCAAATATTAAATTCTAAGCTCAAGTTGTAGAGATATTTGGAACGGAAATGATCCCACGAGAAAACTAGGATAAATTTCATAGGTCTTTCTTTTTTTTTAATGTAGGAGTCCTGCTATTTATTCAGCCACTTATCATAGGTTTTTCTGTTTTAACTTCTTCACAAGCGTATTTCTAACTGGTTTTATTATCTATACCATCTTCTCTAAGTATACTTTAAAAAAACATTAATCCTTCAAGAAGCACAATGGACACTAGCATACCAATGTTTTTTTTATAAGTTTAAAGAATTATCCTCATAATTTGAAGTTATTTTTCTCATGCTGACCTATTTTTCTGAGAAGGTTTTGGAGAATGAACACAAGAGAAAGACATTTTATACATATTATCACCTTTTTCTTTTCACATAAAAAGTTGTGACATACACTTACCCCTCACCAATAGTTATTTCTGCATCCTGATAGGCAGCACACCATTACAGGAATGGACTATAAAAACCTAAGAGTGTTTGTTTACCAGGAAGATTTGAGTAATCATTGAAGTTTCTAGCCTCCTAAGAATTCTATAGTTGAAGTTTTATATTCAGTCTATGGATATATTACTGAGCTACTGAACTAAGATAGGAAAAGAATCCAGAGGCACTAGGCAAGTTCATTTAGGTGATAATTCCTATCTTATCAATGTCTGACCTTTATTAGAATGGTAGCACTACACTGCCCTCCCATTATTCATTGATTTGCTTGAGCGGGCACCAGTAACGTCTCCATTGTGAGACTTGTTACTGTTTTTGGCATATCGAATATGCCACGGATAGCTTGCCAGACTCTGCCATGCAGGATGGTAAAAATAGAAAATTAGAATGGTAAAAAATAGAAAAATGAAATTGATTCTGGTTTGATTTTATTTTCCACTTCTCCACTTTGAAAGGCACTAGGTAGCAACAAATTGGCCAGCCCTCTATGAAAGGGATGGAAGGAGTGTGAAAAGTAAATGATCTGTTTTGTCACAAAACTAAACAAACAGCCTGTAGGTCAGGAGAACTGAGTCTCTTCCCAGAGAGGCTGCAATTTTATCTGGAAAGCATAGGTAAAGAAACAGTAGGAATAAATAACATATATGGTTTTCATTCCAATTGAGAAAGTCTTGACTGTTCCCTTCTGTGTTCCTTAAACTCGAGGCTAGAGGTCTGGGCAGCTTGAGAGTAGGATGGAGCATCTGGGTTGTATGTACATAGCATTATGCAAAAGTCTCATATGCCCACACTTCAGACAATTCTGACAGCTGCAGGAACAAAGTATTTTTCCACTTTAATTGTGCAAAGTCAAAAGCAGTCAGCAATTGTATTTACCATTATGAACTGTGTTTCAAATCTTATTATCTCTGAGATACTCATTTAAATGAGCCAAAAATGTTCACTTACAAAATAAAGAGTTTCACCCAAAAGCACCTTCAAAACAATGTATTTATGCTCTTTGGTAGTTATTACTTTTCTTCCTGGACATATTTTCTATTTTCTTTCTTTCTCCCTCCCCTTCTTCCCTCCTTCCTCCTTCCCTTCCTTCCTTCCTTCCTTCCTTCCTTCCTTCCTTCCTTCCTTCCTTCCTTCCTTCCTTCTTTCCTTCCTTTTCCTCCCTGGCTTCCTTCTTTCCTCCCTCTCTCCCTCACTCCCTCCCTCCCTTCCTTCCTCCCTTCCTTTCTTCCTTCCTTTTTTCCTCCCTCCCTCCCTTCCTCCCTTCCTTCCTTCCTTCCTCCCTTCCTCCCTTCCTCCCTTCCTCCCTTCCTCCCTTCCTTCCTCCCTCCCTCCCTCCCTCCCTCCCTCCCTCCCTTCCTTCATTCCTTCTTTCCCTCCTCTTTTTCTTTTGTTTCCTTCATTCTTTCTTTGGTTGTTGAGAGTGGTTTGGGGCCACCTCTGTCAGTGCTCAGGGTTTACTTCTGGCTCTGCACCAAGGGATCACTTTTGAAAGGACTCAGCATGGAGGCATAACGAGTGAATCAATGCTAGCCACATGCAAGGCAAGTGCCTTACCTGCTGCACCATCTCTTAAATCTCCACATTTTTTTCATATGTTAGATTCTAGTAAAACCAAGACATAGATGCATATTATGTCAAAATTCCATGTTGTAGTTCTTGAGACCTGGTTGTCTAAATTTACCAGAATGAACAGAATGGGGGGGGGGGTTGTGGTAAATATCTTGAATCTTACATATTTTAGAATGAAGAGTACAGTTTGCCATAAAAAATTAAGCAACATGACAAGAAAGTAAAGAAAAGGCCCTCCCGTTGATCATTGATTTGCTCGAGCGGGCCCAGTAATGTCTCCATTGGAGACTTTGTTGTTACTGTGTCTGGCATATCGAATACGTCACGGGGAGCTTGCCAGGCTCTGCCGTGCGGGCGAGATACTCTCGGCAGCTTGCTGGGCTCTCCGAGAGGGGCGGAGGAGTCGAACTCAGGTCGGCCATGTTGGCTGCATGCAAGGCAAACGCCCTACCGCTGTGCTAGTATTCTTTTAATTTTTTTCCTGAAACTAGGGATGATTTGGGGGAGGGGGACCTCAGACATTTGAAGTTCTCAACAAATTCACCTACCATTAATTTTTATTCCTAGTAAATTGTTTTTCTGCCATACTGTGACAACTGTTAATAAGTGCATAGAAAACTAGAAATAAGCTAAATAGCTAAGTGGTGTATATGCATTATTTGAGACTATGTATATCTACAAAGTAACCCTTACTTTGTTGTCTTATAATCTGGTTGTTCTGTGGCACATTCCAACTAGGGATGGATGCTATAGGTATAAGGAAAAATAATGCTCAATCCCTGCTTTTGTAAATAAAGTTTTACTAAAATGCATCTTTGTGCCTATTTATAGTATTATCTATAATTGTCTTTGTGCTGCAGTGGCAGAATTTTAATAGTTGTTACAGAAGTAGTATAATCCAGAAGTTCAAAGATTTATTATCCAATCTTTTAACAAAAACTGACCAGTGGTGTAGATTATGAGTTGAAAAGTTAGAATTCTTATTATCTGTGAATCTCCAATGCTTATCACAGCATGTGGCACGTGATAATTGGCACTTGGTGGTATTATGAAGAATCATTAGTAATATTGTTTGCCAAGTGTATATTGTACCACAAGGACTACCACTAAGTTCTTTTAGCAGAATTGTTTTATTTATACTTCACAATGATTTTATAAGGTAATATTCTACTCATTGTCTCCATTTACAAGTGATAGCAAAAGATATCAAAGCAGAAAGAAACTGAGGTCTGAGAGATAGTAGCTTATGTAAGGTGCTTGCTTTGCATGTATCTGATCCTGGGCTTATGCCTTAGCACCACATATTAAATAAATATTAAATTCCTGAGCCCCTCCAGGAATGGTCCCTGAGCACAGAATCAGAATTAAAACCTGGGCATAGCCAATGAGATCCTCAAAACAATCAAGAAAAAGGACAAAAAAAAATAATAATTTTCAAAAGAACATACAGCTGCCATATGGTAGGGCCAATGCTCACAGATTCAGATCACCAAGCAGGCAAAATTTAGTAATTAAAGAAAGGTCAATTTAACAAAGCCAGTAGCCTCAATCACTTACAAATGCATCAGCAGAAAAATTTCCAGAAAGAATTCAGGGTAGGGACCTGTGTTACAGAGAACTGGCTGGGCCTTTGTGAGATGAGTAAATGCTACTTACTCCTTTTGTTCTGAGCCTCTTCCTGTGGCATTGGTAAGTGAAGTCTGGTCAGATCTTTTGCCAGGAAGGGTTTTAAACATGGCTAACCTGAGCCAAGGTGAGCTTGTGGGAGGATGTCACTGGAATTTGGGGAGAATCAGAGCTGCAGAGAGGGCTGGTTAAAGTCTTGAGGCTCTCTAAACTCTGTGCTATTGGGCTTAAAGGAGAAGGAAGTGGGTGGACAATTTAGAAGAGAAGTCTTAGCTGTGGTAACTATTGCAATTTTGGCTGATTTGGATCCTGTGTCATATCTCCTGGGAATCACATTGAGGGATGAGGATTTAAATTTGAGCTGGTGCTAATTGAGACAGGGGATTTCAGACATCTGCCTGAGTCAACAACAGGAATCTTCACAGCTGGTGAGCAACCTGCAAACACTGACTGACTACTCAAACTGCAACAGCAGTGTCTTATTCACATGGTGAATAGAGGATATAAGGAACTCACTAACTGCATTAACCTTCAAAGGCTTTAGTGAGGAGAATGAATAAGTGTTAGGTTTTTTTAATTTCAGCTAAAGGCAAATACTGTACTCAATATACATGTATAAAATGAATAGATGTGTCACCAAGTTTAATAATTGTGGCAATACTTAGTTCTTCAAAAATACTGTTAATTGTCACTGTCACTGTCCTCCCATTGTTCATCGATTTGCTAGAGCGGGCCCAATAACACTGTGAGACTTGTTACTGTGTTTGGCATATTGTATACGTATTGTTAATTATGTAACTAAAATATACTAGTTATGTAACTAAATAAAATATACTAGTAGGATGACTCATTGATTTGGCTCAGAGCAAAATTTTCTTTTCTATTACACAATTTAAAGATAAACCAGAATTCTTATATTATGAATCTCAACCAGAAGTTTGAAGTCTAATAAATGATTTATCATTTGATTAAATGACAGACTTGAGTAACCTGAAGCTATTTCCAAATTGTTTATTGATTACTTCTGGTTTATTTCCTGATATCATTATTCTTTTTTTCCACTGTTTCTCCAACCAAAGAACAGTGTACTCTGCATATATACAGAATAAACACAGAGAGTAGATAGAAACCCGAAATTTCCAGGACACCAGAATAACAAGCACTCTACCACGTTAGTCATTTACTGAGAGGCAAAACACACTTTGTTTTGGAGTCTGTTGTAACCACATCAGGGGGCCACAGAAATCAGTTCTGAGTCTTTTGTCCTGAGTTCCAGAACATATCCTACTTTTTGTCTTCCGAAGGAGAAAGGCTTATTATATAGACAACTTTACTCAATAAACTCTCAAATTACAATTTAGAAAACATATAATTATGTAAGAAAGCATATCATAATCATTTTGTACAAAACTCCAAAAGCCCACAACTGTGACAATTAATGTAATGTACCTACATGAAATCAAATTTACATAGTGTTAATACCAATGAGATGCTTCCATGTGTCTTCTAAGAATAGAACATCTTCTAATCCAAAATAATTTACAAATTATAAACTACAGAAAGCCAGAAGCATCTCTTCAATAGCACTGTAGCACTGTCCTCCAGTTGTTCATCGATTTCCTTGGGGGGGCACCAGTAACGTCTCCAATGTGTGACTCGTTGTTACTGTTTTTGGCATATCAAATACGCCACAGCAAGCTTCCCAGGCTCTGCCATGCGGGCGAGATACTCTCGGTAGTTTGCTGGGCTCTCCGAGAGGGACAGAAGAATCGAACCTGGGTCAGCTGTGTGCAAGGCAAACACCCAACCGCTGTACTATTATCTAAATTCACATCTAAAAATACTTGAGTTTTTTCTTTTGACTATTCATTAAAGAATGGCTTTCATGAAATCCCTATCATGAGTTATTAAAACATTGTTCATTCTGATGTCTTACAGAATATTGTGCTTTTGATCAATTAATGTTGGTCTTCTTTTCCCCTCTCCCCTAAAATAGTACTAATGTGCTGTATGGTTAGTTAAAACTTTGGTGTTTCTTGAGAATCGTCCATACTGTTTTCCAGAAGGGCTGAACCAGTTGGCATTCCCACCAGCTGTGAAGAAGGGTCCTTTCTCTCCACATCCGCCCCACCACAGGTTGCTTTTGTTCTTTTGGATGTGGGCCAGTCTCTGTGGTGTAAAATGATATCTCATTGTTGTTTTGATCTACATATCCCTGATGATTAATGATGTAGAAATTGAGCTCCCATTTGACCCAGCAATACCACTCCTGGGAGTATACCCCAGAGAGGCAAAAAAGTATAGTCGAAGAGACATCTGCAGTTGTCTGTTCATTGCAGCACTGTTTACAATAGCTACAATCTGGAAAAAACCTGAGTGCCCGAGAACAGATGACTGGTTAAAGAAACTTTGGCACATCTACACAATGGAATACTATGTAGCTGTCAGAAAGGATGAAGTCATGAAATTTACATACAAGTGGTACTACATGCTAAGCGAAATGAGTCAGAAAGATAGGGATAGACATAGAAAGATTGCATTCATCTGGGCAACATAAAGTAACAAAATAGGAGACTAACACCCAAGAATAGCCGAGATAAATACCAGGAGGTTTACTCTATGGCTTGGAGGCCAGCTTCACACTCTAAGGGTAAAGGCAGCCCAGATGTAGAAGGGAGCAACCAATGGGGGGTATTGGGAGGATCCCCCCAGGATGGGAGAAGCATGCTGAGACTAGACTCTAGATTGAATATGTTGCCACTCGATGCCTCTTTTGCAGGCCACAGCACCCAAAAGGTAAGAGAGAACAAAAGGGAGTGCCATGCCACAGAGACAGGGTGGGATAGGAGGATGAGGGGGGTGGGAGGGGTACTGGGATCAGTGGTGGTAGAAAATGAGCACTGGTGGAGGGATGAGTACTCGATCATTGTACAACGGAAACCCAAGCACAAAAATTTGTAAGTCTACAACTGTACCTCATGGTGTTTCACTAATAAAAGAAAAAAACTTTGGTGTTTCAAGTGTACCTTCTCTTTTTGCAAGGTCATACATGTTGCTGGCAATTTAAATTAGCTAGTATATTTGTTTTTCAGTTATATAGTCCTTCTAGTCTTATGTTTTTCCCTTCATATTGTCATTCTGATATTTTTTTGATAAGTAGCAAGTGAATAGTTATACTCTGAAGGGACATATGTAGCCACCAAGATTACTCAAAAAGTACATTAAACTAATATGCTTAACATGATGAATATCCATGAGCATCCACAGGAATTGTCCTCATGCTATCTAGGCATGAGACATACTGATTTGAGATAGGATACCTATCAAAGCATGGTCGAATGATGACAAATCAAAGATTCCAAAAATACCTCAACTTTTTCACAGACTCCCTATAATGATGTTTTAAAAATTCATATAAAAATATTTTACACTGTGTAATAGAAATGTTATTGTTCAAGATACCTTATGATCAAAGTTGGATTCTAATGAAAGGTCTTGTTTCAATTTTCCAGTTTACACAGCTCTTTGCACTGTCTTTAATATAACATTTTCCAAATTATAGCAGACCTTTCTCTTACAAAAATTAGCCACTGACTCTTAAGATTCTGTCCCAGCCCTGTTGCAACTCTCTAATAACCAAGATGTATGCTTGTCCTGTTGTGTACTTGTTTTATTGGACATAGTTTTTTTTTAAAAAAAGAAGACTATAAATAATCCTGAAAATATTTTTCTCTTGATATTCACAAAGGTAAATGTCATTCTATGAGTTTCCTAAATAATTACACTCCTTGGGCCAAAGAGACAATACAGAAAGTAAAGCACTTGCTTTGCATGTGGCCAACCTATGTTTGATTCCTAGCACACATATGGTTCCCTGAGCACAAAGCCAGGAGTAAACCCTGAGCACAGCAGGATGTGTCCAAAACAAATCAAAAAAGTAGCACTTAAATTTCTTTTCTTATCCATGTATTAGAACACACCTACCCACTGATATATTTAAATAACTTAGATACATCAGTGAATAGATATATCTTACTCCATTATTTCTTTTCTAATTTTTGTCATTGCACTTTTTGCTGTCTCATTTTAAGGTCATCATGCATAGTACAAATGTTTGAGTGTCTAATGTACCAAGTACTATCTTCATTCTCCAGTGTCTTTGCAGCTTTTTCAAACTGCTTTTAGAGAACAAGGGACAGTAAGTTATATATTGCCACTGTGAATTAAAGTAAACTTTCCCCTTCTATTAAGCAGTAATAACTTTGAAAACTCATTTGAACTCTGAGGTCTTGCATTTCACCTGCAAATTTTAGTATTAATTAGAATATAGCTCAATGAAGTCCCACAGGACCCAGATAATACAGAACTTTGTGATCTTGGACTCTGTACTCAATAGATCCTGGAACAGAGATCCTTTGCCTGCTTTCCTCAGTCTCTGTGACTCAGGGCTCACACCCATAAATCACACTCTGCTGACACCAGATAATCTCCTCATTGGCCACACTTCAGAAATCACGATGCTCCTCTCAGATGTGAGTATAAAAGGAGGCTCCCAGAACCATGCCACCAGACTTCAAACCAGGCTGCTGGGTGAGTGAGAGCCCTCCCCACCCCAAAGAACCCAGCTCCGGCAGCCAACCTCCACAGCCCAACCACCGCCACACTCCAGGCCACTTTCCAAACACATTATAAGACACTTCCTACCCATTTATGCTTCTTGGAGAGCCTGGCAAGCAACCAAGTGTATCCCGCCCACATGAGCAGAACCTGGCAAACTCCCCATGGCATATTTGATATACCAAATACAGCAAGGACAAAAGATCTCATTTCCCTGAACCTGAAAGAGCCTCCAATCATTGGGAAAAGATGAGTAAGAAGAGGCTGCTAAAATCTCAGGGCTGGGAGGAAAAGAGATGTTACTGGTGCCCGCTCGAGTAATCCAATGATCAGTGGGATGACAGTGATACAGTGATAGCTCAATTTTCAGTTTTGAAATGTGCTGTCTACAGATAAGATTATAGACTCTCTAGTATCACAGCCAATCAGAATCTTGAGTGAAAAACTCAGCATTCTTGTTCTTAGTTGGTAGGAAAGCTGAGATGACAAAGTTTTAGGATTTCTGAAAATCTTACATCGTATTTATTCAAAAATTCCACAAGAAACTGAGTTTTCTCACTATGAATCTAATAAAGTGAGCTATACCATGTTGAATTTGACCAGAAAATAGATTACAAATAGTCTAGAAAATAGTTAAACATTAGTCTTGTATTTTGTGGTTTTTGTAGAATATAAAATAACATAATATGAGACTAAGACCCAAGGGCAATAGAGAAAAGGCGTAGGAAGATTGCTTCATGGTTGGAAGCCTGCCTTCTGAGCTGGGAGAGAAGGTAGCCTACATAGAAAAGGGATCACTTAGTCAATGATGGTTGAAGAAACTGCTCAGGATGGGAGATGTGAGTGGAAAGCAAACAAAGGACCAAACTTGATGGCCTCTCAGTATCATGGCTGTATTTAAAACCATAATGTTCAAAAGGAGAGAGAGAGAGAGAGAGAGAGAGAGAGAGAGAGAGAGAGAGAGAGAGAGAGAGTAAGAGGGAAACTGTCTGCCATATAGGCAGGGGGAGAGATGGATTGGGGGGAGGGTTACTGTGGACATTGGTAGTGGAAAATGTACACAGGTGAAGGGATGGGTGTTCGATCATTGTATCACTGAAACTGAAACATGAATACTTTGCAACTATCTCACAGTGATTCAATTAAAAATTAACTAATTATTTTAAAAGACTTAATTGTTAAAAATTAGATTCAGTTTGGAATATAAAAGAATTTCCTCCAGAAAAAAACATGAAGCTGAAGGAAGAAATTCAGTTAATTGAGTTTAAGTGTATAAGAGCTTTTATAGGAAGAATTGTGACACTCAACACGTGTTTTTGACTAAGAGCTAAAATAGAGCAATCAAAAAATGTCTGTAAATATTTGGTTGAGGTATAGGAGAAAAATGACAGATATTAACCATAGGAATATATTTGAGAAAGTGCAAGAGAAGATGAACCAGGAGTTTTGAATGGTATTTTTTAGAAATAAAAATTTATTTTTTAAAAAATTTACACCAGGGCTGGAGCAACAGCACAGCGGGTAGGGAGTTTGCCTTGCATGCAGCCAACCTGGGTTCGATTCCTAGTATCCCATATAGTCCCCTGAGCACCACCAGGAGTAATTCCTGAGTGCATGACACAA
Source organism: Sorex fumeus (assembly GCF_029834395.1). Lineage (NCBI taxonomy): Eukaryota > Metazoa > Chordata > Mammalia > Eulipotyphla > Soricidae > Sorex > Sorex fumeus. Next base: position 54,275,115 of record NW_026606063.1, read on the forward strand.
GAGTAACCCCTGTGCATCGCCAGGTGTGACCGAAAAAGCAAAAAACAAAAACAAAACAGATAAAAATTTGCATCTTGTAACAGCATAGATACAGATGCAGGAGTGTGTGTGTGTGTGTGTGTTTTCAAACAGAAGGAAACCAATTTTATAAGTCATGTTAATAAAGGGGTCTTAGAAACAATTCCACCTGAGCTTCTCAGAGCACAGTCTAAGTAGAAAGCACTAGGGCAGATCATTAGCTTTAAATGGATTTACCTAAGGGAAGAGAGTAGGTTTATGAGTACATTAGCTCTGACATTCCAAGAAGAGCTCTCTGCCCGCATATTAAGAAGTAGCTTGGCAATGTGCATGATATTCAGTGGTCATGGACCCATGCCCTTTCATTTTCATTAAGTTGAATAATCAACAATCACCTCAAGGCTTGCACACTGTGTGTTCTTGGAAAATTTGGGTTGAATACTGCTCTTTGGTAGTAGAGAGCTCTAATTCTGTAAACAATTTGGTGAAAAGTAATGACAAGTCAGTTGAATGAGTTAATTTTGGCTTGCTATGTTCTTTAGACAGTTTATTGAATTTCAACCCTTGGGAAGACTGACAAAGATACAATTTTCCCAACTATGTTCTTGTAGCTGAGCAGAAGTTGAAATGGCCCAGGTAGCAGAAACATGCAGCAAGGACCCAGGGCCAACCTAATTTGGTCAATATATTCCTTTTTAGCAACCTGGAAATATTTTCTTTTTTAGTCTCTTTGGGGGCTGGAGCGATAGCACAGCGGCTAGAGCGTCTGCCTTACAAGTGGCCAACATGTCCGACCCGAGTTTGATTCCTCCGCCCCTCTCGGAGAGCCCAGCAAGCTACCGAGAGTATTCGATATGCCAGACACAGTAACAACAAAGTCTCCAATGGAGACGTTACTGGGCCCGCTCGAGCAAATCGACGATCAACGGGAGGGCCTTTACCTTTACCTTTTTAGTCTCTTTGGGGGGGCTGGAGAGATAGTACAGCGGTAGGGCATTTGCCTAGCGTGCACCCAACCCGGCTGAGCCAGGTTCGATTCCTCCACCCCTCTTGGAGAGACTGGCAAGCTACCAAGAGTATCTCGCCTGCACGGCAAAGCCTAGCATGCTACCCGTGACATATTCAATATGCCAAAGTAACAACAAGTCTCAAAATGGAGCCATTACTGGGCCCGATCGAGCAAATCGATGAACAACGGGAGGACAGTGCTACAGTCTCTTTGGCAGTAATGAAGGAAAGATATTTTTTAAAGGTGAGTAATCAATACAAAAGCGATGCCCAAGTGTAATCTGGATTGGAAAAATTTACTACAGAATTTTAAAAAATAAATTTTGGGTGTTTTTTGACATTTTACAATTGTGGGGAGCAGAGGCTAAGATACCATAGATTTTTATTTTTTATTATTTGCAAGTCAATCTACCATTACATGTGTTTCTTTGGAGAATAGTAAGCATTTTTCCTGGGTCACTGACTTTTTGGGACCTAAAAATTATTACATAATTGCCATATAAGAAAAGTGGTTTCTTTGCAGAAAAAAATGTACATTTTCCACTCCCCAATTAAATTTATTTTATAATGCTTTCCTCATCATTTTTTTAATTCTCTTTTGTTATTGTTGTTGGTACTCAGAGGTTATTCCTGTCTCTACACTTCAGGATCACTTCTGATTAGGTTCAGAGGACCATATGGGTGCTGGTAATCTACCAGGTCTGCAGCAAACCTCTCTTTATTTATCATGCAAATGACATAGAATAACAATGTAGATATAGACAAGACAGTAGTTGTCTAAAACATCTTTTGATTACATAAAATGTTTCATTTTTAAACTTTTTAAAATAGATTTATACTTATACAAATACTACCTAATGACAAACAGGATCTAGATATGTCTTCCATTTCATGCCAAAATTGTCACAATGTTGAATGATTGTCAAAAATTACAATGATAATGGCTATATTCTCTTGGTGAATGCTTTATATCTAAAGAAATTTTCTATTGTTTTATGCTTAAAGAGTTTTCAGCACTACTCACAATAGCCAGAATCTGTAAACAACCCAAACAGCCCAAGAACAGATGACTAATTAAAGAAAATATGGTCCATCTACACAATAGAATACTAATTAGCTGTGAGGAAAAAATAAGTCATGAAACTTGCTTATGAATGGAGGGACATGGAGAATATCATGCTAAGTGAAATGAGTCAAAATGGGAGGGATAGACATAGAATGACTGGACTCATTTGTGGGTTATAAAAAAGTAATAACATGAGACTAATACCCAAGGACAATAGAAACAAGAGCCAGGATTGGTCCATGGTTGGAAGCCTGTCTCAAGTTCTGGGGGAAGAGTTGGGATAGAGAAGGGACCATCATGACAAAGATAATTGGGAATGATTAATCTGGATAAGAACTGTGTGCTGAAAGTGGGTAAAGAAACAAATATGATAACCTCTCAGTGTCTGTTTTGCAATCCATAATGCCCAAGAGAAGAGAGAAAGACAGAAACAGACAGAGAGAGAGTGAGAGAGAGAGAGTCTACCCTAGAGACAGACTCAGAAGAGGGTGGTAGAAGGAAAACTAGGGACATTGCTGGTGGGAAATGTACATTGGTGAAGGGATGGATGTTGGAACACTGTATGACTGAAACCTGACCATGAACATCTTTCCAACTTTGTAACTCACGGTGATTCAATAAAAAATAAATAAATAAAAATTCTAACAAAGTAAAAAAATAAAAATAAAATAACTTATATGAGTTACTTAAAATATGTTATTTTTACTCTTCTAAAAGGAACATAACATAGAGATCCTATATTGCCTAAATAAATCTACTCTTTATTGGAAATATACGGAGGAAAACAAATTTTTAATAGTTACTATCAATGCTTGGTACAGTGAGAAAATAACAATGATTACTTCCTATAGGTAGGAATGCTTTTCTTTAAATATATAAAAGTGGTACTGTAGCTGCATCTTAAAAGTATATAGATTCTAAGTAGGCATGTGAAAGCATAAAATTGCAATTATAGAGAAGATCTTGTACAAAGACATGGGGATCTGATAAATGTTTGGATGTCCAGTCAATAAGAATGAAGGTTGGTATGAAAATACTCAGATCCAAGACTAAGGAAGAACTCACAAGATAAGGGGTCTATTATGACCAATTAAGGAACTAGATTTTTTCAGTTGGGAATAATAGTGCCATTGAAGAGTTTTAAGCAGATAAGCAATGCAGTATGATTTCTACTTTAGAAATATCTATTAAATATCTAATGATAGTGAACATTTAAGAGAAATTTGAGACTAATCAGGAGCTTTAGCGAGGTTTGGCCACTAATGGCTGGAGCGATAGCACAGCGGGTAGGGCCTTCGCCTTACAAGCGGTCAACGTGGCCGACCCGAGTTTGATTCCTCCACCCCTCTCAGAGAGCCCGGCAAGCTACCGAGAGTATTCGATATGCCAAACACAGTAACAACAAAGTCTCCAATGGAGACGTTACTGGGCCCGCTCGAGCAAATTGACGATCAACGGGAGGGCCTTTACCTTTACCATTTTGGGCTGCCTTTTTGGTATGATTTTTAACTACTATATGGGTATTTGTATGATGTCTGTAAATATGTCTTTTACTTATTTATCTTTTTAAAAGATAAAAATGCTTATCTTTTAAAATTCAAGTTGATAATTTTTATTGGGAGAGAATTTGAGGGAATTGCCATGTAGTGGTATTTCTTTAAATACTTAGGCTATTAACTTCTTTCTGATACACATTTTCTGTGTATGATATCTGATATCTGTAATATTTCTCTCTTTCTTTGATATACTCATTAATTTTGGGATGACAAGGGCTTTTAAAAAATTTAATGCAGTCCCTCTTTTTTAGTTTTGCTTTTGTTGCTTATGCATTTGTTATTAAATTTGAAACTTCATTTCCAAAACTAATGTAGTGATATGTTTTCTGTTAAATGATTCAACTCATTGTAAGGTTGTCACAAGAAAGAAGAAATTTATATTTATTGACTCTATATTGATTTTATATCTTATATCAAAGTTATAACTTTGATAATTATAGAGCTTAATCTTTTGTCTCATTTTACATTTCTTTTGTGAAAACTATAACACCAACTGTGTCTTAGTTTGAGTTTTCTGAAAGGCATGGACTGCAGTAAGAATTTGAATATAGATTGTCTTGACGGCAGAAGATCCGCATCCTAAGAATCTAAAGTATGAGAATAAGAAAAATGAATCAGAGAGGGGGAAAAAGTTTGCAAATTCTAGAAACTCTATGGGACAATCATATCTGAGATCAAAATGACCTCTGGCTACAGTAACAATTAGTGAAGAGCTGGATTTCACTTGATCACTTGACTTCCTGTTAATCTTTGATTTGCTCGAGCGGGTGCCAGCAATGTCTCCATTTGTCACTGTCGCATGCTAGTGTAGCCCAGTGGTGTCTGTTCATTCTAGGAACACGAAGAACCTCAAACCAATCGTTCCGGGTCTTGATGAAGAAGTCTGACCATCCGGTAGTTGGGAGGCCACATGGTCTTTTGATGTCCCATGGAAACCAGTCGGTAATGGCTCTAGTCCAGCAGTCATCTCCAAATCTCATTACGTGACCAGTCCATCTGATTTTTGATGCCTTGGCAAACGAGACAGCATCCCTGATTCTTGATCATCAACGGAGGTTGGAACTCCAGAATCTTTCTCTCATTTGAATGAATCATGATACTCCAAGCATAGCTCTTTCAATTCCTGTTTGGGAGACCCAAACAGCGTTCTCATCCTGTTTGCATAGGGCCCAGGTCACTGAGGTATATGTTAATGCAGGAAGAACAGTGGAATCAAAGAGATGTGTCCAGAGCCAGAGGTTCTTCATCCTCTTAGCTATTTCTTCGACGCTCTTAAAGGCATTCCAAGCTGCTCTCTTCCTCTGGCGCAACTCAGGTGCCAGGCCATTCATCATGTTGACTTCTTGACCTAGGTACACATAACTGTTGCATTCAGAGATGGTCTTTCTGTTGAGAGTGAATGGAGCATCAGGAACGAGGCTGTTTCTCATAAACATTGTCTTTGTAAGATTCAGCTGTAGTCTGACCTTTCCACACTCATGGTCGAAGTTGGCCAGCATTTATGCCGCTTGTCTAATGTTTGGTGTTATTAGAACAACGTCATCAGCAAAGCAGAGGTGGTGTAGTTGCCGACCATCTATCTTCACTCCCATTCCTTCCCATTCCAGTCTTAGCATGATGTTTTCGAGGGTCACACTGAAGAATTTCAGTGAAATAGTATCACCCTGCCGAACCCCTCTCTTGACATCAATGATTACTTCTTTGTAGAATGGTAAGATCCTGGTAATGAATCTGTAATACAGCTCACAGAGGATCCTGATATATTGAGCTTGAATGCCCTGATTGGCTAAGGGCTTCACTGACTGCTTCCATCTCAACAGAATCAAAGGCCTCCTTTAAATTAATGAACTCTAGACAGAGCGGCATCTTGAATTCCTGAGAAACCTCAATGAGCTTGGTTATCATGTGGATATGGTCGATGGTGCTGAATCTCTTGCGGAACCTGGCTTGCTCGCATAGTTGTCTTTCATCTAGTGTTCTGCCAATCCTATTCAGGATGACTTGAGTGAACAGCTTGCAGATGACAGACAATAGGCAGATTGGGCGATAGTTGCCAATGTCGTGGATGTCTCCCTTCTTGTACAGTAAAGTCCTGCTGGTTTTCCATTGGGACAGAACCTTGCATTCATACAGGTAGCATGTGTAGGGACGAGCCAGTGTATTGATGAGTTCTGAGGGCAGGTTCTTCAAGGTGTTCAAGTCTGGCCTTGTCTGGGCCGGGTGCTGTTCATTTCTTAACTCACAAAATGGCGTGTCCAAATTCGGAAGGGAGAACATTGGGAACCACATATCCATCCTGTGGAATTTGGTATGTGGGCAGGTGGACATGGCTATCGTAGAGATCTGAGTAGAAGTCATGGATAATCTTCTCCATTGCCCTTCTGGAAGATGTGATCGATACATCAGGACGTCAGAGGGCAATCATCTTGGTCTTTTAGTTGACAAAGGACAGGCCGGCATTGCGAATGCTTTTTCCTGGCTTCTGCCGCATCTACCAGCACTTCTGCTCTTCTCTCTTTGAGGTCTTCCTTCATCGCATCTCTGCAATGCTTTGTGAGCTCGGATGTTCGCTTGCAGTTGCCTGAGGCATGCGCCAAACCACGTTGGCGAATAAGCTCAAGAGTTTTTGAAGACAGGCTTTTTTTGTGGCTTCTCTCTCTTGGCATTCCTTGCACAAACATGAAGATCTGAATTTAGAGAAATTAATTTTTCACAATTTTTGTTTTATTCTTGTGCCTAATTTAAGCTGTGTTCCCAGTTTCAACCTAAACCAAAAAACTCAGAAATATTTAAGTTTTCTTTTAAGATGACACTAGCACTGAGTATGAAACTCTTTCCTATCGTGAAAAATATGTTAAAATCAGACAAGTGGTAAGTGGCATATAGCAACTGCTATAAAATTGAATATAAACATAATTTGAACATTGATAGTTTTTAATGAATATGGGGTTATATTGTCTATACACTCTCTCTCTCCCTTAAAATAGTAGATGCTGTATATTAATATATTGGATGACGCAATCACTCCTTTATCTCTACACTGAAATAAAGTTTAATATAGCCAGAAAAGACACAATAAGCTTTGAAATTAGACCTTTTACTTTGGACTTGGACTGGAGCTGTAGCACAGTGGTAGGGCGTTTGCCTTGCATGTGGCCAACCTGTCCAACCTGGGTCAAATTTATCCACCCCTCTTGGAGAGCCTGGCAAGCTACCGAGAGTGTCTCGCCCACAAGGCAAAACCTGGCAAGCTACCCGTGACATATTCGATATGCCAAACATAGTAACAAGTCTCACAATGGAGATGTTACTGGGGCTGCTCGAGCAAATCAATGAAGAAAGGGAGGACAGTGCTACAATGCTACTTTGGAATCAGAGAAATTACAGTTTTAGATTTGCTCTTTGCTGTCTGATATTTTGAGAAAAATAATTACTGCTTGTCAATAGTGACAAATGATTTAAAATTTTATTAGATCAAAAGTATTAGAGGGAGTTGGAGAGATAGCACAGCGGGTAGGGTGTTTGCCTTGCATGTGGCCAACCCGGATTCAATTCCCAGCATCCCATATGGTCCCCTGGGTAGAGCCAGGAGTAACTCCTGAGTTCAGAGCCAGGAGTATCCCCTGTGCATTGACGGGTGTGACCCAAAAAGCAAAAAAAAAAGTATTAGAATTTCATGAAGGATATTCGTATTCAAGTTATAGCAAAAGGAAAAATAGTACATTGGTCAGAGAGAGTACAGGCATTAAGGCATTTGTTTTGCATTCAGACAATCTGTTTCATCCTTTCTAGCAGCAGTATGTCCTCGAACCTAAACTTTAACCCATTAGCCCCATTGACAAGAATTGCTAGAACTCGTCAGACTTCCTGGGCACCACATGGGAGGCACTCTCCCAAAGAACAAAAGAATCACATAAAGAAAACTATTTTTATCCAAATTTTATAGTAAAAAAATAATGTACAATAGCCTAATTTCCCTTTTCATCAAATTTTACAACCTCAAGCTATAAATCAATGTGTATCTGCCTCACTAAATACAATGACAAATTGAACATAAGTTTTGAATTTTCTGTTCAATATCTTAGCCACCTTGCTTTAGTGCATATTTATTCTTCACTGATTTTTGCTTATGGCTTCATTATCAAATGATAAAGGGAGAAAATAAATGCCAGTATGTCAAATATTGAAAAGTCAGTATCCAACATACTCTGTATTTCAGTTTTCAGAGCACAGTAGGAATTACAAGCAGTATCCATACGTGCGCTGTACTTCCATTTTCAGAGTGCGGTAGGCATTACAAGTCTAGTATCTCTTTCAAGTTGCAGATATCAAATTGATGCTGTGCTATTTTCTCTTCTGGAGGCAATTTTGAGATGATCAAAGTGTGCAAGGGACATGAAAACAGGACCTAGGTGATTCAGAATTGAAATATTTTCAGTTCATGGGTAGTGAGAAAGAACGAAAGATGGTGGTTTCCTTCATTGTTTGTTTTTGTGCCACTTCAAGTAATAAAATCTTTAACATAAACTCTCCATTGGTTTTATCCCCCCACTGAAGTATTGCTTAGGGACTGATGTGTCTCTGCAGAGTTTTATAAATACTTTGGAACAAAGGGAAGATTAGTCTTAAAAATCTTACTTGTGGAAACGAAATTGGCACAAGAACTTAAATGGATGTGAGGGAAAAAAAAAACCAAGACTGACAGAGACTGGAATTATTTGTAACTGATATTTCCCCTTCCTGCTATTGTTTGCCTAGCATTATTTTTAAAAATCTGGGCACTAAGTCTTCTTTTCTACCTTGTTATTTTGATTAAACTGCTAAGTACAGTACTGATTTCTACTCAACACGATACCAATGGTTCAATTATGATAAAATCAGAAGTATTAAGATGAAATGAACAGAATATGCAAAGAAACATGTGAATGTGTAGAACTAAAAGCAAAATCAAAGATATTAAACATATTTGGAGAAACATTTTTTTTTGCTTTTTGGGTCAAAACCCGGCAATGCTCAGGGGTTACTCCTGGCTCATGCACTCAGGAATTGCTCCTGGCGGTGCTCAGGGGACCATATGGGATGCTGGGAATCGAACCTGTATCAGTCATGTTGGCTGAGTGCAAGGCAAACGCCGTACCCCGCTGTGCTATCACTCCAGCCTCGAGAAACAATTTTTAAGAGATATCACAATAATAGGGCTCCAGTGATAGCACAGTGGGTAGGGCATTTGCCTTGCACGGGGCCAGCCCGGGTTCAATTCCTCCATCCCTCTCAGAGAGCCCAGCAAGCTACCGAGAGTATCCTGCCCACACCGCAGAGTGTGGCAAGCTCCCCATGGCATATTTGACATGCCCAAAACAGTAACAAGTAGTCTCACAACAGAGACATAAATATTGACTGCTTGAGCAAATTGGTGAACAATGGGAGGACAGTGCTACAGTGCTATCACAATAATGAATTAATATTTCAAGTGTAACATCTCTGAAATTAGTATGGAAATACTTTTTTAAAACTAGTAGAAGTTAGGAAGAAAAAGATAGTTCAAAATTTTAAAAATGCTCTAGTTATGGGCGGTTTTGAAATTATCTGCATTAGAAATCATTATTAATAATATTGTAAACCACAGAATCTCAATCAATTTTAAAAGTTCTTAATGCAGCCAGAGTGATAGTACAGTGGGTAGAGTGCTTACATTGCATGCAGCCATCCCAGATTTGGTCCCTGGCACCACTTTTCCTTGACCACTGCCAGGAGTGGTTCCTTAGTAAAGACACAGGAGTATGTCCTGCTCATAACTATTTATGGCCCCCAAACCCAAAAGTAATAATTAAATAAGATTTGCACATGAAGAGTTTTGGTTTATCTGCAACTTACTAATATCTGACCTTTCTTTTATTTTGATAAAGCTTTTCTAATTAGTCTGGGATTTTTAATGTCTCATTGTGTTTTTAATTTTCATTTCCCTGATTATTGGTAATGTTAAACATCTTTTCAAATACAAATTGATCAATTGTATGGCTTTCTGGGAGAAATGCCTATTGAAATCCTTTGAATGAGTTATACCTGGAGATTGAAGAAAATAATTTTTTAAATAATACTGTAACAGTAGGAAAAATTGCTAACAAATTTCACTAGTCTTACATGAATTAGTTTAACTTGTAGTTAAGAAGTGGAGACTAACTGCTGTTCAATATAGTACTGGAAGTACTTGCAATAGTGATTAGGCAAGAAAAAGATATTAAGGGCATCCAGGTAGGAAAAAAAGAAATCAAGTTCTCATTATTTGGAGATGATATGATACTATACTTAGAGAACCCTAAAACCTCTACCAAGAAATTCCTAGAAACAATAGACTTTTATAGTAAGTTGCAGGGTAAAAAATCAATACCCAAAAGTCCATGGCTTTCCTATATGCAAATAGTGAGAAAGAAGAAAGCAATATGAAAAAAACAATCCATTCACAACTGTGGCCCAGATAATGAAGTACCTAAGAATTAGCTTAAGTAAGGAAGTAAAGAACCCGTAAAAAGAAAACTACAAAACGCTACTTCAGGAAATAAAATAGGACATGAGGAAATGGAAAGAAATCCCCTCCTCATGGATTGGAAGAATTAACATTGTCAAAATGACAATACTTCCCAAGGCATTGAACAAATTCAATATGATCCCTATACAGATACCCATGACATTCTTCAAAGAAATGGAGCACACACTCCTGAGATTCATATGGAAAAATAAGCCCCCACGTATAGCTAAAGCAATTCTTGGGAAAATGAAAATGGGAGGAATCAACCTCCCTAACTTCAAACTCTACTACAAAGCAGTAATAATTAAAACAGCATGGTACTGGAACAAAGGCAGAGCTGCAGACCAATGGAACAGGGTCATATATTCTGACATCTCCCCTCAAACATATGATCATCTAATCTTTGATAAGGGGTCAGGAAATGTGAAGTGAAGCAAGGAAAGACTCTTTAACAAATTGTGCTGGCAAAACTGGACAGCTACATGCAAAAAATGGGCTCAGATCTCTGCCTAACACCATGTACAAAAGTAAGATCAAAATGGATTATAGACCTCAACATCAAACCAGAATCCATAAGGTACATTGAGGACAAAGTTGGTAAAACCCTCCATGACATTGAAGCTAACAGTATCTTCAAAGATGTCACACCACTGGCCAAGCAAGTGAAGACAGAGACAGAAAAATGGGACTATCTTAAACTAAGAAGCTTCTGCACCTCAAAGGAAACAGTGAGCAAAATACAAAGACAGTCTACAGAATGGGAAAGGATATTCACCCAATACACATCCAACAAGGGGTTGATATCAAGGATATACAAAGTACTGGTTGAACTCCACAAGAAGCAAACATCTAACCCCATCAAAAAATGGGGCCAAGAAATAAACAGAAACTTTCCCAGAGAAGAAATTCGAATGGCTAAAAGGCACATGAGAAAATGCTCTACATCATTAATCATCAGGGAGATGAAGATCAAAACCAAAATGAGATATCATCTCAAACCACAGAGTCTGGTCCACAACCAAAAGACCAAAAGCAACCGGTGTTGGCGTGGATGTGGCCAGAAAGGGACCCTCCGTCACTGCTGGTGGGAATACCGACTGGTTCAGCCGTTTTGGAAAAAAGTATGGACGATTCCCCAAAAATTAGAAACTGAGCCGCCATTTGACCCAGCAATACCATTCCTGGGAATATATCCCAGAGAGGCAAAAAAGTATAGTCAAAGTGACATCTACACTTGTTTGTTCATTGCAGCACTGTTTACAATAGCTAAAATTTGAAAAAACCTGAGTGCCCAAGAACAGATGACAGGTTAAAAAAAACTTTGGTACATCTACACAATGGAGTACTATGAAGCTGTTAAAAAAGATGAAGTCATGAAATTCATATACAAGTGGTACTACATGGAAAGTATCATGCTAAGCAGAATGAGTCAGAAAGAGAGGGACAGACATAGAAAGATTGCATTCATTTGGGGAACATAAAGTAACAAAATAGGAGACTAACACCCAAGAATAGCCAAGATAAGTACCAGGTGGATTACTCCATGGCTTTGAGGCCAGACGCACATGCTAGGGTAAAAGGCAGCTCAGATAGAGAAGGGAGCACCAAATACAGTGTGTTGAGAGGTTCCTCTCAGGATGGGAGATGCATGCTGAAAGTAGACTATAGACCGAACATGATTGCCACTCAATGTCTCTTTTGCAAACCACAGTACTCAAAAGGAGAGAGATAAGGGAATTCCCTGCCACAGATGTAGGGTGGGATGGCGGATGTGGGGGGTGGGAAGCATCCCACAAGTGGGATCTGTGGTGGTGGAGAATGGGCACTGGTGGAGGGATGAGTACTCGATCATTGTATAACTGAAACCCAAGCACAAAAATTTGTAAGTCTACAACCGTACCTCATGGTGTTTCACTAATAAAAATTTAAGGAAAAAAAAGAAATGGAGATTAGAACATTGGTTATCTAGGGTCATGAATGGGAAAAATATGGAAATATTATTTAAACAGTATAAAATTACAATTAGTGAAGACAAATTAGTCCTAGATATCTGCCTATATAACAATATAATATGCACTTAAAATTGTATTAAGAAAGTATATATTCTTTAGCATTTTTACTGCCTAACACAAAACAGAGCAATGAAACCTAAAGGATCAGAAGGAAAAGTTCAAATTACATATATATAATATATATATGAGTTTATAGTGATTCTAGGAGTGGTTTCACCAGGTAATGTACATATTCACATAGATTAAATGTGTGACTTTTTTGTATCTCATTTTTATCTAGAAAAAATTATTTTAAAACTATAACAAAAATAAAACAAGACAAGCAAAACCATAAAAGGCATCCAGTTTTGGATACAATTAGAAAAATTGAAAGTGAAGAAGATACCATTTATCATTTTTTCCCAATTGCACTGAAGCACTGTAGCACTGTCCTCCCATTGTTCATCGATTTGGTCGAGCGAGCCCAGTAACATCTCCATTGTGAGACTCGTTGTTACTGTGTTTGGCATATCGAATGCATCACAGGTAGCTTGCCAGGCTTTGCTGTGAGGGCAGGATACTCTTGGTAGCTTGCCAGGCTCTCCGAGAGGAGAGGAGGAATCAAACTTAGGTTGGTCAGATTGACTGCACGCAAGGCAAATGCCCTACCTGCTGTGCTATCGCTCCAGCCCTCCCAACTGCTGAAAATTAAAATTTGATTAAATTCTGTTGCCAAGACTATGAAGCAACCAGCACATATTGCAGGCAACTATGCAAATAAGCAAACTCAGTTGGCTAGTAATTTAGAAATATCTAACCAATTATAAATCATTTACTTAATAACACAACAATACCACTTCAATAAATTGACTTTTAAAACGTCACTAAAATAATGATCACTTAAAAATTCAGCATTACTCTGAATTTCAAACAACTGTAAATAACCTAAAAAGATTATACAAAAGAAAATGGTTAAGTGAACATTAGCTTATAGACACAAAGATTTTAATGTACCTATAAAGATCTCTAAAGTTTATATTAGGTCATACTTCAGGATATATTATCAAATTTGGTAAAAGAAAAAATAACTTACAGAATATGTTATTAACTTAAAAATTATACAAGTGCATTATGTAATAACTATAAAAAAGGAAATATGCCTGGTTTTTATTTAAGAAATAAGAAATGCAGAAGATATAAAACAAAACTAATGGTACAGAATTTACAGGGTAGGGACAATTGAAATAGGTAGGAGTCTAAATTCTCTGAGAATCACTTGACTGTATCTTTTGGTTCTACTCTGACTTTTAGAAACAAATTATTGTTTCATATACCCAAAATAAAACATTAAAATTAACACAAATGCAAGGAATCTGACAAGAAAACAAAGAGAAACAAATGAATCTAAAAATATTATAGTAAATAACAAAACACTAGTGAGGGAAAGAAGGAATAAAAAATTAAAAACACCACAAAAGAATGATTTCAAGCAGAAATTATCAATTAATGTTAAAATTAGGAAACATAGAAGATATTTACTTAGTTTCCCATTATCTCTGGCATACATACAATGGGAAACTGAGACTTTACAGTGAAAATCTATAGAAGATTTCACCAAATACCACTAGTGACAAGTAAATTGACATCAGGTGCCACCCAGACCCACTGAGAAGGACAAAGATTGTTTCTGTGCTATTTTGAAAAATCAGTTCAGTGATGAGAAAATAGAAAAGACACACAAATTGAAGGACATTTAAAAGATGGCTGTTCAAGTACTCCTTAAATTTATCAAGATCGTGAGAGAAAAGAAATAAAGCAGTAGTTCAGATTAAAGTAGTCTTACTTAAGGGGAGTGTTTCAGACAGAGGTAGAACTCCTTCTTGGTAATGAGTTTGTCAGAAAATAATAAAACTAAGAAACTGTCTACCTCTGAAGTAGCCCAAAATTATGAGGAACACATCATTTGATTTGTAAATATTTGAAGGTGGAAAAATGAACCACCGTGAACATGCAAAAACTTAGGTATCATCTAGAGAGGGTTCAAGGCTGTCAGAAAGAAACATGAAGAGAGTTTGAAGAAGTTTGATAAGAATGTAAAAAGGAGAGTTTAAGAGATAGTACAGAAGGTAAGGCAGTTGCCTTACAAACGTTCAGCCATAGTTCAAATCCCAGCCACCACCAGCAGTGTTCCCTGAGTACAGATCCAGGGTAAGTCTGAGCACATCTAAATGTTCCTTCCACCCCCCAAAATAAATAAATATATATATATATATATATATATATATATATATATATATGGTAAAGGTAAAGGTAAAGGCCCTCCCGTTGATCGTCGATTTGCTCGAGCGGGCCCAGTAACGTCTCCATTGGAGACTTTGTTGTTACTGTGTCTGGCATATCGAATACTCTCGGTAGCTTGCCGGGCTCTCTGAGAGGGGCGGAGGAATCGAACTCGGGTCGGCCATGTTGGCCGCTTGTAAGGCGAACGCCCTACCCACTGTGCTATCACTCTAGCACTCTAGATATATATATATATATATCTATATATATATAAGAACCACCAAAATTCCAAGGATATTTCCCCGATAACACCCATATTAATATTTCTGCATGCAGAGAAATCCAGGGCAGACCAGTGAAAGAAGCCCTAGTATAAAGCAACATGTTAAAGGCATGTGGGAGCTCAATTTCTAGTTTTTTGAGAAACATCCATATTGTTTACCAAAAAGGCTGGACCAGTCGGCATTCCCACCAACAGTGAAGGAGAGTCCCTTTCTCCCCACATCCATGCCAACACTGATTGCTTTTGTTCTTTTGGATGCGTGCCAGTCTCTGTGGTGTGAGATGAATTTCATTGTTGTTTTGATCTGCATTTTCCTGATTATTAATGATAAACAGCACTTTCTCATGTGCCTTTTGGCCATTAAAATTTCTTTGAGAAAGTTTCTGTTCATTTCATCACCCCATTTTTTGATGTTTTCTTCTTGGGGAGTTCAGTCAGTGCCTTGTATATCCTTGATATTAATCCCTTATCAAAAGGGTATTGCATAAATATCCTTTCCCATTCTGTAGACTGTCTTTGTATCCTGGTTACTGTTTCTTTTGAGGTGCAGAAGCTTCTTAATTTAAGATAGTCCCATTTGTTTATCTCTGTTTCCACTTGCTTGGTCAGTGGCATTTCATCTTTGAAGATACCTTTAGTTTCAATCTCATGGAGGGTTTTGCCGACCTTGTCTTCAATGTGGTTTCTGGTCTGATGTTGAGGTCTTTAATCCATTTTGATCTGACTTTTGTGCATGGTGTTAAGTAGAGGTCTGAGCCCATTTTTTTGCATGTAGCTGTCCAGTTTTGCCAACACCATTTGTTAAAGAGGCTTTCATTGCTCTACTTTATATTTGTTGTTCCCTTATCAAAGATTAGATGATCATATATATGAGGGTATGGCTGGAGCGATAGCACAGCGAGCAGGGTGTTTGCCTTGCAAGTGGCCGACATGGCCAACCCAAGTTCGATTCCTCCACCCCTCTCAGAGAGCCTGGCAAGCTCCCTGTGATTTATCCAAGATGCCAAACACAGTAACAAGTCTCACGATGAAGACGTTACTGGGCCTGCTTGAGCAAATCAATGAACAAAGGTAGGACAATGCTACAGAACAGTGTAAGGATATTCAAACCTATTCCATTGGTCTGGGTATCTGTCTTTGTTCCAATACCATGCTGTTTTAATTGTTACCACTTTGTAGTAGAGTTTAAGGTTGGGCAAGGTGATGCGTCCCATCTTTTCTCGCCCAAGAATTGATTTAGCTATTCATGGGTGCTTGCTGTTTCATATGAATTTCAGGAGTGTTTGATCAATTTCTTTGAAGAATGTCATGGGTATACTTAAAGGGATTGTATTCCAAATGTGTATAACGTTTTGGAGAGTATTGCCATTCAACTCAGCAATACCACTTCTATAAGTATAGAATATACCATGGGGACCCCAAAACACACAGCAAAAACACTTTCTGCGCTCCTATGTTCATTGAAGCACTATTCACTATAGCCAGAATCTGGAAACAACCAGAGTGCCTGAGAACAGATGAATTGATAAAGAAACTACGGCACATCTACACAATGACATACTCTGCAGCTGTCAGAAAAAATGAAGTCATGAAATATGCCTATAAATGGGCAGACATGGAGCGCTGAGTAAAATCAGTCAGAAGGGACAGATATAGAATAACTTCATTTATTTGTGGTATATAAAATATTTTAAAAGATTTAAAATAAATATGTATATATATCACTCACTGTCACTGTTCTCCCATTGTTCATCGATTTGCTTGAGCAGGCTCAGTAACGTCTCCATTGTGACACTTGTTACTGTGTTTGGCATATCAAATACCTCACGAGCAACTTGTCAGGCTTTGCCGTGGGGGCAAGATACTCTTGGTAGCTTGCTGGGATCTCCGAGAGGGGAGGAGGAATCAAACCTGGGTTGGCCAAGTCAACCGCGTGCAAGGCAAACACCCTACCTGCTGTGCTATCTCTCCCGTACTGCTATATATATTAGAAGAAGAATATCCATGGTCATGGAAAACAGGGGTGTGAAACACTGGTCAATGATTGGAACTAACCACAAGTGTGTGGGGGGGCTGATGGTAGGTAAAATAGAGAAGAGACCACAATGATAATAATAACTGAGAATGATCACGCTGGACAAGAGTTGAGTGTTAAAGGTAGGTAAGGCATATTCTGGATAACCTTTCAGTATCAATATTGCAAACAACACTGCCCAAAAGGAGAGAAAGAGAGAGAGGAAGAGAGGGAGGAGAGAGAGAGAGAGACAGAGACAGAGACAGAGACAGAGAGATTAAAAGCGCCTGCCATAGAGGGGGTGAAGATTGGGGAGTGATGGGAGGGAACCTGTGGACAATAGTCCTGGGCAATGTACACTGATGGAGAGATGGGTATTGGAATACTGTATGACAGAAATCCAGTCATGAACAGCTTTGTAAAAATTTATTTTAAATAATTTTTAAAAGTTTTCAAAAAATAGAGACATCAAAAAAATAAATAAAGATGCATGGATGGGACTTATTCTCAAACATAGACATTGACCCACATCTCAACTTAGGATATGTTCTCAACTGTTCTCCTTGAAGAAACCTGTATTCTCTTGTATATATATTTTTTCTTCAGATTTCTCTAAGTAAATTTATTTAAGTATAACTATTTTGTTTTGCTAAAATGAAAAGAAAACTAAGTAAGTATTAAAAGCATCCAAATGGAATTAGATAGATATCTCAGGAACCAGAGATAACAAGTGCCCATGCTTTATATGCACAAGGCCCTGAGTTCAAATCTCAGCACTTCATTTCTCATCACCATAATCAAGCATAGCCCCACAAGCCTTGTAGTAACCAGCACCACTGAGTTTAAGGAATGTAGCATAATCATCAAGTGCTAGCATTAAACTCAGTTGGCCAAGTACCACTGATCATGGCCCTGGGACCACTTAAAACTGCAATAGTCCAAAAATGAATGAAATCATTCAAATTATGCTGATATGAAATAAATCTAGAATACTTGCTTCTTATTTTTGCCTTTTGCTTCCCAACTTGAGAGATGTGATTCTTTGCTTCTCTTCTCTCACAGATTATGCTAGTACTGACTAAATTTCAGTGGAAGTGGTTCCAATAAAATAAATTTACAGAATCTTTGCCAATTACTCAGTTTTTGAAATGAGACACATACTTATCTATAGAAATTTAGCTATCAAAACCGTACAATGCATAGCTATCATTTATGGGCTTATTCAAGTATTTGTATTTTTCATCTATAAGACATACTTTTATATTTGAAGTTTATCAGTTTATTTTAAAACCCTTTCTTGAGGAATATAAATTATAGTTTTTAAAATAATTAATTATTATTGAGGAGCAATCATTTTAATTCAATGATTCTAAGTAATGATTCTGAGAAATGATTCTGAGTTGTTCAATTAACTCTAGAGGATTCCTCACATCTATTTAAATTGTCTTGCCATTATTGTCAAATATATATAATTAACTCTAAATTTAAGGACTTATTACTGAAGTCTAGTTTCTGTTTTGTTATTTTACATGTCTATTCCTAGGTTAGTGTCAAACAATCTTGTTTATACTAGCTTTGTAGCATTTTTCTGATTTTCTCTAGTTCTGGTGCTTCTATCAGATAATTATACTGACCTGATCTTTCTTGCTGTGTTATCAATCGAGTCTAATCCATGGCATTTAAATTAAAATCTTACATCATTATTCGCAAAGACCCAGTCATTCCTTATTACTCAAAAAATAAAGAGTAAATTTATTATCATGATATGAAAAGGTTTATCCAATCTAGCACCAACCATATTTCCTTTTTACCTTTTATAACCAATTTTGTATTAACATCACAATATTTCTTTTTTCTTAACTTACTCTGCATTTAGGTTTTGCATATACTACTTTATATACTAATAATTTTCTCTCTTATCTTATTGGAAAAGCTTTATTCACCATTCTTTAAAAGTCTCTCAGATGATTATTTTTCTCCTCTGGCCCTTATTCCCAGTCTAGGAAAGTTAAATTATTCTATTTAGCCATAAGATTCTACATTGCTTGTTATCCAACTTTCAAATTGTATTTGCTTCTTGTCATCTTTTCTTTAGTAAACATCTAGAAAGTTATAGGGTTCAATTAATGTTGAATGCATGTTATAAATTTAGTTTTAAATTTTTGGGAGCTGAAGACATAAGCAGGAGTTAAGGTGGTTCCCTTGAATGTGGTCGATATCAGTTCACTCTCTGCTACTGTATATGGTCCTAAAAGCATCAAGGGAGTGATGCCTTAGCATCAAATAGCCTCCAAGCATCAAAAGGTTTGACTCCCAAACCTAAAAACAAAACAAAAGAAAATATGAATTCAAATTATTTGGAGGAGAAGTTATAGCTCCAAGCCAGGCTCAGGAACAGAGGACAGGAAGGAGTTGAGGGACGCATTTCAGATGATGCTCAGCCAGTAGGGTGATCCAATACTATGGCTGAAGGAATGCAATGTTGTTCAGGGCCTCCACTCTGAGGGATGACAGCTCCACTTCGGAGGTGGTCAGGGCCTTCTAGGACCATGTTACATGCATTTTTACATGTGTCTATTTTTTCATAAAAGCATTCCCATTTATTTAGATAGGAATCTGTAAAATGTGTTCATGATTTTGTGTTTGTATGTTTCAGAAACAAGTGCTTTTAGCTTTTATATGTCACCCTCTGTATTTTTATTCATTTATTCATAGTTAAGTTTGCGATAGAAAAAAGTTACTTGTCCCTAAAGGTGCTTGATGGATCCAGAGGAAAGCAAAGAATTGGTAAAATTACAATGCTTTAAGCTGATGATCACAATACTTAATTGCTTTGAACTGTAAACAAAAATTCACGAATAACAGTCTTATATTTGAAGAGTAGAAAATATGTTTTGTGAATGTTTACTCTTCCTAGATATAGATTTATTTTCCCATGAACTTAAGAATAACCCACCAAATTTAAAAGAAAGCATATCTTTATATCTTCTTTGTCAATTTCCTTCATATACTCCTGTATACACCAAAGATCACTGCATTGAAAAATGAAACAGTCAGTTTTTGACACATAGTATCCACTGATAAGTTGCTAAGGTACTTTTAAATACTTGAAGTTTTCTATGTATTGAGAAGGATTTTTATAAGCAGTTTCTAGTGTACTCTCAAAGATAAGATCAAAAATTCCTTTAGGCCTCCTAAAAGTTTTAGTGACTTAAGAAGGTTTCTTAACTTTTCCTTCTGGTATTAGTATTTCAGCAAAACAACCAATGCTTCACTGATCCAGACAAATAACAGGCAAGATCTTGGGATTATATTTTCCATTTGTATTAGACTTACTCTGTTCTTTCATTTCTATCTGATTCCTGTGTGTTGAGTGATCTTTGTAGAATGAAGCTCTATGGTAGGGTTTCATTGAAAATGAGGTGGGGTGGGGAGTATATTTTCATCTCAAGCTGTGTTATAAAATATACTTATTTTCTTCTAAAACCACTGCATGTGTATCTACTTTATCTGAATAAAGTACAAAAACATTTTCCCAACTACAAAAATTAACTTATTATGAAATAAAAACTTCTTTTTCAATCAAAAGAGAATTAAACATAAATGTTTCTAATCATGGATATTTTTATTAAATTCATACAAAAATATAAAAATATATTGCCCCAAATCCATGACTGATGCATTGAAAAATAAGAGATAGCAGAAGATACCTGACAGAAGAATGAAAATATATCACAAAGTTGGAAGAAATAGAGCAGAATGGGGTGAGAGTGTGCAGCATCACTAGCCAGCTTTGATGACAAATTTCATATGTGTATTCTAGCTCTTCCACACTTATTATTCTTAAAACTGGCTATTAATTTTCTGTTTGTAGCTCATTGCTGTTATCTAAATAATAACAACTAAATAACATGGAACAGCTGCTAAATAGTTCAGTTTTTTGGAACTGTGAGTTTGGTCTTGGTTGACATGATGAACTCAGATAGTCTGTCACCCTGTTCGTTCCATTCTAGGCCATGGGTCCCGAAGTGGAGTTCATCAGCTGATCTTCTTGGTCCTATCTTGGCATTAAAATCACTGACAATGATCTTGTAGAAGGTATGATCTTCTTTATATGATGATCTTCTTTATAGAACTTCTCCAGCTCCATGTAAAACTTTTCAATTTCTCTTGGTGGGTAGACAACGAAGATAGAAACTGCTGGCAGTAAGCCACATCTATTCAAGTGTAATCATCTGATTCGGTTTGTTAGGCATTCAAATGAATCAATGCTTATGGCCAAGTTCGTGGTGACAAGGACACTGACACCACCAATGCCTCTTTTGTCGCATGTTCTGAGAAACAGTTCTTCTCCAGTGTTGAAAATGGCGTGATGTGATTGATGCCTTCTCGTCTCAGTCAGACAAATGATGTCATACTTGATCTTTCACCCTTGCACCATCAGGTTCTCGATGGATGCAACCATTGCCAGTGTACGTGCATTGAAAGCACAGTCATTTTTGTTCTCCTTCATTTTGGCAGCCTAGTTCGCCCTTGAGATTTTATCAGCCTCTATTTCCTCATCCTACTTAACACTGTCATATTGGTGGCTTTTTCAGGGTCAGGGGAATGAGACCCATTGTATTTACTGTTTTGGCATATCAAATGCACCACGGATAGCTTGCCAGGCTCTGCCGTGCGAGCAGGAGACTCTCCGTAGCTTGCCAGGCTCTCTGAGAGGGATAGAGCCTTTTAGGTCAGCCTCTAATCACCCTTGCAGGTGTTCCCATGGTTCAAACCATATTTGAATTCCATCAAATATGGTGTGGTAATCTTGGAATTTGGGTATTAAGTAACTTATGATGTGCCACATTGCTGAAAAGCTCCGGAAAGTGGCCTGAAATGTGGTGGTATAAAATAAAATTATTATTATTTATTATGTATTATAATTTAAAATAATGATTTATTTTTTTTTCTTTTTTTTCCCTTTATTTTATTTTATTTTTTTTAAAGTTGTAGATTTACAATTTTTTGTGCTTTGGTTTCAATTATACAATGATCAGATACCCATCCCTCCACCAGTGCCCATTTTCCACCACCATGGATAATATCCCTCCCACCCCCATCCCCCCAACCCCCCTGTCTCTGTGGCAGGGCAATCCCCTGTGTTCTCTCTCTCCTTTTGGGTGTTGTGGTCTGCAAAAGAGGCATTGACTGGCAAACATGTTCAGTCCATAATCTACTTTCGACATGCATCTCCCCTCCTGGGAGGATCCTCCAAACATCCTTTATTTGGTGCTCCCTTCTCTATCTGAACAGCCCTTTCCTCTAGGATACACGGCTGGCCTCTAAGCTATGGAGTAATCCTCTTGGTGCTGACCTCAGCTATTCTTGGGTATTAATCTCATACTTTGTTAATTTATATCCCCCAGATGAATGCAATCTTTCTATGTCTATCCCTCTCTTTCTGACTCATTTCGCTTAGCATGATACTTTCCATATTGTACCACTTGTATGTAAATTTCATGACTTCATCTTTTCTAAGAGCTACATAGTACTCCATTGTGTAGATGTACCAAAGTTTCTTTAACCAGTCATCTGTTCTTGGGCATTCAGGTTTCTTCCAGTTTCTGGCTATTGTAAAGAGTGCTGCAATGAACAAACAAGTGTAGATGTCACTTCGACTATACATTTTTGCCTCTCTTGGATATATTCCCAGGAGTGGTATTGCTGGGTCAAATGGGAGCTCAATTTCTAATTTTTTGAGAATCGTCCATACTGTTTTCCAGAAGGGCTGAACCAGTGGACATTCCCACCAACAGTGAAGGAGTGTCCCTTTCTCGCCACATCCACGCCAGCATCGGTTGCTTTTGTTCTTTTGAATGTGGGCCAGTCTCTGAGGTGTGAGATGGTATCTCATTGTGGTTTTGATCTGCATCTCCCTGATGATTAATGATGTAGAGCATTTTCTCATGTGCTTTTTTGCCATTCGGATTTCTTCTTTGAGAAAGTTTCTGTTCATTTCATTGCCCTATTTTTGGATGGGGTTGGATGTTTTCTTCTTGTGGAGTTTAACCAGTATTTTGTATATCCTGGATATCAACCCCTTGTCAGATGTGTATTCGGTGAATATCCTTTCCCATTCTGTAGACTGTCTTTGTATTTTGGTCACTGTTTCTTTGGAGGTGCAGAAGCTTCTTAGTTTAAGATAGTCCCATTTATCTATCTCTGTTTTCACTTGCTCGGCCAGTGGCGTGGCATCTTTGAAGATACCATTAGCTTCAATGTCATGGAGGGTTTTGCCAACTTTATCTTCAATGTACCTTATGGTTTCTGGTCTGATGTTGAGGTCTTTAATCCATTTTGATCTTACTTTTGTACATGGTGTTAGGCAGAGTTCTGAGCCTATTTTTTTGCATGTAGCCGTCCAGTGATGCCAACACAATTTATTAAAGAGGCTTTCCTTACTCCACTTCACATTACTTGCACCTTTATCAAAGATTAGATGAGCATATAATTGAGGGGAGATGTCAGTGTATTCAACCCTGTTCCATTGGTCTGCAGTTCTGCCTTTGTTCCAGTACCATGCTGTTTTAATTATTACTGCTTTGTAGTACAGTTTGAAGTTCGGGAGGCTGATTCCTCCCATTTTCTTTTTCCCAAGAATTGCTTTAGCTATTCGTGGGGGCTTATTGTTCCATATAAATTTCAAGAGTGTTTGCTCCATTTCTTTGAAGAATGTCATGGGTATCCTTATAGGGATTGCATTGAATTTATACAATGCTTTCGGTAGTATTGCCATTTTGACAATGTTAAGTCTCCCGACCCATGAGCAGGGGATATCTTTCCATTTCCTCATGTCCTCTTTTATTTCCTGAAGTAGTGTTTTGTAGTTTTCTTTGTACAGGTCCTTTACTTCCTTAGTTAAGCTGATTCCTAGGTACTTGATTTTCTGGGGCACAATTGTGAACGGGATTGTTTTTTTCATGTTGCTTTCTTCTCTCTCACTGTTTGCATATAGGAAAGCCATGAACTTTTGGGTATTGATTTTATAACCTGCAACTTTACTATACGAGTCTATTGTTTCTAGGAGTTTTTTGGTGGAAGTTATTGGGTTCTCTAAGTAGAGTATCATATCATCTGCGAATAGTGAGAGCTTGATTTCTTCCTTTCCTACCTGAATGCCCTTAATATCTTTTTCCTGCCTAATCACTATTGCAAGTACTTCCAGTACTATATTGAACAGCAGTGGAGAGAGTGGGCATCCTTGTCTCGTCCCTGATCTTAGAGGGAAGGCTCTCAGTTTTTCCCCATTGAGGATGATGCTTGCTGTAGGCTTGTGGTAGATGGCTTTAATTATGTTGAGGAAGGTCCCCTCTATACCCATTTTGGCTAGGGTTTTCATCATAAAGGGGTGCTGGATCTTATCAAATGCTTTCTCTGCATCTATTGATATGATCATATGCTTTTTATCTTTTCTTTTGTTGATATGGTGGATTATGTTGATTGATTTCCGAATGTTAAACCATCCTTGCATCCCTGGGATGAATCCTACTTGGTCATGGTGTATGATCTTTTTAATGAGTAGTTGGATTCTATTTGCTAGTAGTTTGTTGAGGATCTTTGCATCTGTGTTCATCAGGGATATCGGCCTGTAATTCTCTTTCTTTGTGGTATCTCTGTCTGCTTTTGGTATCAGTGTGATATTTGCTTCGTAGAAACTGTTTGGAAGTGTTTTTGATATTTCAATTTCGTGGAAAAGCTTAAAGAGCATTGGGAGTAAGTCCTCTTTAAAGATTTGGAAGAATTCACTAGTGAATCCATCCGGGCCAGGACTTTTGTGCTTGGGGAGACTTTTTATTACCATTTCAATTTCCTTGATGGTGATAGGTCTGTTCAGGTATTCCAGGTCTTCTTGGTTCAGCCTTGGGAGTCTGTAGGAGTCTAGGAATTTATCCATTTCCTCGAGGTTTTGATGTTCTGTGGCATAAAGCTTCTCAAAGTACTCCCTGAGGATCCTCTGAATTTCTGTGGTTTCTGTTGTAATGACCCCCTTTTCATTTCTGATTCGGTTTATTAGGGTTTTCTCTCTCCCTTTCTTTGTGAGTTTTGCTAGAGGCTTATCGATCTTGTTAATTTTCTCGAAGAACCAGCTCTTGGTTTCATTGATCTTTCGGATTGTTTTTTGGGTTTCCATCTCGTTAATCTCTGCTCTGAGTTTTATTATTTCCTTTCTCCTGTTCGGGTTGTGCTCCTTTATTTGGTCCTTCTCCAAGCTCTTAAGCAGTGAGGTTAGGTTACTTATGTGTGCTCGCTCCTCCTTCCTGAGGAATGCTTGTAGAGCTATAAACTTTCCTCTTAACACAGCCTTTGCTGTGTCCCATAAGTTTTGGTAACTCGTGTTCTCATTTTCATTCGTTTCTAGGAATCTTTTGATTTCCTCTTTGATTTCCTCTCTAATCCACTCGTTGTTCAATAGTGCACTGTTTAATTTCCAGGTGTTTGATTTAGTTTTCTGTTTTTGTGTGTGATTTACTTCTAATTTCAGCGCATTATGGTCTGAGAAGATTGTTGATACAATCTCTACCTTCTTAATTTTATGGAGGCATGTTTTGTGGCTCAGCATGTGGTCTATCTTGGAGAATGTTCCATGTACGCTTGAGAAGAATGTGTATTCATCTTTTTGTGGATGGAGTGTCCTGTATATATCTACTAAGTCCCTTTCTTCCATTGTTTCCCTCAAATGAAGTATGTCCTTGCTAAGCTTGAGTCTGGTTGATCTATCAAGAGGTGACAAAGCAGTGTTGAAGTCTCCCACTAGTATTGTGTTGCTATTGATGTCTTTTTCCAAATCTATGAGTAGTTGTTTTAAGTACTTTGCTGGTCTCTCATTAGGTGCATATACATTTATTATTGTAAGTTCTTCCTGTTGTACATATCCTCTGATCAATAAGAAATGGCCTTCACTGTCTCTTATGACCTTCCTCACTCTGAAATCGATGTGGTCTGACATAAGGATGGCTACCCCAGCTTTTTTATGGAAGCTGTTTGCCTGTAGGATTGTTTTCCAGCCTTTGACTCTGAGTCTGTGTTTGCTTTGACTATTGAGATGCGTTTCTTGCAGGCAGCAGAATGTTGGGTTCAATTTTCTAATCCATCCTGCCACTCTATGTCTTTTAATTGGTGCGTTTAGCCCATTGACATTGAGAGAGATTATTGTTATGGGATTTTGTCCCATTGTTCTGTTAAAATTTGGTGTATTTGAGGGGCCTTTCTTGCCTTAAAGTAGCCCATTTAGTTGTTCTTGTAACCATAGTTTTGAGTCTATGAAGTTCCTGAGCTGTTGTTTGTCTGTGAAACTGTGTGTTGTTCCTTCTATTATGAATGAGAGTCTTGCTGGGAAAAGTATTTTGGGGAGGCATTTATTTCATTGAGTTTTTTTACTATGTTCCACCACTGTTTTCGGGCCATGAGGGTTTCATCAGAAAAATCAGCTGTGAATTTTAAGGATGCTCCTTTGTAAGAGATTTCTTTCTTCGATCTTGCTGCTTTCAGAATTTTGTCTCTGTCTAAGGTTTTGGTCATTTTGATCAGAATGTGTCTTGGGGTATTTTTATTCGGATTTCTTCTAGCTGGTACCCTTCGGGCCTCCTGAATGTGGTCACAAGTTTTCTTCAGCTCTGGAAATGTTGTAGCAATGATGTCTTTGACAGTTTCTTCTTCATCGAGGTTTTCTTCCTGTCCCTCTGGGACTCCAATAATTCTTATGTTACCCCTCTTGGCTTCATCACGATCTTCTCTTGCCATCTGTTCCCGAATTGTGAGTCTCTTTTCCATTTTCTGCTCTTTTCTGGAGAGTCTCTGAACTTCATCTTCGAGCTCACTGATTCTGTTCTCAGCCGCTCTTACTCTGCTGCTGAGGCCTTCCACTGAGCTTTTCAATTCGCCTACGAGATTTTTCAGGTCTGACATTTCTGATTGCATTTTCCTCATTTCTGCCTTCAGATCCTCTTGTCTTCTATTGGCATTGCTTTCCATTGTTTCTTTTAATTCCCTAAGCATCCTAAGTAGCTCCCTTCTGAATTCCTTGTCAGAGGGGTTGTCTAACACTACAGTACTGTTGGTGTCATCTGGGCTAGACTCTTCAATATGAATGTTTGGTGGGCTTTTGCGTTGCTTTACCATTGTGAGAGGTGTGGTTTAGTCCTTCACGTTCAGTGTTACTATTCTACTTGATATGCAGTGTGAGTTAAGATAGGCTTATGAGTTATTGGCTACTGTGTTTCTAGTGGCTGAGCTAAACTAGAGAAGTTTCCATCTAAGAAGTTAGCTTATGATTCCTATGGCATATGTAGTGGGAAAATATTTCGCGGCCGCTAATGCGGCCGCGGCTCCGGAAAGAGTCCCTGGCACTGGGCGAGGAGTTGGGAATGTCTCCTGTTTAGAATTGGAGCCGTTGAGCTTTGTTGCCCAGAGCTGGGCCTCTGTGCCCGTCCCACGCAGATCAGGGGTTGAAAACCGGCTGTCTAGGGGCTGTTTCTAGCTGCACGTGCCCAGAGAGGAACCCAGGCCCTTGGGGGCGGGCTGTACCTGTTGGAATTGGAGCCGTTCAGCTTTGTTGCCCAGAGCTGGGCCTGCTGTGCCCGTCCCACGCAGATCAGGGGTTGAAAACCGGCTGTCTAGGGGTTGTTTCTAGCTGCACGTGCCCAGAGAGGAACCCAGGCCCTTGGGGGCGGGCTGTACCTGTTGGAATTGGAGCCGTTCAGCTTTGTTGCCCAGAGCTGGGCCTGCTGTGCCCGTCCCACGCAGATCAGGGGTTGAAAACCGGCTGTCTAGGGGCTGTTTCTAGCTGCGCGTGCCCAGAGAGGAACCCAGGCCCTTGGGGGCGGGCTGTACCTGTTGGAATTGGAGCCGTTCAGCTTTGTTGCCCAGAGCTGGGCCTCTGTGCCCGTCCCACGCAGATCAGGGGTTGAAAACCGGCTGTCTAGGGGCTGTTTCTAGCTGCGCGTGCCCAGAGAGCTAAAATAATGATTTATTAAGCCTGCCTCATGAGTTGGGGGAGAAGGCACCTGGAATACAGAAGGGATCATTAAGAAAATGATGTTTGGGAAGATCAGTCAGGACGGGAGGTGTATGCTGAAAGTAGATAAAGGACCAAACATGATAACCCGTTCAATATTTGTATTGCAAACCATAATGCCCCAAAGTAGAGAGAGAGTATGAAGGTTATTGCCTGCCATGGAGACAGTGGGGGAGGGGGGGAAAGGGAGTATAGTGGGGTATTGGTGATGTCAAATGTGCACTGGTGGAAGGATGGGTGTTTGATCACTGTGTGATTGTAACTCAAACATGAAAGCTTGTAACTGTAACTCACGGTGATTCAATTAAAAAAATTTAAAAAAGAATGTGGCAGTCTTGAACTGGGGCACAGTCAGATTACTGTGCAGAAGCCTGGAGTGGTTTTTATGACACATTATTTCAAGACAGTAAGATAAAAATTACATGGTCATATAAATATAAGCCAATAAAGACATATTTTCATGATTAAAAAAATAAAACTCTCACACAATAGGGAAAGAATGTACCTCTAGACAGTAATAATATATATATATATATATATATATATATATATATATATATATATATAACTAACCCACAACCGACATCATACTCAATTGTTAAAAAGCTGAATTCCTTATTTCTGATATTAGGCACAAGGCAAGGATAACAATTTTCTACACTATTATGCAATATAAATTTGGAAACCCTTGACATAGCCATCAGTCAAGAAAAGGAAATAAAAGACATTCAAATTCAAAAAGAAGTTAATGGAGATTAAATGATAAAATACATAGAAAACTCCAAAAAATTCACCAAAACCTCTTACAATTTGTTTAAGAGACTTTCCTTGCTCCACTTCACATTTCTTACTCCCATATCAAAGATTAGCTGATCATATATTGGGGAGTTGTCAGTATATTCAACCCTGTTCCATTGGTCTGCAGCTCTGCCTTTGTTCCAGCATTATGCTGTTTTAATTATTACTGCTTTGTAGTAGAGTTATCCACACAATAAGCAAGCTCATTGAGTTCTCTCAGGAGTTCAAGATGCCGCTCTGTCTTACATTCATTGATTTAAAGAAGGCCTTTGATTCTTCTGAGACTGAAGCAATCATTGAAGCCCTAGCAAAGCAGGGCGTTCAAACTCAATACATAAGGATCCTCTGTGAGCTGTATTACGGATTCACTACCAGAATCTCACCATTCTACAAAAAAGTGATCATCCATGTCAAGAGTGATGTTCCACAGGGTGATATCATTTCACCGAAACTAATCAGTGCTATCCTCAAGAACATCATGCAAAGGCCGGAATGGAAAGGATTGGGAGTGAAGATAGTGAAACTAGATGGTTGGCAACTACACCACCTCCGCTTTGCTTATGACATCGTTTCTAATAACACCAAACATTAGACAAGCAGCACAAATTCTGGCAGACTTCAACTGTAAGTGTGGAAAGCTGAATCTCACGAAGAAAATGTTTATGAAAAACAGTCTCATTCCTGATGTTCCATTCACTCTCAACGGGATGGACATCTCTGAAAGCAACAGTTATGTGTACCTAGGTCAAGAACTCAACATGACGAATGACCTGGCACCTGAGTTGCACAGGAGGAAAAGAGCAGCTTGGAACGCCTTCAAGACCATCGAAGAAATAGCTAAGAGGACAAAGAACCTCCGGCTCCAGGCACATCTCTTTGATTCCACTGTTTCTCTACACTAACATATGCCTCAGAGACCTGGGCCCTACAAAAACAGGATGAGAACACTATTCAGGTCTCCCAAAGAGGACTCAAAAGAGCTATGCTTGGAGTATCACGCTTCACTCAAATGAGAGAAAGAATCTGGAGTTCCGACCTCCGTGCTGGAAACATAATGAGATTTGGAGATGACCGCTGAACTAGAGCCATTACCAGCTGGATTCCACAGGATGTCAAAAGATCACGTGGCTGCCCACCAATGAGATTGTCACTCTTCTTCATCAAGACCCTAAATGATTGGTTTGAGGCTGTTCGTGTTCCTAGAAAGAGCAGATGCCATTGGGCTACACTAGCACGTGACATGAATGGATAGAAATGTTACTGGCTTCCACTCAAGCAAATTGATGAGTAACAGGATGTCAAGTGATCAAGTGATCAAGTAGAGTTTGAGGTTGGTGAGGCTGCTCCCTCCCATTTTCTTTTCCCCAAGAATTACTTTAGTTATTCATGGGAGCTTATTGTTCCATATAAATTTCAAGAGTGTTTTCTCTATTTCTTAAAGAATGTCATGGGTTTCCTTATAGGAATTGCAATGAATTTGTACAATGCTTTGGGAGAGTATTGCCATTTTAACAATGTTAATTCTCTTGATCCATGAGCAGGGTGTATATTTTCATTTCCTCGTGTCCTCTTTTAGTACCTGCAGTAGCGTTTTGTAGTTTTCTTTGTACAGGTCTTTTATGTCCTTAGTTAAGCTGATCCATAGGTATTGGATTTTCTGAGGCATAATTGTGAACAAGATTGTTTTTTTCATGTCACTTTCTTCTCTTTCATTATTTGCATATAGGAAAGCCATGGACTTTTGGATATTGATTTTATAGCCTGCAACTTTACTAAACAAGTCTATTGTTTCTAGAAGTTACTTGGTAGAGGTTTTAGGGTTCTATAAGTATAGTATCATATAGTTTGTGAAGAGTGGGAGCTTGATTTCTTCCTTTCCTACCTCGATACCCTTAATATCTTTTTCTTGCCTGATTATTATTGCAAGTACTCCCAGTACTATATTGAACAGCAGTTGAGAGTGCATCCTTGTCTCATACCTAAGTTTAGAGGGAAGGCTCTTATTTTTTTCCCCATTGAGTATGATGTTTGCCATAGTTTGTGGTAGATGGCTTTAACTATATTGAGGAAAGTCCCCTCTATGCCCAATTTGGCAAGAGTTTTCAACATAAATGGGTGCTGGAACTTGTCAAATGCTTTCTCTGCATCTATTGATATAATCATATGGTTTTTATCTTTTCTTTTGTTGATATGATATATTATGCTGATTGATTTCTGAATGCTAAACCATCCTTGCATCCCTGGGATGAATCCCACTTGGTCGTGGTGTATGATCTTTTTGATGAGTTGTTGAATTCTATTTGCTAGTATTTAGTTGAGAATCTTTGCGACCATGTTAATCAGGGATATCAGGCAGTAGTTTTCTTTTTTTGTGGTGTCTTTGTTTCCTTTTGGTATTAGAGAGATACAAGCCTCAGAGAAACTGTTGGGAGAGTTTCTCTTTCTTCATTTTCCTGGAAAAGCTCTTCTTCAAATGCTTGGAAAAATTTGGTATTGAATCCATCTGGACCCGGGCTTTTATTTTTAGGAAGAATTTTTATTACAGTTTCAATTTCCTTGATATTAATAGGTCTATTCAGGTATTCTAAATCTTCTTGGTTCAACTTTGGGAGATTATAGGAATCCAGGAATTTATCTATTTCTAGGGTCTCTTGTTTTGTGGCATACAGACTTTCAAAGTAGTCTCTGATCATCTTCTGAATTTGTTTGGTTTCCGTTTTGATGTCCCCTTTTTGATTTCTGATTCAGTTTATTAGGGTTCTGTCTCTCTTTCTTTGCGAGTTTCACTCGTGGGTTATCAATTTTATTTATTTTCTCGAAGGACCAGCACTTAGTTTCATTGATCTTCGGATTGCTTTTTGGGTTTCCATATCGTTGATTTCTGGTCTTTAAGTTTTAAGATCTCTTTCCTTCTGCCTGATTTGGGCTCCTTTTGTTGGTTCTTCTCTAAGATCTTTAGCTGTGAAGTCAAGTTGTTTATATGGGCCTTTCTTCCTTCCTGAGAATGCTTGCAGAGCTATGAATTTTCCCCTTAACATGGCTTTAGC
This sequence comes from Sorex fumeus, assembly GCF_029834395.1. Lineage (NCBI taxonomy): Eukaryota > Metazoa > Chordata > Mammalia > Eulipotyphla > Soricidae > Sorex > Sorex fumeus. Next base: position 54,306,761 of record NW_026606063.1, read on the forward strand.
TGTGTCACTAAGATTCTGGTAGCTCATGTCTTCATTCTCATTTATTTCCAGGTATCTTTTGATTTCTTTCTGGATATCTTTCCTGACCCACTCATTGTTCAACATTGATTTGTTTAATTTCCAGGTGTTGGATTTGGTTTTCTGCATCTGTGCATGATTAACTTCTATCTTCAGTGCTTCATGGTCTGAAAAGATAGTTGATACAACATCTATCTTCCTGATTCTGTTGAGGTAAGCTTGTGGCCCAGCACATGGTCTATTCTAGAAAATGTTCCATGTGTATTGGAAAAGAATGTGTATTCTTTTTTGAGGGGATATAAAGTCCTGTATAGATCTATTAGCCCTCTCTCTTCTATTTCTTCCTTCAGAGCCATTATTTCCTTGCTGAGTTTTAATCTTCTTGATCTATTCAGAGGTAATAAGGCAGTGTTGAAGTCTCCGAGTACTATTGTGTTGCTCGCAATGTCCTTCCTAAGGTCTGTTAGCAGATGTTGTAGCTATTTTTCTCGTCCCTCATTGGGTGTGTAACATTTAGAAATGTGATTTATTCCTGCTGAACATATACCTTGATTATTAAAAATGGCCTTCGCTGCCCCTTCTCATCTTCTTCAACCTGAAATCTATGTTGCCAATACTTCTAAGGCCACCCCAGGTTTTTTTGAGAGCATCGTCTGCTTGCAGGATTGTTTTCCATCCTTTGACTTTGAGTCTGTGCTTGTTTTAACTGTTCAGATGTGTTTATTGTAGGCAGCAGAATGTTGGGTTCTGTCTCTGAATCCATTTTGCCTCTGTGTGTCTCTTAATTGGTGAATTTAGACCATTGACGTTAAGAGAGATTATTGTTCTGGGGTTTTGTGGCATTTTTCTGTAAGAGTTTGTTGTGCTTGTAGGGTTTTTTCTTGTCTTACAGAAGCCCCTTTAGCCCTTATTTTAGGTTTGGTTTTGAGCCCCTTTATCCCCCAACCTGAGTCGGTCTTCTCCTCCCCACCCAGGTCAGTTTATACGCTGCTTCTCGAACCCGGGACTTGGATTTCTCCCTGCAAGCCCCCCAGGCATCCTCTTGGACCCTAGGAGAAAAAGCAGCTCTGAACCTCTGCCTGTTCCCCTTCGCCCCCCAGCCTGAGCTGGTCTTCTCTCCCACCTCGTCTTTACTCCCCTCACACACACCAGGTTCCTGTGGGGGAGGGGTGGCCACTTTAGAAGTGGACGTGGCTTCTAAAACTAGCCCCTTTAGCCCTTGTTTTAGGTTTGGTTTTGAGTCTATGAAGTTCCTGAGCTGTAGTTTATCCACAAAATGGTGTAGCGTTCCTTCGAGTTTGAGCATTCTAACTATGATATGTCTTGGAATGTTTTTGTTAGGGTCTCTTTTAGCTGGCACTCTTCGGGCTCCTTGAATCTGGATGCTTGGATTCTCCAGCTCTGGAAACTTTTTCAGCAATGATTTTTTAACTGTGGCCTTTTCATTGGGATTGCTTCCCTGACCTTCTGGTACTCCAATTATTCTAATGTTGTTTCTCTTGAAATCATCCCCTAGGACTCTGATTTGCTCTAGAGCTATTTTGAGGTCTTTTCCCATTGTTTGGTGCCTGTAGGCTTCCTGCAGCTCATCTTCCAGTTCACTGATTCTGTCTTCCACTGTAGCTATTCTACTGTTGAGGGCACACACTGAGTTTTTTATTTTATCTACTGATTCCTTTATTCTTGACAGTTCTGTGCATAGCTTTTCAATTTCTGCTCTCATTTCTTCCTGTAATTTCTTGATTCTTTGATCCATTGTTTTTTCCATGTCCTCCTTTAATTTACTGGATATCTGTCCAGCCGTTTCTTTGAGTTCATTAAACATCTTCAATAGTTCATCTCTGAATTCTTTATTGGAGAGCTCACATTTTTTAGTAACGCCTGTTGAGACTTCTGGACTCTTTCCATCGTCCTCTCCTTGTGGTGGGGATTTGTGCTGTTTCATCATGTAGTTGTGGTGTTTTGGAGACTGGTATGTAACACCAAATTGTGATATGTATGGGTAAAATAACTGCGGCAGCGTGAGCAGCTGCAGACCCCAAAAGAATCTACGCTCACTTCTGCAGAGGCCAGGCCCCCTTCAGATACCTGGGAGAGGGAGAAAACTGGCCACGGCATTGGGGATGAACAGGAAGGTGCTCCGGGTGGTTGGGCAGCCCAGGGTACGAGTGGATACCTTGGCCCTGTCATGGGGAAGGTGGTATCCCGGGGTCCTGGGTTAGGTTTTTGGTTTAAATTAGAGCAAAATCCATAAAGTACACTTAGAAAACATAGGCAGACTCATCAGAATATGAATCTTGGAGGTGTCTTTAGTAATTTGTTTGATTCCATTGACAAAGATAAAAAAAGAAACTACATTAAATTTTAAAAGTTTTTTTAAGCTCTAAAGAAATTCATACTAAAATAAAAGGACACTGTAGTGAATGGAAGAAAATATTTGTATCTCATACATAAGATAAAGTAATGATATTTTTGGTACATAAAATTTACAAAGTTTAATAGGAAAACAAATTATTCTCAATTAAAAAAATAGTGAGAGGATATAAACAGACACTTCTTTAAAGAAGACATAAAAACAGCCAGTAGGCATATGAAAAAGTGTTCACTATTGCTTATTATAAGGAAAACACAAATAAAAATCACAATGAGATATCATCTCACACCAGTGAGAATGTGTATAGCAAAAGATTGAAAACAATAAATTTTATAAGTATGTGATGGAAAAGGAATCCTCATTTATTGTTGGTAGGAAAGTTTCCTGGTTCAACCTCTATGGAAAGTAGTATGGATGCTTCTTAAAAAAATAGAAACTAGTAATAGGACTTCCATATTTATGGAATTCATATTGACTCATCAATACTATTTCCAGATATTTATCCAAGGACACTAAAACATTAGTTAAAAAAGATCATGATGTTCTCGAGGGTGGCACTGAAGAGTTTCGGTGAAATGGAATCACCCTGCCGAACCCCTCTCTTGACATCAATGATTAAGAGACATTAATTATTAATGTCTCTTGACATTAATAATTATTAAGTTTTTCAATTTATTGTGTTAGCAGATTTTTCCCCAAGACTAAATAATTTTACTTTTTTTCTCACTTAAAGGGAAGAGAAACTAAATTATCTGAAAGAGAAGTTTCACTTTTATTTTAATATTTATTAGTGAAACACCATGAGGTACAGTTGTAGATTAACAAATTTTTGTGCTTGGGTTTCAATTATACAATGATCAAGTACCCATCCCTCCACCAGTGCCCATTTTTCACCATCACAAATCCCAGTATACCTCCCACCCCCCATCTCCCCAAATCCCACTCTGCCTCTGTGGCAGGGCATTCCATTCTGTTCTCTCTCTCCTTTTGGTTGCTGTGGTTTGCAAAAGAGCCATTGAGTGGCAATCATGTTCGGCCCATATTCAACTTTCAGCATGCTTCACCCATCCTGCAAGGTTCCTCCTAACACACTTTATTTGGTGCTCCATTCTCTATCTGAGAATATGTGGCTGGACTCCAAGGGACCCTCCTTCATTGCTGGTGGGAAGCAGTGTGACTGGCCTCCAAGCCAAGGAGTAAACCTCCTGGTACTAATTTCGGCTATTCTTGGGCGTTAGTCTCCTATTTTGTTACTTTATATTCCCCAGATGAATCCAATCTTTCTACGTTTGTCTCTCTCTTTCTCACTCATTTCTCTTAGCATGATACTTTCCATGTAGTACTACTTGTATGTAAATTTCATGACTTCATCTTTTCACTGCTACATAGTACTCCATTGTGTAAATGTACCAGAGTTTCTTTAACCAGTCATCTGTTCTCGGACACTCAGGTTTTGTCCAGATTCTGGCTATTGTAAACAGTGCTGCAATGAACAAACAAGTGCAGATGTCACTTCAACTATACTTTTTTGCCTCTCTGGGATATATTCCCAGGAGTGGTACTGCTGGGTCAAATGGGAGATCAATTTCTAATTTTTTTTTATTTACTGGGCGCACTCGAGCAAATTGATGAACAACAGGAGGACCTTGACCGATTTTAATTTATTTTATTTTTTTAATTTTTATTTGTGAAACACCGTGAGGTACAGTTGTAGACTTACAAATTTTTGTGTTTGGGTTTAAGTTATACAATGATCCAGTACCCATCCCTCCACCAGTGCCCATTCTCCATCATTTGCATTTTTTTTTAATTTGTGTTAGTGAAACACCATGAGGTACAGTTGTAGATTTACAAATTTTTGTGCTTGGGTTTCAACTTTAAAATGACCAAACACCCATCCCTCCACCAGTGCCCGTTTTCCACCACCACGGGTACCAGTATCCCTCCCACCACTCATCCCCCCTTCCCACCCTGCCTCTGTGGCAGAGTATTCCCTTTTGTTCTCTCTCTCTCCTTTTGGGTGTTGTGGTTTGCAAAAGAGGCATTGAGTGGCAATTATCTTTGGTCTCTAGTCTACTTTCAGCATGCTTCTCCCATCCTGGAGGATCCTCCCAATACCCTTTATTTGGTGCTCCTTTCTCTGTCTGAGCTCCCTTTCCCCCTAGAATGTGTGACTGTCCTCCAAGCCATGGAGCAAAATTCCTGGTACTAATCTCGGCCGCTCTTGGGTGTTAGTCTCCTATTTCGTTACTTAATGTTCCCGAGATGAATCCAATCTTTCTATGTCTGTCCCTCTCTTTGTGACTCATTTCGCTAAACATGATACTTTCCATGTAGTACCATTTGTATGTAAATTTCATGACTTCATCTTTTCTAACAGCTACATAGTACTCCATAGTGTAGATGTACCAAAGTTTCTTGAACGAGTCATCTGTTCTCGGGCACTCAGGTTTTTTCCAGATTCTGGCTATTGTAAAGAGTGTTGCAATGAAAAAACAAGTGTAGATGTCACTTTGACTATACCTTTTTGCCTCTCTGGGATATATTCCCAGGAGTAATATTGCTGTGTCAAATGGGAGCTTGATTTCTAATTTTTTGAAAATCGTCCGTACTGTTTTCCAGAAGGGCTGAACCAGCCAGCTTTCCCACCAGCAGTGAAGGAGGGTCCCTTTCTCACCACATCCGTACCAGCACCAGTTGCTTTTGTTCTTTTGGATGTGGGCCAGTCTCTGTGGTGTGAAATGATATCTCATTGTTGTTTTCATCTGCATCCACCTGATGATTAGTGATGTAGAGCATTTTCTCATGTGCCTTTTAGTCATTCTGATTTCTTCTTTGAAAAAGTTTCTGTTCATTTCGTTGCCCCATTTTTGATGGGGTTGGATGTTTTCTTCTCGTGTTGTTCAGCGAGTATTTTATATATCCTTGGTATCAACCCCTTGTCTGATGTGTATTGGGCGAATATACTTTCCCATTTCATAGACTATTTTTGTATTTTAGTCACTGTTTCTTTTGAGGTGCAGAAACTTCTTAGTTTAAGACAGTCCCATTTGTTTATCTCTGTTTTCAATTGCTTGGCCAGTGGCGTGACATCTTTGAAGATACCATTAGCTTCAATGTCATGGAGGGTTTTGCCAACTTTGTCTTCAATGTAACTTATGGATTCCAGTCTGTTAAGGTATTTAATCCATTCTGATTTACTTTTGTACATGGTGTTAGGCAGAGATCTGAGCCCATTTTTTGCATGTAGCCATTCAGTTTTGCCTGCACAATTTGTTAACTAGGCTTTCCTTACTCCAATTCACATTTCTTGCTCCTTTATCAAAGATTAGATGATCATATGTTTGAGAGGAGATGTCACCATATTCAACTCTGTTCCACTGGTCTCCAGCCCTGCCTTTGTTCCAGTACCATGCTGTTTTAGTTATTACTGCTTTTTAGTAGAGTTTGAAGTTAGGGAGGTTGATTCCTCCCATTTTCTTTTCCATGACCAAGAAGGATTCATCCCAGGGATGGAAGCATGGTTTAACATTCAGAAATCAATCAACATAATCCATCATATCAACAAAAAAGATAAAAAGCATATTATCATATCAATAGATGCAGAGAAAGCATTTGACGAGATCCAGCACCCGTTTTTGATGAAAACCCTTGCCAAAAATAGGTATGGAGGGGACTTTCCTCAATATCGTTAAAGCCATTGAGCACAAACTATGGCAAACATCTTCCCCAATGGGGAAAAACTGAGAGCCTCCCCTCTAAGATCACAGATGAGACAAGGATGTCCACTCGCCCCACTGCTGTTAAATATAGAATTGAAAGTACTTGCAATAGCAGTTAGGCAAGAAAAAAATATTAAGGGCATTCAGGTAGGAAAGGAAAAATTCAAGGTCTCACTATTCGCAGATGATATAATACTATACTTAGAGAACCCTATAACCTCTACCAAGAAACTCCTAGAAACAATAGACTTATACAGTAAAGTGCAGACTATAAAATCAATACCCAAAAGTCCATGGCTTTCCCATACACAAACAGTGAGAGAGAAGAAACGTGACATGAAAAAAAATCCCTTTCACAATTGTGCCCCAGAAAATCAAGTACCCAAGAATCAGCTTAACTAAGGAAGTAAAAGACCTATACAACAAAAAACTACAAAACCCTACTTCAGAAAATAAAAGAGGATGCGAGAAATGGAAAGATATCCCCTGCTCATGGATCAGGAGAATTAACATTGTGAAAATGGCAATATTTCCCAAAGCATTATACAAATTCAATGCGATCCCTATAACGATACCCATGACGTTCTTCAAAAGGGATAAACTAGTTGGCATTCCCATGAGCAGTGTACATGGCATTAGGCAGAGATCTGCCTAATTTTTTCCATGTACACATCAAATTTTGCCATGTACACTCAAAGAAATGGAGCAAACACTCCTGAAATTCATATGGAAAAATAAGCCCCTACGAATAGCTAAAGCAATTCTGGGGAAAAGTTTCACTTTTCACAGGGAGAGCTTCATTGGTATCTGTCTTACTAAGTTAACTTGTTATTTTATAACAAATTATATTATATATTACTTAACATTATATATAATATAATTAACATATTTTAGCATGATTTCTATTCCTGTGTTCATGAATACTAAAATAGTGCCCCCACATTGCAGTGAAGATGTGAAAACATGCTTTCTCAAGTTCTACTACAAAAATATTGAAAATTGAAATTTTTATTTTATAAATAACAAATCCATATATAAAAATATATTAGATATATAAATATTGATGATTAAAGTATTATGAGAGCATTGATTCCTATTTCTCCCAGACAGACTTTATGGAGGAGGGGATATTTGATCTGGCTTTCCAAGGATGAATAGAGTTTTAATAGCTACTTACAGGGCTAGAGATATTTTCAAAGGATCACTTCTAAAATGATCAAAAGAATGAAGTTGAATATTGTGTAGTAGAATATCTTTAAGAGAAATCAAGAAGCTGGTTTTGTAGGAACTTACAAAAGGTACGTTCTGAGTGTGGATAAAACAGAAATGAAAGTTGAAACAAAAATCTTGAAAAAGATTTTATTTGAAACCCCTTTTTCTCAGGAATTCTTTCCTGGAGATTGCTTAAAATCTCCAAGGAAGTTTGTTAAATGTAGTTTTTCAAAGTTCATTTTTCAGAGGTTCTGACATTTCTTCTCAAGTAGATCCTAGAATTTTTCTTTTAACTAATTTGGGAAACTTATCTTCTCCCCATACAACTCTTTGAGAAGCACTCTTAGGTCATGCAATATATTGTCATAAGACATAAGTCCTAAAGGCATTGAGCTTGTATTCCTAGTTCGAGGCAGTGAAGGGTCTATCTTGAACTTTATATGATCTTTATTAAGGACATAAAAAGAATAGGGAACATTGGGAAAGGGGCACTGTTTCCATAGCAGTGATTAAGAAAGGGCTCTCCAATGAGCAGAGTCCCCATGAATATGGGGAGCAAATGAAATCAAAGAATTACTTTGAAGCTCGGAGTGATAAATATGAAGACCTTAAGGAAAAAATCGTAGAAAAAGAATGAGTTCCATGTGATTAAAAGAGGAAAGATAGAAGGGACTAAAGAAAAGCAGTTCAATGAGGTATAAACTATTTTATCTTTTACATGTTTCTGTTTTCAGTATCATGGAAGAAGATTTTTAAAGGTTTTAAAGTTAACATTCTGGTTACTCTTCAGAGAAAAACAGAGACTGAAACATGATTGTAGCCTAGACTAGTTTGGCCTAAATCATTCCTGAAATGATGCTTCAGGAACCCCTTTACATATGTCTCTTCTGAGCTGTTTAATGGGATGTTCTATGGTGTTTTCTAACACCAAAGACGAGTTCTCTGATTCTTTAGATACCACCTAGAGAGTACTAAAATTCAGTTCAATTTGACACTAACCACTCTGTGTTAACACCAAGCCTGTGGATTTTAGGACTCAGTATCATAAAACTGACCACTCTTCAGACACCAGCTCAGACCTTGAATTCCCAATTTTCCCACACTGCACAGCTTGACTACACTCCTCTCCCTTCAGTAAATAATTTTCTAGAATATTTCCACAAATCAGTAAAAACAACACACTTGCTATTTCTGGTTTATGTTTGTAAAGATGTAGATGATAGCTCAGGTAAGGTGCAGGAAAAGAGCTGAAAACGTTTGCTAGAATCTTCCATGGGTATATCAGCCTCCTCACAGAATATTATGCTCACCAACCTTGATGTTTTAAAATCCCTGTCCATAACTGGCTATAGTCCTTTCATTACATATAATTGTCTAAGTACAATATTAGTATTTGCATATTGACTTCAGTTTCCTGTTTTGTGTTCTCCCCAGAAGTCTGAGGGAAGGACTAAACATTCCAATCTTTAATTACCACAATTAGTTTCCCTGAATGTCAGGTCCTTTTCTGGAGCTATGTAAATGCCCATCATGAGTTACCTTATTGACAGAAAAATTAGATAATGATGGAAAGGACTTGTCGTATGTTTGTTTTTAAAGTTCTAGTTATGCCTATCGGGTAACTCCTAAGATTTTAGAAAACTCTACAAAAACCAAAGTGTCAGACGTGCATTTTACAAGTATGAATAAAGGTCAGAGCAGGGTTCCAGTTCCATGTTAGCTACAGAATAGTTGTGAAGATATACTTTTTTTCAAAGATATAATTTTTTAAGTATTGCTTTTGACACTATAATACTAGGTTCATCATGTATTGAGGAAAAGGAAATATTTTTCATTCCTGTGTAATGACCTTTTAGAATATCAATAATTTAAAATTAAAAATGATATTAATGAGGAAATGTTATCTATTATAATACATTGCATAATTCTAATAAGTATATTAAATATATTATATGGATAATTCAATATATAATATATGATCTATTATTATGTAACATACATACTGCTAAATATTATATCTAACGTTTAAGGTAAGTATTATATTTACCTTAAATTCTCCTTGCTGATTGTAATCTATTATTTTCTCTAGCATTGTGTGCTTGTTTTATAGGATATAATAAAACACCTCAAGATTATCTTAAGATTTCAACTGCTTTACATGTCATTGTTATTGTATAATAAGTGTTGATATCAGTTATTTGGTAAGTTGTATTTAGGAAGATCAAAATTACCAAAGAACGTGAAGATAATTAACATCATTTAAAACCATTAAGGACATTTTTAACCAAACAACAGCTGTTGAACATTAGAGATTTAAATAATAATATAAAACATGTATTATACTTATGTAGCTATAGGTTTTTCATAAATGAGAAAATTGTCATATGATAAGTATAAAACTCTTACCACATTCAATGGGTTCACCTATTGGTTAGTGTGGAGCCAAACCACACAACTAGAAAGTTTTATTAATTGAAGGAAAGTGGGACAAAGGAACTAATTTCTCAAAGCACTGCCAGGAGAGAATTGCTGTAACAGGGATTTATTCAAAAGATTGCAGGGTCTGGGAGGTCTATTACAGGAGAAAGGGCCTAAAAAATTCTCAAAGAGGAATTGTAATGGCTCAGGCTTGCTGGGATATGTAATTCCTGTAGTACTTGACAGGCATCTTTACTTACTATCTACAGGCAACTAACTAAAACAACCCTATAAAAACATTATTTCATGATTATTTTATTCTTTATATAAATTTAAAAATCAAAAAAAGACAAGTAAATTCATTTTTGTTAATTTGGGCTACATCCAGCAGTGCTCAGGAGTAACCCCTGGCATATATTCAGGGATCACTCCTAGTAGGCTCAGAGGGAACCATAGGAGGAACCAGGGATCGAAACCAGGTCAGCCGTGTAAAAGGCAATAGTCCTACCCGCTGTACTATCAATTCAAAGGCAGGTAAATTAACTGTGGTTTCAAGCTAGACACAAAGTGTATGAGTATAGACCAGTAGGCTTAGTGAGCAGCAAACTAAAGTGGCTAGTAACACGGTGCTGAATAGGTCAAACTATAGTGGGAACCTAGACTTTCATAAGGCAAGTCAGAGGGGGCTTGGTCAGAGAAATTGATATATTTTCAAAATTGAGGGTATGATAAGAAATAAAGGTAATCGTACTTTTATGAAGAGAGATGTGGTTGCCAATGATAATAACTTCAGTCATTTTGAAAGTTGTTTAATTCTTTCTTAGCTCCCAAACTGTAAAGTAAAGATAGTAATATGCCTATGCTTACCTTCAAGTGATTTTTAATGGGTCTGGCTAGTTAGAGGAAGAATCAGAAGGTAAGTGGAGAAGGTGAATTCCTAACTACACTGTCATTAGTATATAGTGTGTATTATTTGCATGCTTTATTATAATTCTATAAAACTGGAACTAAGCAGGGAACTATAATTAATCATAAACATAATAGCATTTTAATAACATTAAGTAGTATTTCAATAACATAAATTATATTCTCATGATGCTTATAACAGAATAATGCTTTCTAATAAGCCCTAGGAAAACTGTAATTGTAAAACTGAGCAATGAAAATCTAGAGGTTTAAAATAAAAGGCTTTATATTACTGCTATTTGGCATCTTAATTTAATTATCTGAATTTAGTATTATGTTAGTCTGTAGTTAGATAATTACATTGTCTATGAAAGGGAGAATTCTTAAAAATTCTTATTAATTTAAGTTATGAACAAGAAAATATCATTGCGTTTCATATACATGGATTAAAAGGTAATTAGGCAGGGAGAGAGAAGTAAATAGAAAACCTCCAAAAATACGTGCTGAAATAGTCAAGGGAAAATGATTAAACAAGAACATTTGGTGAAGGGGTCACTTTTAAAATAAATATTTTGTCATTGACTTTTCAGATGTAGGCATTAAAATGAAATAGTTTCACGAATGTTGTAAGATATACAATTTGTAGCAACAATCTTAATAAAAATGTTTAAAACCTATGAAAAACTTAAAACCTCAAAGAAAAAATGAATTGGAGTTTTTGTCTGACTAGTACTTTAAATATTTTTGGATTCATGATAAGTTATAAAGTGTTTGTTTAATAGTTAATGGATCAAACTTTCAAAATATACAGGATATAGTTTTAGAAATTATTTCATGGTGGATAAACTTCACAGTGATGACATTCAGTGTACACACTAGCTATTCTCAGAGTATCATTCATCACCCTACTTAGCGAAGAAATAACAAAAACTTGTCATTCTAGTACTCATACAGAATACTTAAAACAATCATCTTTGATATATTGCCTCATATCAGATACCTTTAAAACAGTTTTATGGATATTATTTTATTTTTTAAATTATGAAGGTAGATTTTTCCATGTAAAAAATATCATTTTAATAGTATGTGAATTTGGCTTGTAACATTTAAATATTTAGACTTACAGTATGTGTGCTTCATTTGTATTCTTGGTTTGAGCCTCCCTTACTTATATAGTTTCTTAATATAAATGCATAGAATAGAGGTACAAAGATAAAACACTTTTCTGTGAGCATTATTTAAGTCCATGATGAGTTCCCAGCCTCACCCCCAAAAACACCTTTAACAAAAGAAAATGTTGTTTACTAAGTACTGATAACTATGTCAGAATATTTTTTTAATTTTGTTATTGAATTTGTGAGTCATATAGTGTTAAAACTTTTTTTGGGTGCTATGAGATAGTGCAGTGGATAAGGCATCTGCCTTGCTGTTACCCAACCTGGATCTATTTCTAGCATGCGATATGGTCCTCTGAGATCCACCAAGAGTGATTCCTGAGTCAAGAGTAAGCTCTGAGAACCACCAAGTGTGGCCCCCAAACAAAATAAACAAGAAAATTCTGCAACACTCTCTCATAGACCCTTAAAAGGCACAGAGAAGATCTGGAAAGTAGACAAGACCATTGGAAGAGAATTTCTTTGAGCTTAGATTTTATAGGTTATTTCTGTACTGCAATTTAGTTCAGAACCAAACTCCAAGGTATTTGTTTTTACATTTTTCAAAATAAACATTTTTAATGTATATACAAATATGCTTTGTTGCAAAATATAAAGTAGAAGAATGATAAAAGCATAGTGAGAATGGATAATCACCTGGAGAAAAATTGATAACTGTGTGTATATAGAACTTCTCGATTTCTCTTTCATCATAATGAGATGTTGGTGCGTAGAAAACGAAGATAGAAACTGCAGGCAGTGAGCCACATCTATTCAAATGTAAACGTCCGATTCGGGTTGTTAGGCATTCGAATGAATCAATGCTCTTGGCCAAGTTTGTGTTGACAAGGACACCGACGCCTCCAACACCTCTTTTATCGCATGTTCCGAGGAACAATTCTTCTCCAGTGTCGAAAACGGCATGGTGAGATTCGTGTCTTCTTGTCTCGGTCAGACCAATGATGTCGTACTTGATCATTCGCACTTGTACCATCAGGTCCTCGATGGATGCATCTGATGCTAGCGTACGTGCATTGAAAGTACAGACGATCATTTTTGTCTTCCTTCGTTGTGGCAGCCTAGGTCGGCCTTGAGATTTTGTCGGCCTCTCCTTTCTCATCCTCGTCAGTGCTGCCATGTCGGTGAAGCCTTCAGGGTCAGGTGAATGAGACCAGTTGTAGTTACTGGTTTTGGCATATAGAATACACAGCGGATAGCTTGCCAGGCTCTTCCGTGCGGGCGGAATACTCTCGGTAGCTTGCCAGTCTTTCCGAGAGGTATAGAGGCTTTTGGGGCGACCTCTAATCACCCTTGTAGGTGTTACCATATTTGAACACTACCAAATATGGTATGACAATTCCAGAAGATGGGTATTTAGTGTCTTATGATGTGTCGCGCGGCCGCTTGCGGCCGCGCGGGTCCGGAAAGCGTCCTGGAGTGTGGCGACGGCTGGGTAGTGGAAGTAGTGTCGAGAGTGGAAGTCTGCCAGTGGGGTATTTATCTGGGTAGGGTGGGTCTCCTGTGCACAATTCGATCCCTGGGTGGTTGATGGAAGCAGACAGGGCAGGGTAGGGTGGGGCTCCTGATTAGAATCCCTTTGTCACCTGTGGTGGTGGGAGCAAGCAGAGAAGCTCTGTCCCTGGGTCCGCCGAGCCTGGAGTCCAAGGTCTCAGAGAGTTCCGCTTACCTTGTTCTGTGGGTCTTCAGTTGTGCGTGGGTCTCGGCCGGAGCTGCCGCGCGGGTCCGGAAAGCGTCCTGGAGTGTGGCGACGGCTGGGTAGTGGAAGTAGTGTCGAGAGTGGAAGTCTGCCAGTGGGGTATTTATCTGGGTAGGGTGGGTCTCCTGTGCACAATTCGATCCCTGGGTGGTTGATGGAAGCAGACAGGGCAGGGTAGGGTGGGGCTCCTGATTAGAATCCCTTTGTCACCTGTGGTGGTGGGAGCAAGCAGAGAAGCTCTGTCCCTGGGTCCGCCGAGCCTGGAGTCCAAGGTCTCAGAGAGTTCCGCTTACCTTGTTCTGTGGGTCTTCAGTTGTGCGTGGGTCTCGGCCGGAGCTGCCGCGCGGGTCCGGAAAGCGTCCTGGAGTGTGGCGACGGCTGGGTAGTGGAAGTAGTGTCGAGAGTGGAAGTCTGCCAGTGGGGTATTTATCTGGGTAGGGTGGGTCTCCTGTGCACAATTCGATCCCTTGTTCTGTGGGTCTTCAGTTGTGCGTGGGTCTCGGCCGGAGCTGCCGCGCGGGTCCGGAAAGCGTCCTGGAGTGTGGCGACGGCTGGGTAGTGGAAGTAGTTCTACATGGAGCTAGAGAAGTTCTATAAAGAAGACCACACCTTCTACAAGATCATTGTGGGTGATTTTAATGCCAAGATAGGACCGAGAAGATCAGCTGAAGAACTTCACATCGGAACCCATGGCCTAGAATGGAACGAACAGGGTGAGAGACTGTCTGAGTTCATCATGTCGACCAAGACCATTCATGGTAACTCACAGTTCCAGAAGGCAGAATCTAAACGATGGACATGGGAGTCTCCCGGTGGACGATTCCACAACGAAATAGACCACATCATATTCAATCGACGGTTTTGCCTGACTGATGTCGCTGTTGTCCCAAAATTTCGAACGGGATCGGACCACCGTCTCCTTCGTGCAAAATTCTACTTCACAGAGCGGGGAGAAAGGGCTGCAAAGTTCAAAAAGAGAACTCCCAGAACGACCACCAACTGGGAACTCTTTGGTACTATTGCGGCAACATGGGAAGATGCCATTGTTGACAACATTGACGAGGAATACGATCGACTGGTTCAGCACCTCCATGAATGTGCGAGGAACGCCAAGAGAGAGATAGCCACAAAAAGTCGCCTATCTTCGAAAAGTCTTGAGCTAATTCGCCAGCGTGGTTTGGCGCATGCCTCAGGCAACCGCAAGCTAATGTCCGAGCTTGCAAAGCAGTGCAGAGATGCGATCAAGGAAGACCTCAAAGAGAGAAGAGCAGAAGTACTGGTAGATGCGGCAGAAGCCGGGAAAAGTATTCGTAACGCCCGCCTGTCCTTCGCCAACTATAAGACCAAGATGACTGCCCTCCGACGTCCTGATGGATCCATCACATCCTCCAGAACGGCAATGGAGAAGATTATCCATGACTTCTACTCAAATCTCTTCGATAGCCATGTCCACTTGCCGACATACCAAATTCCACAGGATGGGTATGTCGTTCCCAAAGTTCTCCCTTCCGAAATCCGACACGCCATTTCGTCAGTAAAGAAGCAAACAGCACCCGGCCCAGACAAGGTCAGACCTGAACACCTGAAGAACCTGCCCTCAGTACTCATCAATACACTGGCTCGGCTCTTCACTCGCTACCTGTCTGAAGGCAAGGTTCCGTCCCAGTGGAAAACCAGCAGGACCGTACTACTGTTCAAGAAGGGAGACATCCATGACATTGGCAACTATCGCCCGATCTGCCTATTGTCTGTCATCTACAAGTTGTTCACTCGAGTCATCCTGAATAGGATTGGCAGAACACTAGATGAAGGACAACCATGTGAGCAAGCAGGGTTCCGCAAAGGATTCAGCACCATCGACCATATCCACACGATAACCAAACTCATTGAGGTTTCTCGGGAGTTCAAGATGCCGCTCTGCTTAACGTTCATTGATTTAAAGAAGGCCTTTGATTCTGTTGAGACGGAAGCGGTCATTGAAGCCCTAGCCAATCAGGGCATTCAAGCCCAATACATCAGGATACTCCGTGAGCTGTATTGCGGATTCACTACCAGGATCTCACCATTCTACAAAGAAGTGATCGTTGATGTCAAGAGAGGGGTGCGGCAGGGTGATACCATTTCACCAAAACTCTTCAGTGCCACCCTCGAGAACATCATGCGACGACTGGAATGGGAAGGAATGGGAGTGAAGATAGATGGTCGGCAACTACACCACCTCCGCTTTGCTGATGACATTGTTTTAATAACACCAAACATCAGCCAAGCGGCACAAATGCTGGCCGACTTTGACCGTGAGTGTGGAAAGGTAGGACTACAGCTGAATCTTACGAAGACAATGTTTATGAGAAACAGCCTTGTTCCTGACGCCCCATTCGCTCTCAATGGAATGACCATCTCGGAATGCAACAGCTATGTGTACCTAGGTCGAGAGGTCAACATGACAAATGACCTGGCACCCGAGCTGCGCAGGAGGAAGAGAGCGGCTTGGAACGCCTTCAAGAATGTCGAAGAAATAGCTAAGAGGACGAAGAACCTCCGGCTCCGGGCACATCTCTTTGATTCCACTGTTCTTCCTGCATTAACATATGCCTCAGAGACCTGGGCCCTACGCAAACAAGATGAGAACGCCATTCAGGTCTCCCAAAGAAGAATAGAAAGAGCTATGCTTGGAATATCACGTTTCACTCAAATGAGAGAACGAATCCGGAGTTCTGACATCCGTCAACGATCAAGGATCAGGGACGCTGTCTCATTTGCCAAGGTGACGAAAATCAGATGGGCTGGTCACGTAATGAGATTTAAAGACGACCGTTGGACTAGAACTGTTACTGATTGGATTCCACGGGATGTCAAGAGACCGCGTGGCCGCCCACCTACCAGATGGTCAGACTTCTTTGTCAAGGTCATGAACGATCGGTTTGAGGCCCTCCATGTTCCCGGAGCGAAGAGATGCCATTGGGCTACACTAGCACGCGACAGGGACAAATGGAGACGTTACTGGCGCCCGCTCGAGCAAATCGACGACTAACGGGAAGTTAAGTGATTAAGTGATTAAGTGTGTATATAGACTTAAGTGTGCATGATATCATACCATTCAAATTTCGATTTCCCACTTACTATACTGTGAATGTATATTCACGTTAATTAGGGTTGTAATACTTTAGTATATGTATGTAACTTTATATAGTTATAATTTGTCACATCACAGATATCTTAAGATGCTGTATTTCCATTAATAATCTCAAATAAATATCTTTGTACCCGTCTTTAAAATATGTGAATTTATCTTTGTAGTCTGAGAAGTGTAATCTTTGTCCTAAAATTAAAGTAAATTCTTTAGATAGACATGATCAAACAATTCAAGTTCTGTATTTTATGGTCAAATATATCCTTTGTAAAAATAAATATTTTATCCTGTCATATATGAAAGTTATTAATTCTCTATTTCACTTCAGCATTCTTTTCCACTGTTTTTTGGTCTCCATTGCAACACTATAATGATTTTGTTTTACTGTGTTTTGTTAGAATTTTGGGTGTTCTCATAAAATTAAGAACAAGTTCTTTTATTTGTAAATCTTTAATAAAATTTCCCTATTATAGTGTTCTTATATCCATGGTTATGTATCTTATGGCTCCAGTTATCCATGGTCAATTGCAATTCAAAATATAAAATATAAAATCCTTGAAATAAATAATTTACACATTTAAATTGTGTTTTGTTCTCATAGCATGATTAAATATAACACTGTCTCATTCTATCCTCCTTTGGATAGAAATCATCCCTCTGCCTGGCATACTAACACTGTAAACTAATTATTTGTTATTCACTTGGTAGCTGATTCACTTATTAGATTGACTGTCACAGTATAGCATGTGCTTCTGCTCAAGTTATAGGATTTGGTACTGTTCTTGTTTTCAGGCATCCATTGGAAGTGTTGGAACGTATTCTCCCAAATATTCATGAACCACTGAATTATTTAATATATTCAATATGTTCTTGCTTCTGATTTATCACCTTATTAGCTCAAAATTAACCTTCAATACTTAATAATTAGGAAACCTTTTTTTTTTTTTACTTTTTGGGTCACACCTGGTGATGCCCAGGAGTTACTCCTGGCTCTGCACTTAGCAATTATTCCTGGTGGTACTTGGGGAACCATATGGGATGCCAAGGATCAGATCAAACCCAGGATAGCTGTGTTCATAGCAAGTGCCCTATTTTCTATACTATTGTTCTGCCCACCCCCGCCCAAATATTTTGTTTAAGGTTTTCTGTTAAGTAAGTATAGTAAATAAAATTGACATGACAATAAACTGAATAACTCATTTAATGATGAAACCAAGGAAGAAAAGGAAAGATGTTCTTCACACACATGCAAAGGTGTTTGACCAGTAAAAATAGTGATTAAATTCTTATTTCTTTAGAAGAGGAAACATGGCATAATTAAAATTATGTTTACCTTTTTATATTAGTTTATTACAAGAGTAGCTATAAGAAATGTATTTTTTAATTCAGATAGTAGTAACTAAAAGGAGTCTCCTACTAGCCCTGTCTCTCTTTCCCTAAACTTCCACTCTTCAGCAGCCACCTTATGCTTTTAGTTATTAAACCACTTATTTCCTACATGTTTCTAAATAATTCAGTTAATCATCAATGTTTTGTCTTCAAATTTTAGTTATAACAGTCTTCCCCAATGCATGACTTCATTTTCATCAATTTCAGTTTCCTATGGACCATCATGTCTAAAAGATATTAAACAGAAACTCCAGTAATTGTCTATTGCATCCCAATGCTTGTGACATTCTCCTCATTTTATCTCATTACCCAAATATCTATCAATTCAGGCTCTCACAAGGAAAAGGAGAGAGAATGTGTTTGAGTAAAGCATAATAAGCCATGTAAGAAATGAGAGCAAAATATAAAATTAAATAAATCTATTTTGGTATATTGTGAAAATTTTTTCATCATTGTTAATCTCCCACTCTACCTGATTTACTAATTCAATAATATTATAGTAGATACTAGAAAAATACAGCATCTACTATACCTGTGTGTATAGATAGAAAAAACGATGGGTAAATAGATGAGAGAGAGAGAGAGTGAGAGAGAGAGAGTGAGAGAGACTGTTATTTCAGGTCTTAGAATATGTATCACATGTATAAGGGGGCCACTGTATTTTAAATTGATATTAAGCTCTTAGATTTAAAATTTTAACCTAGAAACATTTATACACATTTACCAAAGCTCTATTTTTTTCTATACCTTCTTAAAAATATAGTTTTTATTTAAATCATTCCCCTGATCCTGAAAGAGCCTCCAATCATTGAGAAAGATGAGTAAGGAGACGCTAAAATCTCAGGGCTGGGTGAAATAGAGATGTTACTGGTGCCTGCTTGAGTAAATCGATGAACAACAGGATGACAGTGATATAGTGAAACGGTAATTTAAATCATTACTTTTGAGTTTCTAAGATAAAACACCCATTACATAGGGTTTTTCTTACTCAGAAGTTTTACATTTTTGACTGGATAATTCATTATTGTGAGACAATCTCCCATGCATTGCAGGATATTAAACATTATTCCTGACATCTACTCACTAGTAGTTGTCATAGCCAAACGAATCTTCATAATTTTCAAATGTTTTCTAAAAAATAAGCTATGTCAATTGGAAAGGAACTGATGGTTCTCAGTTGAAAGCCACTAATTTCATGTTACAAATTATAATTCTAGTCATTAAATATTGTTTATCACTAAAATTCACATCATATTTACTGTCTTTTAATACAAATTATTTTTATTCATTAGTCATCATACTTGTTTGTATTTGCTTTGTTTTATGAATTTCCTGACATAATAAAAAATACCCAGTATACCAGAGTCATCGATTAATCTCCAGTTACTTTTTTCTTTAGAAAGTACTTTTGTTATACTGCGACGTATGGACTAGCTGTTCTCTATGAAACTGTCTTCTTGAAATTTCTCTGTCACACTAAGAAATTTCCTTGCCTCACTGTTTTGACAAAGTTCAATTTTCTAGACTGATATGTATTGGTTAAATTGCATTCAACTGCTCATATGAGACACAAAAATAACAGTGGCTTAAACAGGCAATAAATTGACTTTTCACTGATGTAAAAGTAGTAGGAAGTTAGTTCTCTGCAATTATGGTAGGTCTGATAGCCAGCATGACTCCAAGCTTCTCTTTCATCTCTGACACCGTACTCATATATTCCTTGTCTTCTAAAGAAAAAAATATGTGCTTGGGTATCATATCTGCACTTAAAGCAGGAAATGAGGAAAACGTAAGAAGAAATTCATTTTAGAAAAGAAAGTCAAGAGAATGCAAAAGAGAACAAAATAAATTTATTCTTGGGCACACACACACACAAACACACACACACACACACACACACACACACACACACACACACACACTATTGACAAGTTCAAGCATGACCTTGTCCAGAAGAAGAATCAGAAGACCAGTGACCAGCTGCAGAATTCTCTCCACTAGAGAAATTACTGGAAAAGAAACTGAGGAACAGTTGGGAAGTTGCACCCCAAATTTAAGAAAGGGAACAATCAGGAGCAGCAGCAGCAGCAGCAGCAGAGAGAGAGAGAGAAAGAGAAAGAGAGAGAGAGACTCTGAGAGAGAGAGAGAGCCAAGAATAAACTGTTTCCCAGGTGCAAACTTCAAGCAGTCTAATGGAGCCCCAATACCAACCTAAAGCCTCTATATTACACAGATGGCTCCCAGCAATCTGGAAGACCTGTGTGTGGATTCTGATAGCAATCTTTCTGTGATAACCAGAAGACAGAATAGCCAAGATATAGAATTGGGAGCTGCTATCCCAGGTGCCTGTAGCAGAGGGTGCAACAGTGGAGCCGGAACTTTCAAGATACCCAAAATAGCAAATGCTTCACAGAAGCTTGAATTGGTCACACAATTCAACACTCATAGAATATAGGTTACCTGGGAGAGAGAAATCACAATGTAGCATCACCTCCTCCCCTGCAATGCCTTGAACTGAGAAATATCAGCGAGGTGTTTTCTTCAATACAGGAATTCTCCATATGTCTGGTTGTGGTCCCCAGATAACCAGGAACAGAGGAACAGACAAGCATGCACTTGAGTGCAACCACCCATTGATAAAAGGACACCAAATCTTCACAAGCTGCTCAGAAATGGGCTGGGTATGTGCTTCAACAAAGGCACATGCCCAACTGCCTACAGGTGTTTCGCAAGTCAATAGGAATTGAAAAAGGAAGCTGGGGGGACCTGGGGCAAACAGATGGCTTTAAGTGCACAGGTCACCCAAGAACTTCAGATAATAACAGGTATGTGCACAGGAATAGGGCAGTTTGCAAGACACTAAAGAACCCACAGTTGCAGGTCAGTTTTCAACATTGTGACTTGGGGACTTGGGTACCATGTTTTTATCTGAAAATATAAGCCTTCCAAGATTGAATAAACTTGATTCTCAGCTACCCAGTTTACATCACAAGTCTGATTTCACTACTTCTAATCATCTAGGTTTCTCAAATTTGATAAAAAGTTATGCCAGGCTTCCAAGAATCAATTGAGTCCTAGGCACTAGCCAGATCTTATGAACAGAAGCATGACTCACTGTTCAGAACAGCTCAGATCTTCATCCTTAGCACCCACACAACATCAAAAACAATGGCAAAATGAAGGGATTCAGTCACATAAACAAATGATAACAAAAGTTCAGGAAGATCCTCAGCTGCATCAGATCTTACTAATATACCTGAATAAGATTTTAGTATAACAATTATTTTGATATTAGCACTATAGCACTGTCCTCCCATTGTTCATCAATTTGCTTGAGTGGGCACCAGTAATGCCTCCATTGTGAGACTTGTTGTTACTGTTTTGGGCATACCAAATACGCCACAGGGAGCTTGCCAGGCTCTGCCATACAGGCAGGATACTCTCGGTAGCTTTCCTGGCTCTCCGAAAGGGATGGAGGAATCGAACCCAGGTCCTACACATGCAAGGCAAATGCCTACCCACTGTGCTATCGCTCCAGCCCATTTTGATATTAATGATATGAAAAGAATCATTTAAACAAAAATGTAGTAAGTTCAAAGAGAGTTTAGTGGGAAAATAATGAAGGAACTCATTCAAGCAGAAATGAAGGCGCTAAAGAGTATGATAGCAGATCTCAGCAGCAAAATGAAATTTTTAAAAAAGATAATCTGCAAATTAGAAGACACAAACTACCAATAAATAAAAGATAATAAAAAGTGTGAAAAAAAGAAAAAATGAATAAAAGTATTTGAAAATATCAGGAAGTAAAATCTCAGAATCATAGGATTTACAGATGAAGAAGTAAAAAACAGGTATTGCAGGTTAAAATAATTAAGAACTTCCCAGTCTGAAGTATACTGATAACATTGATCCAGGAGGCACTAAGAATGTCAATAAAAATCAGCTCAAATCCATACTATAATCAAATGGCAAGAACAAAAGACAGACTTAAAGTGGCAAGAGACAAAGCTTCACATACAAGGAAAATCCCAAAAGATTAACATCAAATTTCTCAATTGAAGCTTTACAAGCAAGATAATGCAATGAATGATGTATTCAAAGTGCTGAGTGAAAAGAACCCCCAAACAAGAGAACTCAGATTTGAAGGAGTGATAGAAACGTCTTCTGACAAGCATCATCTAAAGCTATTTGGCATGTCTAACCAACTCTGCAAAGAATACTGAATGGTTTCATATAAAAAGCAAATGGCAAATGGCTAAAGCAACCAAAATCCTCATAAATACCAACAAATTTCTTTATAATAATTTATCTAAATACCAGTGAACTCAGCTCTCCTATAAAAAAGGCACAGAGTGACTGGGTATATCAGGAACGAAAAATCAACTTTATGCTCCTTGCAAGACACACACTTGAAAAACTTGACTCATAGTAACCTCCAGACACACTCAATGCTAGTTCCATAGACTGTGACAATTCAGGACCTTTAAAACTGATGGAAAAACATCTATTGTGTCCATAAATCAGTAAAATTATAATCAATAATAGCCAAATGTATCAAGTATAGATACACAATAGAATACTATGAAACTATAAGAAAAAATAAAGTTTGTGGTTCATGGTAACAAATAGAACTGAAGGACATCAGATTAATTGAAATAAGTCAGAAAAGAACAACTACTGGTTGGTATCACTTGTTTGTGGAATATAGAGAAACTCTGCACTGTAGCACTGTCCTCCCGTTGTTCATTGATTTGCTCAAGCAGGCACCAGTAACGTCTCCACTGTGGGACTTGTTGTTACTATTTGGCCACAGGGAGCTTGCCAGGCTCTGCCCTGTGAGCGGGATACTCTTGGTAGCTTGCTAGGCTCCCCAAGAGGGGTGGAGGAATCGAACCCAGGTTGGCCACCTACAAGGAAAACGCCCTACCCGCTGTGCTATAGCTCCAATCCATGATGACATTGTTCTTGGAGCAGATACAAAAGCAACTGAAGGGATGGTTGTTACTGGCAAGAACTGTTCAAAAATCTACTTCATATCACCTAACATTTACTGCTGTGGTGCTGGGATAGCTGCAGAAACAGACATGACGACCCAGCTCATTTTTTTTAACTTGAAGCTCCACTCTCTTTCCACTGGCCGCCTTCCCAGAGTCGTTATGGCCAATTGTATGCTGAAGCAGATGCTTTTCAGGTATCAAGGTTATAGTGGTGCTGCCCTAGTTTTAGGGGGAGTAGATGTTACTGGACCTCACCTCTACAGCATCTATCCTCATGGATTGACTGATAAAGAAACAAAAGACAAAAAATCAAAATAAGGGAACAGATAATATCAAATGATGGAAAAATCATTGACTTTGATTGCAGAACCAATATTACTAAGTAGTCAGGGTGAGTAGGAAAATAGAAAAGGCATATTAGGAATGACATCCATCATTAAGAACCATAAAACTTTATACTATTGTATCAAGACCAAAAGCTTTACACTATTATAATCATGTTATATAAACTACACCAAAAGAGTATTGAAAGTCATCTTCCCTTAGATTATAATATCTTCTAGATTAGTGTTGATAGTAAAAAATTCCCATATCATTGTTTCATAGTTGTCACCAATTTTACATCTGCCTTTTTAGCATCTTTAATGTTTTCAAATTTTTTAACAATCAACTTCATTTGAACCTATCTCTTTCATAGTTCTGTAACCTGGAGGAAATTTTCAATCTGAAAACTGTTTCTTTTACACAGTTTTCTTTTATTTTTAAATAATTTACTCCCCTCCTTTTCTATGCTTTGATTCTGGATTAGAGAGCCACAACTGTGTAGAATTGGAATGCCTGAGTTTAACTAAAAGAATTTTTTCTTCTAATGTAAAAGTTGCACTTGTCGCACTGTCCTCCTGTTGTTCATCGATTTGCTGGAGCAGGCCCAGTAACATCTCCATTGTGAGACTTGTTGTTACTGTGTTTGTCATATTGAATATGTCACGGGTAGCTTGCCAGGCTTTGCCATGCGGGCGAGATACTCTCGGTAGCTTGCTGGGCTCTTCGAGAGGAGTGGAGGAATCGAACCTGCCTGGGACCAGGCCGACTGCACGCAAGGCAAACACCCTATTGCTGTGCTATCGCTGTTTCTAATAATTTTAAATTAAAATCTGTATTTTGAATTTATTTTACTATCCTAACATATTTTTATTTCTTACACTGTTTCATTTTGTAGCGTTCTGTTTTTACCTCATAGTTGAATAAGTTCCTTAAAAGTTAACATTTTACAGAACTGTACCTCTTTCTCAGTTCTCTGAAAAGTATTTAATCATTTTATTGGGAAAATCCCAATGTTGATTTCTTGATAATTTTTACCTGTTTTATTGTGTTGTAAAGATAGCATTGTATAAAATTAAGGTATAGAATAAAATTATTTAAAATCTATATATAATATTTCTAGTTCTAATCAGAATCTCTTTAACTACTCTAACATCTTCCCAGGAAATGGATAAACTGGGCAGTTATAGGAGTGGAGTGTGATAACTATAATGTGTGGGGCTGTGTATTTCAATTAATTTTCTTTTTTCAAAATGCACAGTATCTCTGTCTTCAACTGTAGAGCCCTAAATATTTCTACAAACTTTATACCATATTTTTATATGACAGTGAAATAGATAATAAAGTCAAAATTGCCCATTTCTTAAACACATCCTCTACATCTGTCTATGTAACAAAAGACACGTCTGATTTCAGGTCTCTTGCTGAAATTCCCTGGCTGAAATTATTTTAAATTCTCTCCTTCTTGAATAGTTACCAAATTTTAAGGTTTCATAATATATCGTTATTACCATATCTTTTGTGTTCTAGTTTAGTGGCTATTAACAGCTGAAACACAAATTACAAAAAAGTCACTGTCATTTTATTTAACTCATTATTCTAGATCATATAATGATACTATCATAAGCATTGATATTAAATTTATTATTATAAATATTCATTTTTATTTGTGCCTTATGGCTCATGAAATACTTCTACTGTTTCACTGGTTCAATTTAATTCTTTCCAGTTGCTCTGTTCTGAGTTTTATTCATTTTTATTAATTTAATTTTGGTTTTGTTATTATTTCGGAGGTGTTGATACAAATTATCTTACATATTTATCAAAGTTTTTTCTATTCTTTTGCTATAAATTTAATTTTAAAATATTTGAGTGGTATAAAGAACAACAAGAAAGGGGGAAAATCATTTTAATGTATTAAGATTAAGAAAACAAGTCACCTCCCATCGTAGCCACCATGTTGCCTCACCCACTGGCCCTACTCAACCAGATCATAATTAAATCCTCGGTTCTAGCTCAGGGTATAACAGTTACTTTAGGTGGAGAAGTTGCAAAACTTCACATGTCTCTCTAGTACAAAACTGAAACTTCAGGAAATATTCATAAGACAATAAAGGAGTAGTGGTAAGGGAAATATATCTACAGTGTCCATGATATATTTCTAATTTTCTAACACATGATTATGTGGAAAATATCCTATTCAAGGTATTTTTAGGAATTACATTATCTTACTTATAAGGCACTGTACTGCAAGATTCTAGAAAAAAATTAATAAAATGACTATATTTTTTAATTATACCCAATCTGCATTGCATTTTGTACTTTGCCTTGAGTTTACTCAATATCTGTCCAACAACTACAAGTCACTTCTTACATGACACAGTGTTTGACATGACTTTATTACATTTAATAGTTGCATTTGATTTTTTTTATTACCAAAGCACATCAGTTAATAGCTGTTATGAAAAAAAAAAGGAAGCTGGATAAAAGAAATTGCTGATTTCAGCTATCATATCTTGTATATTTTACGAGGAGGAGAAATGTATATGAAATTTTTTACTCATGCTACTGAAAAGGTATACTGCATATTGCATTATAAGTATCAAGAATAGAAGAGTATTTTGCGCTATTGTTAAGTAGATTAGCACTGCACTGTAGCACTGACCTCCCATTGTTCATTGATTTGCTCAAGAGGGCCCAGTAACATCTCCATTGTGAGACTTGTTGTTACTGTATTTGGTATATAGAATACATCACGGGTAGCTTGCCATGATTTGCTGTGCAGGCGAGATATTCTCGGTAGCTTGCCAGGCTCTCCGAGAGGGCAGAGGAATCGAACCCAGATCTCCCAGGTTGGCCGCGTGCAAGGCAAACTCCCTGCCCGCTGCGCTATCACTTCAGCCCAAAATAAAATAAAACAGTTGCTGTTTACCAAAGGTGAAGAGAACAGAAAGGTGGGTGGGTAAATGTGGAGGAGGCCAGCTCAATTACAGTGAACCACAGAATCACAGTGTTGGTCATCAGCTTAATGTCATTTATATGCATGTTGATTTTCATTGATGCACACCTGAAATTGCATAACATTATCATGCAATTTCAACTTTAATAACGCTAATAAAAATAAAATTAAAATTCACGGCAACAGTAAACCATAGGCTATATTAACTTTTTTTGAAAGAGGATAACAAAACTGTTTACTACATAACCTAAATTAAGGAAATATGAGATAATAGTAGTGATATTTGATCAAGTGTTAATATAATAAAGAAAAAATATAAATGGAAAAATCTAACATATTTTTACAATAGGACTATGTAACATCCATATATTTTCAAACGAATATTTGTTTCCTAGGTCTTTATGCAAAAAACACCTAAGAATAAAATCTTCAAGCACAAAAAAATTTCTATCCAAACTAATGGTTTCTTTATCGACTTTCAATAGAGGCTACGAACATTACATTAAGTTGTGCTTGAGTGAAAGCAATTCTTTGAAGGGCTGAGATAATGTGGTAAATGTGCTTTACTGTCAGATGGTTTAATACAGGAATGGATCTTAGGGAATCAAACAAATGGATGTCAGCACATCCATTTGGTTCTTTCTCATATTATGAGTTGAAGACAGCTTAAGATTCTATAGAATTTTTATAGAAAATAAATTTTTCCTTCAGGTATGTTCATATATTATCTGAACTAATTATGATTATGCCCCCTCAAAAAATACTTACTGATGTTTATACCTTATGTGTAGTCTTTGACTCGTTTCCTTTTTAATATTAGGTCATTATTTTTATTCATTTTATTTTGGGGGCAGGAGTTGCCAGAGATTGAACCCAGGGCTTCATACCAGGTAGGTATGTGCTTTACCATCGAGTTATATTCCAACTTTACTTAAATTCTGCTCTTTATTTTCCTTGATAGTGGTAAATATGTTCAACTTTATTTGATTGGTTGCATTTAAACTTTTTTCTTATTGATTTCCACAAGAATTTGAATATTTAAAAGTAAATAAAGAATTGGAAGCTAAAAAAAGAATTGGAAGCTTACTCATATTCTTCTTTATTTACTACGTAATTTTTTAAAAATGAATTTAAAGGTTTAGGTCAACTATTTATAGCATTATTATATTTTTGTCCAAATTTAGTTCTCAAACTTTTTAATAACTATCTTCATGTATTCATTATGCTGCCATAATGAAATGCTATGGACTGGGCGAATGAAACAAAAATAATTTGTTTTCTCAGAGTTAGGGAGTCTTGAAGTCTGAGATAAGAATGTGAGCAGGATTAGATCCTGGTTATAATTTGTTTCTTAACTTTAGAAAAATACCTTCTCAGGGAAGTACATAGTACTAGACACAAAATATAAGGTCTACCCATAGTACCATGGGTAGGGCACTTATCTTGCACGAGACTTTCCTGTGTTTGATCTCTGGAATCAGTTATGCCCAGAGAGGCACCAGGAGTGACCCCTGAGGGCGGAGACAGGGATGTGCTCTAAGCATGATCAGGTGTGCACCACCATGTTTTTAGTTTTTAAGAATTCTAGGAGATGGAGGGGGCAGAGCAATAGTAGAACATTTGTCTTTCAAGAGACAGAGCCGGTCCTGGAGCACTGCCAGGAGGCCCTGATCTCAGCCAAGTGTAACTAACAAAACGGAGTGGAAGGGGTGAGGGGAGAGGAATTTCTCTATAGGGCCTAGAGACAGTGCAGAAGAAAGGCATATGTCTTGCACACAGAACAACCCAATTTGATTCCCAATACCTTAGATAGTTTACTAAGAGGTTCCCCAAGTAATCATCTAAGGGCACAGAGCAAGAGTAAATCCTGAGTACAGCAAAGTATGAACTGACTACATCCCCACCCTATCCCATAAAAGAAATCTGTAATTCTTGAAGTTTTAGATTTGTATTTCTCCTGGAAAAGGAAAGAGAAAGCTCAGAGAAATGGTGAATTTGTTTTGTTTTGGGGTCACACCTTGCAGTGCTCAGTGCTTACTCCTGGCTCTGAGCTCAGGGACCACTCCTGGTGAGGCTCAGGGGAACACACAGGGTGCCAAGGATCAAACCCAGGTCAGGCACATGTAAGGCAAATACTTACCCACAATACTATCACTCCAATCTGAGAAATGTTGAATTTTTTAACAAGTCCTGTATAAAATATATTTTATATCCGTTTTAAGGGCTGGAGTGATAGCACAGCGGTAGGGCGTTTGCCTTGCACACAGCCAACATGGCCGACCCAAGTTCTATTCCTCTGCCCCTCTCGGAGAGCCCGGCAAGCTACCGAGAGTATCTCGCCTGCCCAGCAAAGCATGGCAAGCTCCCCGTGATGTATTTGATATGCCAAACACAGTAACAAGAAGTCTCACGATGGAAGCGTTACTGGGCCCGCTCAAGCAAATAGATGAACAATGGGATGACCGTGGATCCGTCTTAAAACAAATGCATACAAAGCAAAATATATAAAGTAATGTCCAAATATTTGAATGTATATATCTCACATGAACCCACTGTCACGGTTCTCCCATTCTTGATCGATTTTCTCTAGTGGGCCCAGTAACATTGTGAGACGTATTACTGTGTTTGGCATATTGAATAACGTCACAGGTAGCTTGCCAGGCTTTGTCGTGCGGGCGAGATACTCTCAGTAGCTTACCGTGCTCTCCAAGAGGGGCAGAGGAATCGAACTTGGGTCAGCCATGTTGGCTACATGTAAGGCAAATACCCTACCCGCTGTGTTATCGCTCCAGCCCACATGAACCCACATAATACAAAATTTAGCACACATTTTCAAACAGAATATGTCTTTTTATTTTGGGGGCATAGCTACAACTGGATGGTAGAACTAAATACGCCTGACTTGGGTCACCTGTCGTGACCTTGAACCTGGGTCTGCCATATGCAAGGCAAGCACCATACCCACTAAACTGTCTCTGTCACAGATATGAAGTTTTTGAGAGATAAACCTTACATTTTGTGTCTCCAGAACAGCATTTGTATGAAACGGGGGCTTTCTAGCTGCTTATTTTCTGATTCATTTCTAAAATATCTGAATAAGATCATGCTAATTCAGTCTTTAATTTTTATTTAATTGCCAATAGCGATATTTCGTGTTCAAATAAATTTGTATTCATCAATCTTATAACAAATAAAGCTAACTGACCTCTTTTGTTTTAGTGAGCTTTATAAGGTTTTCTGCACTGCACTGTAGCACTGTCCTCCTGTTGTTCATCAATTTGCTCAAGCGGGCCCAGTAACGTCTCCATTGTGAGAACTTATTATTACTGTGTTTGGCATATCAAATAAGTCACGGGTAGCTTGCCAGGCTTTGCCATGCGGGCGGAGAAATCAAACCCAGGTCACCCGGGTTGGTTGCATGCAAGGCAAATGCCCTACCCACTGGGCTATCGCTCCAGCACGCTCTCCATATAGTACTATAAAACTATTTCAAATCTAAAAAAGGGAGGCTGGGGTGGAAAACAAAGCTTGCATGCAGGGGACTTCAGTCACCGGCATGGCATGGGGTCAGCCCCTGGACAATGCCAGCATCGAGTGTCCTCATTCTCACCCTGCACAGAGCTATAGAATAATCGGGAATGGCCCCAAAACCACAAAACGAACGGAAAACAGAAAGAGAGGTTCAATGTGCTCTAAAAGCCTTACCAAAGGCACATGATGACGTCTCCTGTCTCCTGAACTAGAAAACTTCTTCTATCATCTCATCACTTTCCTATGGGAGTTCCAAACTCTTCAATTTCATCAACTATACAATGGAAAGAAGGTAAGAGATCAGCATAAAGCTGCTCATTTTTAATTTTGCTTTCTTTTTTAATTTTAATTTTTATTTTTGCTTTTTGGGTCACCCCCAGCCAATGCTCAGGGGTTACTCCTGGCTCTGCACTCAGGAATCACTCCTGGCAGTGCTTGGGGAACCATATGGGATGCTGGGAATTGAACCCAGGTTGACCATGTGCAAGGCAAACACCCTACCCACTGTGCTATTGCTCCAGCCCCTAATTTGCTACTTTCTATTCTCATCACAAGTTCTGAAAAGATGAGCATTTTATGCCTAAAAACCATATACAGAGAAGATAGCAAGCAGTCACTCCTAAGAAAAGAGTTGGTAACGATTCATGAGACAGACACACAGACAGTTCTTTATTTTTTGCCTTGCACCAGTGGAAGACTGGCACGCACTGGTCCCCAGATAGCTACTCACAAACAATTGGTCTGGACATCATCTGGACCGGTCTGCATTTTAAAAACTTGCATGTGCTAATTCTTTTTCAAAGTCTCTGAGAAAAAGAAATTAAGAAATTCTCCCTTAAAAACACATTAATTCAGCAGAGTCTCCTGCATCCGCCCCTGGCTGTCCTCACCGGGGTCCCTTGAAGGAGGGTGGGTTGAATTTCCCTCCCCACCCTGAGCAGAGCCGCAGCAGCTGAAGACCTCGAGTTCCAGCCACAGCCATGCTTAAGACCATTCTCCACACATTTAGACGAGCCTCATGCATAAAGAAACTGGCAGAGGAACCCAGGTGTGCGGGACCCGGGGCCATATACAATAAGAGCAAACAGATCTCCAAGCCTGCTTGGATTGGGACTGGTCCTCCTCCACCCAGACCTGCCATCTTCCAGTATGTAGGCCTTACACCCACCAACTGCACCCTGGGCGCTGTGTAATCCCATCAACGACCAAGACTCAGAGACTATAAAACCCAGCTCCCGGAAGTGGCTGCACGACATCGTATTGTCTAGTTCTTACTCTGGAGAACCTGGCAGGCTACCAAAAGTATCCTGCCCACATGTCAGAGTCTGGAAAACTCCCTGTGGCATATTCAATATGCCAAAAACCAATAACTATGATAGGTCTCATTCTCCTGACCCTGAGAGAGCCTCAAAGGTGACACTTTTTAAAATCTCAGAGCTAGGACGAAGGAGACGTTACCAGATGACAGTGATACAGTGATATCTTTAAAATACATAATGCTATCATATACTTTATAGACCACGGAGCTGTGTCTACCCCAGTACACATAACTTTTCTGTGTACTGGGGTAGATAGCAGCAGTTTGTGCATCCAGTATTCACCTTACTCTGATGGGGTGGGGATGGGGGAGTGTGCCAGCCCACGTGCCAGGACCGCTCTCAAGATAAGTTTGGTATTGTTACTAGCCTTCTTTCACAGATAGAAAAACATGTTCAGGGGATCTAAGATGACAGTATGACAAGGGCAGAGCCAGGATCTGCTGATCCCGTCTGTGCCTTGAAACCATACTGCAGAGTCTCTGTCTAGACAATGTCACAGACTGCTGTGCTGAACTTCAGAGAGCTGAGTTCCGGGTCCTTGACCTTGAGACAGAGAAGGTGTTGTGGGTCAGATGCAGGATTGAGAACTTTTCAATCTCCAGGCTCCGTAGGACTTGAAAAAATCTCCCTGTAAGATAATGTTTGCTCTTATTGTATTGTTGCTCCATGAGGAAATTTTCAGCTTTTGTTTTCTCTTGGCTTTTAAGGAGATTTGATTCTGTGAAGTCTCAGTAGTTATTTTGTTGATATATTTTTTCTGCTAGCAACTCTGCTCCATCCTCCAAGATTTGCAAGTGATGTTGCCTGGGCCAGAGTGGGGTGGGGAGGTGTGTGAATTCACAAAGTAAACAGCAGGGCTGCTGCTACACAAGTGTGCATTCTGTGGCCCAGAGTTGCCTCTCTGCCTCCTCAGGCCTCCCCAACAAAGAGATAAAGAGCTGGGAGATGGTACCACAGCCTGATGGTGTAAATGGCCCATTTAACGCAGAGCTGCTAGCACACTTGTAGAACATCTGAAAGGGGGGTTGAGGTAAGGGCATAGATGTTGTTGGTCATTTAAATAGATACACATTTGGCAGAGGAAATTCTGTTGGGGAGATCAAATCAAGAAGACACTCTGTCTCCCAGTGACATCTACATTGCTTTTATCTTTCCCTTTAGTTGTATAAGTTATCAATACTTGTAGTTGTTTGGATAAACACGTAAGAGACAAAGATCCCAACACTTAGTTCTTTGGGCAGAGAGCAAGCAAGGCTTTTACTGTAAATCCCAAACTAAGTCATCAGGCAAGTTCAGCTTGTCCTCCTCCATGGGGGGTCCTGTATCTTAAGTTGTAGCAGCTTGCATCAAGACCATGCATTTATGCTTTCTAGAATGCCCCATTTCGATGCCGGGTAGCTTTGCCACAAGCACCAGGTCCACCCCAGTCCCATGGTGGGACCTCCCTTTAGGGTGTTAGGAACTACAGCAACTGAAGCCTGAGTCAAGTAATTATGACCAAGTAATCTGCCCAGGAGCAAATATATTCCAGAGTCAATCAACTCCCAAGTATTAGGAGCATAGCATTAGTGGTCTTTCTGTGTTTAACCAAAGAACATTGCTCTATAGTAAAATATAAAAGACTACAGAGGAAATAGAAAAGCAGGTACAAATATACAGCACTTCAAATACAAAGCAACACAAATACAAGTTCAGAATTACCAGAAACTTTTGGCTTATAAGTAATCAAGACTGACTTGGGGAACTGTGACAATGAGAGGTAAAATACAAAGGAAAGGCTAAACAAAAGTAGATAATGGATCAAACATGATGATCTTTCAGTGTCTGTATTGCAAACCATAATGCCCAAAAGTAGAGAGAGAGTATGGGGAATATTGTCTGCCATGGAGGCGGAAGGAGGGTTGTGGAGGGTTGATGGGGGGTATACTGGAGAGATTGGTGGTGAGAATGTGCACTGGTGAAGGGATTGGTGTTTGATCATTCTGTGATTGTAACCCAAACATGAAAGCTTGCAATTTTCCCATGGTGATTCAATACAATTAAAAAAATAAAAATAAATTTTAAAAAATGCATTAATTTACGGACTTTCCTGGGGTTAATATTCAAGTACACTTTGGCTATAAACTGGCATCCATAACATTGAAAATGATTAAGTCTCAGGCATGCAATATTCCAACACCAATCCATTCAACAGTGCTCACTACCCTCCACCAACATCCCAGTTCCCCTCCCACCCTGAGCCAGCCTCTGTGGCAGACACTTTCACCCCTCCCCCATTGTCCCCTTTCCTAATGTACCCCTAGCCCCACACCAGTGCCGAGTTTCCCATTCAGGAAAAGGTTTTCTACTTACATTAATTAACAAATAAGCAAGCATTTTAACAAAAATTTTAACTACATAGTTTTATTTTCTCAGTGCTGGGTTGTTTTCTTTTCTTATATAACTTTACTTTTGAATAATAACCTAACTTCATATTTCTTTCCTTATTGAAATTTTCTAGATGAAAACTCCTTGATGAAAAAATGCCAGTGGCGATTTGTTTTTGATTTTTTCTAATGTACTTCAATGTATTTGAAACCTTAGGTTTGTTTTCAGGTAATTCAAGTAGGTTCTCACAAAAACTTCTAAAAAAAGGCAAAGATGATTACAAAGTAAAGTTCATTTCGCAAGGGTAAAGTTTTTGTTGAATTGCCACTAATCTGAGGATTCTGTTCAAAAGCCAATTCAAGCAATTGCCTTATGTGCAAATAAACTTTTCTGAGTACATTGCAAATAAACTTAAATAGTTTATTATTTCTCCAAAAGTGTGGATAATTGATGAATATTGGTGATCTCTCATGACAGAAATGGTTGTAATTTGGTTTCATGAGATTTTATGATCAGAAGATACAGAATTTTATGACTATTTTATACTCAGTATTTGGGAATTAAAAAATTCATGGCACTATGCTTTCAGACTGGCCAAGTAAAATCCAGAGAGAATCCTTCAGTTCATATGATATCAAATATCATAACGATATCATTTTGGCAGTTATTAATAAATAAAAACAATCATCTATGTTGATGCTAGTTGTGGCAATGTCAGGTAGGTAAAGAGGTTTTCCTTGCAGTGAACATCAGAGTTCACATTGCATCATGGTTTCAGAGTGTCTGTACTGAAGTCATACATCACAAACTTCAATTTGCAGTTCTCTTTCTGAGTGTTTATGTTCACTCAGGCAAGTTACATTTCAGTGTCTGGCGTGTGATAGCTCCAAGTAGTAGTCTTTAGCCAATAATTAGCTAAGGTATCATTTACATACCTGGAATTATTTTTAATTACCACTTTTCTAAGGGTGGATCTTTTGAGTGTGTGTGTGTGTGTGTGTGTGTGTGTGTGCGCGTGCACGCATGTGTTTGATTTTTCCTATTCAGTGATACAGGCATCTTTCACTTTAGTTTTTTCTTAAAAAACAAAGTCCAAAGGGCTAGAGATAAAGTAATTTGCATAGTACATCTATGTTTGTAAGATATTTTAATTAAAGAACTTTAAAAATTATCCAGCAATATACAATGACAACAAATCTTAGACTCTGCCAACAAAAATAGGGGTGGGCAGTGTAGGATATAGGGGTGTAGAGGCAGGGTTCTGTGGACAGTGGTAGTGGCATAATGGCATGGTTTGGGTGGGAATGGAATGCTAACATTAGATCCTAAAAATAGATCTTCACACTCTTTTTAATTTGTTACCTCTGTAAAAAAGAAATCCCCTAGAAGTTGGGACCTAGTTTTTCATTTTACATTTTTTGATCTTATATCAGGAAGATTGAGGTGATAGCTAGGGGGAGAATTGTGACTTAGTGGTCTCTAATGTGCCACTAATGTGTCTAAATGTATATTTAGATTTGCTTATAGTGCCTGACTAATTTTAGATGGTAAAGGCGTAGGCAGTGTTGAGTGTTAAAAATAAATAAATAAAAAGCAAAACCCTGAAGTTTTTACTATTTCATTTTTGTAGGGGTCTAGGGACACCACACAATTAAATTAATCAAGCCTAAAATAAAACCTGTTTCCCAGAGCCAAAGACCTCCAGAACTCAATCACCTCCATGCTCCAGGACAATCTCCACAAGCTCAGATGTGCCTCATTCATGAGTGAATCTGCTGAAAAATCCATATATGTGGGACTTGTAACTGAAATCTCCAGGCTCACACAAGAGTTGACAATAGGCAACCTCCACACATCTCCCTGTGCTTCTGGTAGTCTGGCAGTCATGCCCAGAACCGTCTCTGTCGTCATATAAGTTCATTAATGGCTTACGATCCAGAGACTCACAAATAAGTCTCTCAGAAGAGAACAACACAGAACAATATTGCCATATAGATACCTCTGGACCCCAAAGTCACCCTTCTGTTAAAAATAAATTTAATTTGGGGCTGAAGCAATAGCACAGCAAATAGGGCATTTGCCTTGCACGCGGCCGACACGGGTTCGATTCCCAGCATCCCATATGGTCCTCTGAGCACCGCCAGTTCCTGAGTGCAGAGCCAGGAGTAACCCCTGTGCATAGTCAGGTGTGACCCAAAAAGCAAAAAAAAAATTAAATTAAATTAAATTAAATTAACCTCAGCTGTATAAAAGTATTTAGAATTTTTAGAATTCCTGGATAGCTTTACTGCATTCGCAGACATGCAATCTCTCATACTTTACAATACTGTTGTACTAAAAGAGGCACACCATTTGATGGGGTGTAAAGCAGAAGTTAACCCATCCCAGGGAGAGAAATATATATATATATATATATATATATATATATATATATATATGCACACAAATCTCAATCATTAACAACTTGTTCATAATCTCTTCTATAAGGTCTTAATGGCTCCAGGGTGAACTACAACAATCTTCACACACTTTCCTCTAAGGAAAAAATTTTTTAATCATTTTTAGTAGGTTATTTATAACAAGCAATACAAAATAAATTATTTAGGACCTTCACTAGGGGCGAGGTTTGGGGATCAGGGTGGAAACATTTAAAATATGATGGTGGGATTGATGTTAGAATAATGTAACAAATTATTGTGAAATAATAACTTTATAGAAATAAAATAAAATTTAAAAAATATAATGAAATCTGTGTAATCAGTTCCTGAGATGCATTAAACAGCTTTTTGATAATGAGTTTAACAATTCTATCTTTGTTATTTATTATGTGTGTGACCTTGGATGAGTTACTGTATTTCTTTGGTCTTAGTTTATTTCTTTATAAAATATTAAGAATATATCACTCATTAACATATTTTATTCGTAACCTCATCACCCAAAAACTCTTGCCTTTCCTGACTTTATTCATGGTACAAATTTTCGCTTTGAAAGAAACACCTGTTGATCACTGAATCAAGGTTTTGAGATTTGAGAATGCAAAAAAGTAGCCTGAAGTTATTGAACGACTGCATTATTGAAGTAAAAAAATTTGGCAATTGTTTAATGCATGTGTCTCGTTTAATCCATTTATCTAATAAGCAATCATTTTGAATAAGTTTTATTGCCTTTATTTATCAAACAAGAGAATAGGATCTTAAAATGATTTGTTGTCACAGAGTTAATGTCTCATATTGTCAAAATTTGTTGTTTTATTCATTAACAGGCACCAAATTCTGCCCTCTTAAACTGTACTATGTTCTCAAATTTGTGTTCTCTGCTACTACCAAAAATACCTTTGTTTCCTACTCAGTAACTTATTCCTTCTTATGCTGAATATATGTGCTTTATTCTGTATCTTGTTCATGTTTTATTTAAGGTTGGTAAATATGCACTTATTAATTTTAACTGTCAATATATCCATGCTATTTATTTTATGGGTGCCAGTTAGGAGTGATGAGTTTTACACAAATAAATTTGTAGCATTTTTGTTTAGCTTTAAAATTAAATACATTTGTTTCATATGTGTTTATAAGCAAAACACCAACCATATCAGATACAATGATGTTCTTTTGAAAAATCTAAACATTAGCAGATATTTACAAAAAAGTTTTATTAATTTACACATGGATTTATTCTATGTAAAGGAAATATATGCATTTCTTTGATAGAATCAAGCACGGTTGAAAGATGAAGTCACTCATAGTTGCCAGAGGTTATTAATAATATGGCTTCTAAGAATGAAAGTGCTATTAACACTGTGTTCACCTGTCAAGAGATTTGCAAAAAGGGCACAGAAATTCTGCAAATACATTAATATTATCGTTCCATAATAATTTAAAAGTTAAAAAAAGAAATTGATTTTGATATATTCTGATATCTGTTACAGCATTGAAAAAATTGATCTTACACCAAAAAATGGAGAACTGAAATTAGGTTAAATTAATTTGTCATCCTCCTTCATATTCATATATAAATTTATGCTTTCTTTTTACAGTTAGATGATAGGCAATGCAAAGGAATAGTTCATGAACATAATTATATAAACCTATAAATAAAGAATACAAGTATATCTAGTTTTTAAAGCAGTGTTTGAGCTTGAAAACCGTGAAACTTCCATTTTACTTAAAGCCGAAAGATAGGGAACACAGAGGCCAGGGGGAAAGCACTAAGGTTTAGAGGATATACTTTGCATGTGGGAGTTTCTGTTTTAACTGCCAGCATCAAGAGGTCCTCTAAACATCATTAAGAATGGACCCCTAAGCACTACCAAGAAATACCTCTAAGCATGGAACCTGGAATAGCCCCACTACATGAAACTAACAAACAGGCAAACAAAAAAATAAGAAATGAGATTTTAAGAACATGAAAATAAAAGTATGATTATCAAATTTTTAATACATGAATAGTATATAGAATTAAGTCCTTAAGCTTGTGCTTATCTTTCGTTAATTAGAATATATCTAAACTAGAATACAAAGATGATCACAACCCTTAGGATGACATTATATTGAACTTAATCCTTTAATCCTTATATACTCTGCTAAAATTTCAGTAAATCATACTATTTCAGAAAGAAAAGAGAAGATATATTTTTTTCTATTTTTCTCCCAGTTAACCATACGTTTAAAGAGACAGAGCAAAGTTGATTCATTTTCTGTGCTCAGTACCCCATCCACTCAGGCCCCTTCTAGTTTCCTATTACATCCATCGTAATTAACTCTTCATTGCAACTAATTTCTCTTTTCACGTACTTTATTTAAAAATCATAAATATTAATTCAGTAACTAACACAAATCTAATGATAGGATCTTTTCTGGGTGCTTGAGATAGTTTACTGATAGCATCTTTTCTAGTTAATGATGCCAGTAGGGTACCCAGGTGACTTCTTTGAAGTGGGGAGGAGAGAGCAGCCTTGAGAAAGGAAACTGCCGCTTTCTCGCTATCCACCTCTGCCACCCAGGAAGAGCCTCAGAAATCTAGGACTGATAAAAGTCAGCTGTAGGCCTTCCTCCTTCCAGGAAGGGAGGTCAGTCCTAGACCTTAACCTTTCAGATTCTTGCCTGACAGATTTTATTTGGAAGTTTGGAAGGACGGAGAATAACCCACTCAAGAAAGAACACAGGCACACAGACTTCTCCAGGGTTGAGAGAGAGAGTCTGGTACACATCCCAGCTTTGAAGTATGAAGGTATGAAAGTACACATATCAAGAGGAGAGATAGAGGCAATACATGTGCTCAGGCATCACATTCAAGAGCCACTATACGTGGGCAAAGGCATGAGATGGGCTCCAACAGATATTCCTGCACTTCCTTTGCTCAAGTTGGCTTTTATAGGGTTTCTCTCAAGCTGATACAGGTGGGACTTTCTGCCTAGGTTAAGAGTCTTTTGCGAAAGGGGCTGCCAAGGGGAATTGGCGAATAATTAATAACGGCCTTTGATATTTCCTTTCCTGGCTATTGCTTCAGCTAGAACTTCTCTCCAGGGGGGAGGGGTTTTATCTTCCCTGGTCTGTGCTCGTACCAGGTAAAGTTCTTATCAAGTCTTAATTGCTGTGTCCAAGAGGTGGGTTTTTAGCAGCCTTAGAATTGTAGGTTTTAAAGTAACTGCTGGCTTATATGTTCATTGTAGAATCTGGAAAAAACTCGAGTGCCTAAGAACAGATGACTGGTTAAAGAAACTTTGGTATATCCACAAAATGGAATACTATGCTGCTGTTAGAAAAGATGAAGTTACGAAATTTTCATATAAGTGGATCATTTAAAGTACCATGTTAAGTGAAATGAGTCAGAATGAGAGGGACAGACATTGAAAGGTTGCACTCATTTGTGGAATATAAGTAACAGAATGGGAGACTTACACCCAAGAATAGTAGTGATGAGTACCAGGAGGATAGCTCCATGTCTTGGAAACCAGCCTCATATGCTGGAGGGAAAGTCAGCTCAGATAGAGAAGGGACCACCAAGTAAATGGTGCTTGGAGGGCCCACTCAGCATGAGAGATGTGAGATGAAAGTATTCTATAGACAGAACATGATGACCACTCAATACCTATATTGCAAACCACAACACCCAGAAGGAGAGAAAGAGCAAAAGGGAATGCCCTGCCACAGAGGTGGGGTGGGGTAGGAGGGATGGGGTGAGGGTGGTGGGAGGGATACTGGGCTCATTGGTGGTGGAGAATGGTAACTGGTGAACAAATAGGTACTCTCAATCATTGTATGACTGAAATGTAAGCACGAAAGTTTATAAGTCTGTAACTGTGCCCCATGGTGATTGATCTAAAAATAAAAAATTTGGGGGTATGGTGCCACCAGCAGGTCAATCTGTACCTGTGAGGTGAGTGCATCAGCAGCCTGATGGCACCGTCAGGCCTTCAGATACCCCAAAATTGCTGCTGTGCCTTTGGCCAGACCCCAAAAACTTGGGGCAAAGTTTACCAAGAAAGTAAACGGTCAAAAGTTTGGTATGTGGGAGACATACCCACAAACCACCTCTGGCTCAGCTATATAATTGGAGGCATGGCTTCTCTGGTTCCTGATCGAACTGCTTAACAGCCATGATCCCAGAGGCTCAGAAACAAATCTCAGAATCCAAAAGCTTTTGGCATAAATGTGTCCTGTTCCTGCAGTAGGTTACTGGGGCTGGGCCACTCCAGGTAGGAATAGGTTTTGTGCCTTGACCTGTTCCCCTTGGCAGCCTGGTGACCATCATCCTCCAGAGGCCACAGGACAGTCAGGTTTGGGCCTGCAGTGATGAGACACGCGGGGCCTCACCAGATGGGGGTGGAGCCAGCCCTTTCCTCCCCATCCCAGCGAGACCTTGAGTCGCCACCTACAAACAGCCTCTCTGGCTCCTGATCAAGCTGATTAATGGGCATGACTCCAGAGACTCAGAAACAAATCTCGAAACCCAGCGGCTTTTGGCAGAAATGCATCTGGACCACATACACCATGGCTCCAGAGGGAAAAGAACTTAATCCAGAGTCCGGCAGCTTGCAGCAGAAAAGTGAATGGACCATGCGTTAAACTATGGCACCATGCCTCCCCAGGAGGGAAAGGGTGTTGCTCCCTTCTGCCTTTCTCCCC
This sequence comes from Sorex fumeus, assembly GCF_029834395.1. NCBI lineage: Eukaryota > Metazoa > Chordata > Mammalia > Eulipotyphla > Soricidae > Sorex > Sorex fumeus. The sequence goes on from NW_026606063.1 coordinate 54,347,419, forward strand.
TGGGGCAGCAAGGTAGCCGCCTCCTCAGAGCTTATTGGAAAGCCAGGTATGAGCCGGCAGTGATGGGGCAACTGCGCTCTCATGGGAAGGGGGGGCGGTACTGGCTCATCCTTCACGCCCTACCAAGGTCACGAGTTGCCCCCCACGAGCGTCTCTCCAGCATGGCCATGGCTCCAGAGGCAAAAGGACTTAATCCAGAGCCCAGCAGCTTGCAGCAGAAAAGTGAATGGACCATGCGTTAAACTATGGCACCATACCTCCTTGGGAGGGAAAGGGCGTTGCTCCCTTCTGCCTTTCTCCCCTGGGGCAGCAAGGTAGCCGCCTCCTCAGAGCTTATTGGAAAGCCAGGTATGAGCTGGAGGTGACAGGGCAACTGCAATCTCATGGGAAGGGGGCCGGTACCAGCTCATCCTTCACACCCTACCGAGGTCCTGAGTTACCCCCCACAAGTGACTCTCCGGCACAGCCATAACACCAGACACACAGAAACCAATCTCTAAATTATCTGGCTCTTTGCAGAAATCCAAAATTGTGTGACCGCAATAGCAGTCGCGCAACATTATATGATTCTCATAACCAGCTATAGAAAACAAAGTATTTCACAATGCCTTTTCAGCAATTCTAATTGTTGGGGGGAAATTCTAAACAATAACGGTACATCTTTTGTCGAAATGATGAATGTAATCAATGTAGAGAAGAGTTAAGTAGAAATCATCTGCCTCACAGGCATTGGGTGGGGTGGGAAGGGGATATATTGGGGTTCTTGGTTGTGAAAATGTGAGTACTGGTGAAGGGAAAGGGGTTTGATCATTGCATGACCGAGACTTAAACCTGAAAGCTTAGTAACTTTTCCCACAGTGATTCAATAAATAAATATAAGACAAAAATAAATAAATAAATACAACTATGAAAAAAATAAAATTAAAAAATTAAATATTAGAAAAAAAGTAGCATGGGAAAACTGGGCAGCTAGATTCAAAGAAATGAACTCAAGCCTCTTTCTAATGTCTTGCACAAAATTAAGATCAAAATGGATTAAAGAACCCAATATCAGATCTGAATCAATAAGACATATGGAGGAAAACGTGGGCAGAACCCTTTTACGACAGTGAAACTAAAGGCATATTCAAAGATGAAACATTACTGATTAAGAAAGCGGCAGCAAATGGTATGCATTAAACTAAAAATATTTTGCTCAAAAAAAAGAGAAAGGAAAATAACAGTGACCAAGATACAGAAACAGCTCACAGAATGTGAAAAAAATATTTACCCAATGTCAACCAGATAAGGGGTTAGTATCCAAGGTATATAAGGGACTGGTAGAACTTTATAAGAAAAAAACCTCCAACCATGTCAAATAATGGGGAGAAGTAATGAACAGAAATTTTCTCAAAGAAGAAATACAAATGGCCAAAAGGCACAAGGAAAAAATGCTCTATGTCACTAATCATCAGGGAGATGCAAATCAAAACAACAATGAGATATCACTTACACCATACATCAGAAAGAATAAGAACCAATGCTGCTGCAGATGAGGGGAAAAGGGGACTCTCATTCACTGTTAGTGGGAATGCCAATTGGTTCAGTGTTTTGAAAAAGAATATGGGTCTTCCTCTATAAAACAGAAGTTGAACTTCCATATGACCCAGCAATACCACTTCTAGGAATATACTTCTGGGCTGCAAAAATACACAACGGAAATGGTATCTGCCTGGTATGTTTATTGCAGCACTGTTCACAATAGCCAGAATCTGGAAACAACCTGAGTGCCTGAGAACAGATGACTGGTTAAATAAACCACGGTAGATCTACACAATGGAATACTATATGGCTGTTAGAAAAAAATGAAGCCAAAACATTGCTTATAAATGGATGGGAATGGAGAGGACTTGCTAAGTGAAATAAGTCAGAAGGAGAAGAACAGAAATAAAATGACTGCACTTATGGAATATGAAAGTAAAAGAAGAAACAAAACATAGTAAGACACCCAAGGACAGTAGAAATAAGTGTCAGAATGAATGGTCCACATTTGAAAACCTGCCTCAAGGGCTGAGGGAGAGGGTATGATGCTAAGTGAAATTAGTCAGAATAATGACAGAAATAGAATGACTGCATTCATTTGTGAGATATAATATATAATATATAAATATATATTATGAGCCAAATATTCAAGGTCAGAGAAAATAGGGGCCAGGAGTCCGGAGTTCTGGTCAATGAATGGAAGCTTGCCTCAGGAGTGTATGCATAGCAAAGGGCAGTTAGAATAGAGAAGGAACCAACATGACAATAATATTTGGATATGATCATTTTGGACAGGAATTAAGTTTGAATAAGGTAAAGGTATATGCCAGATAACCTTTCTTTATCTGAATCATAAACCATTAGGCCAAATGATAAAGAGAGAAAGGAGAGAGGGATAGAGAGACAGAGAGGAAGAAAAAGAAGGAGAAAGGAAAGAAAGGGGAAGGGGGAGGAGGAGGAGGAGGAGAAGAAGGACAAGACGAAAAGGAGGAGGAGGAGGAGGAGGAAGAGGAGGAGGAGGAGGAGGAGGAGGAGGAGGAGGAGAAGGGAAAGGAGGAGGAGAAGGAAGAGGAGGAGTGCCTGCTATAGAAGCAAACAGGGCGGAGAGGTGGGGGGAAACCAGGACCACTGGTGGTGAAAAATGTACACTGGTGAAGGGATGGTGTTGGAACATTGTATGACTGAAACCCAATCATGAACAACTTTGTAACTGTGTATATCACTGTGATTCAATTTTTTTAAATAAAATTTTTTAAAAAAAGAATTGTTAGTTTTATAGGAATTCATTGACATGGGGAATCCTTCAATATCGAACTGTCTGCCTAAACTAACTACTGTAGTTAATTTAAAAGACAGAAAATATCTGTTTCCAAAATAATTAGACTTGAAAAGTAGAAAGAAATCATAAGAAGTTAAATATATCAAATGGTGACAAGTACAAACCTGAAGTTAAGTGTAAAATAAGTTGGTATAGAAAGGTTACATAGAGAAATGATATTTGTAAAAAATATGGTACAAAAAATATTGAATAAAGGAGGCAAAACTGTGGAACACCTGAATCTGGAAAAGAGCATTTAACAGAGGAAATTCCATGTGAAGATTCTGAGAATCAAGCTTGTACTGTGCATAGATAAGTAGGAACTCAAATGGCTTGGACATTGATGGTGATACAGAATATCAAGGACTTTGCAAACAACTGAACTTTGACTTTTACTTTGATTAAGATGAGGAGCTTTTGACAAGATCTAAGTAAAGGAACTGGGTTTTTTTAATCAACATAGTCTAAGTTCTGTAATTTAGGCAATCAAGGGCAAGGGCAGAAGAGGAAAGATCAATTAGAATGCCATTGTTTTATTTTTAGGATAAACATGAGTGTGATTTGCCTTGACTGGTAATGATTGAGTTGGTGAGAAGTAGTTAGAATATTTTAAGGACAGATTCAACAAGATTTAGTGGGGAATAGAAAATAGGATCTGACATAGTATACTCAGAATAAAGTAGCATTAGTGGGGCCTTCAATGTATATTTGGAATTGAGAAAACTGCAGGAAGTATGCTTGCACTCTTACAAACAACAAAATTAAACTATATATCTAAATACAACTGAATATATATTTATACATTAAATATATATAATATGTTAATCCACAAAAACTGAAGTTGCAAATCAACCAATTACTCTGACATCCAAGTAAATACACGAGCCTATGAGGGCATATAGGACACATGATTTTTCTCACATGGTGGAGATCTATCAGGTTCTGATAGAAATGTAACTAAATTATCATTATCAATTGTTAAAGAATTGATAATGTGGAATGTGTGGGTTAGAAGCAAATGTAGAAGGCTCAAAGAAAAATAAAATACAGAACTCTGAAGTTTCTTCATGATCTTTCGAACATGGAACAGTGGTGAGAATCTTAAGAGTTTCTCTTATGGTACTGGAGAGATTATTGGAGAGAGAAGAGTATCTTGCTTAAGACAAAAATCCTTCCCAGATATTTCTTTATATTTTTTTTAGTTTCAAGATGATCATTTATTTCATGCAAAGTCAACACTTTTATTTCATACTCCTGTTTATATGTTGCTTTGTGTACTTGTTTTTAAATTTTTATTCATAGCGTATTCGAAATGCCAAAAACAGTAATGAGTCTCACAATGGAGAACTGGTGACCTCTTGAGTAAATGAGTGAACAACGGAAGGACAGTGCTACAGTGCAGTGCCAATATAATGAATAAGTGTCTTTTTAAAAAAAAAATTTTATTAGTGAACCACCATGAGGCAGGGTGGGATGGGGGGATGGGGCATGGGAGAAATACTGGGATCAGTGGTGGTGGAGAATGGGCACTGGTGGAGGGATGGGTTTTCAATCATTGTATAACCAGGTATTTCTTTAGATCATCTTGAACTGCTGGGACGGGGAGGCAAACACTGTCACATGTGGAAATTATAAAAGTCATTTCAGTCAGGGACAGATGCAAGAATTAAGTCTCTAAGCCTGAAAGAGAGGTGAATGAACATATGCTAGACCTCTGGTTCCAACTGCTGGAGAAGCAGGATACAAAAACCACAGCAGTAAATACCAAAGACACTCAGACACATCATTTTATATCCTATTTAAACTAATAGGTATCAATGGCAAAAAGAAAAATCTTGAAGACATTCAGAGACAAAAAAATGAATATCATCTAAAGAAGACTAAAGAATGAAAAAATACAGAAGTTGCACAACCAGAAGATTGTACTGCTAAAATAGTGAAAGGAACCACTTTTCATATTATCAACTCATAATTATATAGCTGGTAAAAATATCCTTTTGCAAAGAACAAGAAATAATGATTTTTTCAAAACCAAAGAAGTAGTGAAAATATTGAGAAGTTGTAGCCAGTAGAAAAGCTATAAGAAATTTAGTGTATTTCAGGTATAAAGAATAAGGGGCTGGAGTGATAGCACAGCGTGTAGGGCATTTGCCTTGCACATGGCCAACCCGGCTTCGATTTCCAGCATCCCATATGGTCCCCTGAGCACCGCCAGGAGTAATTCCTGAGTGCAGAACCAGGAGTAACCCCTGAGCATCGCCGGGTGTGACCCAAAAAGCAAAAAAATAAATAAATAAATAAGATTTTTTTTGACGTCTTGATTTACACAAAGAGCTGAAGAGCATTCAAAAATAAATACATGAAGGTAAAAATAAAATCTTTCCCTTAATTAAAAACAATTCTGTGTTTAGAGGAGAAATCATAGCTGTGTATTGTTTAGAGCAGATAAAAGTGTATGACAGCATAAATATTGAAAGGTAAAAATTGGGAAAATACTTATGAAAGATCTTTGTACTAAGCATGTTATTACTTAAAAATAAAATATGCAACTGAAATTATACGTTGTAAAATGTAAGACAGCTATGAAAAAATAAACTGTATAGAAATGGAAAAATAAAATAGATATATAGGAATGCCAAGTTCAAGCAAAAGGCAGAAAAAGGAATAAAGAAAAAATTGAAGAAATAAATACAACTAGAAAATTATATATTTTAATTCAACCTACCAATAATCACATGAATGTTCTAAGTCTAACAATCAGCAGACATACTGTCAGACTGGGTATAAAGCAAAAAGAATACTCGATGAAAGAAAAAAAATTGAGATAGGATAAATGTTAAAATGGAAAAACCATATAAGTGAACAATTGTAAATCATTGCATCAATACCAGAAATATAAGACTTCACAATAAAAAAATTGTACCAGAAATAGAGACATTATCTGACACAAAGTTTGCAATTCTCCACTATGCTTTATAATACATATGTGCCCCCCCCAAAAAAGAAGATCAAAATCTGATGGAATTTAAGAGGTAAAAAATATACAATTTTAGTTAAAGATGTCAACACATCTTTCATTAATTGATAGAGAAAATGTTTATAACTTTTGATAATATAAATAATGTCAGTTACATTTTCCTAATTGACATTTATGTAACTTTACATCAAGTCCACACAAAGACAATTTTTTTGCAAATAGGTATGGAATAAAGGTAAAGGCCCTCCCGTTGATCATCGATTTGCTCGAGCGGGCCCAGTAACGTCTCCATTGGAGACTTTGTTGTTACTGTGTCTGGCATATCGAATACGTCACGGGGAGCTTGCCAGGCTCTGCCGTGCAGGCGACATACTCTCGGTAGCTTGCCGGGCTCTCCGAGAGGGGCGGAGGAATCGAACTCAGGTCAGCCATGTATAACCACCTCATGTCATATTTGGGGCCAATAATAAACCTTAAACTTTTTAATATTGAATCATACCAAATAAAATACTTGGACTCTATTGGTTTTGAAGTAAAAATGAATAATCACTTGTATCACTTGTCATCCCCTTGCTCATCAATTTGTTCGAGAGGGTGCCAGTAATGTCTCCATTCATCCTTGTCACATGCTAGTGCAGCCCAATGGCATCTGCTTGCTCCAGGAACATAAAGAGCATCAAACCATTCATTTAGGGTCTTGGCAAAGAAGTCCGGCCGTCTCATTGGTGGGCGGCCAGGCGTTCTTTTGGTGTCCTGTGGAATCCAGTCAGTAATGGCTCTAGCTTTTCAATAAGTACCCAATAATTCTACAACTTCCTGCTCACCTACTGCAGCCCCCTCTGGCTACGCTTTTGCAATATTCACATCTGATCACTAAAGGTAACCAACTATCACAGAAACCTCTGATCCATACTTTTCATTGGTTTAAATCTTATTTTCATTTTGACTTGAGGTTAACCTTCATTTCACCATTGACCTTAAGTATCGGTTTCAGACTCTAATTTGATCATTTCTTCTTCTCTCTTCATTGCTTAAGGTGGAGAAACCCTTCCAATTGTGAACCCAGATGCCAAAAAAGCTACCCACATGCTTGATCAAAACCCATAAGGTAAGGATTGTCAGTAAGTCTATACAGAAAAATTTATCTCTCCAGTTTACTTCAACCATGAGGAATGACAAAAAATGTATAGTTTACTGTAATCCTTGCCAGCTGACAAGTCTGCAATAAATATCGATTATTACTATATTTTTTCTTGAGTTAGTTCTCAAAACTACATTCCTCTTTCTTGTATCTTTTTCTTTTTTTCTTCTTCATCGTTTCGATGTTTGGGCCACACTGTGTGAAGCTCAGGGCTTAATTCTGACTCAGTTTGTAGAGATCATCACTGGTGTGGCTCAGGGGATCATATGAGGTGCTGGGAATCCAACCTGGTCAGTCATGTGCGAGACTTGAGGGTTCTGAATCTGGTCCTTTAAATGCTCTGCTTTCAGGTTCAGTTTTTATATCAAAGTCCAGAATCATGCACATTTACTCAATGTGTTTTCCTACATATATTTTAATGTATATAATTAATTAAACATTTACTTTTGAAAGTATATATTTGCTTATAGTACATGTATGTATATCAAACAACCTACCAACTTACACATAGCCTTTAAATGATATTTTATCAATTTCCTGTTAATTAGTTGAACTGAAATATTCTCAATGACTGTAAAATGTATGCCAATCAAGTGGTTAAATAATAACAAGTGTCTGTCACCAATATAGGGCAGATTCTTTTTATATATTCTCATACTTCATCTTTAATTGTTCCCCTATTTCAGAGCTCATTGTACTTTAGGACTTCACAAATTTGAGGAATAACTACCAGTATACTCAAACAATAGAATTCTGGAGACTTATGATGCAGTCAGTGTCTAAAAGTGAAGCTACAAGGGGCTGGAGCAATAGTACAGTGGGTAGGGCGCTTGCCTTGCACATGACCAGCCTGAGTTTAATCCCCAGCATCCCATATGGTCCCCCGAGCACCACCAGGGGTAATTCCTGAGTGCAGAGCCAGGACAATAGTAATCCCTGTGCGTTGCCGGGTGTGACCCAAAAAGCAAAAAAAAGTGAAGCGACATGATAATAATTATTTTATATCATTCTAAGAAAAATGCATTTCAGAAAATAAGCACTGGGATTTTCCTCTCCATTTCAATGCAGATAATCACTACTTAGATACAGCTTAAATCAATTTCATCTAGAAAAAGAAAAAATAAAGATGAAGAAAAGTCCTTTGTGTAAGAGCTCTCAGTTGCTGATTTTTTTGAAAGAACAACAACCTTGGTAGTAGTAATTTTAACCCTAGCCTTCTCAAAGAACAAGAAATTTGAAACTATAAAAATCTTTGAAGAACACATTAATTCATGAATATTTTAGACTAATGTCACAATCACGATCATCCTGTTGTCCATCGAGAGCCTCGAGCAGGCCCCAGTAACGTCTCCTTCATCCTAGCCCTGAGATTTTTAAAAGTGCCATATTCAAGGCTCTTCCAGGGTTAGGAGAATGAGACCCATCATTGTTACTGGTATTTGGCATATTGGGTACGCCACAGGGAGTTTGCCAGACTCTGCCATGTGGGCAGATTACATTCGGTAGACTGCCAGGTTGTCCAAAGTAAGAATGAGATAATAAGATGCTACCGGGAGCTGGGTTTTATAGTCTCTGGGTCTTGGGAGTTGATGGGATTACACGGCGTTGGGGGTCAGTTGGTGGGTGTGACCCCTGCCTACTGGAAGATGGAGGATCTGGGTGGAGGATGCTCAGCCCTGATCCGAGCAGGCTTGGAGATCTCAGCCCCAAGACCCACATGCCTTTGTTCCTCTGCCGGTATCTTCATGGTGTGGAGAGTGGTCTCAGCATGGTTGTGGCTAGAGTAATGTAATACTTTTTATTCAAAGTGGATATAAGTATATCCATCATAGAAAGTGATTTTAAATTATTTCATATGATAACATAAAATCTGTCATATAAATATGGGACATAAGGCAAAAAAAGGAGTAAGCCTCAGTCACATTCTCTCTCAGCCTCATTTTTGTTTGCAACACAAGATTTGAGCATGGGTGATACAAATTTCCAAGCAAAAATAGTGCATAATCATGTTTATGATTTTATGAAGCTGCCTGATCCTTGCAGGATTTGTTTTTTTAGCACTTCTTAGTTCATTTTTCCATGTGTAGATACATTTACAGAGAAGCAAGAAACCCTTGATTTTACCAATTTATTACTAAAATATCTTAGTATTTTAAATTCACCAGTGATTGACTCTGTTATCTGCTATAACATGCAATTTAATATCCCTATCAGCCAAATTATGTTAAAACCTTAAAAATGCCCAATATTTGTAAGTGCTTAAATAATAAGAACAAATACGTCTGCAAGAATTTCTACAGTGTATGCTTTTATCTGTTAATATAAGTGTAGAAGTACATAAAGCACATACCAAAATAACATATTATTTGGTATTCCATACATATGGTTCTATCATTGAGAGTTTTGCCTCTTTAAATGTTAGTTTTTTCTTTCTTCAAAGAAAAAAATATCTATATGACATGGTTGTTTCAAGAAAACTTTTTAAATGCCAAGCAGCATTGCTAATTACCTTTGCTGCTTAAGTATTGATCATTGTGAAAATTTTTACATAGTAAATATAAAATTATTATCTTAATATTTGTTGAACCAGAAAATCATTTCTTCTTTCTTTTTAATATGCAATATTTCTCTTGTCTAGCACTTGATGGGGTTTTCAGATCTGGTTAATTCACTTTTTTAATTGAATGTCAGTTCTTCACAGTAGGTAGCTACTGAATTAATCCTCTCTTTTGGAAAATTCCAAGCTAATCTATTTAAATGGCTTCTGATTGAATTGAAGCCTATGTTTTAGACAACAAACTACTGTATAAAACAAAAATGACATATATATGTTTATATATATATATATAGAGAGAGAGAGAGAGAGAGAGAGAAAGGAATCACAAAGTCAGGGGGAGAAAAATTATTTGAGCTTGGCATCCTCTACTTAGACCCACCAATTTTTTAATGTAATGTTTTATGAATTCTTAATATTTATCATAGCAAAAAGTTCTACTCACTTTAGCAAATTCAAATATTTTTTGTAAGTGGTTGTTATAAGTATCTTCATAAAACAATACAACAAAAAATCTATATTGAAGGAATTTGGGCTATACTTGGCAGTGCTCAGCAAGGCCAGCAGCACCTTAAATCCCGCACTATCTCTCACCCAAAAATGTATTCTGTTGATACTTGCAATAAAAATATCTTTTATCTAAACACCATTTTATGTTGTATTAAAATCATATGTTCCAAAAAATTATACAGAGTGCACAGAAAGTAATCCTAGATTACATGAAAAGCAAAATAAAATCAAAATCAGCAGCTGAATTTCATTATTTAGGAGTCATTGGCAAAATCACCATTTTATGGAAACGTAGTCATTTAATAGTTATCTCTAAAACAACTATTAGGACTTTTAAATACTTTTATTTACAGTAGTAATATTTATCAACTCATCAATTAATTGATTCTAAAATTAAGCCTTGCTAAATAAGTAATGCAAAAACCTGCATGGTATTATCTTTTATATCATGAATGATTACAATTTTAAATAAATTTTTGACGTTTTCTAAAAAATTATTAGTGGTATAAATATCATATAATCAAGAAGTGTTGATAATGTGTCTTAATGCATAGTTTATGTGTTCCACCCTTACGGTTTACTCATAAGAAATGTGCCACCAAATACTATTGATTTATTAGGTCAAGCTAATTCTGAAGCTTTGAACCCCATTGTTTCTAAATGAGACAGTTTCTGATGAGACGGATAGGAGAATTCTCTGTACAGTATTGCATGGTTGCCTAGCAATCAGTCACCTGATGTGTTTGGGGAATCAAACAGGGAACAAGAAGTCTGACAAGAAAGATAAGTCACAAGATTTTTACAAAGGCTAATTATATGTACAAGAACATCTGTTTTAGCTTCTGTTTGGGTATAGAAATAATTGAAACTAGGCCAACAATGCTTTTGGAAAAGCTTCACTACTAAGAGAAATACAGCAGCATATGATCTATATGAATGATTAAAATAGGTATTTATTTCTTTAGATCAATTATCATCATCTAGTATCAAAATACAGAAGTCATCTAGCATTTAAACAATGATAGTTTTATACTATTATTATGACTGAATTAGTGTAATGCTAAAATTCCTTCAGTAGTCTCTGTAAATAAGCAGGCTATCTTCTCATTAATGCAGTAAGATATAATTTCTATGAATTCTTAAGCCTTTGAAATAAATTAAAAAGAAATATTATGAAATGCATTAATAGGGTAAGTTCATGAAAGTTACTATAAAATACATATAAAATATTAAACAAAACTATGAATTCAGTACATGATAAAGATTCAGCCTTACTGTTTGGGAATACCAAATTGGGGATGGAGCTACAGTAAAGAGCATAGGGTACTTGCCTTGCACATGGCCAATGTAGGTTCTAACCCCTGCTCCACATAGGGTATTACAAGCCCAACCAGTAGTGATCCCTGAGCACAGAACAAGTAGTTAGCTCTGAGCACCTCCAGATGTGACCCATAAAACAATATATATTGGAAATAAGTCATATATACTCCCCCACATAATCTATTTAAACATAATGTGTACATGCTTGGGTGGCAAATACTTAGTGTGAATCATTTCTCTAACTAGGTAGTTTATGAACTTGATCCACTTTAATTCTGAAATTTTACCTCAGTCTGTCACCTCAGGGGTTACTATCATTAAAATAACTTCTTAATATAATGTTGTAAATGGGTTCTTCATTATTGTAAGCTTGTCTCTGAGATAAAACTTGCCTGAAACCTTTGATGTTTTTTACTGAAAGAGTCTTTTAATCTTGCTTGATTATATCAATTTCACATAATATTACCCAGTAAATATTCTATCATGTTAAAATTGCTTTTTCATTTTTGTTGGTCATTAAATAATATTTGTTTCTATAAAATTATAGCCCGTGGTATAAATGCAAGCCATATATTCATTTCTATTAGGAGTATAAACTGGTTCTCTCTCTAAATTTAAGGTATTTAGGAAGTTAGTTTTATTTAAGCCTCTATTTCCAAAACTGGAGGAAATAAAAGTTTCCTTGCCATTTAAAATTATTAGTAGTAGGTGTCTGAAATGAAAAATAAACAAGAAGCCTAAACCACCAAAGAGAATAGAAGTAAGCTTGATATAAAAGTAAGCTTTGATATTTGAGTTATATATGAAACATCTTGAAGAACATTTACTAAGCAGAGTTCTAAATCTCTCTGAGAAGAGTAATCAGAAGCATTCATCTATAAAAGAGAATGTACAGATAGATAAATACTGGGAAAAATGGGTTGTAAGTCAGATTCTTTCCCTTTGGTTTTTTAAAATATGTTTTAAATGTTATAGGATTAATGTGAGTATTGCAGGAGTATTGTAAAAATATTCTAAAAACTAAATTAAATCATAGAAAATACATAATGAACTAACAATTAATTGTAACACGTGTTTTAAATGTGTGCCATTATATATGATACTAATATTACCACAAATAATAATTTTAATAACTATTTAGTGCAAACAATTTGTATTTCAAGTATAGGTGCTGGGAAGGGTTTATCTGTCCTTTAAGTTGTGTGTCTGTTAACACTTCTAACTTTCACTAGGTGGGGAGAGAAATTATTCTTAGCTCTTCTAATTCAAATGATGTTAAAGGTTCAACTAAAAATGTTAGCTAAAGCAAAAAAAAAATTGTGTCTAACTCAAATAGGTAAATCTCAAGAACAGCATTGGTTGTAGCTCCAGAATGGATGTAATTCAGATTTTTATAGCATCAGGATTTCCTGGGAGTATTTTAATTCTCTATAGAGAATATATATAAAAGCAATATATTGCTTTTTTTTTTGGTTGTCTACACTCTCATTACTCATTTAATTCTAACTCTTTTCCAAAAGTTCCACCATTTAATATTGGTGCCTGTGGTTGTATGCACTGATATTTAACTTGCAGATAAAATATGTTCCTAGAGGGGCAGAGAGATAGCACAGGGTGCTTGACCAGTTTATGGTTGATACAGGTTCAATTCAGCACCGCATGTGGTCCCTCTAGCCCACTAGGAGTTATCCCAAAATACAGAGCCAGGAATAAGCCTAAGTACAGCCAGGTGTGGGGCAAAATCAAACAAACAAAAAAAGATTTTACACTTGTTCAGCAATAGTAGATGGGCATACCAACTAGATATTTTCAGCCTTCATAAGAACCCAAAGCTTTTCTAAGATTTTTGTAAATAACAATGTGAATTTGTGCTTAAGCAAATTTCTGGAAAATAATGGAAGTTACTTCTTCCATTATTCCTGATATTCATTGCTATAATGGTTAAAAAAATCTTAGTGGATACCACTAATTATTAATAGGATGAGTAATCAATACTACTTAAGAACAAAGAGAGTTTAGGCGACATCCAAGATTTAATGACACCCTTGATCAATGTGGGTTCCAATTGTGCAGTTTCACTTAATATGCAGATTATTTGTAAGTTTTCTTTATTCTTTACTCTTTTTTCTAATGCTGACAATACAATTATGGTAATTAATCATGATATTAATATTATTTTTTTCTAGCTTCTCTTATAATAATTTAGCAGTACATGGCACAAAATATATGTTAATAGATTGTATTGGTAAGACAGTCAACAGCAGGTATTGGTAGTTAACTCTTCAGTGAGCCAAATGTTAGACTATTTTTCACTGGAGTCAACAACCCCTAATTCCCTCACTGTTCAAAGTTTAACCATGTGTCAGTCTTATTGGATACATGCAATTTGTGCAAAAATTCAGCAAGAATTTTTAGTTTTCTGAGAGAAACTTTTCAGTATATTGAAAAAAAACTAAACGTTTCAGGGTCAAGGTGTGTTTCTAACTTGCATTCTCAATATTGAAACAAGTATCCAGTTTGTTATAAAGGCTGCTTCAGAAAGAGTTTTCTTATATTTTGATTCTTGAAAGCTTCTGTGCTAAGTTACCAACATTACCAAGGATCTATCTTCTACTGAATCTCACACATAATCAGGCAGTCTGTAGAAAAGTTCAGTTTATACAGAGAAAACATTCTAAAACAAATCCAACTCTAAAACAAGTCTGTAGGGGGTATGGTCCTGAATGCAGGTCAATCTGTATCTGTGAGGCGAGTGCATCAGCAGCCTGATGGCGCCTTCAGACTTCCAGATACCCCAAAATTGCTGCTGTGCCTTTGGCCAGACCCAAAAAACTTGGGGCAAAGTTTACAAAGAAAGTAAAAGGCCAAAAGTTAGGTATGTGGGAAACACATCCACAAACCACCTCCAGCTCAGATATATATTTGGACGCATGGCATCTCTGATTCCTGATTGAATTGCTTAATGGCCATGATCTCAGAGACTCAGAAACAAATCTTGAAACCCAGCAGCTCTTGGCAGAAATGCGTCCGGTCCCTGCAGTAGGTTACCAGTGTTGGCCAACCCAGGTGAGAATAGGTTTCGTGCCTTGACCTTTTCCCCATGGCAGCCTTGTGGCCGCCATTCTCCAGAGGCCACTGGACAGTCAGGTTTGGGCCTGCAGCGATGAGACACACAGGGCCTCACGGGATGAGGGTGGAGCCAGTTCCTGTCCTCCCCACCTTAACGAGACCCCAAGTCATTGCCCACAAACGGCCTCTCTGGCTCATGAGCAACCTGCTTAACAGCCATGATCCCAGAGACTCAGAAACAAATTTTGAAACCCAGTGGCTTTTGGCAGAAATGCATCCGGACCCAGGGGGAAAAGGGTGTTGTCACTCCGCTTGCTCCCCCTTGGCAGCTCCGTGGCCGTCATCCTCCAGAGGCCATTGGACAGTCAGGTTTAGTCCCACAGTGACAAGACACGCAGGACCTCATAGGATTGGGTTGGAGTCGGTCCTGTCCTCCCCATCCTAATGAGACCCCAAGTCATCGCCCACGAATGGCCTCTCTGGCTCTTGATCAAGCTGCTTAATGACCGTGATCCCAGAGACTCAGAAACAAATCTCGAAACCCAGTGGCTTTTGGCAGAAATGTCTCTGGATCCCGCAGTAGGCTACTGTTGCCGGGCCACTCCAGGGGTGAAAGGGTGCTGTCCCTCTGCCTGATCCCCCTTGGTGGCTCAGCAGCCACCATCCTCCAGAGGCCATCGGACAGTCAGGCTTGGGCCTACAGTGACGAGACATGTTGGGCCTCACGGGATGGGGGTGGAGCTGGTCCTGTCCTCCCCACCCCAACGAGTCCCCAAGTCATTGCCCACGAACGGCCTTTCTAGCTCCTGATCAAGCTGCTTAATGGCCATGATCCCAGAAACTCAAAAGAAATCTCAAAACCCAGTGGCTTTTGGCAGAAATGCGTCCAGACCACGAACTAAGTTACTGTCACTGGGCCACCTGAGGGGGGAAAGGGTGTTGTCCCTCTGCTTGCTTCCCCCTGGCTGCTCAGTGGCCATCATCCTCCAAAGGGCATTGGAAAGTCAGAGTATTGATGAGTATTGACTGCAGGTTCTTCAGGTGTTCAGGTCTGACCTTGTCTGGGCAGGGTGCTGTTCGTTTCTTTACTGACAAAATGGCGTGTCAGATTTCGGAAGGGAGAACATTGGGAACGACATATCCATCCTGTGGAATTTGATATGTTCACAGGTGGACATGGCTATCGAAGAGATTTGAGTAGAAGTCCCGGATAATCTTCTCCATTGCCCTTCTGGAAGGTGTGATAGATCTATCAGGACGTCGGAAGGCAGTCATCTTGGTCTTTTAGTTGACAAAGGACAGGTGGGCATTACGAGTACTTTTCTCGGCTTCTGCTGCATCTACCAGCACTTCTGCTCTTCTCTCTTTCAGGTCTTCCTTGATCGCATCTCTGCACTGCTTTGCGAGCTCAGATGTTCACTTGAGGTTGCCTGAGGCATGAGCCAAGCCACGTTGGCAAATAAGCTCAAGAGTTTTCAAAGACAGGCGTTTTTTTTTTGTGGCTATCTCTCTCTTGGCGTTCCTCGCACAATCATGGAGGTGCTGAACCAGTCGATCGTATTCCTCGTCAATGTTGTCAATAATGGCATCTTTCCATGTTGCAGCAATGGTGCCAAAGAGCTCCCACTACTGGCCCTAACTTTGTCTTTTGATCTCATTCAAGATTTATTGTTCTCTGAAATAAGGCCAATGAATGAAGGTAGTTTGTGGGTGTGTCTTCCACATACCTAACTTTTGGTCATTCAATATCTTGGTAAACTTGGCCTCAAGTTGTTGGAGTCTGGCCAAAGGCACAGCAGCAATTTTGGGATATCTGGAAATCTGAAGGCACATCGGGCTGCCTATGCACTCACCCTGCAAGTACAGGCTGACCTGCTGGCAGCGCCATACCACCCTGCTTTACATTTTTATTCTAAGAGGACAATATACATTAGGTATTTAAGTTTCAGACAGTGAACATATCCACAAGATCAAGATATTAAGTACCTAACCCTTTCAATTTTTTAAATAAGAGTTTGGTATGATTTCTTGGTTTTGTCTTATGCAGAACAATTTGTAACTAAAGTTAATGACGCTGACAGACAACCCCTAAAATTCTACTGATGAACTACAGAACTGGAAATTTAGCTCTGCTCAAGTTGACAAGTATTAACTCAAGTTTCTCAATTTTTGCATTTTTAAGTGACAGTAAGATTTAGAAACACTTTATGCAAAGGATTTTCACTTTTTTCACAAGAGCCTCAAGTTCTTTGAAATGGAAGAAAACTTTAGCATGATATTTTCTTTAGCATATACATTGTACAATTATAGCTTTCTCAACTATAGTACATATATCACACTGGACGTCACTAACAGTCAGCCAAAGCAAGCCACAGCAAAATAGCCAAGTTATAAGAGCTGATATCTTCAACTTCTTGATGGCTGATTTCATCCATCTTTCTGACATGTGCTCTCTGCATATCATAAAACTGTTGATCAAAGTATCTGTGAGTCCATGATTATTTCTTTCACCAAATGTTCTAGTCTTTTAGAAGTTTTGTCATTGGTGTCACAGCTTAATGAGTCGTTCCTGGTCTCCTGAATTTCCCTTGAGGCATAAACTGTCAACATTTATGTTCTGTATGGAAATCTTACACTTGAGGGAAAAATATGAATTTTAATCATGATTTTGTACAAAATGAAGCTCTTTATATTTTCTCACTTTCAGAATTTGACCTTTGTCAGTCTAGTCAAAAAGAAATTTTCTTGAAAATTAGAAATCACTACCACCCCTCAATGATGTTTTCTTTCATTTTGCTTTCATTCCTTCTCTTGTTCTTCCTTTTTTGTTCTTTTCCTGATCCTTTTCCCATTTTAATTAAATCCATTTTTTTCCTTCTGTCCTCTCTCCCATCTTTCCTTCTTTCTTCTTTCCTTTCCACTTTCTTTCTATTTTCTAGTATTTTTCTCCTTTCAATATTAATTGAAATATTACTGTACACAGCTTTGTTATGACAAGGGATGCAAATGTCTTGCATATCTTGAAAGTCTCACAGTGACCTCTTACTATCCATTCTTATCATAAATTAAGCACATTCTTTCAATGAGCTCTGTCTACACTGTTTTCTGTCCTCTCTATGTACTGTTTTGTAACAAAGTTCTGGGTGTACCTGAATACATTTATCTGGTTTCAAATGCCTAGAAGTGACATCTAATAGATTATGACTTTGGTTTTATCTCAGAGGTATAAAAAATAGATCTAAATTTAATGGAAGCTACAATAAAAATGGAGGGAGCTAAGAATTCATTCCTATGAGGTGACATTGGAGAGTCAAAGCTTCTACCTTTTAATCTTATATGTTGCTTTGTTGGTCCCAGTAGCTTGAAGAAATGCGTGTCCTAACAGTTGTAAAAGCTTTGGGTATATATATTTTAAAGTTTACTGTAAACATATGAACCAAACTATCACATTTAAATAAAAACAATAGGTAACTAAAGAGATAGGTGGGAGGTGAGAATTCCATGATGTTGGTGGAAAGATGTTGATGGTGATTGTGGGTTTGAAGTTGAAATATAGTAAGCCTAAAGTCTATTATTAACAGCATTAAAAATATGTTGACTGAATAAAAATAATATGTAATGAATGAAATTAATTGAAAATAAAAATAAAGCTATAGTTTTTTTTAAAATTTTTATTAGTGAAAGACCATGAGGTACAGTTATAGACTTAGAAATTTTTGTGCTTAGGTTTCAGTTATACAATGATCAAGTAACTATCCCTCCACCAGCGCCCATCCTCCACCACCACGGATCCCAGCATTCCTCCCACTCCCCATCCCCCGCATCCCACCCTGCCTCTGAGGCAGGGCATTCCCCCTTGTTCTCTCTCTCTTCTTTTGGGTCCTGTGTTTTGCAAGAGAGGTATTGAGTGGAAATCATGTTTGGTCTATAGTCTACTTTCAGCATGCTTCTCCTACCCTGGAGGATCCTCACAACACCCTTTATTTGGTGCTCTCTTATCTATCTGAGCTTCCTTTTCCCTGAGCATGTGTGGCTGGCCTCCAAGTCATGGAGCAAAATTCCTGGTACTAATCTCAGCCACTACTGGGTGTAAGTCTCCCATTTTGTTGCTTTATGTTCCCCAGATGAATGCAATCTCTCTGTGTCTATCCCGCTCTTTCTGACTCATTTCCCTTAACATGATACTTTCCATGTAGTACCACTTGTATATAAATTTCATGACTTCATCTTTTCTAACTGCTACATAGTACTCCATTGTGTAGATGTACCAAAGTTTCTTGAACCAGTCATCTGTTCTCGGGCACTCAGGTTTTTTCCAGATTCTGGCTATTGTAAAGAGTGCTGCAATGAACAAACAATTGCAGATGTCACTTTGACTATACTTTTTTGCCTCTCTGGGATATATTCCCAGGAGTGGTATTGCTGGGACAAATGGGAGATCAAAATCTAGTTTTTTGAGAATTGTCCATACTGTTTTCCAAGAGGATTGGACCAGTCGGCATTCCCACCAGCAGTGAAGGAGGGTCCCTTTCTCGCCACCTTTCTCTCAGCAACGGTTGCTTTTGTTCTTGTGGATGTGAGCCAGTTTCTGTGGTGTGAACTGATATCTCATTGTTGTTTTGATCTGCATCTCTCTGATGATTAGTGATGTAGAGCATTTTCTCATGTGCCTTTTTGCCATTTGGATTTCTTCTTTGTGAAAGTTTCTGTTGATTTCCTCGCCCCATTTTTTGATGGCGTTGGGTGCTTTCTTCTTGTGGAGTTCAACAAGTGCCTTGTATATCCTTGATATCAACCCCATGTCGGATGTGTATTTGGTGAATATCCTTTCCCATTCTGTAGACTGTCTTTGTATTTTGGTCACTGTTTCTTTTGAGGTGCAGAAGCTTCTTAGTTTAAGATAGTCCCATTTGTCTATCTCTGCTGTCACTTGCTTGCTCAGTGTCATGACATCTTTGAAGATACCATTAGCTTCAATATCATGGAGGGTTTTGCCAACTTTGTCTTCAATGAACTTTATGTATTCCGGTCTGATGCTTAAGTCATAAATCAATTTTGATCTTACTTTTGTGCATGGTGTTAGGCAGAGATCTGAACCCATTTTTTGCATATAGCCATCCACTTTTGCCAGCACAATTTATTAAAGAGGCTTTCCCTGCTCCATTTCACTTTTCTCGCCCCCTAATCAAGATTAGATGATCATATGCTTGGGAGGAGATGTCAGTATATTCAACTCTGTTACATTGGTCTGCAGCTCTGCCTTTGATCCAGTACCATGCTGTTTTAATTATTATTGCTTTGTAGTAGAGCTTGAAGTTAGGCATTTTCTTTTTCCCAAGAATTGCTTTAGCTATTCGTGGGGGCTTATTGTTCCATATAAATTTCAGGAGTGTTTGCTCCATTTCTTTGAAGAATGTCATGGATATCCTTATAGGGATCGCATTGAATTTTTACAGTGCTTTGGAATTAGTATTTTGACAATGTTGATTCTCCCCATCCATGAACAGGAGATATTTTTTCCATTCCCTTGTGTCCTCTTTTATTTCCTGAAGTAGCATTTTATAGTTTTCTTTGTACAGGTCCTTTACTTCCTTAGTTAAGCTGATTCCCAGGTACTTGATTTTCTGGGGCACAGTTGTGAATGGGATTGTTTTCTTCATGTCACTTTCTTCTCTTTCACTATTTGCATATAGGAAAGCCATGATTTTTGGGTAATTATTTTATAGCCTGCCACTTTACTATACAAGTCTATTGTTTCAGGGAGTTTCTTGGTAGAGGTTTTAGGTTTCTCTAAGTATAGTATCATATCATCTGTGGATAGTGAGAGCTTGATATCTTCTTTCCCTACCTGGATGCCCTTAATATCTTTTTCTTGCCTAATTGCTATTGCAAGTACTTCCTGTACTATACTGAACAGTAGTGGAAAGGGTGTGCATCCTTGTCTCATCCCTGATCTTAGGGGGAAGGCTCTCAGTTTTTCTCCATTGAGGATGATGTTTGCTGTAGGTTTGTGGTAGATGGCTTTAACTATATTGATGAAAGTACCCTTTATCCCCAATTTGGTGAGGGTTTTCATCATAAACGGGTGCTGGATCTTGTCAAATGCTTTCTCTGCATCTATTGATATGATCATAAGATTTTTATCTTTTCTTGTATTGATATGATGGATTATGTTGATTGATTTCTGAATGTTGAACTATCCTTGCATCCCCAGGATGAATCCCACTTGGTCATGATGTATGATCTTTTTGATGAGCTGTTGAATTCTATTTGCTAGTATTTTGTTCGGAATCTTCGCATCCGTGTTCATCAGGGATATCAGCCTGTAGTTTTCTTTTCTTGTGGTGACTTTGTTTCCTTGTGGTATTAGAGAGATATGGGCTTCATAGAAACTATTTGGGAGAGTTTCTGTTTTTCCAATTTCCTGGAAAAGCTTGAGAAGGACTTGCAAAAGGTCCTCTTTAAATGTTTGGAAAAATTCGCTAGTAAATCCATCTGGACCTGGGCTTTTGTTTTTGGGAAGACGTTTGATTACAGTTTCAATTTATTTGATGTGAATAGGTCTATTCAGGTACTCTATATCTTCTTGATTCAGCTTTGGGAGATGATAGGAATCCAGGAATTTATCCATTTCTTCTAGGTTCTCTTGTTTCGTGGCATACAGATTTTCAAAGTAGTCTCTGATGATCTTTTGAATTTCTTTGGTTTCTGTTGTGATATCCCCATTCTTATTTCTGATTCGATTTATTAGGGTTCTCTCCCTCTGTTTCTTTGTGAGTGTTGCTAGTGGTTTATCTACCTTATTTATTTTCTCAAAGAACCATCTCTTGGTTTCATTGATCTTTCAGATTTGTTCTTTTTTTTCCATGTCATTGATTTCTGCTCTAAGTTTTATGATCTCTTTCCTTCTGCCCAATTTGGACTCTTTCTGTTGTTCCTTTTCTAAGATCTTGAGCTGTGAAATCAAGTTGTTTATGTGCATCCTTTCTTCTGTCCTGAGATATGCTTGCAGAGCTATAATTTTTCCCCTTAAAATGGCTTTTGCTGCATCCCATAAGTTCTGGTAGCTCGTGTCTTCATTCTCATTTGTTTCAAAGTATCTTTGATTTCGTCCTTGACTTCCTTCCTGATCCACTCGTTGTTAAGCATTGAGCTGTTTAATTTCCAGGTGTTTGATTTGGTTCTCCGTGTCTGTGTGTGATTCACTTCTATTCTCAGTGCATCGTGGTCTGAAAAGATTGTTGATATTATTTCTATCTTCCTGATTCTATTTAGGTATGTTTTGTGGCCTAGGACATGATCTATTTTGGAAAATGTTCCGTGTGCACTGGAGAAGAATGTGTATTCTTTCTTTTTGGGGTGTAAAGCCCTGTATAGGTCTACAAGGACTTTCTCTTCTATTTCTTCTTTCAAAGCCAATGTTTCCTTGCTGAGTTTTGTTCTTGTTGATCTATCCAGGGGTAATAAGGCGATGTTGAAATTTCCCGCTACTATTGTGTTGCTAGCAATGTCCTCCTTAAAATCTTGTAGCAGTTGTTTTAAATATTTAGCTGTTCCCTCATTAGGTGCGTATACATTTAAGAGTGTGATTTATTCCTGTTCTATGTATTCCTCGATGAAGAGAAAATAGCCTTCGCTGCTCCTTCTAATCTTTTTCAACGTGAAGTTAATATTGTCGGATACTAGTATGGCCTCCCCAGCTTTTTTGAGGGAGTTGTTTGCTTGCAGGATTGTTTTCCATCCTTTGACTTTGAGTTTGTGTTTGCTCTGACTGTTGAAATGAGTTTCTTGTAGGCAGCAGAATGTTGGGTTCTGTCTCTGAATCCATTTTGCTACTCTGTGTCTCTTAATTGGTGAATTTAGACAGTTGACATTGAGAGAAATTATTGTTATGGAGTTTTGTGTCATCTTTCTGTGAGGGTGTGTTGTGGTTTTAGGGTTTGTCTTTTCTTATAGTAGCTCCTTTATCCCATGTTTTAGGTTTGGTTTTGAATCTATGAAGTTCCTGAGATGCTGTTTCTCTAGAAAATAGTGTACCGTTCCTTCAATTTTGAGTGAGAGTTTAGCCGGATAGAGTATTCTTGGTGAAGCATTCATTTCAGTGAGTTTTTTACTATATCCCACCATAGCCTTCGGGCTTGGAGGGTTTCCTCTGATAGGTCTGCTGTGAATCTAAGGGGTGCTCCTTTGCATGTGATTTCCTTCTTTGCCCTTGTTGCTTGCAGTATTGTATCTCTATCGGCAGCATCAATCATTCTAACTATGATATGTCTTGGAGTGTTTTTGTTAGGATCTCTTTTAGCTGGCACCCTTCGGGCTCCTTTAACCTGAATGGCTGCATTGTGGAGCTCTGGGAATTTTTCGGCTATGATTTGTTTCACCGTGTTTTTTTCTTTGGGATTGTTTCCCTGAGCTTCTGGTAGTCCAGTGATTCCAATGTTGTTCCTCTTGGAATCATTTGCTAGGACTCTGATTCTCTGTAGAGCTATTTTGAGGTCCCTTGCCACTGTTTATTGTTGCCTGTTCGCTTGGTGCAGTTGATCTTCCAGATCACTGATTCTCTCTTCAGCTGAAGTCATTTTATTGTTAAGAGAAGAGACTGAGTTTTTTATTTCATCTACGGAATCTTTAATCGTGACATCTGCTCTCATTTCTTCGCGTAATTTGTCAATTTTTTCTGTCGTGTTACTGGATGTCTGTCTATTTCATTGAGTTGATTGAACATCTTCATGACTTTGTATCTGAATTCTATGTCAGCGAGGTCCCTTAGGTGAGCAGTATCGACAGAGTCTTATAGATTGTTTTTGTTGTCCTCCCCTTATGGTGGGGATTTTCGTTGTTTCTTCATATTGCTGTGTAGGTTGGGGACTAGATTCCTTGGGGACTAGGTTCCTTAGTATGGCTAAATTATCTTACGGCTGCATCAGCATTGGCCTGCCGAAAACTGACCACGCCCACTTTCACAGAAGCCATGCCCACTTGTGAAGAGGCCACGCCCCTATGGATACCTGGGTTTGGGACAAGAGCAGTGCAGTGTGAGGAGTAAGAGGGGTGGGCTGACGCTCAGAACTGCTTTTCTCCAGGCATCTGGGGGGACACCTGGGGTCTTGAAGGGAGAGATCCAAGTCCCAGGTTCAAGAAACAGCGGATGAACTTACCTGGGTTTGGGACGAGAGTGCAGCGTGAGGAGTGAAGAGGGGAGGGCAGATGCTCAAGAACTGCTTTTCTCCAGATGTAAATAATCTTTAACAAAATATTTAATTCCTTTAATATTCTCTACAATGCTTCATTTTCAGAACTTTCATCACCATCTTATTATCACTATTATCATTAAGACAATTATCAAAATTAAACTGAAAATGCTACCATCATGATTGCTCTAGATACTTTGTAACTGTTGCATAGAATATAGCAACTATTTGATCCTGGATACTCTAAGTCTATTCTGTAAATTATTATTTCATATTGTTGGTTATTGCATATGAATTATTAATGAGAGGTCTGAAAAGATAGTAAAGAGGAGAGGTTACAATGCCTGCATTGTATGCAGCTAACCCCTGTTGTATTTCAGGCATCCTATATGATCCCCCAAGCACCTTCAGGAATGAGTGCTGGGCACAGAGCAGGAATAAATCTTGAAAAGTCCTCAAGTCTTGGTTGAGGCTCCCAAATAAATAAATCCCAAGTAAATAAATAATAATTGAAATAAAAAGCTCTTAATAATATCAAGTGTACAATTACCTTAAACCCTGACCTTTAACGGTTTTATATAAGCTGGTGTTAACTGATATCCACTATGTATTATTTTTTTCTTTGTAGGTTATATTCTGTTACCTAAATACCTGGGGTTTTTACCCATCATATACTAATACCAGGTTAATTTGATCTTTAGCACAGTGGTAAGGCGTTTGCCTTGCGCACAGCCAGCCCGGCCGAGCTGGGTTCGATTCCTTTGTCCCTCTTGGAGAGCCTGGCAAGCTACCAAGAGTATCTCACTCGCAGGGAAAAGCCTGGCAAGCTACCCCTGACGTATTCTATATGCCAAACACAGTAGCAACAAGTCTCAAGATGGAGACGTTATTAGGCCCACTCGAACAAATCGATGAACAATGGGAGGACAGTGTTTGTGGACTTCTAATCTAACTTCCAGTCATTATAAGGTGCTAGCACAGCTAATTACATCTAGGTGCTCTTAAGACTTTTAAACAAAGCACTCAGAATTACATTGCAAACTTATTAAGTATTATAATAAGATTTACGTATTTGTACAACATTATGTGATAAGATTGATAGCTATTATACTTAGCTATTAGTTGATGGTGGGAATATAATTTAGTTATAGAACATGTTTCACATATTTGAGACCCTAGGTTCTATCTCTGACCTATCTAGGGTCTCAAATACGTGAAAACATGTTCACACATTCTATCTTTGGACTCCCAAATCAACTGTGCATATGAGCATTTGTTTGCTTACTTTTGTTTATAATGAAATATCATAAAATTATGGAAAATTAATGGTTGGAGAAAGTTTCTGAATATTTTTAGAAAAAGTTGTTGAGCTCTAGGATCCTGGATTGTGTTTCAATTAGTAGGAGTACATGAGTGAGGCCTTAGACTCAATCCCAGATTCAACCTCACATTTCCAAGTATGAGCCTTGCCACCAAGTTTTGCATTCTCTGGAGCTGCAACAAGCTGTGTGTGACACCTAAGAACACAAAGGAAATTCCTGAGCCTTCTTGCCCCTCCTCAAATTGCAACAATAGCAAGAACAAAATTCAAATTGCAACAACAAAAATGTTGTATTTCTTTACTAAAATATGTGTCCCTTATCCACACTGTCCACTCTGTTCTCCCGTTGCTCATCGATTTGCTTGAGTAGGCCCAGTAACTTCTCCATTGTAATACTTGTTGCTACTGTGTTTGGCATATTGAATACATCATGAGTAGCTTGCCGGGCTTTGCCTTGTGGAAGGAATACTCTCGGTAGTTTGCTGGGCTCTCTGAAAGGGGCAGAGGAATCAAACCCGGGTCGGCTGGGCTGGCAGTGCACAAGGCAAACGCCCTACCGATGTGCTATCGCTCCAGCCCTTATATATAAAATAGAAATTATAGCATCCACTTTATAAGGTTACTTTGAAGATAAAATAGACTGTAATGATTTAATGTCCACATTTCCATTTACAATACATATTTCCTATCATCAATTTTAATTTGAAATCTGAGTCAAAATCTTTCCCAACCATTGCGTGGGTAAGAAAGGCGACATTGATCATGCAAGACTTGTAGAACTTAAAAAGGATGTGAGATTTTAATATGAATTTGAAGAATACAAAGCTCTACTTGGGACTAATAGATAAATAAGTGAAAATTTAGCTCATTTAAAATAAAGGAAGAGCAAGATTAAAACGTATTTGACACTTTGGCAATAAGGACCAACATGGATTTGACAATTCAAAATTATCCCAGTATGCTTGAAATATTAGCTGTGTTTTGAAAGAAATAAAGGATAAAAATAAGGTGTGTTGAATTACTTTCATAGCTATTTTTTTTTACTTTCATAGCTATTTACCTAGATTATACCAAGTCTAGAGTGTGAGGCTAAAAGTAGGTAGGTTCTAGTCTTGCTGCAATTAGATGATTTAGAGTTTCCAAGTATTTTGCAGATGTATGCTGAAACAGTCTTTCTATATTTAATAAAATATAAATATGACTTTATGTAAATAATTATTAAATAAATAGTATTTACAGCATGGGAAAGCTTACAATCAGAAATGCTTAAAGATAGGGGCATCTATTAGGACCCATTACAGTGGACTAGGAAAGTAATGCAGATGTCTCAAAGAAAGGAAGTGCTGGAGAAAGCATGAAAGAGGCAGTCCTGAAGGAAACTTCACATGGGATTTTTTTCTATAGTAAAGCACTCAGTAGAAATACTTGTCTTCATCACTAGTCTATTCCATTTTTCATGTCAGAAAATTGCAGCTAGATAGCCTTGTATCTATCCTTAAGAGTCAGAGCTGTGAATTTCCTACCACCTACCAATCCTCCTCTCAAGCATGAATTGGTAATTTGTTCCTTACTGAATGCTGCCATTAGGGGAAATAGATTTCAAATCAGTGAGTAGTGGGAATTAGGGAAAGTCAGTTCAATTTAGAAGAAAGATGTATTTGGAAGACATAAATTCTTTTTATGATCATTTCATGCCTTTGTAGCTTTATTATCAGTAGATAAAGTTAAATAAGAGGCATTTATATCAATTATAGTTGAATAAAAATAATATGATTGAATAATATTAAACTTTGACACAAATAGATTATAGAAAAAGTAAATACAACTATAATTATGTCCTCCATTAGTATTTAAATTGATAGAAACATCAAGAATATAAATAATATAAATTCAATAATTATTAATTGTTCATAGATTTTTTTCCTACAACAAATAAACCTAATAATAAGATCGTTCATGTGAAACATGCTTTAAAGGTGATAATTCACATCTTGAATTTTTTTTGTTTCTAAATAGTTTTGCAAGAGAAACACGTAACTATTTTCCCCAATAGAGACTCTAATGAGGTTAAATGGCTTTTACACGTATTTACAAAGATGACAAATAACAAATGAGAATTTGGTACTATGATATTTTATATGTTGTATTATGTTTTTCACACTGCATCACACTACCTAAATTATTGTACCAGATAGAATAAACTGTTACTGTGATTTAAGTTACTTAAAGCAGACAATATTTGTTTATTTCTCTTTTGTTTATTGACTTCTAGCTAGGGGCTGAATTTTGTGTCCACTTCAATTTAGAATACAAAGTGAACAGAAGAGTACCAGTATGATTCATTACTGGGCATCAAGACGGGGGAAAAAGCACATGATGAAACGTGTACAAATTTGTAAATCTTTTACCTGAGTGACACACAGTACTAATTGGACAACCCAAATTACATAATAGCATCTAGCTTTAGATGCGTCTGGATGTATATTCTTCTACATGTCTAGAAAAAGAAAAAGTTGGGCTATTTGTAAACTTTCTAATAGTTATCATACTTAGTAAAATTTAGAACTTGATTTTTTAATTAGCTACTGGCTTTCCTTTTTACCTTTTGTATTATAGAATATGACAGTTTTATTTGTTTATTTTTAATAAGTGGAATGCCTTGGCAACTCAGTATAAACATTCTCAAAGTTAGAACTATGTAAAATTAACCTTTGAGATGCTCTGTGACCCAAGAGTTTGTTAAAATATACATATCATCCATCACTTTCTTAGAACATCATAGCATATGCTAACATTGAAAGTCCCCAAAATTTTGATAGAGCTCTAAACTTATTTGAAAAAAACTCTCCTCATGTGCACAATATGTGCTAGCATCCTAACACCATAGGATTCCATGGGAAGTGCTATTTGAACTCTCTGCTTTTGTCCCTTCTTCAGTTTTCACATTAAATCTATGAAAAAGTCCACTCACAATTTTATTTCCCCCAAGTTTATGGTGGAAAAAGATTGTTAAAGGGACTATTTAGAAAGGACTAGAGCAAGATGGTGGCAAAGGAGGTAAAACTAGGAAGCTCCTCAGAGCCCCTTTTTAAAAGTCAGGGGGAAAACCTAAAATATTGTGTGGGGTCACATTAAGAAGGTAAACCCATTAAATACCAGCCACCACCACTAGAAAATTCTTCTCAGTGATACGTGGACAACTTGAAAACATAGTCCAGGAAGATGCCCATAGGGATTGAATGGCATACACAGAAAGAATTGAGATCAGGCTGTTACCTGAAAAGAGATATGGGCAAACTGACTGGGCTACCACATTGAATGCACTTGTTGCATGGGTGACCACAAGCAGTTCAGAGGGAACCTTGAGTTCTATCAAAATGGGAAAACCACCCGTCTGTGGAAAGCATGACCTTTTAAAGTTGAGGGTTGAAAAGTTAGAGATCATCTTGTGCATCCACACCCATTCACATCTGACAAGCAGTGAGAGAATTTTGAACATTTGGTTAGAGACCAAGTTTGGTCAGGATTGGACTGTGCAACTTCCCAAGAAGTCAGCTTGAGCCAAATGTGCTTTTCAGTGCTTCTCAGTGCCAGCAAAAGTAGGCATTCCAGGCGGCCTCCAGGGTGGTGTGCCCAGAAAACAGACCCAGGTAACTGAAAGAACACTGTCCCCTCAGCCAGGGTGCCCCCCAGCAAGTGTTAGGACTGCATCAGAAGTGTGACTTTAATTCAGCTCAGGCATGATGCAGCCAACTCTCTCCCAGGTACAACACAGTGGGGGGTGTGGCCTCTGGGGGTGGTGAGCAGCCCCAGTTATTTTCTGCCTTCCAAGCTGTCTGGACTCACATCTCAATCTCCATTGCCTAATTCTGAGAAGAACATCCTGGCTCCCAATCACATTAAGTCAATAGCTCAGTAGCCTATTCCAAAATAACAGTGAGCACAAGAAACTGAAAAAGCCTAATATAAAAGAACACACTGTTGAAGCTTCACTAGAGGCTTCACATAAGTCACAGAGGAACACCAAAGAGGAAGGTAGTATTCTAAAAAGGGAAAAAAGGTGACCACTATTGACTAAGTCTATCCAGAATTCTTTCTCACAGAGAGAAGGGTACACTGATAGTGAAATACAGGGTCCCATCTCCATACTAACACAACAACATGAATAAACAACACAAATCCCCACCAGAAGGAGTGGAGGAAGAAAAGAGTCCAGAAGCCTCAGCAGAAATGACCCACAAATATGATCTCTCTGATAAAAAATTAAGAGATGAAATGCTGAGGACGATCAATGAATTCAAAGAAACAGTGAAAAAACATCCAGTAAATTAAAGGAGGACATGAAAGGAACAGTGGAATGGACAGCCAAGAAAATACAGGAAGAAGTGAAAGCAGAAGAAATGAGAGCAGAAATAAGAAAGCTACAAACAGAAGTGTCACTAATAAAGGATTCGGTAGATCAAATTAAAAAACTCAGTGGGTATCCTCAACAGTAGAATGACTACAGCCAAAGACAGAATCAATGAGCTTGAAGATGAGCTGCAGAAAGCATACAGGCAACAACATACAATGGGAAAAGACCTCAAAACAGATCTAGGGCAAATCAGAGAGACCTAAGGGATGAATTCAAGAGGAACATAAGAATCATAAGAGTACCAGAAGGACAGGGAGGCAACCCGTATGAAAAAACAACAGTTAAAGATATCATTGCCAAGACATTCCCAAGCTGGAGAATGCAGGCATCCAGATCCAAGGAGCTCAAGGGTTACCAGCTAAAAGAGACCCTAATAAAAAGACTCCAAGACATCATGATCAGAATGACGGATACCACGAATAGAGACACCATATTGCAAGCAGCAAATTCAAAGAAGGGAATCACACAAAAAAGGAGTACTCCTTACATTTACAGCAGACTTATCAGAGGAAAACTTCCAATCCCAAAGACATAGTGAAAAAACTCAATGAAATGAATGTATCACCAAGAATAATTTATCCAGCTAAACTCTCACTCAAATTTGAAGGAATGATATACTATTTCATAGATAAACAACAGCTCAAGAACTTTGTAGATTCAATACAACCCTTAAAAAAGGACTAAAAGGACTATATAAGACAAGAAAAACCCCTACAAGCACAACAAACCTCTACAGAAAGATGGCACAAAACCCCATGACAATAATCTCCCTTAATGTCAACGACTTAAATGCACCAATCAAGAGACACAGAGTGGCAAAATGATACAGAAATAGAAACCAACATTCTGCTGCCTACAAGAAACTCGTCTGAACAATCAGAGCAAAAACAGACTCAAAAGGATGGAAAACAATCCTGCAAGCAAACAACTCCCTCAAAAAAGCTGGGGTGGCCATACTATTATCCAACAACATTAACTTCACGTTGAAAAAGATTAGAAGGGACAGCGAAGGCCACTTTCTCTTCATCAAGGGATACGTACAACAGGAAGAAATCACACTCTTAAATGTATACGCACCAAATGAGGGAATAGCTAAATACTTAAAACAACTGCTAAAAGATTTCACGGAGGACATTGCTAGCAACACAATAGTATCTGGAGATTTCAGCATCGCCTTATCACCCCTGGATAGATCAACAAGAACAAAACTCAGCAAGGAAACATTGGCTTTGAAAGAAGAAATAGAAGAGAAAGGACTTACAGACCTGTACAGGGCTTTACACTCTAAAAAGAAAGAATACACATTCTTCTCCAGTGTGCATGGAACATTTTCCAAAATAGACCATGTGTTAGGCCACAAAACATACCTCAGTAGAATCTGGAAGATAGAAATGCTACCAAAAATCTTTTCAGACCACGATGCACTGAGAATAGAAATGAATCACACACAGACACGGAGAAACAAATCAAACACCTGGAAACTAAACAACTCAATGCTGAGAAACGAATGGATCAGGAAGGAAGTCAAGGATGAAATCAAAAGATACCCGGAAACAAATGAGAATGAAGACACGAGCTACCAGACGCAGTGAGCCTTATTAAGGGGAAAATTTATAGCTATGCAAGCATACCTTAAGATGGGAGAAACAGGGCTGGAATGATAGCACAGCGGGTAGGGTGTTTGCCTTGCACTCGGGTTCGATTCCCAGCATCCCATATGGTCCCCCAAGCATGGCCAGGAATAATTCCTGAGTGCAGGAACCAGGAATAACCCCTGTGCATTGCTGGGTGTGACCCAAAAAAGCAAAAAAAAAAAGATGGGAGAAAGGATGCACACATAAACAACTTGACTTCACAGCTCAAGATCCTAGAAAAGGATCAACAGAAGGAGCCCAAAGTAGGCAGAAGGAAAGAGATCATAAAACTTAGAGCAGAAATTAACAACATGGAAACTAAAGAAACCATCCGAACGATCAATGGCACTAAGAGTTGGTTCTTCGAGAAAATAAATAAGATAGATAAACCACAAGCAACACTCACAAAGAAACAGAGAGAGAGAAAACCCTAATAAATCGAATAAGAAATGAGAATGGGGATATCACAACAGAAACCAGAGAAATTGGAAAGATCATCAGAGACTACTTTGAAAGTCTGTATGCCACTAAACAAGAGAACCTAGAAGAAATGGATAAATTCCTGGATTCCTATAATCTCCCAAAGCTGAATCAAGAAGATATAGAGTACCTGAATAGACCTATTCACATCAAGGAAATTGAAACTGTAATCAAAAGTCTTCCCCAAAACAAAAGCTCAGGTCCAGATGGATTCACTAGCGAATTTTTCCAAACATTTAAAGAGGACCTACTGCCAGTCTTTCTCAAGCTTTTCCAGGAAATTGAAAAAACAGAAACTCTCCGAAACAGTTTCTATGAAACCCATATCTCCGTAATACCAAAAGGAAACAAAAACACCGCAAAAAAAAGAAAACGACAGGCCTATATCCCTGATGGACACGGATGCAAAGATTCTTAACAAAATACTAGCAAATAGAATTCAACAACTCGTCAAAAAGATCATACACCATGACCAAGTGGGATTCATCCCGGGGATGCAAGGATAGTTTAACATTCAGAAATCAATCAACATAATCCATCATATCAAGAAAAGAAGAGATAAAAATCATATGATCATATCAATAGATGCAGAGAAAGCATTTGACAAGATCCAGCACCCGTTTATGATGAAAACCCTCGCCAAATTGGGGAGAGGGGACTTTCCTCAATATAGTTAAAGCCATCTACCATAAGCCTACAGCAAGCATCATCCTCAATGGGGAAAAACTGAGAGCCTTCCCTCTAAGATCAGGCACGAGACAAGGATGCCCACTCTCTCCACTACTGTTCAATATAGTACCGAACGTACTTACAATAACGATTAGGCATGAAAAAGATATTAAGGGCATCCAAGTAGGAAAGGAAGAAATCAAGCTCTCATATTGGCAGATGATATGATACTATACTTAGAGAACCCTAAAACCTCTACCAAGAAACTCCTAGAAACAATAGACTTGTATAGTAAAGATGCAGGATATAAAATCAATACCCAAAAGTTCATGGCTTTCCTATATGCAAATAGTGAGAGAGAAGAAAACGACATGAAGAAAACAATCCCATTCAAAACTGTACCCCAGAAACTCAACTGCCTAGGAATTAGCTTAACTAAAGAAGTAAAGGACCTGTACAAAGAAAACTACAAAACGCTGCTTCAGGAAATAAAAGAAGACACAAGGAAATGGAAAAATATCCCCTGTTCATGGATCGGGAGGATTAACATTGTCAAAATAGCAATACTTCCCAAAGCACTGTACAAATTCAATGCGATCCCTATTAGGATACCCATGACATTCTTCAAAGAACTGGAGCAAACACTCCTGAAATTTATATGGAACAATAAGCCCTCACGTATAGCTAAAGCAATTCTTGGGAAAAAGAAAATGGGAGGAATCAAACTCCCTAACTTCAAACTCTACTACAAAGCAGTAATAATTAAAACAGCATGTTACTGGAACAAAAGCAGAACAGCAGACCAATGGGACAGAGTTGAATATACTGACATCTCCCCCCAAACATATGATCACGTAATCTTTGATAAAGGAGCAACAAAAATGAAGTGGAGTAAGTAAAGCCTTTTTAACAAATGGTTCTGGCAAAACTGGATGGCCACATGCAAAAAAATGGGCTCAGATCTCTGCCTCACACTATGGACAAAAGTAAGATCAAAATGGATTAAAGACCTCAACATCAGACCGGAATCCATAAGGTACACTGAAGACAAAGTCGGCAAAACCCTCCGTGACATTGAAGCTAATGGTGTCTTCAACGATGTCACGCCACACGCTAAGCAAGAGAAAACAGAGATAGACAAATGGGACTTTCTTAAACTAAGAAGCTTCTGCACCTCCAAAGAAACAGTAACCAAAATACAAAGACTATCCACAGAATGGGAAAGGATGTTCACCAAATACACATACGACAAGAGGTTGATATCAAGGATATACAAAGTACTGGTTGAACTCCACAAGAAGCAAACATCCAACCCTATCAGAAAATGGGGCAACGAAATGAACAGAAACTTCATCAAAGATGAAATCGGAATGGCTAAAAGACACATGAGACAATGCTCTACATCATTAATCATCAGGGAGATGCAAATCAAAACAACAATGAGGTATCATTTTAAACCACAGAGACTGGCCCACATCCAAAAGAACAAAAGCAACCTGTGCTGGCGCGGATGTGGTGAGAAAGGGACCCTCCTTCACTGCTGGTGGGAATGTCGACTGGTTCAGCCCTTCTGGAAAACTGTATGGACGATTCTCAAAAAGCTAGAAATTGAGCTCCCATTTGACCCAGCAATTCCACTCATGGGAATATATACCAGAGAGGCAAAAAATATAGTCGAAGCAACATCTGCAGTTGTCTGTTCATTGCAGCACTGTTTACAATAGCCAGAATCTGGAAAAAACCTGAGTGCCCAAGAACAGCTGACTGGTTAAAGAAGCTTTGGTACATCTACACAATGGAATACTATGTAGCTGTCAGAAAGGATGAAGTCATGAAATTTACATACAAGTGGTACTACATGGAAAGTATCATGCTAAGTGAAATGAGTCAGAAAGAGAGGGATAGACATAGAAAGATTGCATTCATCTGGGGAACATAAAGTAACAAAATAGGATACTAACACCCAAGAATAGCCGAGATAAATACCAGGAGGATTACTCCGTGGCCCTGAGGACAGCTGCACACAGTAGGGGAAAAGGCAGCTCAGATAGAGAAGGGAGCACCAAATAAAAGATGTTGGTAAGTTCCTCTCAGGATGGGAAATGCGTGATGAGAATAGACTATAGTCCGAACAAGATTGCCACTCAATGTCTCTTTTGCAAACCACAGCGCTGAAAAGGAGAGAGATAATGGAGGGGAATGCCCTGCCACAGTGGTAAGGTGGGATGAGGGTATGGGGGTGGGAGGGATACTGGGACTGGTGGTGGTGGAGAATGGGCACTGGTGGAGGAATGGGTATTCGATCATCGTATAATTGAAACCCAAGCACAAAAATTTTTAAGTCTACAACTGTGCCTCATGATGTTTCACTAATAAAAAAATAATAAAATAAAAAACACTGCAAGATTACTATGAACAACTTTATACCACTGAATTAGAAAATGTAGAAGAAACAGATAAAGTTTCAGAATTAAAGAAAATCTCAAAACTGAATCAGAGAGAGATAGAAAACTTGAACAGGCTAATTGCTATTCATATATTGCAACAATCATAAAAAACAAAATCTTCCCCCGACAAAAGTCAGACAAGAAAGAATCACTGGTGCATTCAGTTAGAATAGTCAAACGAGTTCTAGGAATGCAGAATATGGGAGGCATCAGATTAAACAAATGCTGTATTAATAAAAACCGTGTGATATTAGAATAAAGGCAGGCTCTCAGCTCAATAGAATTGAAATCCTAGAGGTTAACTCTTAGATGTATGAACTGCAACTTTATGACAAAGGAGTTAAGGGCATTACACGGAGCAAGGAAAGCTTCATGATTCTGGGAAAAACTAATCAATCATATAAAATAAAGTTACTTTAAAAATTATATTAAAAATTACTAGACCCGGAATTACACCTTACATAAAAGATAATTCAAAATGAATTAAAGTCCTAATGGTTATTATACCTAATTTCATAAAACACATCGATAAAATCAGACAGAAATCTCTATGATATTGACTTCAAGGGTGTCTTTAATGGTTCAACATAGAAAACAAAAAGCAAAAATGAACAAATGGGAATACATCAAACTAAGTTTCTGTGAGACAACTATAAAATAAAGATGCCCTACTGAATATAATTTTTTTTCACATCACACATCTGACAAAGGGCTAAATCCAAGATTTATGAAATACCAACAAAGCTCAAAAGTTCATGTAGAATAGTATTTGTCTGCAAGAGAATGTAAAATACTGCATTTTAATACAACTTATATGAAATTAGAGAATGTTATGGTAAGTAAAGTGAATATAAAAGAGAAAAATAGATACTGGGTGATATCAGTCAAATGGAGATGATAAAGAATCAAACCTAGGGAATAGACAATGGCTAATGAATAAAACAAAAACAGATATACTGCTATTACTCCAAGGTAGGGGCCAGATACAAAGAGACCAAGAGATAGTAGTGGCGATTTATTGGCACTGGTGACGCTTGTGTTATAGTAGCATTGTAAGATTAAAAACACTATTATTACTAACATTGAAGCCAATAAAATTTTTTATTGAAAAGGATTATTGTAGTAATCATATTAGTTACTTGTCATAGGAAGTGGCTAAATTTTCAGTAATCTCAAATTCCTCAATTATAAATTGGGTTTAAAAGCACAATAAGAATTAAAATAATAGTATCTGTAAAGTACTTCCCCAGTAGGCAGTTTTGATTTTCCTTTCTAATTTCACTTTCTCTTTCTACTTCCATATTAGTAAAATAAAAGAATGGAAATAATTTGACATTGGATTTTTAAAATTTATTAAACTCAAGTATTTTATTTGTATAATTCTTAAGTATAGCCACTTGTGGTAGTTAGAGATAGAATTAACTATCACATTTTAGCAGCTACCTTTTTGTATAAAACATTAGAAATATAGGGCACCGAGTCAACAGAGTGTGGCATTCATGTTTCCAGGCATTAATAGCATGTATCAAAGAGAGTGAAAGCGAAAGGATTTTTGTCATTAATGCTGACTGCCGTTTCCATAATGAAAAAGTGCATTTCCAAATGTACCTTGAGTGGTTCCCCAGAACAGGCAATCAGAAGCTTCTCATTTTAACATCCTACTTAGATGTGCTCTGCTCTGGTTTATTTTTCTTAGTAACAAGTGAGAACTATTTTTAAGACTAAGATTTCTTGTTAAAATTCATTTAAGTGGATTTACCTTTGGGGTCTACCTAATGAAAAATAAGCATTTAAAGGATATTTGAGAAAGTTATTGGATACGATCATAGCAGAAAAAGACAGCTACCTCAATGTTGAAGCAATATTGAAAATTCAATATTGAAATAAATTAAAAATAATAATAATAAATGTAAGAATATGAAATGTTTGGAAATAAAAGGTTTTCTACTACACAACATCTGGGTTCAGAGGCTGCAAATCTTACTTTGGAGTCACTTGTATATTTCCAAATGTAACTCAGAAGCAATTTATTTTGAGATGTAAGAAATAGTGATCGTTCTCTATTTATGCTATATCTGGGCCATAGATATTGTGAAGAAGGAGGTTGATAAGGAAACCCATATGAAAAATGAGCCAAGATAAATATTTACAACAACCAGAAAGCATGGAACTCATACTCTTGTGAAATTCATATCAAATAATATTTTGTAAAGTTCCCTTGTCTTGAGTGGGAATTGTGAATGTAGGATGTATGTGGGGATTGAGAAGGAACAATGATTTCTTTTCAGGAACTACTTACTATAATTATCTGTACTCCATTAAAAATAAGTTATTGTGGTCCTTATGTTATACTAAGAAACAGGCTATTATTTTTTCTTTACTTAAGGAAAAGTAAAAGTAAATCTTACTGACTGGAAATGCAGCCAGTAAGATTCATGCATTACATGCAGCCAACACTGTTTGATCCCTGGCACTACATATAGTCACCTGAACTCAACAGAAGTGATCTCTAACACAGAGCCAGAAGCAAATCCTGAGAACAGTCAGATGGGTAGAATAACAATAACAAAACTTTTGTCTAACTGATATTCCCTGAAAGTAGACATCTTTGGACTCCAAGAGTGATTTACATTGGCAACGGAGAGGAGGGGGGTTGATTCTGGGAGGAGGACAGATGTTAATCCACACTGACAGTGCTCAGGGCTTATTCCCGACTCTGCACTCAAGGAGCGATAGCACAGCGGGTAGGGCGTTTGCCTTGCACGCAGCCAACATGGCCGACCCGAGTTCGATTCCTCCGCCCCTGTCAGAGAGCCCGGCAAGCTACCGAGAGTATTCGATATGCCAGACACAGTAACAACAAAGTCTCCAATGGAGACGTTACTGGGCCCGCTCGAGCAAATCGATGATCAACGGGAGGGCCTTTACCTTTACCTTTTGGGTTGGAGCGATAGCACAGTGGGTAGGGCATTCGCCTTACAAGCGGCCAACATGGCCAACCCGAGTTCGACTCCTCCGCCCCTCTCGGAGAGCCCGGCAAGCTACCGAGAGTATTGGATATGCCAGACACAGTAACAACAAAGTCTCCAATGGAGACGTTACTGGGCCCGCTTGAGCAAATCGACGATCAACGGGAGGGCCTTTACCTTTACCTTTACCTTTACCTTTACCTTTACCTTTACCTTTACCTTTACCAGGGATGGAACCGTGATTAGTCCTGTGCATACACTATTGGTCCTGCGCATATACTGTTGGTCTTCTGCATATACTATTGCTCCAGTACCCAGAAGTGTATTTCAAATGCTAATCTTAGAAGTTACTCCTGGAATTGAACATGTATAGAGACAAATTTAGAGTAGATATCATATCCATTGTGTAAAATCAATATGTAGCATCATAATTACAAGCAATGACTAGAAAATGTAAACCCTCTTCCATAGAAAAGATTTCAAAAACTATTGTAGACATTTTTTAATCTTCATAACAGCCATGATCCAGAGACACACAAAAGAATCTTGGAACCCAGCAGCTTGCTGTAGAGATGCCTCTGGACTTCAAGCCAGGCTGATTTCACCCGGGTGCCTCAGACAGGAGCAGGTTTTGTCCCTCCGCCTACCCCCTAAGAATCCCTGTGGCTTCCAACTCCCAGAATCCAATGAGAAGCTCAGGTATGCAGGTTCACTGAGGCAAACTCCAGGCTTCAAAGGATAGGGAATGGGCAGGTCCTTATCATTTCCTTTTCTATTTTTCCTACAGGACCCTGGAGGCCACGCCCACAAACTGCCTCCAGCTGCTATTTAAACTCCTTAATGATCATGATCCAGAGACACACAAAATAATCTCTGAACTGAGCAGCATACTGCAGAGATTTCTCCAGAGCCTAATTATTTAAAATTTTAGAATTCCAGGAGCGTGAGGCCACGAGCATCTTATGCTATTCATAATAAGCAATACAAAATAAATTATCTAGCATCTGCCTTTTCAGGAGCATTGAATGATGGTGGGAAAATTTAAAATAGTGTTGGTAGGAAGGTGTTATGGTGGTGGGACTGGTGTCAAAATATTGAATGTAATCCATTATTGTGAACACCTTTATGAAAATAAATTAAAATTATTTATAAATTATTGTAGAAAACTATTATAGAAAGCGCAAATTAAGATTTGACATCTAGGTTAACGATATTCAAATACTCTGTTATTTCCTTTATCCTTTCATTTATCTAATGTTAACTATTGTTTCCTATGTTTCTTTTGTTTCATATACAGATTATTTTATTTCAAAAACCATTGTACAATCAAGAAATCCTAGATCCTAAACCTGGCTCATCTGATTTTTTTTTGGTACTGTCAAGTTATTCTGTTTTATATCTTGTCCATGTATAAAAGTTAAAAATATCATGGCATGTGTTATTTGTCTCATAAATTTATTAGTGAATTAAGTTGTATAATTCATCCAATTATTCTGATAATGGTATCATGCTACTCTTCCCAATTCCTATTGCTTTCTGCTTATTGATGTCATTATCATCCTGGAAATGATGTAGACATAATTCTAGATTTTCATTCTCATAGACCTGACAAAGCTGATACTAGTAAAAATATGAAAACATTTCAAACAAATTAAACCTAAGATACTTACTATAGGAATACAGACACTACAACATATCTGTGAGGAGAATAAAACTATGGCATGTATTTTATGTAATTTATAATCATCAAGACTCATCAAAATCTTACATTCAGTGTTCTCAAGTAAATATTGAAGAGATTAATAAAGCTGATCAAGTGCAGAGTCATTTAAATGAGAGAAATTATTTTTGTATGAAAGCTATTTATATTGAACACTTAGGGCATATTATGATTTTAGGAAGTTTTAACAGAATAGTGTCAAATTAACATGCACAAGAGAAGGGAAGGAAGCAGGATTGAGTAGAGAAAATTTAAGCTTATAATACATTCAGGAAAAAAATCCAATTTACTCCACTAGAACTGCTGAAGCTAGAATAGACTTTTGAACTTTTTCTGAGTGCTCTCATATTGACCAAGATGTTGTGTGTTATTTGGAAGTACATTTGACCTTGAACAAGGGTAGTTTCTGGAAAGACAACTGAAACTGCAGATATCTCAGCAAGAAAAAAAAATGGCCTGTATTCCTATCTATAAATGCAGTATAGTATTGACAACACTCCATCTTGTGATGATATGGTCTATTTCTTTATATATATTTATCTGGGAATAGCTACTCCTGGATATTTGTTTCTCTCTTCTCATATGGAGAAACATAATAGTAAACTTAGTCAGAGAATCACAGACTTCACTCCAACAACTTTTTTTGGAGATCACAAATATCCATCATTTCCTTCCACTATTATCCAACATCCTTTCAACCTCAACTCAAGCTGATGCCTGTCTCAATGTCATGCCTGGTCTTGTTTTCCAGACTGTCATTTCTGAGAAGTCTGAATTTGTGGTGTCTGAGAACTTCTCAGGCTGAGACTGTTTCATTCATCTATTTAGCAACAAAATAGAGTAAATAATAACCCATAGATTTTTAAGGGGTTTATTTGGGTGTCAAATAAATTGTTTCCTTCTTCCAACAATAACAACAGCTTTATCTTGGATTTTAATAGATGATAACCTCTACCAGAATGAGTCTTCTACTTATGTATGATCTTTTGCTGAATTTCAGAAGGGAGAACGCTGGGAAGGACATATCCACACTGCGAAATTTGGTATGTGGGCAGGTAGACGTGGCTATTAAAGAGATCCGAGTAGAAGTGTTGGATAATCTTCTCCATTGCCCTTCTGGAAGATGTGATAGATCCATCAGGACACCAGAGGGCAGTCATCTTGGTATTCTAGTTGGTGAGGGACAGGCAGGCATTGCAAATGCTTTCCTTGTTTGTAATTTCTGGACAACAGCAACATCGGTCAGGCAAAACCATCAGTTGAATATGATGTGGTCAGTTTCATTGTGGAACAGTCCACCAGGAGACTTCTATGTCCAATGTTTAGATTCTGCCTTCTGGAACTGTGAGTTACCATGGATGGTATTGGTCGACATGATGAACTCAGACAGTCTCTCACCCTATTCGTTCCATTCTAGGCCATAGGTCCCGATGTGGAGTTCTTCAGCTGATTTTCTCAGTCCTGTCTTGGCATTAAAATCACTGACAATGATCTTGTAGAAGGTGTGATCTGCTTTATAGAACTTCTCCAGCTCCATGTAGAACTTCTCAATTTCTCCTTCATCATAATTGGATGTTGGTGCGTAGACAATGAAGATAGAAACTGCTGGCAGTGAGCCACATCTATTCAAGTGTAATCGTCCGATTCAGGTTGTTAGGCATTTGAATGAATCAATGTTTATGGCCAAGTTCATGGTGACAAGGACACCGACACCACCGACGCCTCTTTTGTCACATGTTCCGAGGAACAGTTCTTCTCCAGTGTTGAAAAAATTGTGATGCGATTGATGCCAATGATGTCGTACTTGACCTTTCGCGATTGCACCATCAGGTCCTCAATGGATGAATCCGATGCCAGTATACATACATTGAAAGTACAGTCATTTTTGTCCTTCTTCATTTTGGTAGCCGAGCTCGTCCTTGAGATTTTATCAGTCCTTCCTTCCTCTTCCTTCTTAATACTGCCATATTGGTGGCTCTTTCAGGGTCAGCGGAATGAAAACCATTGTATTTACTGCTTTTGACATATTGAATACACCACAGATAGTTTGCCAGGCTCTGCTCTGTGGGCAGGACACTCTCGGTAGCTTGCCAGACTCTCCAAGAGGTATAGAGGCTTTTAGGGCAGCCTCTAATTGCCCTTGCAGGTGTTCCCATGGTTCAAACCATATTTGAACCCTATGGATAAGTCATTCCCAGCGTTCTCCATTCCTGAATCAGACATGCCATTTCGTCGATAAAGAAGCAAACAGCACCTGGCCCAGACAAGGTCAGACCTGAACACCTGAAGAACCTGCCGTCAGTACTCATCAATACACTGGCTCGGCTCTTCACTAGCTACCTGTCTGAATGCAAGGTTCCGTCCCAATGGAAAACCAGCAGGACTATACTACTGTCCAAGAAGGGAGACATCCACGACATTGGCAATCATCACCAAATCTACCTGTTGTGTGTCGTCTACAAGCTGTTAAGTCATTCTGAATAGGATTGGCTGAACACTAGATGAAGGACAACCATGTGAGCAAGCCGGATTCTGCAAAGGATTCAGCATGATTACCCATATCCACATGATAACCAAGCTCATTGAGGTTTTTCAGGAGGTCAAGATGCCGCTCTGTCTAATATTCATTGATTTTAAGAAGGCCTTTGATTCTGTTGAGACTGAATTGGTCATCGAGCCCTAGGCAAACAGGACAATAGAACTCAATCCATCAGGATCCTCCAAGAGCTGTATTGCATATTCACTACCAGGATCTCACCATTCTACAGGGCAGTGATCATTGACGTCAAGAAAGGGGTTCGGCAGAGTGTTACTATTTCACCAAAACTCTTAAGTGCCACCCTCGAGAACATCATGTGACGACTGGAATGGGAAGGAATGGGAGTGAAGATAGACGGTCGGCAATTACCCCACCTCCACTTTGCCAATGACATTGTTCTAATAACACCAAACAGCCAAGTGGCACAAATTCTGGCCAACTTCGACCGTGAGTGTGGAAAGGTCAGACTACAACTGAATCTCACGAAGACAATGTTTTTAAGAAACAGTCTTGTTCCTGATGTTCCATTCCCTCTCACAGGGACAATCATCTCCAAATGCAACAATTATGTGTACCTAGGTCAAAAAGCCAACATGACGAATGACCTGGCACCTGAGTTACGCTGGAGGAAGAGAGTGGCATGGAATGTCTTCAAGAACATTGAAGACACAGCTAAGAGGACAAAGAACCTCCAGCTCCAGGCACATCTCTTTGATTCCACTGTTCTTCCTGCATTAATATATGCCTCAGAGACCTAGGCCCTATGCAAACAGGATGAGAACGCTATTCGCTATTTGGGTCTGCCAAAGAGGAATCGAAAGAGCTATGCTTGGAGTATCACGTTTCACTCAAATGAGAAAAAGAATCTGGAGTTCCGACCTCCGTCAACAGCTAAGAATCAGGGATGCTGTCTCATTTGCCAAGGCATAGAAAATCAGATGGGCTGGACACGTAATGAGATTTGGAGATGACCACTTGAGTAGAGCCGTTACTAACTGGATTCCATGGATGTCAAAATATAGCATGGCCGCCCACATATGAGATGGTCAGACTTCTTTGTCAAGACCCTGAACAATCGGTTTGAGGCTGTTTGTGTTCCTAGAATGAGCAGACGTCATTGTTCTACATTAGCACATGGCAGGGATGAATGGAGACATTACTGGTGCCCACTCAAGCAAATTGATGAGTAACGGGATGTCAAGTGATCAAGTGATCAAGTGATGATCTTTTCATATGAGCACAGAAGACCATGGATAGTATCTTTATAGCACTTTTTCCAAACTAGCAGTGAACAGATTTGTGGGAAGGGAAGTACAAGTTCACTAAATG
This sequence comes from Sorex fumeus, assembly GCF_029834395.1. Taxonomy (NCBI): domain Eukaryota; kingdom Metazoa; phylum Chordata; class Mammalia; order Eulipotyphla; family Soricidae; genus Sorex; species Sorex fumeus. The sequence continues at coordinate 54,390,542 of NW_026606063.1, forward strand.
AGCTGCTCTGTTGTCCTTGAGCTATGCATTCTATATACTAGGGAACATGATCTGAAGACCACAAGAGTTCATAAACAATTTTGGATGAATTTGCCCCATTTTGTAAACTTTGATCTTTAAGTTGGTGTCTCCACCGTGCCTTTCTATTCTTTCTATTCTCAGCCAATCATTCTATTGCTAAGTAAGGATAGCAATTCCTTTTTGGTAAGGTTTGTGGTCTCTCAAACAGTGGATCTCTCATTGTGGATATGGCCACTGACCGTCTTTGGCTTGATACAATGTTACATTACTGTGTCAGTTGATTAAGGCACCAATAGCAAATTCCCTTTGCTATTTGTGTCCGTTCTAGCCTAAAAAATCACAATTCTCTTTAGAGTGGAATTAGTTCAGTATGATTAACTTGCTCTCAAATTTTTGATTTGCTTCTTTATAGAGTGATTAGTTTTTATGAGGCATTGTTCTGTTCCATTCTGACCTTTACTATAGTATTACATGACATACTTAAGGTCACATGAAGACTTTGGATTCTTTATCTTGATTCTATACCTTAAACTTCAGAATTATAAATTAAATTGCCATACATAATGTTAGATTCAGGTAATGTGGTCTAATACTATCAATCCAGTAAAAATTAAAATTGAGAGAATGGTTTACTGGGGTGAGAGTACATTTAGAAATAGTCATCTAAGAGTATAATGAGAATGAGAAAATTGTAAATGTCAAAAGAACCCAAAATATCACCTTATGTAACTCTTATCTTTTACATAAAGGGCTCTTATGTTAGAGCTGGTATCAAAGCCCAATACCCCATCCCAATATCCATGTCTAACTTATTTTCATGCCTTGGTTAGCTTCTATTTTTTGGTAAAAAAAAACACCATAAAAAGAGATGTCCTGAGTTCTTAGCAAGTTGACTACAAATTCTTTCTGCAACCAGCTTAAGGCTTAGATTTTTTGTTTGTTTGTTTTTTCTTGTGTACACTTACCATAAGACCAAAGGAAACAGGTGAAATCAGATCTACAATAATAAATCAGCCTAGAAATATTGAACAAATGCAGTTTGTGTGGTAAAAATAAACATATTGTTGTATATGTACTGACAAAAAAGATTATTGTTCCTGCCTCTTCACTGAAGAAGACTAAACTAAAACTGAAACTGACAACTTTACATAATAAAAAGTGATCCTTAGAAACCAGTCTTCTTAAGGTTGATCAGCATATTCAATTCCTATCACACTAATTTGATTTGAAGAAAAACCCAGTAAATATTTCCCCTGTTCATTCTGTTTAACCCTTATTCTGCCAGGATGCTGCCATGACAACAAACAACACTGCATACCCCAATTCAGATACCTACCTACCTACCGAGAAAGAGGATATATAAGAGGTTGCCTCATTCTAATCAGCTGACTAATATTTAATATCTGGAAATGCCATTATCAGTCTCATTAATATATAACAAATATGTGAATAAACTAACATAGATTTTTCCTTAAATATTCAAATATATTGTTTTTAACCAGTCATCTGTTCTCGGGCACTCGGGGTTTCTTTTTTTTTTTTTCAGATTTTTGCTATTGTGAACAGTGCAGCAATGAACATAGAAGCACAGATGTCATTTTGACTATACTTTGGTACATCTACACAATGGAGTACTATGCAGCTATTAGAAAAGATGAAGTCATAAAATTTACATACAAGTGATACTACATGCAAAGTATCATACTAAGTGAAGTAAGTCAGAAAGAGAGGGACAAACATAGAAAGATTACATTTATCTGGGGAATACAAAGTAACAAAATAGGAGACTAACACCCAAGAATAGTCGAGATAAGTACCAGGAGGCTTACTCCATGGCTTGGAGGCTAACCACACATGCCAGGGGAAGAGGCAGCTCAGATAGAGAAGGGAGCACCAAGTAAAGAGTGTTGTGAGGATCCTCCCAGGATGGGAGAAGCATGCTGAAAGAAGACTATAGACCAAACATGTATTGCCACTCAATGCCTCTTTTGCAAACCACAGCACCCAAAAGGAGAGAGAGAACAAAAGGGAATGCCCTACCACAGAAGTGGGGTGAGATGAAAGGGATGGGAGCATGGGAGGGATACTGGGATCCGTGGTGGTGGAGAATGGGCATTAGTGGAGGAATGGGCACTCATTCATTGTATAACTGAACCTCAAGCACAAAAATTTGTAAGTCTATAACTGTGCCTCATGGTGTTTCACTAAAAAAATTAAATATATATATTGATTTTAACATTAAATTATTGAATGTATTCCACATTTATCATATTTATCTTCCCAAAATGATCAAGTATGACATCTTTGGTCCGACCGAGACAAGAAGGCACGAATGTCACCATGCTGTTTTCGACACTGGAGAAGAATTGTTCCTCGGAACATGCGATAAAAGAGGTGTCGGAGGCATCAGTGTCCTTGTCAATACAAACATGGTCATGAGCATTAATTCATTTGAATGCCTAACAACCTGAATCGGATGTTTACATTTGAATAGATGTGGCTCACTGCCTGCAGTTTCTATCTTCTATCTTCGTTGTCTACGCACCAACATCTCATTATGATGAAAGAGAAATCGAGAAGTTCTACATGGAGCTGGAGAAGTTCTATAAAGACGACCACACCTTCTACAAGATCATTGTGGGTGATTTTAATGCCAAGATAGGACCAAGAAGATCAGCTGAAGAACTTCACATCGGGACCCATGACCTAGAATGGAACAAACAGGGTGAGAGACTGTCTGAGTTCATCATGTCGACCAAGACCATCCATGGTAACACACAGTTCCAGGAGGCAGAATCTAAACGTTGGACATGGGAGTTTCCCGGTGGACTATTCCACAACAAAATAGACCACGTCATATTCAATAGATGGTTTTGCCTGACTGATGTCGCTGTTGTCCCAAAATTTTGAACGGGATCGGACCACCGTCTCCTTCGTGCAAAATTCTACTTCAGAGAGCGGGGAGAAAGGGCTGCAAAGTTCAAAAAGAGAACTCCCAAAACGACCACCAACTGGGAACTCTTTGGCACTATTGCAGCAACATGGGAAGATGCCATTGTTGACAACATTGACGAGGAATACGATCGACTGGTTCAGCACCTCCATGAATGTGCGAGGAATGCCAAGAGAGTGATAGCCACAAAAAAACGCCTGTCTTCGAAAACTCTTGAGCTAATTTGCTAGCATGGTTTGGCACATGCCTCAGGCAACCGCAAGCTAACGTCCAAACTCGCAAAGCAGTGCAGAGATGCGATCAAGGAAGACCTCAAAGAGAGAAGAGCAGAAGTACTGGTAGATGCGGCAGAAGCTGGGCAAAGTATTCGTTACGTCCGCCTGTCCTTCGCCAACTACAAGACAAAGATGACTGCCCTCTGACGTCCTGATGTATCCACCACATCCTCCAGAATGGCAATGGAGAAGATTATCCATGACTTCTACTCAAATCTCTTCAATAGCCATGTCCACTTGCCGACATACCAAATTCCACAGGATGGATATGTCGTTCCCAACGATCTCCCTTCCAAAATCTGACACGCCATTGAGTCCGTAAAGAAACAAACATCACCCAGCCCAGACAAGGTCAGACCTGAACACCTGAAGAACCTGCCATCAGTACTCATCAATACACTGGCTCGGCTCTTCACTCGCTACCTGTCTGAATGCAAGATTCCGTCCCAATGGAAAACCAGCAGGACCGTACTACTGTTCAAGAAGGGAGACATCCATGACATTGGCAACTATCGCCCGATCTGCCTATTGTCTGTCATCTACAAGTTGATCACTCGAGTCATCCTAAATAGGATTGGCAGAACACTAGATGAAGGACAACCATGCGAGCAAGCAGGGTTCCGCAAAGGATTCAGCACCATCGACCATATCCACACGATAACCAAGCTCATTGAGGTTTCTCGGGAGTTCAAGATGCTGCTCTGTTTAACGTTCATTGATTTAAAGAAGGCCTTTGATTCTGTTGAAAAGGAAGCGGTCATTGAAGCCCTAGCCAATCAGGGCATTCAAGCCCAATACATCAGGATCCTCCGTGAGCTGTATTGCGGATTCACTACCAGGATCTCACCATTCTACAAAGAAGTGATCGTTGATGTCAAGAGAGGGGTGTGGCAGGGTGATACCATTTCACAGAAACTCTTCAGTGCCACCCTCGAGAACATCATGCGACGACTGGAATGGGAAGGAATGGGAGTGAAGATAGATGGTCGGCAACTACACCACCTCCGCTATGCTGATGACATTGTTTTAATAACACCAAACATCAGCCAAGCAGCACAAATGCTGGCTGACTTTGACCGTGAGTGTGGAAAGGTAGGACTACAGCTGAATCTTATGAAGACAATGTTTATGAGAAACAGCCTCGTTCCTGATGCCCCATTCGCTCTCAACGGAACGACCATCTCCGAATGCAACAGCTATGTGTACCTAGGTCGAGAAGTCAACATGACAAATGACCTGGCACCCGAGCTGTGCAGGAGGAAGAGAGCGGCTTGGAACGCCTTCAAGAACGTCGAAGAAATAGCTAAGAGGATGAAGAACCTCCGGCTCCGGGCACATCTCTTTGATTCCACTGTTCTTCCTGCATTAACATATGTTTCAGAGACCTGGGCCCTACGCAAACAAGATGAGAACGCTATTCAGGTCTCCCAAAGAAGAAAAGAAAGAGCTATGCTTGGAATATCACGTTTCACTCAAATGAGAGAAAGAATCCGGAGTTCCGACATCTGTTGACGATCAAGAATCAGGGAAGCTGCCTCATTTGCCAAGGTGTCAAAAATCAGATGGGCTGGTCACGTAATGAGATTTAAAGACGACCGCTGGACTAGAGCTGTTACTGACTGGATTCCACGGGATGTCAAAAGACCGCATGGCCGCCCACCTACCAGATGGTCATTCTTCTTTGTCAAGATCATGAACGATTGGTTTGAGGCTCTTCATGTTCCCAGAGCGATCAGATGCCATTGGGCTACACTAGCACACGACAGGGACAAATGGAGATGTTACTGGCGCCCGCTCGAGCAAATTGACGACTAACGGGAAGTTAAGTGATTAAGTGATTAAGTGATCTTCCCAAAAACTTAATGATAATCTCAGATCTAAGTCATATCTTGTTTTATACATCCTGCTAAAAACTTGTACATTAACTCTGCTGCACTTTACTCTAAAAGAGTCTCAGACTTTCATTATGGACTTCTAGACACTTAAGCAACTTTCTTCTCAGATCATGATCTATATAAGTAACTATTTCATTAACTCATAGGACTGACAAAATGGCAAATTACAGCCTAACATTCGGAGAAGACAGCTATAAAAAATGTATCCAAAGAAAAAGTATACAGTCAAAAAGAGCAATGTAATGCAGGGATTAATAATTCTATATCTCTCAAAGATTTATAGCATAATAAGGGGTTCTCTTTTAATGCCTCTAACATCAAAAAACAGCTTATGTTCAGTGTAGTTTATTTACAAGGCAAATAGATATTTTTCATACACACACACATATATACATAGTTGTAGGGAAATGCACAAGAGCTACTCCTAACTCAGTGCTGAAAGATTGCTCTCAGCATTGCTTGGGAAATCATGAAATGTCAGAGATCAAACTTTATTACAATATGCATGCATACTAAGTGTGTGTGATCTTTCTGACCTAATAATATATCCTTTAATAATGTTATGATAGGGTCAGATAGATAGAACAGTGGGTAGGGTATTTGCCTTGCACACTGCCAACCCAGTTTATACCCAGATTTCCATATTGTCCTCCAAGCGCAACCAGGAGTGACTCCTGAGTGCAGAGTCAGGAGTAAGCCTGAACATACGCTGCTGTATTCCAAACTTTTTCCCCTAAAGAATAAAGCATTCGTATTAGAAGGCTGAGAGATTTTAATAACTCCAAACTTACATTGACAACTCCACGTGTGCACACTCACATATAAAAACACAAGTATACATATAGAAATACTCAGGATCACAAAATCAGAAAGTGAAGACTATGGGACATCTTACATGAACACTTTTTATTCCAACAAAATATTTCACAAAAATACTCGATCTTAAATAGAATGATAAAATATTTTGTTCTTGGTTTTAGGCCCTTTGATTTCTAGTTATAGCCTAGGAATGGTGTTGCCTCTTCTTGGAGTCATTCTTTAATTGCACACCAGGTGTTATTCTTGAACATTTTTTTCCAATACTACTCTGTTCAATATGCCAGACACAGTAACAACAAAGTCTCCAATGGAGACGTTACTGAGCCTGCTCGAGCAAATCGACGATCAACGGGAGGGCCTTTACCTTTACTCTGTTCAAATCCAATCTAATAAAGAGTTATCATTGACCTAACTTTATTTGAAACTTATTCAGTATATATTCATGACTCAGTATATAAAGTTATACTCCCAGTACCTTTGCCTCTAATCATAGATGTGCCTCTTTAAAGGAAGTTGAGACAATAAAGAAGTTGAACTTTTGAAAGTTGCGAAATTTAAATGTTACATAATTTCCTAGGGGCTGGAGCGATAGCACAGTGAGAAGGGCATTTTCCTAGCATGCGGCCAACCTGGGTTCGATTCCCAAGATCCTATACAGTCCCCTGAGCACCGCCAGGAGTAATTCCTGAATGTAGAGCCAGGAGTAACCCTTGTTCATCACCGGGTGTGACCCAAAAAGGAAAATAAAATAAAATAAAATAATTCCCTATCGTCCCTATGGTCAGTAAAGAGAATCTTTGGAGCTGATATGAAGGTCGCTTCTCACTAATTAGATGTTTCAAAGTATTAATTTGGTTATTGATATTACACTATGCCATTGCTCTTATTGTGGTAACTATATAATTAACAAATTATTATTATTAAGAAAAACTATATGCTGATTAGGTTGGAGTGATAGCACAGCAGTAGGGTGTTTGCCTTGCACACAGCCAACCTGTGTTCAATTCCTCCGTCCCTCTCGGAGAAACTACCAAGAGTATCCCACCCGCACGGCAGACCCAGCAAGCTCCCCATGGCATATTCAATATGCCAAAAACAGTAACAACAAGTCTCACAATGGAGATGTTACTGGTGCCAGCTCGAGCAAATCAATGAACAACTGGAGGAAAGTGTTACAGTGCAGTGCTACTCCTTAAGAAGTTACATTCCTCTTTTACTGTAAGGAAAATATAGAAATATGACAGAGTGAGAAATTTTACTCTATTTCAGTGAGTTTAATAGTTTTATTTTTTCTTTTTATGATTGATTTTTTACTATAATTTCAACAATGTTTTTCACATTTTTACACTTTCAATCCAGGGGGAAAAGGAGAAAAAGTAGTTAGAGGACAGGTTAAAGGCTAAGACATAAACTAAAAAATATCAAAGTAGATATAATTTATTCATTAAATTCAATGATATAAAGTTAATTTTAGATAATGTAACATCTGCTGCTGCTTATAGGCTAGAATTCTTTTTTTCAGACTACCAGGAAATTTCTGAACATGGATGTCAGGTTGAAGAATAGGGATTCAGGTAACATGACGATAATGGTGTTAATGTTCATGGTATTAATATTCATGTTATTATTCAAATTTGCTACACTCCACCACCACCAAATTCTCAAGGCCCTTCACTATTTCCTTTAGATCACTTCTAGTGCACGTTTTTCTTTCCTCATCTAAACTGTCCACCATTGCTTGGAAATCTGAGTTTGATAATTTATGGCCAAGGGTTATCATCATTCAGTTGTCTCTATTACCTTATTTTGTATACCACAGATAAGTAAAATCATCTGATATTTGTCCTTCTCCCTCTAACTTATCTCACTTTATATAATGCTCTTCTTTTTCCTCCACACTATGAAATATTACTTAGTTACAAAAATAAGTTGAAACTTTGAAGTTCACTGCAACATGGAATTTTATTTTTAAGTCTTCAATAAGAGAGGCTAGTGAGTTATGAAGTTAAGTCATATCCCTTTTATTTTTAATATGTTTTACTGAATTACTTTGAGATAGAGCCTTACAAAGTTGGTCATGATTATATTTCAGTCATACAGTATTCTAACACCCATCCCTCCACCAGTGTACGTTTCCCATCACCAGTGTCCTCAGGTCTCCTCCCATTACCCCACACCCCCTCCACCTCATCGCCTCTATGGCAGAGGATTTTCTTCTCTCTCTGTCTCTGTCTCTGTCTCTGTCTCTGCCTCTGTTTCTCTGTCTCTGCCTCTCTCTCTCTCTCTCTCTCTCTCTCTCTCTCTCTCTCTCTCTCTCTCTCTCCACCCCCCCCCCCCTTTAGGGCATTGTGGTTTGCAATACTGATACTGAAAGGTTATCAAGAATATTTCCTTTACTTACTTTTAACCTTCAGATCTTGTGTGATCATTTTATCCCTTTACCTCCTTTCAGCTGGAGTGATAGCACAGTGGGTAGGGCGTTCGCCTTACAAGCAGCCAACATGGCGGACCCGAGTTTGATTCCTCCGCCCCTCTCAGAGAGCCCGGCAAGCTACCGAGAGTATCCGATATGCCAGACACAGTAACAACACACAGAGAAGAGGTTTAAAATAAACACACAGGAATGGGAGTGCCTCTGGAGCACTGTGATGGGTGTAACCCAATAAACCTAAGCTCCTTGCAGCCAGGGAGAAATGAATAAAACAATGTTATCCTACACCTGGCCATAGATATTATTCTTCTACTATATATTTTCATATACTACAAATGAATGTAGTCATTTTATATCTGTCCCTCTCCTTCTGACTAATTATACTCAGCATGATACATTCCACCCCCGTCCATCTATATGTAACTTTTATGACTTCATTTTTCCTGACAGCTGCATAATATTCCATTGTGTAGATGTGCCATAGTTTCTTTATCCATTCGTCTGTTCTCAGGCACTCAGATTGTTTCCAGATTCTGCTTATGATGAATAGTGCTGCAATGAACATTAGAGTGCAAGTGGTGTTTCTGCTCTGTATTTTTGGTCACTCAGGATATATTCCCAAAAGTGGTATTGCTAGGTCAAATGAGATCTCAATTTCTAGTGTTTTGAGAAATGTCCATATTGTTTTCCAAAAAGGCTAGATCAGTCAGTATTCCCACAAACAGTGAAGGAAAGTCCCTTTCTCCCTACATCCACACCAACACTGGTTGCTTTTGTTCTTTTGGATGTGTGCCAGTTTCTGTGATGTGAGATATCTCATCGTTTTTCTCATTTGAATCTCCCTGATGATTAGTGATGAAAATTGTTTTTTCATGTGCCTTTTGACCATTCGAATCTCTTTTTTGAGAAAGTTTCTGTTCATCACCCCATTTTTGATGGGATTGGATGTTTCTTTTTCTTGTAGAGTTTAACCAGTGTCTTTTATATCTTTGATGTTAACCCCTTATCAAAAGGGTATTGGGTGAATATCCCTTCCCATTCTGTAGGCTGTCTTTCTATCCTGGTGACTGTTTCTTTTGAGGTGCAGGAGCTTCTTAGTTTAAAATACTTCCATTTGTTATAAAATCAATATCCAAAAGTCCATGCATTTCCTCTATGCAAATAATGAGAGAGAAGACAGTGGTATGAAAAAAGCCAATTCCAGTCACAATCACACCTCAGAAAATCAAGTACCTTGGAATCAGCTTAACTAAGGAGGTAAAGGACCTGTATATATAAAACAACAAAACGCTACTTCAAGAAATAAAACAGGACAAGAGGAAATGGAAACATATCCCCTGCTCATGGATTGGGAGAATTAACATTGTCAAAATGACAATACTCTCCAAAGCATTATACAGATTCAATGCTATCCCTATGAAGATACCCATGACATTTTTCAGAGAAATTGATCAAATACTCCTGAAATTCATATGGAGCAACAAGCCCCCATGAATAGCTAAAGCAATTCTTGGAGGGAAATGATGGAAGGCATCACCTTCCCCAACCTCAAACTGTACTACGAAGTGGTAATAATTAAAACAGCATGGTATTCGAACAAAGGCAGATCCACAGATTAATGGAATAGGGTTGAATATCTTCACACTCATTCTTAAATATATGATCATCTAATCTTTGATAAGGTAGCAAGAAATATAAAGTGGAGCAAGGAAAGCTTCTTTAACAAACAATGCTGGCAAAATTGGACAGCTACATCTAAAAAAAAACAAACAAAAACAAACAAACAAAAAACAGGCTTAGAGCTCTACCTGACACCATGCAGAAAAGTCAGATCAAAATGGATTAAAGACATCAACATCGAACCAGAATCCATAAGGTACTTTGAAGAAAAAATCATCAAAACCCTCCACTGACCAAGCAAGTGAAGCAAAGGTAAACAAATTCATATTCTTATTCTTAAAACCAGTTTTGCATGAAACATTTAAAGAGATTCTTTAAAGGACAGGAGAAACTTCCCATCACATGGTATTCAATATGACATTCACTAATGGCATATATGTTTGTCCTCTACTAGATTAAGAGAAGTTAAAAACATAGAAATTAATCACAAATTGACTGATTGATTTATTTTTAATAATTCCCTTCACCATTTTTAAGGGGTTTTTTTGTACCAAGTAAAGTGAAATAGATTTGCTATATGTTTTCCAAGGAGGCAAAAAATACAGCCTCATTTATGACAGGGAAGATATGATGATTATTAAAATAAGGTTCAAGCACAAAATAAGATTTAATGCATTGTGTTTTAAAAGCCAGAGTTCCAAACTTACTTATGCAAATGCAAATAGGTAGTATAGTATATTGTATAAAATAACTTGAGTTTTCTTATTTACATAGGTTAAAATCATAAAGAAATTAGTCTCTAAAAATTTACTATTGTTTTATCTTCTGATAATTCCATTTTCCATTTCTTGCCAAGATTTGTTGAAACAACCAATATGAAATAAGTTTATTATGTGCTTGCTAAGAGGGTGGGCTACTAAGTTAGCCGGTACCCTGGGGATACTGGTGGTAGCATTATTGTTGCAACGTTGTATGCCTGAAACAGTTGTTTTATGAACAGCTTTGTAAATTACAGTGTATTAATTAAAAATAAATAAATATTAAAAAGTGTTTTTGAAAAACTTAGAGAAGAACTGAGGTTTTAAAGAGAAGTTGAAAATAGAAGAAAAAGAAAATGATCCTCCAAAATAGCTATGCCTTAGTTGAGTGGAATAACTTAATTGATTAACACTAAGGAATATGTAACAAGGAAAACATTTCTCTGAAAAGGAATAATATAATTAAAAGTATTCAAAAATAATCTTAGTTTTACCTGTTTCAACCTGAAACATAAAAAATGCTGAGCTCATGAAATTTCTTTCCAGCCCTGTTTTCCCATCTCTGTGCCTTTGTCTTGGCCATCCTATTGACATAATTTCAGTTCCCTCATATTGCCTGGATATATTACTTCTATTTCTGTTGTTAATCATTAAACAGTGGCAAGTTGATTTATTCTTTGTTGTCTTACATTTCTTTTGATAAATGGATATAATCATGTAACACATCTACCTAACTGAGTTTCTATTAATAAAAATGGTCTGTTGAATGGATGGTTGTTATAAATTAAATAGAACTATCATTGCCATCATCATCTTTGATTCTGATTCTTTATTCCCTTTATATTTGTTATAAATGTCATAAATCCCAGTTTTTATGTTTTGTATTTATCTCTTGCAGTAGTAGACTTCAAGATTTTTATCTCTCCATTCTTTTTTTGTTATTGTTGTGACAAGCAGTGATCACACTTGGTTTCAAGGCTCACATACTTGGCTCTTATCCTTACCAGTGTTCACACACTTGGTTGTGGAGCTTGCAAACTTTGTTTTGGTTCTTACTAGATTTTGTATACTTTATCTGCAAGCACATATACACTTGGTTGTAGGTGCAAAACAAAACACTAATTTAATTGTGACAGGGATCCTACATAGCATGTGAGTCAACACTGGGGATCAAACTTAAGGTCTCATGTTCTCAATGCAGATACTCCATAAACGGAGCTATCCCAGTCTGAAACTTTGTGCTCTATGGGAAATTACCATAGATATGCCTACTTTTTAAAATTTATGTGCTGGGATTGTACACTGGTTAGGATTTGCTCATGTAATGAACAGAGCTAAAAGATTCTAGAGACTCTATAGAGGACTCACAGTTTTTCTTCAGACTTGAAGCAGATTTTGGTAACAAAACTTCTAGGACAAGAATAGAAACTGAAAATCATAATGATTGATAATACATGAATTTGGTTTTAACGGTCTAAAGCATTCTTCCCTCCCTCACCAGATGTGGTGGGTGGTGGGTGGAAAAAGAAAACAAGATACCATAAGAAATGTTCAATAATAAGAAATTATTGAATGGAGATGAAATCTACAGAAACTTCTAGTCAAACAAGATTTATGCTACAAAGTGTTCTTCCTTTGAATATTATCATAAATATTTTAAATATTTAATGAGTGTCTATTGCATAGTGTCCAATATACAATCCTTGACGTTCATTAGATCATGCATTAATAGTGAAAAATATAAACTAAAAGTATGTGATAAAATATCAATTATTTATGTTCAGCAATGAGTTCAAATTTGTTGTAAAGAAAGCCTACACAATTGTTTCCTGGGAGACATGGGGGCAAAAGGAGGGACAAAGGCAGGAAAGAAAATAGAAACACAGATCTCAATTTTTCTTCTTCACTCTCCAGCTCAGAAGGATTCAAGTATGGGCAGCCACCATTCTATTCAAACTTTAAGAGAGAGGTTCATAATAACAGTTGTATATATTAAATTTGGTAGTAGTCTAGAATAGTCAACCCATAACAGTCATTGAGTTTCTATGATCCTGAGCCTTTGATACCCTTATAATATTATTTTTAGGTCCCCAAATATAGCTAATTCTGATTAAGGAACCTACAGAAAGGAACCCAAAAATGAGTCAAATGATTTTGTGTGATAACTGCAGTTCAGATTCATGACACCTGTTAAAAGTTACAACCAGATCTCAGCAGGTGCTAATATAGATAAAAGTAAAGTAAAAATGAAGATAAATCAACAGGGCCCATTTCGAGAGGAAGAGCTTTGAGTTCATAAACCACAGCCTAATAGCACTGGATACTCAGGAATACACTGAAATCAGAGTAGAATGAGAATATTGTGCTTGAAACAAGAAGATCCAGATTGCATTAACCCCAAGTTCTGTTTCCCTCTTCCATGTTTTTTTTTCTTTTTTTTTAATTGAGTCACTGTGAGATACAGTTACAAAGCTTTCATGTTTGAGTTTCAGTCACACAATGATCAAACACATATCCCTCCAGCAGTTTACATTTTCACCACCAATATCCCCAGTATCCCTCCCCACCCATGCCACCCTTCCCCCTGACTCTATGGCAGATAATTTCCTCTTTACTGTCTCTCTCTACTTTTGGGCATTATGGTTTGCAATACAGATACTGAGAGGCCATCATGTTTGGTCCTTTATCTACTTTCAGCACCCATCTCCCATCCCGAGCAATTTCTCTTTATGTTATCATGTAAGTCATATCTTTTTTACTCCAAATACCCAGCTAATATCTTGATGAGAAACTACAGTTGCAAGAAATAACTAAAACATGAAAGCCTGAGTATTCTTTCTAAGAAAGCTAAATAAATCTTTAGAGTAAAAGGTGTAAACTGTGAAATATGATCTTAAAATAAGAAATGATTAAAATAGTTCCTCCTCTTTAGCTAAGAGTTAAATTTGTACAGATAGTTTAGGTTGTTTTAGCTAAATTAAGCTAAAATTAAGATTATCAAAATTAAAATTACCAAGAGGCTGTCAGTTTTATCTCCCCAGATATATTTTAAGATTGTAAAGGAAAGAAAAAATAGACTTTTAAAAATATTTCACCCAGAAGAATAGATCTTCTTTGAAGAACTAAAATGCATTCCTGATTTTGTATGAAGAGTCTCAGAAAGTTGCTTCTACTATTTTTTCTCCTTTTTTTGAATGAAGTTGGGATTTACTTCTTACAGAGACAGAAATTCTGCCCTTATATTTATGTCTTATCTATGAAAAAGAATAGAAATGAAATGAGAATAACTGTGATTTTAAAATATTCTATGTTCTGCCCTGGTTGATTGAAATAGAAGAGCACAGAACTAGGCTTATGTATGAGTATATTTATATATCATCTCATTTAATCTTTGTTTTATTTTTCATATTTTGGTTATTGGGCTACCCCCAGCAGGGCTCAAGACTTACATATGGCTTTGCATTTAGGGATCACTCCTGCCAGAACTCAGGACTTATGCAGATCTGGGGATTGAATCTGGGACAGCCACATGCAAAGCAAGGACCCTACCAGTTGTCTTATCTCTCCAGCCTCTAACTTAGTCTTTACACCTTTTACTGAACTGTGAGATATTTTTATCTATTTTTAATAGGAGATAAAATACTTTGGATTAGAGAAAGCAAGTAACTGACAAAACAGCACAAGTATTTTTTAAACAGCAATGCAGAGAAAAGTCTGTCCTTATTTTAACATGGAATTAGTTTACTCATTCTGAAGTTTATGTCCTTGCTATTGATTCAAAACTTAAGTAAAATTACTGCACACCCTAGATACCAAGTGTCCATGACTTGTGGAAATATTTAATCACTTAATCACTTAACTTCCCATTAGTCATCGATTTGCTCGAGAGGGCGCCAGTAACGTCTCCATTTGTCCCTGTCGCGTGCTAGTGTAGCCCAATGGCATCTGTTCGCTCCGGGAACATGAAGGGCCTCAAACCGATCGTTCATGATCTTCACGAAGAAGTCTGACCATCTGGAAGGTGGACGGCCACGCGGTCTTTTGACATCCCGTGGAATCCAGTGGGTAACAGCTCTAGTCCAGCGGTCGTCTTTAAATCTCATTACGTGACCAGCCCATCTGATTTTCAACACCTTGGCAAATGAGACAGCGTCCCTGATTCTTGATCGTTGACAGATGTCAGAACTCCAGATTCTTTCTCTCATTTGAGTGAAACGTGATATTCCAAGCATAGCTCTTTCTATTCTTCTTTGGGAGACCTGAATGGCGTTCTCATCTTGGTTGCGTAGGGCCCAGGTCTCTGAGGTATATGTTAATGCAGGAAGAACATGGAATCAAAGAGATGTGCCCGGAGCCGGAGGTTCTTCGTCCTCCTAGCTATTTCTTCGATGTTCTTGAAGGCGTTCCAAGCCGCTCTCTTCCTCCTGCGCAGCTCGGGTGCCAGGTCATTTGTCATGTTGACCTCTCGACCTAGGTACACATAGCTGTTGCATTCGGAGATGGTTGTTCCATTGAGAGTGAATGGGGCATCAGGAACAAGGCTGTTTCTCATAAACATTGTTTTCGTAAGATTCAGCTGTAGTCCTACCTTTCCACACTCACGGTCAAAGTCAGCCAGCATTTGTGCCGCTTGGCTGATGTTTGGTGTTATTAAAACAATGTCATCAGCAAAGCGGAGGTGGTGTAGTTGCCGACCATCTATCTTCACTCCCATTCCTTCCCATTCCAGTCTTCGCATGATGTTCTCGAGGGTGGCACTGAAGAGTTTCTGTGAAATGGTATCACCCTGCCACACCCCTCTCTTGACATCAACGATCACTTCTTTGTAGAATGGTGAGATCCTGGTAGTGAATCCGCAGTACAGCTCACGGAGGATCCTGATGTATTGGGCTTGAATGCCCTTATTGGCTAGGGCTTCAATGACTGCTTCCGTCTCAACAGAATCAAAGGCCTTCTTTAAATCAATGAACGTTAAACAGAGTGGCATCTTGAACTCCCAAGAAACCTCAATGAGCTTGGTTATCGTGTGGATATGGTCGATGGTGCTGAATCCTTTGCGGAACCCTGCTTGCTCGCATGGTTGTCCTTCATCTAGTGTTCTGCCAATCCTCTTTAGGATGACTCGAGTGAACAACTTGTAGATGACAGACAATAGGCAGATCGGGCGATAGTTGCCAATGTCATGGATGTCTCCCTTCTTGAACAGTAGTACGGTCCTGCTGGTTTTCCACTGGGACGGAACCTTGCCTTCAGACAGGTAGCGAGTGAAGAGCCGAGCCAGTGTATTGATGAGTACTGACGGCAGGTTCTTCAGGTGTTCAGGTCTGACCTTGTCTGGGCCCGGTGCTGTTTGTTTCCTCACCGATGAAATGGCGTGTCGGATTTCGGAAGGGAGAACGTTGGGAACGACATATCCATCCTGTGGAATTTGGTATGTCGGCAAGTGGACATGGCTATTGAAGAGATTTGAGTAGAAGTCATGGATAATCTTCTCCATTGCCGTTCTGGAAGATGTGATGGATCCATCAGGACGTCGGAGGGCAGTCATCTTGATCTTGTAGTTGGCGAAGGACAGGCGGGCGTTACGAATACTTTGCCCAGCTTCTGCCGCATCTACCAGTACTTCTGCTCTTCTCTCTTTGAGGTCTTCCTTGATCGCATCTCTGCACTGCTTTGCAAGCTCGGACGTTAGCTTGCGGTTGCCTGAGGCATGCGCCAAACCACGCTGGCGAATTAGCTCAAGAGTTTTCGAAGATAGGCGATTTTTTGTGGCTATCTCTCTCTTGGCGTTCCTCGCACATTCATGGAGGTGCTGAACCAGTCGATCGTATTCCTCTATTCCTCGTCAATTTTGTCAACAATGGCATCTTCCCATGTTGCCGCAATAGTACCAAAGAGTTCCCAGTTGGTGGTCATTCTGGGAGTTCTCTTTTTGAACTTTGCAGCCCTTTCTCCCCGCTCTGTGAAGTAGAATTTTGCATGAAGGAGACGGTGGTCCCATCCCATTCGAAATTTTGGGACAACAATATTTAAAATATTTAAAATAGAAAATACACTTTAGCATTTTTATTTATTAAGGATTGATTACTGGAAATAATCCAAGAGCGAACAGATGCCACTGGGCTGCACTAGCATGCGACAGGGACAAATGGAGATGTTACTGGCGCCCGCTAGAGCAAATAGACGATTAACGGGAAGTCAAGTGATCAAGGATTGGTAATTTTTTGCTAGTAAAAGCTTAGAAAATTCTATGTGAATACTGAAAATATTGGAATTCTTAAAGCAAACTTGCTAGGGTGAAAGCACTGAAAAGAGAGTATTAAAACACAAATGAAAATGCAGTATTACCAGAGAGATAGGTTTTAATGAGTGAGAACATGCTTTACATTAAGGAGACCCAGGTTTGTTTCACCCAGGTTTATTTCTCAGTACTGTATGATCCCCTGGATACAACAATTATGACTCCTAAGTACAAAGCTGAGCGTAGCCCCTGACACTACTTGGTGTGACCCCCCAAACCAATAAATAAATAGGTCGGTAAATAAATAGATAAGGAGAACATAAATGTTATTTCAAAACTTTTCATAAGACCAGCCTAATCTATGTTAAGAACAATACCAGGAATATGGTAGGTATTGAATAAATTATTGCTGATAAAATAGGTTTAATTTTGAAAAGGTTCTCATTACTTGCCATTCCAATATCTTCAATGCAAATTATCTAACCATCATTCAAACATAGTTCTAAATACAATGGCTTTAGGGGAACTGACATTGATAAAAAGAGCTGACATAAATAAAAATAGATTCTGGAATTTATATTTTCATCTCTACTCTGTGTTTCATTAGGTATAGGTCCTTTGCAGGACACACTCTTTCATCAAAGTATGATAAAAATTAGAATAAGGTCATGTGTATTAACCACATATAATCAGTGTTAAAATATTTTGTCTAGATAGTTTATTATATTGAAAATTGTCATTTGCAAAGATTTCAGCAGGATGTATGTAAGACTTCAGGCAACTTCAACACAAGCTTCAGGCAACTAAACTGATGAAAGGAGACTTAGAAACAGGAAACAGTTATAAGAGTAATAAAAACAAGGAAGCATTTACAATAAACCTGCAACAAGGAACTGTATGTTTTTCCTGGAACACAGTTCAGATTATAAACAAGCCAGGATATAAAGAAACAGGAATTTTTCATCTCCAGTCCTCTTTTCTGAAATAATTCTATCATTTAACCCATTTAACCAGTCACACGCACCTGATCACACAACCCTCATCACTGCCTGCATGCCATTGCCCTATGACCTGGCTCAAACTTCGTTTTCTTGTACTTTAGCCAAAAAAGAAGTTAGCCTCTCAGAAATATTTGTATATTGAAGAGTTCACTTAAAGACAATTGAGTATTTAGAATATCTAAATGGGTGAATGTGGGTTAGTTGTCTCCTTTTTATATTAAATTCTAAGGAGACACAAGAAGAGAGTGATAAGAATCAAGGTATTGGTTTTATGTGAACTAATCTCTAATCACAAATATTTGTAGCACAGTAGCACTGTCCTCCCGTTGTTCATCGTTTTGCTCGAGTGGTCCCAGTAACGTCTCCATCGTGAGAATTGTTGTTACTGTGTTTGGCATATCGAGTACGTCTCTGGGAGCTTGCCAGGCTCTCCGAGAGGGGCGGAGGAATCAAACTTGGGTCGGCCATGTCAGCCGTGTGCAAGGCAAATGCCCTACTTGCTGTGCTATCGCTCCAGCCCCACAAACATTTGTAGTTACTATTATTCAAGGGAAAAAGAGAAGTTTGAGGGTAACCAACAATCAGGTAAAAGTGAATGCTAGCTTCAAAAAAACATGGTATTGAATCCTCTGAGAAAGCAAACTTCAAATGTCTATTGGTTTGAATGACAACAGATGGCTACATAATTCAAAACTGTTTCAGTTGCTATTGTTTTTGACCACACCAGTGGTATTCAAGGGATGGTGGTGGTGATTTCTGGGTTCAAAATCAGGCCTCCCATGTAAAAAGCATATGCTCAGTTTATTGAGCTATTGCTCTGGTTCTATCACTTATGGCTATTTATTTATATTTATTTATGTCTCCTAAGTGGTGCTTGCAAGGCACAGCAAATTGCTTTTCCCAGCAATTTTCAGCCAACAGGACTCGCGATTCAAAGCCAAGGGCCAATGATGTGTTTGTTCCTATGGCTTACACAGGAGCTTAAACAGGCCACCCCAAAGGTGCTTATGGCATGAAGAACTCTAGTGCTCAGGCTAAAGTGGTAGGACAGTGGGTAGAGTGTTTGCCTTTCATGTGGCCAATTCAATCATATTGTCTCCTGAGCACCTCCAGGAATAATTCCTAGGTGCAGAACTAGAATTAAACCCTGTGCATTGCAGGTATGAACCCCAAAGCCAAAATAAATAAATATTATAATAAAGAATTCCAGTGCTCAGGAGCCATGTGATGCTAGAGAGAGAACAGGGATCAAAGCAAGGGATGAACAAGATCTAATCACAAACAGCTTTATAAGGGTCTACCTCACAGTGATTCAAATAAAAAGTTAAAAAAAAGAATATGAATTCGCTGAGCTGTTGCCTGTCCATGAAGCTCTTTATAGTTCCTTCTAATCTGAATTATAATTTAGCTGGATGGAGTACTCTTGGTAAGGTGTTCCGGTCATTAAGTTTTTGTACTATATGGGCTGGAGCAATAGCACAGCGGGTAGGGCGTTTGCCTTGCATGCGGCTGACCCAGGTTCGATTCCCAGCATCCCATATGGTTCCCTGAGCACCGCCAGTGGTAATTCCTGAGTGCAGAGCCAGAAGTAACCCCTGTGCATATCCAGGTGTGACCGAAAAAGAAAAAAAAGTTTTTGTACTATAGTCATCCATAATCTCTGGCTTGCAGAAAATCACTTGATAGATCTCTTATACATTTTATGGGCTTTCCTTTGTATGTAAGTTCCTTTTTTTATCTTGCTGCTCTCAGTATTCTGTCTCTATCTTTGATGTCTGTCATTTTGATATGATGTCTGGGAGTTTTCCTAATTGGGCCTGTTTTCACTGGGATACTTTCTGCCTCTTAGATCTTGGTGTCTGTAATCCTCAGTTCTGAGAATTTCTTATCCATGATTTCTTTAACTATTATTTCTTCACATTTGCCTTCCTATTCTTCAGGGACTCCAAAGATTTTTATATCGCTCCTCTTGAACTCATCTTATAGTTCCATTGTGCAATTTATTTCTTTTCAGACTATTTTATACTTTCTGCTGTTTCCTAGTGGTTTTCTTCTTCTCATCTTGGAGTTCCTCAATCTTTTGCTCAGCTTCTGTCATTATGCTGTTGAACTTTAATTTTTTTAATAACACCTACATGTTCTTCATTCCTGTCATTTCTGACTGTAATGACCTTTTCATTTTGAATCTCCTACTTTCTTGTGATTTGCTGATTTCCTGTGTTAATCATTTCTTTGAACTCATTGAACATCTTCATCATAGTTTCATTAAAAACTGAGTATTTACTGGTGTTGTTTATGTCTTCGGTAATAATTGATTTCACTCATTGAGGTTGGCGGATTTCAATATGTTTTCCCTACTGGTCTTGTAGTGCTCTTGCTGTTAGAGGTTGCTCTCTGTCTTCTCTTCCTGTCCTCACAGAACAACAGGAAGAATAACTGAGAGCAATATGCAATTTGTTGAGTAGATTTAATACATGGTCATATAAGTGACCATTCACTTCACAATTCGTTGTGTGAGATCTTAGTATGACAGAGATCAAGTGTAGAGACTTCTGGGAACCACACAGGCTGGAGGGGCTCTTCCACCATGTGAGCTCTGCCTCCAATTTGGATGAGGCCCAGTGACATCAGCCAAATGCAAGCCTCACCTGGGATGATGGAGCAACAAGCAGAAGGTCATTTGGAAAACATTTTTATCTGAAGTTTTAATTGTATCTTCAAACTTTCAGATTTTAAACAAATCTATTCTTTTTCAAAAATAAAATGTTTAGGGCATATTTATAGATATTATTATTTTCTCAGTTTCCATGACAGAAAACTTTGAGTTTTCCTTGCTGCCTCCATCTTTTTATTCTTCCCTATTTTTATGAACAGTTATCATTATATTCTGCATTTATAATTATTTTAATTCCATTGTTCCTCAACCAAAAGAAAATTTTATTTTTTCATGTTTAGATGATATTAATGATTGCATTGTAAATTTACTCTACCCTTTTCAGTTATTATGAAAATTCAGACAGTTCATCATGCAAATTCACTATACACACACACCCACACACACACACATATATATATATTCAACAAAAAGTGACAGAGAATAAGGAAAAACAATGTTCTCATGGTATTTTTTGTTGTATCTTAAATTTTCTCAGAAAAAAAACAAACAAAAAAATGTGGGCGCACTGATAGCACAGCGGGTAGGGCATTTGTCTTGCCGACCCTGGCTTGAGATTCCTCCTTCCCTTTCGGAGAGCCCAGCAAGCTACCTAGTACCTGGCCACATGGCAGAGCCTGGCAAGCTCCCCGTGGTGTATTTGATATGCCAAAAACAGTAACAACAAGTCTCACAATGGAAACGTTACTGGTGCCCTCTGGAGCAAGTCAATGAACAACGGGAGGACAGTGCTACAGTGCTATCTTGCATTTTCTAAGAATAGGTAACTTGTTTGTCTTGTTCATTTCTTTCTTTTTTGTGTGTTTGTTTGGGGAACAACCAGCGGTACTCAGAGCTTACTCCTGGGTCTGCTGTCAAGGATCAGTCATGGCAGGTCTCATGAAACCATACAGGGTGTTGATGTAGGCAGGTAGATAGGGAAAGGCTCTCTGCAATGAAACAAAGTCTCATAGAAGAAGAATTCTAGGACCGACCCACCCTGTGGAGACAGAATAAGGACTTGATAAGACCATCCCCAGACCCTGAAGATATGGGCCTCCTCCCCATGAAATTCCTCCTTTCCGAAAACCCCCTTTCAATCCAGTTAACTCCAGCGACCCAGCCCCAAGGAGATTCCAGGACATTCCAAGTCAGAAGATTCTCGAACCCCCTTTCAATCTGGTTAACTCCAGCAACCAAGCCCCAAGGAGATTCCAGAACATTCCGAGTCAGAAGGATCTATAAGAACCAGCTCGAGAGCCCAATTGGCGCTCTCTCCACTCTCAGAGAAGCCCGCGTTCCCTCTGGACGCATTTCTCTCTCTCTCTCTCTCTCTCTCTCTCTCTCTCTCTCTCTCTCTCTCTCTCTCACTATCTGCTTATCCCTTTCTCTCCCTCTCCAAAAGCCTCCAAATAAAACCTGTTACTTCACTGCTCGTCTACTCCTGAAATTCTTTTCTGCGAGCGAGACAAGAACCCCAGAAACCTCGAGTAAGGCTTGGGACTGGTCTCTCCTTTCCTGCAAAGAGCAAATTCTCGCCCCAGCTTGAGTCCGTGGCTCCCCGAGCAATCGGGTGGCAGGGATTAACTCCCGTGCCGAGAAGATCAAGCGGACTTCAGGTGTGTCTTGACGGCCACCTTGTGGGGCTGGCGGGGCTTAGGCCCGTGCCGAGCAGGTGCTCACTGCAGACTTTACCAGTCCTAGCCTACCCAGGGTCCTGGGTGGCAGAGGCGGGTGGGGAGAAAGTGACCGTCTTTCTCCTCCCCACTTCACATAAGTCACCCGTGGGGCCCACAGACATCAGTGTCAGGTATCAAACCCATGTCAACAGCATGCAAGGCAAGAATGCTACCCATTGTACTGTTGGTGTTGCCCCTTTCTTATCTATTTCTTGGTCCCAGATATAGAACAATGTCATGGACAAATTTTAAGATAGCTGTGATGTCATTATATTAATTGCAATGTATTTTTATTTTTTCCGCATAAATATTGATGACTATGATGGAGGTTATAGTATCACATTCCCATAATTATACTATATAAGATAAAAATTTTCCTTTTACTAGAATACTCTATACTTTTCATTGATGGTTTAGCTGGATTGTGCTACCAATTGGACAAAACAACATGACAATGGAAATACTCTGGTTGACAGTCAACACATTGCAAACCCCATTCATTTGACAATTTATGACTCTTAATACTGCTGATGACTATGTGATCTTTGAAAAAGATCCTTCCTAATCAGTCCTCGCGTGAGATTGTAGCGCTGGTAATAACTTGATTACAGCCTTATGAGAGACATTGAAGCAGGGTATGACATAGATAAGTCATTCTGATCTCTCCTCTCCCCTCTTCGCCTCTCCCATTCCATCCCTGCTTATCTTTACTCCTCTCCTCTCCCATCCCTCTTCTACCCTCCATATTCTTTTTCTTATTATTATTATTATTATTATTATTGGCTTTGGGTTCAGAGCTAGTTGTTCTTGGATCTATTCCCAGCTTTGTGTGTGGCGCTTACTCCCAGAGGTGCTGGGGGAAGTAGGAGGTGCTAGGGATGAAGCCTGAGCCTTCTGCCTGCATACAAATCATGCACCACAGATGTTTAAGCTATCTTCATGGTTAGTGCTGGCATTGTTGATCACGGAAACTGTGAGATAATAAATGTGTATGGTTTAAAGCTGCTAAATTTATGGAAATTTGTTATGTCATTAATAGATGACCTGTACCTATATGGTAGCTAATGAATCAATAAAATGAATGAAATATATTTTTGTAGTCTCATAAATTAACATTCTATACATCTGTAGCACTGCACTGTCCTCCCATTGTTCATCAATTTGCTTGAGCGGGCCCAGTAACGTCTCCATTGTGAGACTTGTTGTTACCGTGTTTGGCATATCAAATACGTCACGGAGAGCTTGCCAGACTTTGCCATGCGGGCGAGATACTCTCAGTAGCTTACCAGGCTTACAATTAATTGATCACAGCCAGTTGCATATTTCTTTGTTCCTTCTATACATCTACTTTAAAAAAAATCTTTACAAAGTGTGTGGAAGTACTTCTTAGCAATTAAGAAAAATAAATTATTTTTAAAACTAGTAGCTTCAGGCTCCAGGAATTTTCTGCACTATTGTGTAGTTATATAATATGGAAAATGAGGTCATTTCAGTTATTTCAGTTAGTGCTCTTGAGTTTTGGCTGTTGTTTGATGGGGAAAATCTCTGCTATTACTGAATGTGTTTAATTAAATGTGTGATGTCTACTTTCACACACAAGCTAATTAAACCTTTGTAGTTATAAGGTGGAATCTCCTTTTATTTTCTCACTGACTCTGAAGTTCCAAATAATATTTTGCCATAATTCTTAAAGAGGATGCTTAATTAAATTTGTATTTTCAAGTATTCTCGTTACCCAACAAATATTTCACTGTATTGCTGGATATGCAGAAAGAAAATTACATTATGAAAAGAAATACTGCAAATATACATTAAAAATTAAATTTGATAAAAGATACTTGGCAAAGAATAATGTCAGAAGATGCACCTTAATATTTAATATCTCTTATAAAATATTTAAAAATCACTGTTTTCTTTTTTTGAAAAGAAAAACTTTCAAGAGACTTAACATCTACAAAAATATAGCAACTCATAAGTACAAATTTTTTAAGTATTTAAAGAAAACATAAGAAGCCAATGTATTTATCAACAGGTAGAATGAGTAGCATTTGTGCTCACATTGTAACACTGTAGCACTGTCCTCCCGTTGTTCATCCACTTGCTCCAACAGGCACCAGTAACATCTCCATTGGGACTTCTTGTTACTTTTATGGCATATCGAATACTCCTCGTTGGGGGGGGGGGTGCTTTCCAGGCTCTGCAGTGCAGGAGGAATACTCTCAGTAGCTTGCCATATTCTCCGAGAGGGACAGAGGAATAGAACCCAGGTCAGTGGCATGCAAGGCAAACGCCCTACCTGCTGTACTATCAGTCCAGCCCATGTGTTCACACTATTGATGGAAATTTTCCTGTGGCTTTAAACATTTACTTTTCTGATACTTAACAATTTTTGTTTGCTGCCTCTAATCAAACTTATTTTCAGTCTATCTCATCCAGCTAAAATTGTCATCTTTAGATTTACATACAAGTGGTACTACGTGGAAAGTATCATGCTAAGTGAAATGAGTCAGAAAGAGAGGGACAGACATAGAAAGATTGAGTTCATCTGGGGAATATAAAGTAAAACAAAATGGGAGACTAACACCCAAGGATAGCCAAGGTAAGTACCAGGAGGTTCACTCCATGGTTTGGAGGCCAGCCCCACATGCTGGGAGAGAAGGCAGCTCAGATAGAGAGGGGATCACCAAGTAAAGGGTGCTGTGAGGATCCTCCCAGGATGAGAGATGCATGCTGAAAGTAGACTATAGACTGAACATGATTGCCACTCAATGCCTCTTTTGCAAACCACTGCACCCAAAAGGAGAGAGAGAATAAAAGGGAATGCCCTGCCACAGGGGTGGGGTGGGATGGGGGGTCAGGGGTGGGAGGGATGCTGGGAGTATTGGAGGTGGAGAATGGTCACTGGCGGAGGGATGGGTACTCAATCATTGTATAACTGAAACCCAAGCACAAAAATTTGTAAGTGTACAACTGTACCTCATGGTGTTTCATTAATAAAAATTTTTAAAAAATAAAAATAAGTTTGACATTTTTACATTTGACCATTACTGTCTTTATGTTTAGAACACAGGAAAAAAATCAGACAGAAAAAATTTTGAGCAATTAATTATGTATTTCTTGAAAAATTTGTTAGTAAAACAGAAACCAATTATATATTTAGCAATGCTCCTTACCAAAATAAAAAATTCTTAGTGGAAACTCTATGTGTATTTGTTATTTGTTTCTTCTTTTCCATTTTAGTGACTAAAGACATTTGATCTGAGATTTACATTCTAAGCAAAATTTTATACTGTATTATTCACTATACACACTGTTGCCATAAGACATCTAAAGTTTATTTATTTATTTGAAATAAAACTTATAACCATTGAGAAACTCCCTTATTCCTCAATCTCTGCTAGCCAACCACTGCTGTTTCCCTGTTT
The DNA here is from genome assembly GCF_029834395.1 of Sorex fumeus. Classification (NCBI taxonomy): domain Eukaryota; kingdom Metazoa; phylum Chordata; class Mammalia; order Eulipotyphla; family Soricidae; genus Sorex; species Sorex fumeus. The sequence goes on from NW_026606063.1 coordinate 54,416,313, forward strand.
CTATGAGTGTGAATATATTTTAGTTTTTATTATGTGACTTTCATTGAATTTAGTATAATGTTCCAAAGGTTTATCCAGATTATGACCAGCAGCACTGTCTTAATTTTTTTTTCTTTTTGGGTCACACCCGGCGATGCACAGGAGTTACTCCTGGTTCATGCACTTAGGAATGACTCCTGGTGGTGCTCAGGGGACCATATGGGATACTGGGAATCGAACCTAGGTCAGCTGCATGCAAGGCAAACACCCTACCCACTGTGTTATTGCTCCAGCCTCACAGTCTTAAATTTTAAGGTTGAATAACTCTCCATTTTATGTACATATGTTTTAAATTACATTCATCTAATAAAAATGGTTTGTTTTCATAATTCATTATGAAAGATGCTGGAGTGAAAATGGGAGTACAGATAGCTCTTTGAGATCCTAATTTAAATACCTTTTGATTTTTGGCCCAGACCTATAGTTCAATGGGTAAGGTGCTTGTCCTACAGGCAGCTAATCTAACTTCAATCCCCAATACCCCATTTGGTCCTACAAATTCACCAGAAGTTTTACCTGAGGGCAGAACCAATAGTAAGACCTGAAGTAAGCTGGATGTAGACAAAAAGCAAAAACAAAATTTCTTTTGATTTTTATTCAGAGTTACTGAATCACATGGTGTTACTGGATCACATGGTCGTTTTGTTTTCAATAGTTTCTTGACTTCCATATTGTTCTCCACAGCTGTTGCACTATTTTTCTTTACTTTTAGAACTAATTTGCAAATTTAAAAAGCTTCAAAGTGCAAAATCAACAAGTAGAAATCAATTATGTTTCTGAACACTAGCAATTTGAAAAGAAAATTGAGAAAAAAACTCATTTATAACAGCAACAAAATAAATAAAATATTTATGAGTAAACTAAGGATGTTAATTACTTTTAAGTAAAAAAGCTAAAAACACTAATAAATTGAAGGTTACACAAATAAAGAAAAAGGCATTCCATATCTATGCCCTAGAATAGTAAATATTGTACAAATGTTCAACTACCACATTCTATTTATATCAAATATCTAAAGGTGAGATATATCGCGGGCTAGAGTGATAGCACAGTGGTAGGGCGTTTGCCTTGCACGCAGCCAACATGGCTGACCCGAGTTCGATTCCTCTGCCCTTCACGGAGAGCCCGGCAAGCTACCGAGAGTATCTTGCCCACGCAGCAGAGCCTGGCAAGCTCCCCATGACGTATTCAATATGCCAAACACAGTAACAACAAAGTCTCCAATGGAGACGTTACTGGGCCCACTCGAGCAAATCGATGATCAACAGGAGGGCCTTTACCTTTACCTTTATCTAAAGGTATTTTTTGTTGATTTTTTTTTCAAATCTCATGAATTTTACAGCAGAATTCCTAAAGTGAACTAATGTACTGTAATGTATAGGATAACACTGTTTTTGTCCTTCCTGCAAAGCCTCAGGTAGTTTAGGTTTATTGAGTTGCTCCCATCACAGTACTCCCATTCCTCTGTGTTTATTTCTAACTTCTTTCTTTGTGCTCTATTGACTTGTAAATATTGTTTTTCTCTTCTCCCTAAGTCCTTTGCATAGTATATTCAGAGAAATGTCCTTTTTGTATGGACACAAAAAGACAGTATATTTTCCTCCTGGGCATCTGTTCTCTCACCTAAGCCTCAGCTGCCCTTCCTAGCACCCCCAAAAGCAGGATCCTAACAAGAGACTGGATGGAACCAGGGCAAGCAGTAAGCTATGTTCTACCCTGTGCTATAATGCTTAACTTTAAGTTAAGAGCTTGGTCATGGACAAATGCTGTCATGATCCAAAAAGTAATAACTAGACTCGGACCCTGCTAGGGTTAGGAATGATTAATCTAGTTTCAGCGCTGTTGTCTGAGTCTGTGGCAAGATGTTCCCAGGAGAACTGCCCTACAAGCCTCAATGTTATCTCTTACTATATCCATAAAAAAATACTAGTATTAAGATGTTGATAGAGTTATTGAACTAAGGAAAGTAGAAAAAAAAACCTTAGGAGGTATTTTGCCCTTGGGGAGTCAGAAAGGGCTTTGGAATCCCCCAGTGGGTGATTCCTTTGAACCTGGTGGGCCCTCAGGAAGGGCTTTCTTATGTTGATTTTGCTACCTGGCTGGGTGCAGTGTCAGTTCAGTGTGTGTGTGTGTGGGGGGGGGGGGGGGGGAGACTAGACAATAGAGCAGGGAGAGAGTGAGAAAGAACAGAACAGGGCAGCATGATGGAGTGCAGAGAGACTAGCAAGGGGAACAGAGAGAGAAGAATGTAGAAGAATACAGGAGTAGGCACGTGTAGAGAGAGAGCCCAGGCTGTGAGATGGAGCACGGAGAGATGAGCAGGAGAGACAGGAAGAGATGAAAATGAGGGACAGTGTGAGACTAGAATGGGAAACTCAGAGAGACTGGGGCAGGAGCATGGGGAGAATGAAATAAATGGCATCTGATTAATCAACTGGCTTGGCCCTCATTTTGTCCACCAGCTGCCTCATGCCCCGGGGTCGCCCTGGCAGAGGGAGTGGCCCAGGGCCTACCCCAAATCACAGGCAGCTAGGGAAAGAGCCACCAGGCCTGCCCCTCCCCACTCCTACTGCCCCTAAAGATTTATACAGCAATGGTTTTCAACTTTGTGTATCCATGTACCAAGATTATATATATATATATATATATATATATATATATATATATATGGGCCGGAGCGATAGCACAGTGGTAGGGTGTTCGCCTTACAAGCGGCCAACATGGCCGACCCAAGTTCGAATCCTCCGCCCCTCTCGGAAAGCCCGGCAAGCTACCGAGAGTATTCAATATGCCAAACACAGTAACAACAAAGTCTCCAATGGAGACGTTACTGGGCCCGCTCGAGCAAATCGACGATCAACGGGAGGGCCTTTACCTTTACATATATATATATATATATATATATATATATATATATATAGTAGAAAACCACTCATATTTTAACTCTTTTACTAACAAAAACAGTGGTTATTAATCTTTTGTTAAAATCTTATAGACAAACATTAGTTTGCAGACCATCAGTTGAAAACAACAGATCTATTGAAAAACCAAATGTTGAAGAATCACATTTTCTGATTTCAAAATATATTACAAAATTATAATACAAAAGTATTTAAAGCAGTAAAGTACTGCCTTATAGACCAATAGAACAAGATTAGTTCCTAGTAATAAGCCCGTAAAATACAAAGTCAACTGATTTTTACAGAGCATGATAAGAACACACAATGAATAAATTCAGTAAGTGGTATTAGGAAAACTAAAAATTAATAGAGAAGTGAAACTTGTCCCACATCTTAATATCAAATATACAAAAATTAACTCAAAATTGAATAAGATAAATGTAGCACAGGAAATTAAAACATTAGAAGATAACATAAACGGAAAAGTCTATGAAATTTATCTTAGCTGTCTTTTATTGTTGTTGTTGTTGTTGTTGTTGTTTGTTGTTGTTGAATTTATTTATTGAATCACTGTTAGAAAAGTTACAAAGCTTTCAGGTTTAAGTCACAATCATACAATGATCAAACATCCATCACTTCACCAGTAATTATTTTTCACCACCAAGAACCCCAGTATACCCCCCTCCCACCCCTCCCAATGCCTGTGAGGCAAAATCATAAAGTTTGATTACATTCATTATTTCTACAAAAGATGCAACATTATTGTTTGGAAGTTAACCCCAACAATCAGAGCTGCTGAAAAGGCATTGTGAAATAATTTGTTTTCTATTGCTGGTTATGAAAATCATATGATGTCGCATAGCCTCAACAGCAGCTGCACAATTTTGAATTTCTGATATTTTACTAATTAAGTCTGGAGGGATTTCTGCCAAGAGCCAGATAATTACGAGATTGGTTTGTGTGCCTTTGGTGCCATGGCCGTGCCAGAGAGCCGCTCGTTGGGGGCAACTTGTGACCTCCGTAGGGTGCGAAGGATGTGCTGGTTCCGCCCCCCCATCCCATGAGGCTGCAGTTGCCCTGTCACCACCAGCTCATACCTGGCTGTCCACTAAGCTCTGAGGCGGTGGCCACCGTGCTGCCGGGGGTGGGGGAGAAGGCGGAAGAGACAGACGTCCTTTCCCTCCCGGGGGGGCATGAAGCCATACTTTAACGCATAGTGTTTTCACATTTCTGCCACAAGCTGCTGGGCTTCGGATTAAGACCGTATGCCTCTGGTGCCATGGTCGTGCTGGAAAGCAGTTTGTGGGGGGCAACTCTTGGCCTCAGTAGGGCGTGAAGTTTTAATTTAACCCCCCCAATCCCATGAGCTATCTCTCTCTTAGCTGTCTTGACTGTGACACTAAACACCCTAGCAAAAAATGTAAAAAATATACTTGCAGAATAACACCAAACTAGAGAGTTTCTGTGCAGCAAAGGAAACAATTGTTATGATTAAAGGGCAGTGTAGGAATAGGAGAAAGCATTTGCAGATCACATTCATGATTAGTTAATTTTTACAAAATATTAAGAACTTCCACAATTCAGTAGCAAAAATAAATATATTAAAAATTAGAAACTGATAAATTATTTCTTTAAAGAAGATATAGAAATAAATAGGTACAAAAGCTCTCAATATCATTAGTTCTCAAAAAATTAAAATCAAAACTATAATGTAATACCACTTCCTCACTGTTAGTATGGCTATGATATATATGATGAGAAACAGAGATGAAGATGTTGAAAAATTGAAATATGTTGCTGACATTTTTAATGACACCAGCTTGTTCCTAAGTCAGTATTTGAGTTTACTCATTTAAAACAATTGTTTTATTATATAGAAACATATTTTTAAACATTAAGAGTTAAAAATCACTAATTTTTATCAGAGGTATAAGTGAACAAACCTATTTGTCCTGCTTTCCTCAACTTTCAGATCAGTGTCACTGTCACTGTCCTTCCAATGTTCATCGATTTGCTCGAGCAGGCCCAGTAACATTGTGAGACTTGTTACTGTGTTTGGCATATCAAATACATCACAGGTAGCTTGCCAGACTGGCAAAATACTCTCGGTAGCTTGTGGGTATCTCTGAGAGGGGCAGAGGAATCGAACTTGGGTCTGCTGTGTTGGCCGCATGCAAGGCAAACGCCCTACCCGCTATACTATCGCTCCAGCCCGACTTTCAGATCAATCACAGAAATATAAGAGTTCTAGTTTGCAAGTTTTTTTCTTTTTGACTAACACCTTACTATGCCGACTGTGCACAAGGGTTACTCCTGGATCTGCACTCAGGAATTACCCCTGGCAATGTGCTCAGGGAACCTGAGGGGATGCTGGGAATCAAACCCAGTCAGCTGCATGCAAGGTAAACGCCCTACCTGCCGTGCTATTGCTCCAGCCCCCTAGTTTACAGTTTTGAATAGGTAAACAGATTTGTACAGGCAAACCTTCATTAAAATATTAGAAGAGACTAGACTAAATATTGTATCCATCTTTAGCAGAATAATAATAGCTGTAGATATGCTTCTAAAACATAATTCTCTTGTGCAGTGTTGAAAAACTTTCCAAGTATTGATTATTTAATTAAGGACACAGGAACTTAATAGCATATTGATTGTCTACAAGGCAAAATTTATTAAATGAACGAACTTTAATCATGCGCATCTCAAAATTTGGATACTACATTATATATCCCATTGAAATAATAATGAAGGTTGGCGCGATAGCACAGTGGGTAGGGCGTCTGCCTTGCACGCAGCCAACATGGCCGACCCGAGTTCGATTCCTCCGCCCCTCTCGGAGAGCCCGGCAAGCTACCGTGAGTATTCGATATACCAGACACAGTAACAACAAAGTCTCCAATGGAGACATTACTGGGCCCGCTCGAGCAAATGAAGGTAAATGTAAGAGTTTTCTAAATGTTTTATATATCAAAACACAAAGTTGGCAGTTATAAGTCTATTCAAAATAAAAGTCAGAAAGTCTTTGGAACTTTGGTGCTTACACTTCACTGAGTATATCCTAGAAATATCTGCCTTCCTCTACATTTCTGGAATCCCTGTGATTAATGTGAGTGGTTATTGGCAAGAGTGGGACATGAAAAAGTAATCATTTTATTAATGCAACAAGTTCTAGAGTGTATCGCTGAACTGTATTGCCCAGATTGATTATAACGAACATTCTAGTCTTTTTGTTCCCTAAACTGGTTCTACTGGGTCCTTTCAATTATTAAAATAATAATTTTAGTTATTTAAAAGATAGTTTAATCTTTTACTTCCTATTTGGGGTAAAATTCATATATTTGTTCGTGTGTGTCTTATAAGTGACATTTATTTTTACTTTTGTTCATTCTCAGTTTCTAATTTACTGAAGATCTCTCACCATATATTTCATGTGACATTATTTAGGAAACCTAGCCAAACCTAACAAAGCATACAGTTAGTAGGCTTGTGATTTATTTCCATGTTCTTTATATTGTTTTTAAATTTTACGTCAAATAAAGATAAATTACTTTTAGTTGCTTTATTAGTTGTAAGGATGAATTGAAATATGCTATATTTTTTTTGGTTGTTTTTGAGTCCCCCCCCCTCAGTGATCTGCAGTAATTACTCCTGGCTCTGCATTCAGGGATCACACCTACTTGGTCGCAGAGGATCATACGTAGTGCCTGGGATTGAACCTGGGTGAGCTGCATGCAAAAGAAATACTTACCCACTGTACTTCCTCTTTAGCACAGGAATATGACACACTTCTCTTAATATTAGTAGTAATCTTAGAATTTATGAAATAAAATGTCTTTGCTCTTTACTTTTTTTAAAAATTTTTATTAGTGAAACACCATGCGGTAGTTGTAGACATACAAATTTTTGTACTTGGGTTTCAGTTATACAATGATTGAGTACCCATCCCTCCACCAGTGCCCGTTCTCCACTCCATTGTTCCCAGTATCCCTCCCACCCCCCATCCCCCACCCCACCCCACCCCTGTGGCAGGGCATTCCCTTTTATTCTCTCTCTCCTTTTGGGTGCTGTGGTTTACAAAAGAGGCATTGAGTGGCAATCATGTTCGGTCTATAGTCTACTTTCAGCATGCATCTCTCATCCTGGGAGGATCCTCCCAAAACCCTTTATTTGGTGCTCCCTTCTCTATCTGAGCTACCGTTTCCCCTAGCATGTATGACTGGCCTCCAAGTCATAGAGTGAACCTCCTGGTACTTATCTCCACCATTCTTGGGAGTTAGTCTCCTATCTTGTTACTTTATATCACCAGATGAATGCAGTCTTTCTATATCTGTTCCTCTCTTTCTGACTCAATTCACTTAGTATGATACTTTCCATGTAGTACCACTTGTATGTAAATATCATGACTTCATCTTTTCTAACAGCTGCATAGTACTCCATTGTGTAGATATACCAAAGTTTCTTCAACCTATCTTTGCTCTTTAGATAGGAGGTTTTTGATCACTCAAATTAATTTGATGGAAGATTGAGAATAATATCAGTTTTTGAGTTAAATACCCTGTACCTGGTCTCTATCTTTTCCTTACCATCCAATGGCCATCTGTGCTTATTACCTTTAAAGACACACTTTCTAAAAAATGCATATTGAAGTACTACAGTTTGTTAGGTATTTAGTAATATGAAGTTATATAAGGAGTGAGTTCTGCTTTCAAGAGTTTTTTAGGTCTAAGCAAGGATTGCTTGCTCTGGGCAGGGATTTTAGACAACACTATTCTTCATGTGCTCTGGCCATGCCCCTTTCTGCAGGAGCATATACTTCTTGTACATTCTCTTGCAATTCTTCTAATACACTCTTCGTACATTACTCTTTTACATTCTCTTGTTAACTGAAATTTTGTTTCATAAATTCAAGGTCTAAAAGGGCCTTTCCCTGGAGTAGGCAAGAAGCTGTTTATGTCAATTGACATAGCAGGCTTCAATTTCTATTGCATAATAGAAATTTTTGGTGTGGGCACAGACATTCAGGTTCTCATCCCCAAGGACTCAATATTGAAATCGAGGTCTTCGAGAACCACTGGTCCAATCAGTAAAGACTTTTTTAGGAAATCAGAATGGAAGAGAGAGATAGGGATGGAAGCTCACAGATTATGGGAAGGGTCTCCTAAAGTAGAAATTCTGAAGGCTGAAATTCTTCCCTTTTTATACCTTTCTAACAAGGTGGATAAGTGAGCATTTCTTTACTATATTCTAAAAATATGGGCCTTTAAGACATGGGAGAAGATGTGAGATAATTCTCTTCGTTGTTTGAATCCGGCAGGGCCTACATCATTAGGTCATCAGGCACCTCTTATGCTTTCCTTATGACTTTCCATACCAGGTGATTCATTTTTGTAAGGGCCATCCATATTCCTAATCTTACTCTGCCTGTTCTCTTGTCTCTATCCCTCTCATTTTGGTAATTTATACAGGCATTAGCTGAGTCTTGGCATATATAAATGCAGGTATATGCATATTTATGTATATTTTAACAAAGAAAGAGAATGGAATTATCTTAAATAATACTTTAGCAGTTTGATTTTATTTTAAATATTTAGATGTGAATAGTTTAGTAGTTTGGTTTTTATTTTAAATATTTAGATATGTAGGGGTAGAATTCCTTTTCCCCTTTGGTCTAGAATCCACAAACATTGGCAGAAACATTTTCTTCTGAAGACTACCCTTTGTCCATAAAATTGACAAGCAATTGAGAATGGGAGACAGTACAGGGGTTACGATGCTTACCATGAATTCAGCTAACCACAATTATATCCCTGTCAGTGCATAAGGACCCCTGAGCATCACCAATAATTAAGCACAGAGACAGGAATAAGCCCTGAGAACTGCAAATGTGGTCAAAATATTGCCCTATCCACAAACTGACTGTTCCATTTTATTTTTGTAATTAAAATTTTTCCTATGTTTTTGCTTTAAGAAGGATAATTTAAGAAGACATCCAGATTCAGCTCTTTCAAACATGACTTTTGAAAAACTATGCAGTTCACTGTGCCCCTAAATATACCACAGGCATATTCAGTGGGGATATTCTTAAGCAGTTATAAAAATAATTACAATAATAATAACCTTACTGTTATTGGAAGAAAAACTTTAAGATACAATTGATGGTATTCATAATTCTTAAAGTGAAAAATAGGACCAGAAACTTATTATAGGGTATCATATCTACAAAGAAAAATAGAATCATCTGCTGAATAGATCTCTTTTGTTAAATTCAGAACCATGATTGTAGTAACTACAACCTTCAAAACTGGATTGGGTACATTTGCAAAAATAACTCTAAGAAAAGTAAACATCCAACCCTGCCTGAATATCAGGACCATTAAAAATATTCCTTTCTCCTTTGCAAAAAAGCACAGCTTCTCTTTGCCAGCAGAAACTATATTGACTCCCGCTCTTATTTTTCTTCACTTTAACAAGACCTCATAAGATGACCCACTAGTATTTATTCATATTAGGGTAATTACCAGAGTTAAATTTCTCAGTGTAGGCTCAGGAGAGAGATAAGCTTCAGGCTCTTTGATGAAATATTTAAGAAACTTCAGAGTCTAACTAGATAGATAGACAGACAGATAGATAGATAGATGATAGATAGGACTATATGCACATATATAAAGGAATATATACATATGAAGGAGTCTACAGAAGATGTGTCAGAGTAAATATTGAATATACTATACCTGGTAAATGGTGTGGTAGACTAAAAAAATAGAATTTATTTACATGGTAGTTGCCACCCATGACTGAAATTTGATGTCTTGGAAAGCAGATATTTCAAATAGTATTGCTTGATCTCTCTGATACTCAGAATAAGCTAACATAGAACTAAGGCATACGCTTTCTGGAAAACAATATGGACATTCCTCAGAAAAAAAACTAGAAATTGAGTTTCCATATGACCCAACAATATCACTTCTGGGAATATATCCCAGTGCAAAAAAGTGCTGTAGAAATGACATCTGCACCTGTTCATTGCGGCACCGTTCACAATAGCCAGAATCTGGAAACTACCCAAGTGCCTGGCAACAGATTGGTTAAAGAAGCTATGGTACAGCTACACAATGGAATACTATGCAGCTGTTTGGAAGATGAAATCATGAAATTTGCTGATAAGTTGATGGTCATGAAGTGTATCAGGCTAAGTGAAATGATTCAGAAAGAGAGGAACACACATAGAATGACTACACTTATTTGTGGAATATAAAATAACATAATATGAGACTAACACCCAAGGACAGCAGAGACAAGGGTCAGGAAGATTTCTCCCTAGCTGAAATCTGCCTCATGAGCCGGGGGGAGAAGACGACTGGGATAGAAAAAAAGCTCTTTTCTATAAAAAAAAAAAAAGAGCTCTTTTCTATCCCAGCTCTTTCCATAAAAAAAAAGAGTTCTTTTCTATCCCAGCCGTCTTCTCTCCCCGGCTCATAAGGTTGGGTCAATGAGTTGGAGCTCATTGAGTTGGGAAGGATCAAAGGATCACTCGGGATGGGGGATATGAGCTGGAAGTAGACAAAGAACCAAACACAATGGCCTCTCAGTATCTGTATTGCAAACCATAATGCCTGAAAGGAGAGAGAGTAAGAAGGAAATTGTCTGCAATAGAAAAATAGGCTGGGGTCTAAGTGGGGGTGGCAGGAGAGATACTGGGAACATTGGTGGTTGAAAATGTACACTGGTAGAGGGATGGGCATTTAATCATTTTATGACTGAAACTCAGTTGTGAAAACTCATGGTGATTCAATTAAAAAATTAATTAAGTAAGCAAAAAACTGAATAAGTAGGGGAGAATATAAAAAGTAAAAAAAATAAAGAACTAAGTCATATGTCAGACAATTCATACAAATTAGAAAGAATAGATATAGTTGGGAAGACTTGAGAATCAATCATACAATACACTTCCTAAAAGGTCATAATGAAAATCTCATCTTCAGATAATAAGAAACATCTTAGTGAAGAGGTTAGAAGAAAGCAATCTTTGAGAGGTTTGGATGCGGAATATGATTATTATCTTCAGCACATGATAGTAGAAAATGTGATCAACACCCTGATGAGAATCACAACCAATAGTGTTTGAGTACCATAACCACATATGATAAAAGCAATTAAGAGCAAATACCACAGCCTAATATATGACTTCCAAACACAAAAAAAGGGAAGGGAATTGGGGAGTGGATTATAATATCTCCATATCATTATAGTCATAGGTGTGAAACAATTGTAACTGGCATATCCTGATTTGTAGGAAGTAACATCAGCAACTAAAATGGAAAATTATGTCCTGCCAATTTCCAAATCTGAATCAGTTCACAGACCCAGAATTCACTGATTAAAGAACACTGTAAGGTATCAACATCCACCAAACATACATAGTAAATGGGTAACATTTTTATTCCCCAAATAGGTCTGGTTCTTTACCAGCATTACAGTGTCTGGGGAAGTGTGCACACCCCAACTTTCCAAAGTGGGGTCCGGCACTAATTAAAAAATGTCTGTAACAACATAATTTTCTTAAAAATATAAAATTAGAAATATCAAATGATATACAAATGTAATTATTAAATCACTTGATCACTTGACTTCTCATTAATCATCGATTTGCTCAAGCGGGCACCAGCAACGTCTCCATTTGTCCCTGTCACGTGCTAGTGTAGCCCAATGGCATCTGTTCATTCTAGGAACAAGAAGAGCCTCAAACCGATAGTTATTGATCTTGATGAAGAAGTCTGACCATCTGGTAGGTGGGCGGCCACATGGTCTTTTGATGTCCCATGGAATCCAGTCAGTAATGGCTCTAGTCCAGCAGTCATCTCCAAATCTCATTACGTGTCCAGCCCATCTGATTTTTGATGCCTTGGCAAACGAGACAGCATCCCTGATTCTTGATCGTCTATGGAGGTCAGAACTCCAGCGGTAGGGTGTTCGCCTTACAAGCGACCAACATGGCTGACCCGAGTTCGATTCCTCCGCCCCTCTCAGAGAGCCTGGCAAGCTACCGAGAGTATCTCGCCCGCATGGCAGAGCCCGGCAAGCTCCCCGTGACGTATTCGATATGCCAGACACAGTAACAACAAGTCTCATGATGGAGACGTTACTGGGCCCGCTCGAGCAAATCGATGATCAACGGGAGGGCCTTTTATTTGAGTAAAACGTGATACTCCAAGCATAACTCTTTCGATTCCTCTTTGGGAGACCCAAATAGTGTTCTCATCCTATTTTCATAGGGCCCAGGTCTCTGAGGCATATGTTAATGCAGGAAGAACAGTGGAATCAAAGAGATGTGCCTGGAGCCGGAGGTTCTTTGTCCTCTTAGCTATTTCTTCGACACTCTTGAAGGCGTTCCAAGCCGCTCTCTTCCTCCTGTGCAGCTCGGGTGCCAGGTCATTCATCATGTGACTTCTTGACCTAGGTACACATAACTATTGCATTCAGAGATGGTCGTTACGTTGAGAGCAAGTGGAGCATCAGGAACGAGGCTGTTTCTCATAAACATTGTCTTCATGAGATTCAGCTGTAGTCCAACCTTTGCACACTCATGATCGAAGTCGGCCAGCATTTGTGCCGCTTGGCTAATGTTTGGTGTTATTAGAACGATGTCATCAGCAAAGCGAAGGTGGTGTAGTTGCTGATCATCTATCTTCACTCCCATTCCTTCCCATCCCAGTTGTTGCATGAAGTTCTTGAGGGTGTCACTGAAGAGTTTCGGTGAAATGGTATCCCCCTGCCAAACCCCTCTCTTGACATGAATGATCATTTCTTTGTAGAATGGTGAGGTCCTGGTAGTGACTCCGTAATACAGCTCATGGATGATCCTGATGTATTGAGTTTGAATGTCCTGATTGGCTAGGGCTTCAATGACTGCTTCCGTCTCAACAGAATCAAAGGCCTTCTTTAAATCAGTGAACGTTAGACAGAGTACTACTTGTACTACTGAGAAACCTCAGTGAGCTTGTTTATCGTGTGGATATGATTGATGGTGCTGAATCCTTTGCAGAACCCAGCTTGCTCTCATGGTTGTACTTCATCTAGTGTTCTGCCAATCCTATTCAGGATGACTCGAGTGAACAGCTTGTAGATGACAGACAATAGGCAGATTGGGCGATAGTTGCCAATGTCGTGAATGTCTCCCTTCTTGTACAGTAGTACAGTCCCGCTGGTTTTCTATTGGGACAGAACCTTGCATTCTGTAGACAGGTACCGTGTGAAGAGCCGAGCCAGTGTATTGATGAGTACTGACAGCAGGTTCTTCAGGTGTTCAGGTCTGACCTTGTCTGGGCCGGGTGCTGTTCATTTCTTTACTGACGAAATGGTGTGTCGGATTTTGGAAGGGAGAACATTGGGAACGACATATCCATCCTGCGGAATTTGGTATGTGGTATCCTTGGAACATGCAATGAAAGAGGTGTCAGAGATGTCAGTGTCTTTGTCAACACGAACTTGGCCATGAACATTGATTCATTCAAATGCCTAAAACGGGAATCGGAAGCTTACACTTGAATAGATGTGGCTCACTGCCAGCAGTTTCTATCTTCAGACAGTGGTTTGGCGCATGCCTCAGGCAACCACAAGTGAATGTCCAAGCTCGCAAAGCAGTGCAGAGATGTGATCAAGGAAGACCTCAAAGAGAGAAGAGCAGAATTGCTGTTAGATGCGGCAGAAGCCGGGAAAAGCATTCGTAACGCCCGCCTGTCCTTCGCCAACTACAAGACCAAGATGACTGCCCTCCAACATCCTGATGGATCTATCACATCTTCCAGAAGGGAAATGGGGAAGATTATCCATGACTTCTACTCAGATCTCTTCGATAGCCATGTCCACCTTCCAACATACCAAATTCCGCAGGATGGAATTATTAAATATTTTCCCAAAAATATGAATAATTTAATTTAAAAAGATATATGCACCACCAATATTCATAATAGCATAGTTCACAATGGGTAAGTCCAAATGTCCATCAATGGATAAAGATTCTGTTACCTACAGTATCAATGAGATGTTTAAAGTACTATCAGATATTTTTAAAAGTGATATCATGCTTTTATGGATGGAACTTGAGGCAATTATCCTAAAGTTTATGTCTTACTGTGAACGGTCATTGCCTATGATTTTGCTCATACATGGGTAAGTGACAAAAGCAAACAATCTAACAAAACACAACAAAAATAATTTTTGTGTCTGTGAAAAATATGGTAGATTCCAAAAGGGAACAAAAATAAAATAGAAAGATGAAATGAAAGGAGCCTACTGGGTAGTGTGATGATGACACTACCAATTTTTGTGATGGGTACAGTGAGAAATGTACAGTTCTTGGGGTATGAAATTATTCTCCATAAAATTATATAGTATTCTTGATAAAGTTCTATTCAGAAAACAAAGTCAAAACCACAAAGCTAAACATTGCATAACTCCCAGAAGGTGAGGGAAATGTCACTCACATGCAGAACTCCATTCGTTATCCTTTTTTTTTTTTTTTACTTCTCATCACTCATCTTCTTTCAAGTTTAGACCTTGAGGTTTTGCCTTTAAACTCATCCACAAAAAAAGCACTGAATCAGTTTCAGAAGTATATAAAAAGTCATTTTGTGTTCTAGAAAATAGTTCCTGCTCTTTATGTTATTATAAATATTCAAAAATGCATACAGTGATAGTTTATAGCAATTGAAAATACATTATTAACATGCAATTTTTCCTTATTAAATATATTCCTGAATGCATTACTTGTAGGTAAAAACAAAAGAGAAAATAATTCATTGTTTTTTCAATTTACCCTTTTTAATGGTTTGTCTAAATTACTTAATTTAGAATTTTTTAAGTACTTCACTTTGAGACAATGCATCTGGGAATATATCTATATTCAGTCCAGAATATTTTTTAAATGAAGTAAAACTCTTGAAAGCTCTATTATATACTTTTTAACTTGCATTTACAACATTTCTAAGTTCCTGTCATGGTACTTAATACTTCTTGTTTTGAGTTTGATGTAAATGCCACAAAACAATTCCAGGGGAGAGTGGGAAGTCTCTATATTCAAAGAGAAATAGTCATCATTTATGATAACTTTATAGCTATTTGTCTTAGGCTTGTTAGCCTATGCTATTTCAGTTTTCTATCCTATTGTGGAACTTTAATCACGGGATGTCAAGAGACCGCGTGGCCGCCCACCTACCAGATGGTCAGACTTCTTTGTCAAGGTCATGAACGATCGGTTTGAGGCCCTCCATGTTCCCGGAGCGAAGAGATGCCATTGGGCTACACTAGCACGCGACAGGGACAAATGGAGACGTTACTGGCGCCCGCTCGAGCAAATCGACGACTAACGGGAAGTTAAGTGATTAAGTGATTAAGTGAATCAAAAGAAATATAAAGAGACAGAGATAAGAAGTTAATGGATAATATCACATTATTAATTAAAATTGTAAAAATGGGCCACATATGTGCCAGAGAATAAACCTCAAAGTTGTACACAAAGCCCTACAGATTTTTGTCTGCATATCTCATCCTCTCAAGTGCTAAAACAATGCACGATTGATAGCAATGAATAAGAAATATTTATTAAAGAAATTTACTTGCCAGGCATGACTTGAATTTGTCCTATTTTTCACTTTTCTGTGTTTTGTCTAGTTTTCTATGGGATTCTTGGACAAATTAAGGCCCAGTATAGAAAGTACATGAACAAGCAATGAAGCTTTGGAATTGATTGGCTTGCGTATGAGTTGCCTGTTCTGATTATCATGGTTCTTAGGCTCAACTGTGATACTAGTGGTGGAATGAAAGACTGAAGATTGTGGGGTTGTGAGCTGGCAAAGTCCAAAATCATGTAAAAGATAGTAAAAGGAGCACACAGTCTTTGGGAAAATATGCAGTTTTTAATTTCAGATTTCATTTTTTTCTCATTTCAAAAATAAAATCAGACCAATACAAATTTAGGATTTAGCATGCCCATTTATAGGTATGTCTTTGCCTTTCTCTTTTGTAAAACATATTTCCATTTTTTTTATAAAAAACATTGTAGTTCAAGTATGCCAGTATTGGTATGGAGAGTGAATTAATGATTTCCTGAGAAAGTGGAGGCTGTACTGTGTTCTGAATACAAATTTTTTAGAGAGGAAAAAGTCAAATTCTTAACAACGTTGGATATGAATTGGTATGTATGCTGTGTCTGCTTTTATTTTATTGTGTAGTCATTAGTCTCACATAGAAAAACATAACGTGGGAAATCTAGACTCTATATATTGTCATTTCTAAGTGATGGTTTCCCTGAAGAAAAGAACAAACCTGGGTTATTAGGTGCAAAAGTAGATTGTCATTTTATGTTCTTAGCTGTGTTAACCTGGAATAGTTCATTCTTTTCCAATTATCACCTGCATTTGGACTGCTGATAGTTTGAAAAGGGAACTAGACTGACATTATGCTAGAAAGACATATTTTAAGGTACTTATTCTAAAAATAAAGAAAATAAAATATCAGAAACCTATAGATATTGTAGTTCTACCAATCTATTACTTATAATTGAGACTTTTAAATCCCTACCATGCTGCAGTTCACACAAACTAATTTACCTAATTTGCATATAGTGAATTAAGAAGAACAAAAGCATGATTTTTTTAAATTTTAACTCTGTTCTTGCTGACCTATGATATGTCACTGAACTTCCCAGAAGTTGTTTGGGTTTGGGGGGGCACACCTGGCAGTGGTTGGGGCTTAGTCTTGACTCTGTGCTCTGGGATCACTAATGACAGAATCTGAGTGGGAGGGGGCATATGTAGTTCCATGGATTCAACCAGGGTCAGTTGTATGCAAGGCAAGTAGCCTACATGCTTCAGTTCCTGAATTTTCTAGAATTCTTGTTTTGCACACATGAAAAAACACTAAAACTACTTTTCTTAACTTCCTCACAAAATATTAAAATGAAAATTATGTTTAACACTTTATTTGAAAATTCTTAACTTTAGGTAATTTCACAGTATTGTGCTTATAGAGCACTACATATTATAGGTCATTGAATGGGTCTGATAGCTGACTCAGATATTAGTTTCCAACGTGTATAGAATTCTGCATCACCAAAAGATAAGATTGAGAGTATGGCAATCTTGTGAACCTAAGTAAATATTAAGAATATGTTTTTGATTGTCAAAATGGCAATACTACCGAAAGCATTGTATAAATTCAATGCAATCCCTATAAGGATACCCATGACATTCTTCAAAGAAATGGAGCAAACACTCTTGAAATTTATATGGAACAATAAGCCCCCACGAATAGCTAAAGCAATTCTTGGGAAAAAGAAAATGGGAGGAATCAACCTCCCGAACTTCAAACTGTACTACAAAGCAGTAATAATTAAAACAGCATGGTACTGGAACAAAGGCAGAACTGCAGACCAATGGAACAGGGTTGAATACACTGACATCTCTCCTCAATCATATGCTCATCTAATCTTTGATAAAGGTGCAAGTAACGTGAAGTGGAGTAAGGAAAGCCTCTTTAATAAATTGTGTTGGCATCACTGGACGGCTACATGCAAAAAAATAGGCTCAGAACTCTGCCTAACACCATGTACAAAAGTAAGATCAAAATGAATTAAAGACCTCAACATCAGACCAGAAACCATAAGGTACATTGAAGACAAAGTTGGCAAAACCCTCCATGACATTGAAGCTAATGGTATCTTCAAAGATGCCACGCCACTGGCCGAGCAAGTGAAAACAGAGATAGATAAATGGGACTATCTTAAACTAAGAAGCTTCTGCACCTCCAAAGAAACAGTGACCAAAATACAAAGACAGTCTACAGAATGGGAAAGGATATTCACCGAATACACATCTGACAAGGGGTTGATATCCAGGATATACAAAATACTGGTTAAACTCCACAAGAAGAAAACATCCAACCCCATCCAAAAATGGGGCAATGAAATGAACAGAAACTTTCTCAAAGAAGAAATCCGAATGGCAAAAAAGCACATGAGAAAATGCTCTACATCATTAATCATCAGGGAGATGCAGATCAAAAGCACAATGAGATACCATCTCACACCTCAGAGACTGGCCCACATTCAAAAGAACAAAAGCAACCGATGCTGGCGTGGATGTGGCGAGAAAGGGACACTCCTTCACTGTTGGTGGGAATGTCCACTGGTTCAGCCCTTCTGGAAAACAGTATGGACGATTCTCAAAAAATTAGAAATTGAGCTCCCATTTGACCCAGCAATACCACTCCTGGGAATATATCCCAGAGAGGCAAAAATGTATAGTCGAAGTGACATCTGCACTTGTTTGTTCATTGCAGCACTCTTTACAATAGCCAGAAACTGGAAGAAACCTGAATGCCCAAGAACAGATGACTGGTTAAAGAAACTTTGGTACATCTACACAATGGAGTACTATGTAGCTCTTAGAAAAGATGAAGTCATGAAATTTACATACAAGTGGTACAATATGGAAAGTATCATGCTAAGCGAAATGAGTCAGAAAGAGAGGGATAGACATAGAAAGATTGCATTCATCTGGGGGATATAAAGTAACAAAGTATGAGATTAATACCCAAGAATAGCTGAGATCAGCACCAGGAGGATTACTCCATAACTTAGAGGCCAGCCGGGTATCCTAGAGGAAAGGGCTGTTCAGATAGAGAAGGGAGCACCAAATAAAGGGTGTTTGGAGGATCCTCCCAGGAGGGGAGATGCATGTCGAAAGTAGACTATGGACTGAACATGTTTGCCACTCAATGCCTCTTTTGCAGACCACAACACCCAAAAGGAGAGAGAGAACACAGGGGATTGCCCTGCCACAGAGACAGGGGGGATGGGGGGATGGGGGTGGGAGGGATATTATCCATGGTGGTGGAAAATGGGCACTGGTGGAGGGATGGGTATCTGATCATTGTATAATTGAAACCAAAGCACAAAAAATTGTAAATCTACAACTTTAAAATAAATAAAATAAAATAAAGGGGAAAAAAAAAAGAATATGTTTTTGAGGACCCTAGTCAGGGTATTTAAAAATTCATCTTCTTTCTAATATAGGTGCTATAAGGCCTCTGTTCCCCTATAAGAATATTTGAACAATTAAGATTATGAACTTTTGTAAGCAGAAAATACACTATAAGAAATAACCAGCATTTTAGTTCTTCAGTTTTAAAAACTGGGTGCCTGAGGAAGAGCTTTGTTACAACAGTTCTCTCAGGAGCTATCCATGATTCTGACTCTCTATTCCTGAACTATATGTGTGTAGTAGAGGAACTGGGGAAGAGAAATATTCCAAGTTCAATGCTCAGTGAACCATTCAGTGTCAAGGATTGAACTCGAGGTTCCCACATGAAAAGCATGCTTTCGAGCCCTTAGCCCAAGCAACCCAATATTTGCTTTTGACATTGCCCTTCTGATTATAGCTATGCTTTGCATTGCTATCCTCTAGACAAAACCTAATATGGAAATGCCATAATAAGGCATAAAATAATAAATAAATAAATATAATAAATTGAACAATTTCTTCCCTCACTTATATTTACCTTCATGACTCAAAAAATTAACCCAATGTTGGGCTGAAGTGATGGCACAGCGGGTATCGCATTTGCCTTGCACAGGGCCGACCAAGGTTCGATTCCCAGCATCCCATATGGTCCCCTGAGCACCACCAGGAGTAATTCCTGAGTGCAAAGCCAGGAGTAACCCCTAAGCATTGCCGGGTGTGATCCAAAAAGGAAAAAAAAATTAACCTAATGCATAAATAAATCAGCAACTTTCCTGACTTTAACATTCCCTAGATATGTCCCAGACCTGCATTCTGTTTTCTAACTGGATTAATTATAGAGAAATTTTAAATGCATACATTTTATATAAAATCAATGGTTAAAGAAGTGCCTTTATAAGTAATACATAATAATAAGCACAACTCAAACAATTTTTATTATTTGTGATATGTAGGAATAAGGAGCTGGAGCGACAGCACAGTGAGTAGGTTATTTGCCTTTGTATGCAACTGACAAGGATTCCATCCCCGACATCCCATATGATTCCCCAAGCACTCCCAGGAGTGATCCCTGAGAGCAGAGCCAGAAATAACACCTCGAGCACCGACAGATGTGGCCCCCAAATCATCCCAAAACAAAACAGCAACAACAAAAAATATTAGGGAGGAATCTGAGTTTGGAAAATAGACAAAACTTAAATAGAACTATATTAGTCATAATTTAATTATACAACCAAAAAGCAACTTTGATTTAAAATAATACTTATTCAGACTTCTTAATTTTCTCAAGAACCTCATTCTATTGAAATATATTTATAATAGAAGATGGGATTATATGAGAAACTCAGATACTAACTACTTCATATAATTCCCTTGTTGGAAAATGCCATGCTGTGGTAAAAAGGAAAGAAACAATAAATGGTCTGTTTCTATGGTTTGTTAACAGTGGTTTCATTATTGTCTTCAATGACCTAAAGGAATTTGACGTGTTTCAGTTTCTCCAAGCACACAAAACACTTCACCTAAACTAAGAATAGTTGTTTTTGCAGTGCTGATTCCTATTAAAGAGTGAGTTTAATAGCTAAAGACAATAAGCAAGTTAATGGAGTATTGATTAGGAAAAAATTGCAAAATTGGAGCTGGCTGAAAAATAAACTTTTGTCACTCAGTCAAATCTAGCATCAAGAAAATTAGGGAGATTCCTCAAAAATTTAAGACAAACCATTTATAAGGAACAAATTAATAATTCTATTAATTAGTTTAGAATAAATCAAATACTCTCAAGGGAAGGAAAATTTACTAAACTGACAGGAGAATAACTTACTGAGATACTATATTTTCATTTTTCTTGGACTGACCTTTTTTTCTAGACAATGAGGTCAAAATATCCTTGGTTTACATCGATTTCAGAGTGAGGAAGGTCATAAGAGACAGTGAAGGCCATTTCTTATTGATCAAAGGATCTGTACAACAGGAAGAACTTACAATAATAAATGTATATGCACCTAATGAGAGACCAGCAAAGTACTTAAAACAACTACTCATAGATTTGGAAAAAGACATCAATAGCAACACAATACTAGTGGGAGACTTCAACACTGCTTTGTCACCTCTTGATAGATCAACCAGACTCAAGCTTAGCAAGGACATACTTCATTTGAGGGAAACAATGGAAGAAAGGGACTTAGTAGATATATATAGGACACTTCATCCACAAAAAGCTGAATACACATTCTTCTCAAGCGTCCATGGAACATTCTCCAAGATAGACCACATGCTGAGCCACAAAACATGCCTCCATAAAATTAAGAAGATAGAGATTGTATCAACAATCTTCTCAGACCATAATGCGCTGAAATTAGAAGTAAATCACACACAAAAACAGAAAACTAAATCAAACACCTGGAAATTAAACAGTGCACTATTGAACAACGAGTGGATTAGACAGGAAATCAAAGAGGAAATCAAAAGATTCCTAGAAACGAATGAAAATGAGAACACGAGTTACCAAAACTTATGGGACACAGCAAAGGCTGTGTTAAGAGGAAAGTTTATAGCTCTACAAGCATTCCTCAGGAAGGAGCAGCGAACACACATAAGTAACCTAACCTCACAGCTTAAGAGCTTGGAGAAGGACCAAAAAAAAGGAGCACAACCCGAACAGGAGAAAGGAAATAATAAAACTCAGAGCAGAGATTAATGAGATGGAAACCCAAAAAACAATCCGAAAGATCAATGAAACCAAAAGCTGGTTCTTTGAGAAAATTAACAAGATCGATAAGCCTCTAGCAAAACTCACAAAGAAAGGGAGAGAGAAAACCCTAATAAACCGAATCAGAAATGAAAAGGGGGTCATTACAACAGAAACCACAGAAATTCAGAGGATCCTCAGGGAGTACTTTGAGAAGCTTTATGCCACGGAACATCAAAACCTCGAGGAAATGGATAAATTCCTAGACTCCTACAGACTCCCAAGGCTGAACCAAGAAGACCTGGAATACCTGAACAGACCTATCACCATCAAGGAAATTGAAATGGTAATAAAAAGTCTCCCCAAGCACAAAAGTCCTGGCCCGGATGGATTCACTAGTGAATTCTTCCAAATCTTTAAAGAGGACTTACTCCCAATGCTCTTTAAGCTTTTCCACGAAATTGAAATATCAAAAACACTTCCGAACAGTTTCTACGAAGCGAATATCACACTGATACCAAAAGCAGACAGAGATACCACAAAGAAAGAGAATTACAGGCCGATATCCCTGATGAACACAGATGCAAAGATCCTCAACAAACTACTAGCAAATAGAATCCAACTACTCATCAAAAAGATCATACACCACGACCAAGTAGGATTCATCCCAGGGATGCAAGGATGGTTTAACATTCAAAAATCAATCAACATAATCCATCATATCAACAAAAGAAAAGATAAAAAGCATATGATTATATCAATAGATGCAGAGAAAGCATTTGACAAGATCCAGCACCCCTTTATGATGAAAACCCTAGCCAAAATGGGTATAGAGGGGACCTTCCTCAACATAATTAAAGCCATCTACCACAAGCCTACAGCAAGCATCATCCTCAATGGGGAAAAACTGAGAGCCTTCCCTCTAAGATCAGGGACGAGACAGGGATGCCCACTCTCTCCACTTCTGTTCAATATAGTATTGGAAGTACTTGCAATAGCGATTAGGCAAGAAAAAGAAATTAAGGGCATTCAGGTAGGAAAGGAAGAAATCAAGCTCTCACTATTCGCAGATGATATGATACTCTAATTAGAGAACCCAATAACCGCCACCAAAAAACTCCTAGAAACAATAGACTCGTATAGTAAAGTTGCAGGTTATAAAATCAATACCCAAAAGTCCATGGCTTTCCTATACGCAAACAGTGAGAGAGAAGAAAGCAACATGAAAAAAACAATCCCGTTCACAATTGTGCCCCAGAAAATCAAGTACCTAGGAATCAGCTTAACTAAGGAAGTAAAAGACCTGTACAAAGAAAACTACAAAACACTACTTCAGGAAATAAAAGAGGACATGAGGAAATGGAAAGATATCCCCTGCTCATGGGTCGGGAGACTTAACATTGTCAAAATGGCAATACTACCGAAAGCATTGTATAAATTCAATGCAATCCCTATAAGGATACCCATGACATTCTTCAAAGAAATGGAGCAAACACTCCTGAAATTTATATGGAACAATAAGCCCCCACGAATAGCTAAAGCAATTCTTGGGAAAAAGAAAATGGGGGGAATCAACCTCCCTAACTTCAAACTGTACTACAAAGCAGTAATAATTAAAACAGCATGGTACTGGAACAAAGGCAGAACTGCAGACCAATGGAACAGGGTTGAATACACTGACATCTCCCCTCAATCATATGATCATCTAATCTTTGATAAAGGTGCAAGTAATGTGAAGTGGAGTAAGGAAAGCCTCTTTAATAAATTATGTTGGCATCATTGGACGGCTACATGCAAAAAAATAGGCTCAGAACTCTGCCTAACACCATGTACAAAAGTAAGATCAAAATGGATTAAAGACCTCAACATCAGACCAGAAACCATAAGGTACATTGAAAATAAAGTTGGCAAAACCCTCCATGATATTGAAGCTAATGGTATCTTCAAAGATGCCACGCCACTGGCCAAGCAAGTGAAAACAGAGATAGATAAATGGGACTATCTTAAACTAAGAAGCTTCTGCACCTCCAAAGAAACAGTGACCAAAATACAAAGACAGTCTACAGAATGGGAAAGGATATTCGCCGAATACACATCTGACAAGGGGTTGATATCCAGGATATACAAAATACTGGTTAAACTCCACAAGAAGAAAACATCCAATCCCATCCAAAAATGGGGCAATGAAATGAACAGAAACTTTCTCAAAGAAGAAATCCGAATGGCAAAAAAGCACATGAGAAAATGCTCTACATCATTAATCATCAGAGAGATGCAGATCAAAACCACAATGAGATACCATCTCACACCTCAGAGACTGGCCCACATTCAAAAGAACAAAAGCAACCAATGCTGGCGTGGATGTGGCGAGAAAGGGACACTCCTTCACTGTTGGTGGGAATGTCCACTGGTTCAGCCCTTCTGGACAACAGTATGGACGATTCTCAAAAAATTAGAAATTGAGCTCCCATTTGACCCAGCAATACCACTCCTGGGAATATACCCCAGAGAGGCAAAAATGTGTAGTCTAAGTGACATCTGCACTTGTTTGTTCATTGCAGCACTCTTTACAATAGCCAGAAACTGGAAGAAACCTGAATGCCCAAGAACAGATGACTGGTTAAAGAAACTTTGGTACATCTACACAATGGAGTACTATGTAGCTGTTAGAAAAGATGAAGTCATGAAATTTACATACAAGTGGTACAACATGGAAAGTATCATGCTAAGCGAAATGAGTCAGAAAGAGAGGGATAGACATAGAAAGATTGCATTCATCTGGGGGATATAAAGTAACAAAGTATGAGATTAATACCCAAGAATAGCTGAGATCAGCACCAGGAGGATTACTCCATAACTTAGAGGCCAGCCGGGTATCCTAGAGGAAAGGGCAAGTTCAGATAGAGAAGGGAGCACTAAATAAAGGATGTTTGGAGGATCCTCCCAGGAGGGGAGATGCATGTCAAAAGTAGACTATGGACTGAACATGTTTGCCACTCAATGCCTCTTTTGCAGACCACAACACCCAAACGGAGAGAGAGAACACAGGGGATTGTCCTGCCACAGAGGCAGGTGGGGATGGGGGGATGGGGGTGATAGGGATATTATCCATGGTGGTGAAAAACGGGCACTGGTGGAGGGATGGGTATCTGATCATTGTATAATTGAAACCCAAGCACAAAAAAAATTGTAAATCTACAACTGTAAAAAAATTAAAAAAAAAAAAAGATGAAAAAAAAAGAACTACTAGATACGACATATATAGGTTCTCTCTTATCAATTCTATCTGTACATGAATCTAAATTTACACCATTAAAAATTGGTTTTTAAATAAAAAATATCCTTGGTTTCTAAATGCTTTACTAAATATACTGTAAGCATGAATTATAAAATATATTTTTCATTGGACTAATTCTGTCACACCGTCACTAAACATTTTTTATTATATTCTTGGACAAATTTAACATGGCATGTAAAAAGAAAATAAAATATTGCAAATATGCTAACTGTAGAAAGTAAGTTCCTTTAAATGTGACTAGGACTCATCATATTTGAATATGAAAAGGAAAGAATTCTTCCCAAATGATAGTAACAAAAACCATGTACATTGGTAAGTGTGGCTTTCATTTTTAATTTGTCTATACTGGATACTTGTTAACAGGGTATTAACTTTATAAAAATTTTAGTATAATTTTCAGTGGCTGGAATGGCAAAATAAACCTTAAAGGCAAAAATCAATTCCAGACATGAATATGATAAATATGACAAAAACCAGTATGAAAATTTATATATATGTCTATATGTAAATACATATATATATGTACACACATTATTTTTTAGTTATTTCATTTGTACACATATTTGACAGTTTAAATGTTTACACAATGCATGGTTGGATTGAAGGCCAAGAAAAAATTTACTTCAGAAAAATGACATTACAAAAATCTAAAAAAAATAGAGCTAAAAAGAAATGTCATTACTGGGGTCAAAGCCATAGTATAGCTGGTGAGAGCTTGCACATAGCCAGGATTCTGTCCTTGATACCACAAATAGTTCCCTGACCCTTGTCAGTAGTGAGTCAGAAGCAAGCACAAAACAAACAAAAATGATATTTCTCACTTTTAAAGTGAGGTGATAAGTGACCAACTTTTCCCTGCATGTTTTTATTCTCTCTACATGTTTCTAGGAAACAAAACACTGATGCTTTACGAACAAGAGTGAGCATGTGAATCACACATGCATCTGGTTAAAATGCAGACACTGATCGTAGGGCTGGCAGCAAATATGAAACTCTGCAAGTCTAACAAGCACTCAGGTATTGCTGATGCTGCTAGTCTGCAGACCATACTTCCAGTAATGAGGCATTTGAATATTATGTGGTATTTATTTGGCACATAGCTATTACAGTAAGCTGTTTGACCTACCTATTTCAGCATCCCGAATATATACAGCAGAGATGGTACGATGATCAAGAGCATGGATTCTCATGCCAGGAACCCTGACATTGACTTCCTGACTTCCTGACTAAATTGTTAACCTTTCTAACCTCATATTCATCTCAATCTGTTTTTCAACGTATGTAAGTAGAAAAATCTGGTTCTATATCATGGAATTTTTTGTGGATTGCATGATATGATATAATGCTTACAAAAAAACACTGAAAGATGATAAATTTTCTAAAATATTAAGCACTGCCATTTAAACTAAAAGAACATTTTGTGACACACTGGAAATTACATCATACAAGCCTTTATTTTAATTTCAACTTTAGATATTTAAAACATTAGATCTTTTAAATATCAAAAAAGCCTTTATTAGAATATTGAGATATGAAAGATGTACTGATAATTGATTAATATTAAAGTACTGATTAATAATCCAAATACACTGTTAGAATGAGGATCTGAGAAAAAAATTAGAAGGATCAATACAATTAAGTCATTTTTCATTTTTCATGATTTATATATGTATTAATGT
Source organism: Sorex fumeus (assembly GCF_029834395.1). Classification (NCBI taxonomy): domain Eukaryota; kingdom Metazoa; phylum Chordata; class Mammalia; order Eulipotyphla; family Soricidae; genus Sorex; species Sorex fumeus. The sequence goes on from NW_026606063.1 coordinate 54,442,937, forward strand.
AGAAATTAACTCAGCAAGTACATTAATATTAATATATTTTTATATTAAAAACACTCATGCATATGAGTCCAAAATCATGCATATATGTCTCCAAAATCTATTTTTGTGTGATTTTTCAAATAAATTATGATTCAACATATGCAATTTATGGAGCTATTTTTGCAGAGAAAATGTTGAGGTACAACTCAGAAATTTAGGATACACAAGGACATACATACAAAACAGAATAATTGCTTAATTTCTTGACAACTATCATTAAATTCTTTTAAACTTTAGAAATCTCCTGTTCATCTTGAATGTCTATTACTGTCTGAAATTAAAAATCAAATACATATATTTTAATTCTTTGTTCACTGCCTGTGGGTTAATGGGTAAGTACAATTATCTCTGCCTGTTTCCTCAGATAAAAGAAACTGTTACCTTGTTTTGCCCCAAGTGTCTAATGCAGTTCTGGGTATTGATCAAAATATGTTGCTGAATCTATACTGTTGAAGGCATAAATATGAGTTTCTCAGTATAATAATACTTCTATATAGAGGTTTTACCTGATCAGTTTTGAGTGTACTTTTGCAAAGAATACCATGTTACTGATATCTATGGTAAAGTAAAAAGAAAAAAGATTGATTTAATTCTTTGTTGGATATTAACCCTAAGATTTTTAGGCTTCTTCAGTGAATTTCCTTTTTTCCTCATCCCAGAGAAGCTTATGGTACTCTTGTGAGCACCACTAATCCCCTAAGTTTATTGTTTTACCTCTCATTGTCACAATTCCCCAAGTCAGTCTTGGTTACTTATAAGCCAAGACTTAGGTGACTATGAACTTGTATTTGAAGTGAATTACTTGCTTTTCTATTTTTCCTATAGCCTTTTCCTATTTTACTATAGAAAAACGTTTTTTTGCTTAAACACAGAAAGACCATTAATCCTATGCTCCTAACATTTGGGAGTTGATTGACTCTGAACTATATCTACTCCTGAGCATAATTACTTGACTCAGGCTTTCGTTGTGATAGTTCCTAACACCCAACAAAGTCAGGTCCCAACATGGGACTGGGATGGACCTGGGACGAGTGGCAAAGCTACCCTGGCATCAAAATGGGACAGTTTAGAAAGCATAAGTGCATGGTCTTGATGCAAGCTTGATGACTTAAGAGACAAGATCCCCATGGGAAAGAACAAGCTAAACTGGCCAGAGAACTTAGTCTGGGATTTACGGTAAAAGCCCAGAAAACTGAGTTTTGGAATATATATCTCTTACTATGTTTACCCAAATAACTGCAAGTTTTAATAAGTTAATTTATTTTTTTAATATGTACAACTAATGTGAAGGAGAAAGGTAATGTAGATGTCTTTGGGAGACAAAGTGTTTCCTTGACTTAATACCCCCAAGAGTATTGCCTCTAACAAAATGTTTACCTCTGTAAATGATCAATCACACCTATGTGCAGTCCTATACCTCAACCCCCTTTAGATATTCTGTAAGTATGCTAGCAGCTCTGCATTAAATAGGCAATTTTCAGTCTGTGATCCCGTGTCTTTCTGTCTCTGCTGGAGAAGCTTGGGGAGGCAGCTCTCGGCCACCAGACGTACACATCACACCTCCACACTTTTTGTGTTCACAATTCTTTAATGAAAACATAAATTGAAAATTGGGTAACATTTATCAACATTACACAAACTAAAGAGTTAACCATAAGTATGCACCTTTATTCTTTAAATTGTCATTAATAATTACATTGGGACAGACATAAATCAAAGCAAGAGTCCTATTTGATATCCTTGAGGTATAAACAGCAGAGAGAAATGGGACTTCAAGAGCTATCAGCACCAGGTCCACGGGAAATTCTGACATAATAAAATCCTGCATAGGTAAACATTTTTTTTGTGCATCGAAGCCGCAGAAAGGTTTTCACTTAAATAAAATTCAGGTTTTTTTCTCTTCTGTCCTCCTCACCAAATTCAGTTTTATGAAAAGCTTATAATTTGCTTTATTAATGCCACTTTTTCTATTTATATATTATCTCAATACCATTTTTTGAGAAAAGATATGTAAGTGCAAAAAATGTTTAAAGATCACCTCAGTTCAAATTTTAAAAAACTATTTGAAAGTAGATACTTCTAAGAATTCCTAAAAGAGTGCTGCCACTTTGATTTAACATTTTTTTTCAAAGCAAGGGCAGAGAAAAGTTCTAACCTCCTCGACTGAACCCTTTGTTTAATTTTGTTGGCTTTTTGACTTTTAAATATTCTATGTTAATTGTTAGAGGGAAATGAGACATGATCAATAGAACTGAGAACTAAGGAAACTAAAGGGAGGGGAGAAGGACTATAAGAAATGGTGGTGGGATCATAAAACCCTTGGTGGAGGAATTGATGTGCTAACCCTGTGAATATAAAGCAATTACTTCAATATTGTTGTAAACTCAGTATTTTTTTTTTAAATAAATAAAACATTTGTGATAAAGTTTGTATAGAGGTCTTCCTTGTTTACAGATATTTAACAATGCGCACCAGCAATAAGCCTGGCCCTGAGTAACGCTTTGAAAGATTTCTTAACAAAGCCTCAAATCATGGACAATTAAGGAACACATTAGGATTGTTGGTTTATTTGTTTAAATAAAAAAGCACAGCTAAAAATTTTTATTCAAAAAGCATATATATATATATATATATATATATATATATATATAGTTGTCTGAAAGATGTCCAGTAAACAAAGTAAAGGCCCTCCCGTTGATCATCGATTTGCTCGAGCGGGCCCAGTAACGTCTCCATTGGAGACTTTGTTGTTACTGTGTCTGGCATATCGAATATGTCACGGGGAGCTTGCCAGGCTCTCCGAGAGGGGCGGAGGAATCAAACTCGGGTCGGCCATGTTGGCTGCGTGAAAGGCAAACGCCCTACTGCTGTGCTATCGCTCCAGCGATAAAATAAAGTAAAATAAAGATAAATCAATTAAATGTATTCCATTAAAATGGGCTTTGCAATAATCATAAAATCCACTCTCTTGCTTGATAAAGGCCTGAGATTATGTCATAAATATAATCAAACATATTGTGAATTAGTATACTGGAAAATTGCTCAGAGCATGTGCCTAAATAAATGTAGAAATAAAGGATATCTACCAGCAAACTACTTTTATTTCTTACCCCAGTGGTGAACACTGAGATCTGACAGGTTTGAAGTTAACATGTGAATGTGAAAACTATCATTTTTTTCTTAAGTGCATAGGGAAACATTGTTTTGTCATACAATAATGATCTATTGAAGAAAGTAACCACTGCACCAGAAACACTTTGCTTTGATGTATATTCTCCCTGGGAGCAGAGCTTGACAGCTGTTTCATTTTGAAAAAAACACCATTAATACTGAAATTCTTCAACTTTAGCTGCAACTGGCTCTTTTAGAGTCAAGCACAGACCCAATCTAAGCTAATATTAGTACAAAGGCCCTGCAGCTATCACTGCCAGGCTGCTTTACATAATCCAGAGAAACAGCTGTACAATTGGAATTTATTCTGGAAACTGGATATATCAGAAATATAAAATAATTTGATAAGCTGCCTATGTTCCATGTTTATATACTAATGAGAGCTCATCCTCTTGGAGTTAGGACTGAAATGACCATGCCCTCAAGTTCTGCTCAATTAGTATTTCCATTTACCAGTCATTATTGTCCCATGGAAAGAAGGAGCATTCACTTGTCAAAGCATAATCTGGGAAATAACAATAAAATGAGAACTTAGAATAATAAATATTAGTATTAAGATAACAAAAGTCTTTTGGACATTATGGTGTACAACAAAGACACTAAAATTATCAGTATCTGTATGTATAAATTGTCAGTTATAGCCCTTTACTTACTCTCATCACTCAATTACTGATAAACTATTATCATCATATTGGTTTCTTCTCTATCTTAACTGCCCTTGGCCCCTACACACTTGTGACAAGTTTCCAACCATTGACCAGTCCTCCTGACCCCTGTTATACATGGCTTTGGATACTAGTCTCATACTATTTTTTTATATCCCATAAGTGAATGTAGTCATTCTACATCTGCCCCCTTCCTTCTGGCTCATTTCACTCAGCATGAGAACTTCATAGTCATCCATTTATAAGCAAATTTTATTTTCTTCATTTTTCCCTTATGGTTGCATAATATTTCATTGTTATGTGTATCATAATTTATTTATCGAGTTATCTGTTCTTGAGCACCTGGATTATTTCCAGATTCTAGCTATTGTGAGTAGCGCTGCAACAAACATAGAAGTGCAGATGGTGTTTCTGCTGTGTTTTTTGGCCCCCAGTTATATTCCCAGAAGTGGTATTTCTGGGTCATATGGAAGTTCAGTTTCTAGTTTTCGGAGGAATGTCCATATTGTTTTCAAAAAAGGCGGGACCATTAAGCATTCCCATCAACAATGACTGAGAGTCACTTTCTCTCTGCATCCATGCCAACATTGGCTGTTCTTGTTCTTTTGGGTGTGTGCCACTCTCTGAGGTGTGAAATGATATCTCATTGTTTTGAGAGGGGTGAGAAGGAAGGAGAGGAGGAGGGGGGGAAATGAGGAGAAAAAAGGGGAGGAGGGAGGAAAAAGAAGAAGAAGAAGGTGGAGGAGGAGAAGGAGGAGGAGGAGGAGGAGGAGGAGGAGGAGGAGGAGGAGGACCAGAGTACCTGCCATAGAGGTGGGCATGGAGAAGACAAGAGGGATACTGGGGATTTTGGTGGTGGAAAATATACACTGATGAAGAAGAGGTGGGTCTTGGAACATTATATGACTAAAACCCAATCATGAACATCTTTGTAACTGTATATCTCACTGTCACTAAATTAAAAATAAGCAAACAAACAAACACTGTCCTCCCATTGTTCACTGATTTGCTCTAGCGGGCCAAGTAACGTCTCCATTTTGAGACTTGTTGTTACCGTGTTTGGCATATTGAATATGTCATGGGTAACTTGCAGGGCTCTTCGAGAGGGGCAGAGGAATCAAACATGGCTCAGCTGGACTGGCTGTGCGCAAGGCAAATGCCCTACCATTGTGCTATCGCTCCAGCCCTAATTAAAAATAAATTAATAAAAATAAATAAAACAAAAGTTGGAAAAACATTAACTAAATTGAAATGGAAAGAAATCATTGTAAGAATAAAAATCTATGCATGTTTTCACATTACTGTCCCAAAAAATATGTATTTAGTAAAATAATGTGGGATGTTTACATTCAAACATTGCATTAAAATTGTAATATTTATGTTATATATATTATATAGATATGCATTATATGTTTGTTACGTCAGCAAAACAAACTCAGTTGTTATAATTTTTTTTAAAAAATCAATATTTCTTCATTAGGAGACTATGTTTCAGAGATTCAAGGGGGAGTGAGCTGCAGTTGACTGAGTTTGGGACTTATTCCTGGCTCTGTATTAAGGGATTATTCCTTGGGTGCTCAGAGGACAATATGAGATGTCAGGGATCAAATCAGGTTGGCAGTATGAAAGGCAAGCACTCTATCAATTGCACTATCTCTTTCGTCCCTAGAGATAATTTTTCTCACTAGTTTGCCAAATTTCCCTTTGGCAAAGTGACAGTCTTGTCTCCAGTCAAGCACCAACATCTGCTTGCCTAGAGAACCAAGACCAAAAGACAGAAAGAAAAGTCACACAGCTATTTTTGACTATGAGTTCTGCTGACTTTACATTGTCTTGTCTTATTGCTGTTAAACATAAGACAGTTTTCTGCCTTTCTCTTCATTTACATTCTAACTTGAGATCTACAGAACAAATTCCAGGATGCTATGACAATCCCAGTTCCTTGCTCTCCACACACCAGCCATTGCTTGAAGTAGTCATTTCTTCACTGTCTATTATTTTACACTTTGGGAGAGGAAAATGTAAAGGTTGGAGGGGAAAAAAATTGGAGGGAAAAATTATACTGAAACCTAAATGAGGTCACCAAAATTAAAAAGCCATTGTTAGAAAAAAAAGATGTTATCTAGAATAAGATTTTATTTGCCAAATGAAAATAAACCCCAGTTTTCCCTTCCAAAGAAAATTTGTTTTATACACTTTTTTAACTAGTACATCATATTCTAAACAATGATGAATAAATGAAAATTTCATAAACATTACTGGAATATAGCACAGCGGGTAGGGCATTTGCTTTGCACGCAGTCAACATGGCCAACCCGAGTTCTATTCCTTCGCCCCTCTGGGAGAGCCTGGCAAGCTACCGAGAGTATCTTGCTCACACGGCAAAGCCTGGCAAGCTACCCATGATGTATTCGACATGCCAAACTCAGCAACAAGTCTCACAATGTTACTAGGCCCACTCAAGCAAATAGATGAACAATGGGAGGACAGTGACAGTGACATAATTTATATAAATATAAAACTTTTTTTATATTTATATCATACTTAAAAAGATTTCATTGTATATATACAAATATATAAAATATATGTAAATGAATGCACATATAATCATATTTACAAATGTAACAAAATTATATCTAGAGACCATTTCTACCCATTTAAATGAATATTTCATATTTTACTCATTTCATAATTAAGTTATTTATTTACTTACTGTTATTTTAATTGACTTCTGAATATTTCTCCTCTCACATATTTTCTTTTTTATTTTCTTTTTTAATAAAGTAGGAGTACTGCTATTTGTTCAGCCATTGATTAAACTGATTGAATTGAGCATGAACTCCACATTGCTTTTTTTAAAAATTTTATCACTATGAGATACAGTTACAATGCTTTCATGTTTGAGATTCTTCCATACAATGATAGACCCATCCCTCCACCAGTGCACATTTTCCACCACCAATGTCCCCAGTATCCCTCCCGCCGTATACTCCCCCACACACATCTCAGTTCTCACCCCTGCCTCTATGGCAAACAATCTCCCCAATACTATCTCTCTAATTTTGGGCATTATGTTTTGCTTGAAATTTCCCACTACCATTCAAGCCTACCTGCCAGGGGCAGATGCTAGATAATTTATTTTCCATTGCTCATTTTGAATATTATAAGAGCTCGCATGGCCATGATTGTAAATGCAAATTTCTAGATTGTAAATGGTTGGGTTCCAGAGACATCTCTCTATGGCACTAATCCATTTTGAGATTCAATTGGGAGTCTCTGGGCCAGGGCTGTTGGTGAGCTAAGGTGGCACCCATAGGCAAATTGTGAGAGGGGCAGCCCTTGTCCTCTGCTGCCATGCTGCCTGAAGATTCAGTCCTGGAATCCACATTTGCGGGGGGAGGACTGCTTGTGTAAGCTCTTGGTTGCCATTGCCAGGATTCCATCTGGAGTAGGTGGGGAGAACGTACCTGCTCCGTCTGGGGTGCCCCCAGTGAAATTGGCCTGTTATGGGCCCAGAAATTTCTCCAGCGCTGTGGTGTCTTCCAAGACATGCTGCTGTGTCTCTGGGCCAGGGATGTTGGTGTGCTAAGATGGTGCCTGGAGGCAAATTATGGGTATGATAGCCATTCTGCTGGGCAGGCAGAAACCCGGAGGGACAGCCCAGGTCCTCTGCCGCCATGCAGCCTGGAGATCCAGTCCTAGAAACTGCATACCTGGGCCTTGCTTGTGGAAGCTCTTGGTCACTGGTATTCCATCTGGAGTAGGCAGGGAGACTGCATCTGCTCCATCTGGGATGCCCTGGTGAAATTGGCCCAGCATGCAACAAAATCAGAGATTGTTAATTTACGGACTGTCAAAGTTTTAAGTGCTGCCTCCCTGGTAAAATCACTGCTCCTCATTTTGATTCAAAATCCATGGGGTGTTGGGCCCAGGACAAGCACTCCAAGTGATTTTGCAAATGTACATTAAAGGATGCAACTTACTGATTCTATTCTAGTTATATTTTTCTAGTAATAATACTTTAATTTTCTTACACCAGCAACATTATCATCAGTGTGTTGATATGAGTGTAATGAGAGTGCTGTGGGGCACTATCCCTTACATGCTTTGATCTTCACAGAAATCCTTAAAATTCAGGTGCATGGATTATTATAAGTAAAAGGAAATAGGCCTATCTTAAAACTTAGTATGAGTCAGAATCTGATCTCTGTTTAACTGATAATAAACCTTCACTCTCGGATATTCAGTAGATAAAAAGCACAGAGAAAGAGTGATTACTAAGACAGTGCAGTGGGTAAGTCATGTATCTCATACTGAATGTGGTATCCCATGCACCCCCAATCACCTCCAAAAATGATTCCTCCACACAGAGCAGGAGTAAGCAGCATAGCCAGGTATCAACATCCCCTGAAAAAAAATTCTTCTTAAAAAAGAATGCTACTCAAAACCTCGAGGAAATGGATAAATTCCTAGACTCCTACAGATGCCCAAGGCTGAACCAAGAAGACCTGGAATACCTGAACAGACCTATCACCATCAAGGAAATTGAAATGGTAATAAAAAGTCTCCCCAAGCACAAAAGCCCTGACCCGGATGGATTCACCAGTGAATTCTTCCAAATCTTTAAAGAAGAATTACTCCCAATCCTCTTTAGGCTTTTCCACAAAATTGAAATATCAAAAACACTTCCGAATAGTTTCTACGAAGTGAATATCACACTGATACCAAAAGCAGACAGAGATATCACAAAGAAAGAGAATTACAGGCCGATATCCCTGATGAACACAGATGCAAAGATCCTCAACAAACTACTAGCAAATAGAATCCAACTACTCATCAAAAAGATCATACACCATGAACAAATAGGATTCATCCCAGGGATGCAAGGATGGTTCAACATTTGGAAATTAATCAACATAATCCACCATATCAACAAAAGAAAAGATAAAAAGCATATGATCATATCAATAGATGCAGAGAAAGCATTTGACAAGATCCAGCACCCCTTTATGATGAAAACCCTAGCCAAAATAGGTATAGAGGGGACTTTCCTCAACATAATTAAAGCCATCTACCACAAGCCTACAGCAAGCATCATCCTCAATGGGGAAAAACTGAGAGCCTTCCCTCTAAGATCAGGGACGAGACAAGGATGCCCACTCTCTCCACTGCTGTTCAATATAGTACTGGAAGTACTTGCAATAGCGATTAGGCAAGAAAAAGATATTAAGGGCATTCAGGTAGGAAAGGAAGAAATCAAGCTCTCACTATTCGCAGATGATATGTTACTATACTTAGAGAACCCAATAACCTCCACCAAAAAACTCCTAGAAACAATAGACTCGTATAGTAATGTTGTAGGCTATAAAATCAATACCCAAAAGTCAATGGCTTTCCTATACGCAAACAGTGAGAGAGAAGAAAGCAACATGAAAAAAAAAACAATCCTGTTCACAATTGAGCCCCAGAAAATCAAGTACTTAGGAATCAGCTTAACTAAGGAAGTAAAGGACCTGTACAAAGAAAACTACAAAAGCCTACTTCAGGAAATAAAAGAGGACATGAGGAAATGGAAAGATATCCCCTGCTCATGGGTCTGGAGACTTAACATTGTCAAAATGGCAATACTACCAAAAGCAATGTATAAATTCAATGCAATGCCTATAAGGATACCCATGACATTCTTCAAAGAAATGGAGCAAACACTCCTGAAATTTATATGGAACAATAAGCCCCCACGAAGAGCTAAAGCAATTCTTAGGAAAAAGAAAATGGGAGGAATCAACCTCCCTAACTTCAAACTCTACTACAAAGCAGTAATAATTAAAACAGCGTGGTACTGGAACAAAAGCAGAACTGCAGACCAATGGAACAGGATTGAATACACTGACATCTCCCCTCAATCATATGATCATCTAATCTTTGATAAAGGTGCAAGAAATGTGAAGTGGAGTAAGGAAAGTCTCTTTAACAAATTGTGCTGGCATCACTGGACGGCTACATGCAAAAAAATGGGCTCAGAACTCTGCCTAACACCATGTACAAAAGTAAGATCAAAATGAATTAAAGACCTCAACATCAGACCAGAAACCATAAGGTACATTGAAGACAAAGTTGGCAAAACCCTCCATGACATTGAGGCTAATGGTACTTTCAAAGGTGCCATGCCACTGGCCAAGCAAGTAAAAACAGAGATAGATAAATGGGACTATCTTAAACTAAGAAGCTTCTGCACCTCCAAAGAAACAGTGACCAAAATACAAATACAGTCTACAGAATGGGAAAGGATATTCGCCGAACACACATCTGACAAGGGGTTGATATCAAGTATATACAAAATACTGGTTGAACTCCACAAGAAGAAAACACCCAACCCCATCAAAAAATGGGGCAATAAAATGAACAGAAACTTTCTCAAAGAAGAAATCCGAATGGCAGAAAAGCACATGAGAAAATGCTCTACATCATTAATCATCAGGGAGATGCAGATCAAAACCACAATGAGATACCATCTCACACCTCAGAGACTGGCCCACATTCAAAAGAACAAAAGCAACTGATGCTGGCGCAGATGTGGCGAGAAAGGGACACTCTTTCACTGTTGGTGGGAATGCCGACTAGTTCAGCCCTTTTGGAAAACAGTATGAACGTTTCTCAAAAAATTAGAAATTGAGCTCCCATTTGACCCAGCGATACCACTCCTGAGAATATACCCCAGAGAGGCAAAAATGTGTAGTCTAAGTGACATCTGCACTTGTTTGTTCATTGCAGCACTCTTTACAATAGCCAGAAACTGGAAGAAACCTGAGTGCCCAAGAACAGATGACTGGTTAAAGAAACTTTGGTACATCTACACAATGGAGTACTATGTAGCTGTTAGAAAAGATGAAGTCATGAAATTTACATACAAGTGGTACAATATGGAAAGTATCATGCTAAGTGAAATGAGTCAGAAAGAGAGGGATAGACATAGAAAGATTGCATTCATCTGGGGGATATAAAGCAACAAAATATGAGATTAATACCTAAGAATAGCTGAGATCAACACCAGGAGGATTACACCATAGCTTAGAGGCCAGCCGGGTATTCTAGGGGAAAGGGCTGTTCAGATAGAGAAGGGAGCACCAAATAAAGGGTGTTTGGAGGATCCTCCCAGGAGGGGAGATGCATGTTGAAAGTAGACTATGGACTGAACATGTTTGCCACTCAATGCCTCTTTTGCAGACCACAACACCCAAAAGGAGAGAGAGAACAAAGGGGAATGCCCTGCCACAGAGGCAGGGTGGGAGGGGGGTAGGAGGGGGATATTATCCATGGTGGTGGAGGGTGGGCACTGGTGGAGGGATGAGTATTTGATCATTGTATGACCAAAACCCAAGCACAAAGATTTGTATATCTACAACTGTACCTCATGGTGCTTCACTAATAAAAAAAAAAAGAATTCTAGAAAGAAAATGTAATACTATTGACTGTGAATAATGAATTGAAAACTAAAATTTTATCAAAACATGGAAAAAAAAGAATGCTACTTTCTGTATACTAAAGTAGTATTAATGGAAAATGTGTTAGGAAAAATAAAGGTAACCCATACTTGAAAGACTGAAAAATTTAATCCCATTTAGTCCATTTATAAACTATTGTGGGTAGTTGAATAATATACCACCATTCCAAAATTTTAATTGTTCTCATATTTTGAAGTGCTGGGGGACCCGCGGAGTCGCCTCCCCATCCTGCAGGGAGGGAGCCGGGTTCTGTACGTGCAAGGAGGGATTGACCGAATGAACACGAAGACGAAGACGCAAGAAGAGACAAGAAGCTAAGAGAGAGGATAGGACAGGACAGAACAGACAGGACAAGACAGGACAGGACAGGACTTTATTCAAGGCAGCAGGGGCTTATATACCTATCAGTACAGGAAACTATGCATACAAAGCATAAGGCAGTTACACAAAAAGGTCATGTCCATATATGGTTAGGAAAGTTACAAAGTCTATACAAAGCATAAGGCAGTTACACAAAAAGGTCATGTCCATATATGGTTAGGAAAGTTAGAAGGTCTATACATTTCACATACATGGTTAATCACAGTCAGTGACTCCTTGTTTTTGCGGACAGCCATGACAGATGTTTCTGTGATAGATGTTTCCTCAAGATACCCATGCATAGCACAGGGTTTACACAAGTCAGGACTTGGCCTGCCGCAGGTCACGTAGGCCCTTGGTCATTTAGATGGCCAGCTTCCCACATTGAAGACTTTTCCATTTACTTTCAAAGTTCTATTATCCTTGCTAAAATTTTAATTTTTAATTTATTTTTTATTTTATTAAATAACTGTGATACTAAAGAACTGTGATTTACAAAGTTATCGATAGCTAAGTGTAAAAAACTATGCACGCGGAAGGTTGTGTGTTCGCAGGTACTCAACTGCCTGCTGGATGGCTCTATCTCACCACCCACATTCGATGCCCTAGAGCCGCTGTGTGTGGCCTGGATCGGGATGGCTGTTGGCCAAGGGCAGACAAAGGAAGTAGCGAGAGTTGGTTGGTCTTAGTTGCAGTTTATTTCAGTTCTCTCTTCATTCACTCCTGTCTCTCTCTCTCTCTCTCTCTCTCTCTCTCTCTCTCTCTCTCTCTTCAACTGTATCCTCTCTCCTCTCTCCAGCTCTCTTGCCTCTCCAACTCCCAAGCACTCGGAGCCAACGTTGCACACAGTCTGGTAGCAAAATCAACTTAAGAAAGCCCTCCCTGAGGGCCCACCTAATAGGTATTCTAAAGCCCTTCCTGACTGCCCCAAGCAAAATACCTCCTTAAAGTGTTTTTCTCTTTTCCTCAGTCCAATAAACTATCAATAAACTATCAACTATCAACTATTCCTGAGGCTATGCAGGAAGGACAGAACAGTGTTATCCTACAGTTGAGTTTTTGTCATATAAATATTTCAACACCAACCCCACCTCCAGTATCAACTTCCCTTCACCTGTATTCCCCATTCACTCCCTATCCCAAACAACAACCCATCTCTGCCAGGCACATTACAAACTTTCAGTGGTTACTTTCTGAAAGTTACTTATTAACTATCACTACATTATATGGTTTGTTCTTAAATAAAAATCTTTACATTAAAATTAAATGATAAAATAATCCCACTACTGTGAGATAATCAAATATAAGAAAGGTGGTACATGACTTAAAGGGGTTCTAGGCCAGTATGAAAAGTTTTGATTTCATTCTATCTCTGATCTATTCATTATTCAAAACCTTTATATTCATTTTATAGTATGTAATATCATCTGTTCATATACATTTTGTGACTCTGTGATAAGTAATTTGTGGTATTCCAGGGTGCTGGTCGCCAGAGCCCTAAATCGTCGAATACCAGGCAAAGTTAGCTGAAAAACTTAATTGGCAGTTGTTAATTTGAAAAAATATGTTCTGTTAGCATAGAGGGAGACTCATTGAAAAAATATGTTCTGTTAGCATAGAGGGAGACTCAAGGGAGACTCATTGAAAAAAGAGTCTTAAGATCAAAAATATCTAAGAAATGCTACAGACAGTACTCTGTCTCATGCAAATTTATGACATATGCAACTGCATAATTAAAGCCTAGACAGTGGATAAGGTGTATACCTTGCACGTGACCTACCTGGGTTCAATCCCTGGCATCCCATATGGTCCCCCAAGCATTGTCGGGAGTGGTTCCTGAGTACAGAGTCAGGAGTAACCCCTGAACACCTCTGGGCTTGACCCAAAAACAAAGTAAAAAAACAAAATAAAAGCAAAAATGTTTGGAGAAATGTATCACTTAATTATTTGTATCTTTGTTAAACCCAGGATTTCACAACTAATATTCCAGGAAAAACTTTTTCTGTACATATTTCTGCTGTGCCTTGAAATTTAAATAAAAGAATTCCTTGAGGTAAACACTCTATCACAGTTTTAACATAATAATGAGGCTTTTGTTGGGAGCAGATAACTGACTATAATCTTTTCTGTCTTGTCTTTTACTTTGAGAGACCAACCTGGTAGCTTTTAATAATATGATATCATGATATCTTGCTGTCCAAGAATTTCTTTGGGACCTATGAGACCAATAAGAAGAAGACATTTTAACAAAGATTTTATTTAGAGGGTACGTGAGTAAAGGACCTAAAAACATAAAGGGGATCAGGCAGACCATAATGAGATGATAGATAACTAGAGATTTTCATGTATATCTTGTAAGTAAAGGCCACATTTAGAAGGTGGTCTGTGTTTAAGTGGGCTGTCATCAGAAGTTTAAATTCAATGTTTATGACTTTTATTGCATAGATTTAGACCTTTTTTCAAATCATAGCTTTCCACAATCTTGTATGCCCCAGGATAATACATATAACCCCACAATATAAAATATGGTTGTGAATGCTTAAATTATACATGTATGTGCAGCGGCTCTGGGTATCATCTATGACTGGCATCTCAAAAGACAAAATTATAGAGGTAAAAATATAAAAAGGAAAATGGAGCCAGATAATATATTGCTAAATACAGCATGAATTTATTTTGTATATGTAGAAGTATGTTATATTATATTAGAAATAAAATTTGCTACTATGTGTTACTAAACACAGAAGAAAAATTAAAATAAAATTATCCAATCGTGGCTGATTATATAAACACCCAGATGTTTGGCATCAAGTAACTAAAACATCTGGTTTATGAATTGAAATTTTTACTTTTCATATGCAAGTTTTGATAACAGTAATTTGGTGTGTGTGTGTATGTTTGCATATTTCTATATGTTTGTGTGTGTGTTCTTTTTCCAAAGTAACACAAAATAATGGGCATATAACCCATACAAAATAAATGTATAGAGCAGAGAAAACATTTTAAATGATATAAATTTCCCCCTTTCCTTTCCTTTGACTTGCTGTTGTTGCGATAAATGGTGGTCACACAAACACTTGGCTGTAGCATTTTAACACAAAGCTGCAGTGTTCACTGGAAATTACACTATTTAGTTGTTTCACACATATGATCACCAGGGGTCATACTTTTGGCTATGCTGCTCAAATATGTATACATATCACAGACACACAACACACACACACAGAGCTGCACTCTGATGGTACTAGAACTTTCAAACACAGTACTTCTGGGTCTGAGTTTGGTAGATACATGTGGGTAGCAAAAGAGATTGAAATTGTGGTCTCATGATTTCAAGGCAGGAGCTTTTGCTACTCTACCATCCTCCAGGAACAAAATTATTATTAATTTTAACCTCATCATGAATTTTGCTCTCCAATTTTATACCTTGAATTTGTTCAACAATTTCAAGTCTTAATAAATAATATAGCCTCCATTAGGAATATGAAGAGAAAAACAAACACCAAAATATGACTAGAGAAAAAATGTATTTAAATGAAGAAAACATATATTTTGAAAAATCCAAATGCAGCATTGAGCTAGTATCAGGATACCATAAGCATGCAACAAGGAGAGCTTCTTTCCTGCTACCAAGACAAAGTGGAGATAAAAAGAAATTTCTAGAAGATTCCTCAGACGAATTATAAAATAATAGCTACAAAGAACTGCACACCAGTTTGAGAAGGACAATTCAGGACATTCAAGGAGGGATAGAGAAATAATACAGTGTGCAGGGCGCTTGCGTTGCAGGTGGCTGACCCTGTTTGAATCCCCGGTATCCCGTTTGGTCCCCGAACATCGCTAGTAGTAATTCTGACACAGAGCCAAGAGTAACCCCTGAGCATAGCTGGATGTTGCTCCAGAACAAAAAAATAAACAACAAAAAGACACTTAAGGAGATTATCAGTTTTCCCCTGGAGTTTAAATTCGACCTGTTACATGTTGGATGTGTAGGAGGTGAAATTGCATGGGAGCAATTCTAAATGACTTACTCTCAGTCTAAGATTACCATGTTGCCCAAAATATAAGGGCAGAAGTGTGGAGGATAAGCTGTGAGTGGAAACAAGTAACCGGCCGAAAAGCTACTCTATTTTTCTGGGATTACAAAAATTGTACTTTAAGAAGAAAGAGAACAGAATGGGTTGTAAAGATAAAAATGAGTTAAAAATAGTCTAATTCGATACAGAAGTGGGAATGAAGGAGGGAGACATCTGCAGATGTCCTTTAAATTTCTGTTTGAATGACAGGAAAATAATGAAATCTTTCTGACAAGAAGAAAGGAAAAGGAACAGCTGTGAGTATGAATACAGTAAATCTATTTTTTTTCTTTTTTTCTTCTTTATTGAATCCCAGTGAGATACACAGTTACAAAGTTGTTCATGATTGGGTTTCAGTCACATAATTTTCCAACAATCATCCTTTCAAAAGTGTACATTGTCTACCATCAATGTCCCCCAGTTTTGCCTCCCCCTACTCCGCCACCACCTGCCTCTATGGCCTCTATGGCGCTTCTTTTCTTCTTTCTCTTTCTCTCTCTCTCTCTCTCTCTCTCTCTCTCTCTCTCTCTCTCTCTCTCTCTCTCTCTCTCTCTCCTCTCTCTCTCTCTCTGTCTCTCTCTCTTTCTTTTTGGGCATGATGGTTTGCAACACAGATACTGAAAGGTCACATGACTGGATAAAGAAACTATGGTACACAACTGTGCTACACAATGGGATACTACACAATTATTAGAAAAAATGAAGCCATGAAATTTGCTTATAAATGGATGGACATGGAGAGTATCATGCTGAGGGTTATGAGTCAGAAGGAGAGGGACAGATATAGAATAGTTGCAATTATTTGATTTGTAGGATATAAAATATAGTAATGGTAAAGGTAAAGGCCCTCCCGTTGACCGTCGATTTGCTCGAGCGGGCCCAGTAACGTCTCCATTGGAGACTTTGCTGTTACTGTGTCTGGCATATCGAATACTCTCGGTAGCTTGCCGGGCTCTCCGAGAGGGGCGGAGGAATCGAACTCGGGTCGGCCATGTTGGCCGCTTGTAAGGCGAACGCCCTACCCGCTGTGCTATCACTCCAGCCCGGAGCCCAGCAAGCTACCGAGAGTATTCGATATGCCAAACACAGTAACAACAAAGTCTCCAATGGAGACGTTACTGGGCCCGCTCGAGCAAATAAAATATAGTATAGACTGAAAATTTGTCCAAGCTGGGAAGCTTTCCACAAGTGTGTGTGTAAGGCAAAGGACAGTTAGGATAGAAAAGGGATAGAGAAGGGACCAGTGTGACAATAATCTTAGAAATGATCATAAATGGCAGGAATTGAGTGCTGAAATTCAGTAAATCCGTTTTTTTGACATCCTTGTGCAAGTCAAGAGAAGAGATTTGGAAGGCCCTAAAGAAGTGGTCAGGATTGAAATTTGTATTTGCATATGATAAAATCCTATTAAGAATAAGATGAAAGACTAGTAACATTATCAACATCAATTTTTTTAAAATTTTGCAATTTTTTAAAATCCCTGTATCATTTCAATAAATATATTTTTGAAATTGCTTCAGTGTAAACTCCATTAATTAATAACCTAGGTTTATTAAAAGGCTGAAAACAATGAAATTCATTTTTTACATAGTAGTGGAATTTTTGAGTCATATCTTATAACTTAGCCAGAATTATCTGATTTTCTAGATCACCTTTTAAATGCTAAGAATGTGAAAGTTATTGTTTTTTGTATTTGCTGTAGACCCTCTGTATGTTTTTAGGGAACTGCATTTTAATTTATATTTTTATCAGTGAGTCTAGACAGCAGAAAAAGATGACTCTATATGTTTTGAATAATTCAGTGAAATATGACTTTGTAGATAGGATAAATTATTTCTGGTTAAAATATCTCTGTCTGGAATTCCAAATTGCATTGGTCCTTAATTGCTGACTGCTTCACCTCACCATGGAATTTATATATTAGTTCTGCAATTATGTAGAACTATAAGGTAATCATCTAGTCAGACTACCCAGGCCTCCACCATCATTTGGTTTAATCTGTGAAGCAAAGGAGATTCGAGTTTTGCCTAAAGCTTGACAAGATCTCCAAAATAACTCTTTGAAGTAGAGGAAGAGGTAAACTTTAAAAAGCCAGAGCTTTACAACATACAATAAGATCTGAGATATAATCTTCAACGTTACTATATATCTTTAGTGTCAGAAAATAGAATAAATCTGTTTCCTGATAGCCTTGGTAACTTGGTTCCACTTTGTGCTAACACTGTTATTATTTTCAAAATCATTCTTGCTCTATTTTATTGCTTAAACTGTCACTCTCTCGTTGTTCATCGATTTGCTCGAGCGGGCCCAGTAACGTCTCCATTGTGACAATTGTTATTGTGTTTGGGATATCAAATATGTCACAGGTAGCTTGCCAAGCTTTGCCGTACGGGTGAGAAACTCTCGGTAGCTTGCCGGGCTCTCCGAGAGGAGCAGAGGAATCGAACTCGGGTTGGCTATGTTGGCTGCATGCAAGGCAAACGCCCTACCCGCTGTGCTATCACTCTAGCCTATTGCTTAAACTATATTAAATAGTTAAAATAATGGTTTCACTTATTGAGAACTAGTAGTACATTTTAATATCTGATAAAGCTTATTTACTCATTGCTTATTTCTTTCCGATGGTTTGTATAACATTGCACTATAAACAAAATTCATATGAAATGTTTTAACATCTTATAAACTGTGAGAAATTCTCTAATATATACACCCAGTCTAAATTATACCAAAATCAGCAACAATTCTATTACAAATATTTTGCCCGTGTTGAAAATCCTAGTTTGCTATGTTTTTGGTTTGTTGTTATTTGAATTAACATTCATTCTCCACTTTGTATTTTGCTTTTAAGTTCCTAAAAGTTTCTAAGTTTGAAGATACATCTGTCTACACTCACAGAACATTTTTAATGCTCTCATAAAAAGACTAATTAGTGTTATGGTAGCACTTAGGCATAGAGAGTTCTCAGTTTCTCATATCTGCAGAAAAAAAAAGTGCCTGCTAATAGGATGACTAAAAAAGTCAGTATCTTCTGTTTTCTGTGAGGCTGAAACCCCTAGCTCTCTTATATACCTAGAGTTAGTAACCCAACCCACAGTGCTTCCTGACTGCCCAATTTCAATTCCTATTTAGTTCAAAGACTGTCAAAATATGAACCCCCAAAGGCTATCATGACAGTTCCCAAATGATTATAAAAGATTTAAAAAAAGGGTAAAAGCCCAATTTTTAGTAAAGGGGTTGAGTTTTATAGAGAAAGAACAACTGTTGCCTATCTTCCCCTTGATTAAAATACTTCTCACTTTATTACAGAAAGGAATCAAAACTAAGACCACTTAAGGCAGTCTGTCTCTCAGCTGCCATTCCTATTCCAAGATACTCCCGCTTTCTCCTCCTAAGTAAACTCACCCAGTTTTGTAAGACAGCTGAGCTTTTAAAATTTCACCCAAAGATCCTGCTGTTACCCCATCTGTTACGTCTGATTTTTGACTGGTTAATGTTGCTTTTTCAGTCCATACTACAAAAGTAACTTATAGCACTGTATAGCATTGTTCTCCTGTTGTTAATTGGTTTGCTCAAGCAGGCACCAGTAACGTCTCACAACAAATTATGAAACTGTTGTTACTGTTTTTGGCATATCGAATACATTACGGGTAGCTTGCCAGGCTTTGCCACGCGGATGAGATACTCTTGGTAGATTGCCGGGCTCTCCTAGAGGGGCGGAGGAATCGAACCTGGGTCAGCCGAGTGCTAGGCAAACACCCTACCCGCTGTGCTATAAGTTTTTATTCCTGAAGGAAAGATGAGACAGAGGTACACCTAGACAAGGAAACTCCTAACAGCTCATAACCGTAACAGCTCAAAATTGAATAGAGAACTGAAGATTGCTAAGCATTACTAGAGTAGAGAAGTCAAATGAAACCCAGAATAAAAGTTATTTGGGATTTTCTTATCAGATCTTAAAATGATGTCTTAAGAAGATCAAACTTCACTCTGGATAAGAACTGTGGGCCGAAAATAGGTAAAGGAACAAACATGATAACCTCTCTCTCTCTCTCTCTCTCTCTCTCTCTGTATATATATACATATATATTGTTTTTTCAGTCCATATAACAAAAGTAACTATAAGTTACTCTATAAAATTCAACCTCTTTGCAGACCCTAAAAGGATATTGAGAGAGAGAGAAGAGAGAGAGAAAAAGAAAGAGAGAGAAAGAGAGAGAAAGATTAAAGGTAAGTGCCTACCATAAAGTAGGCAGTGGAGTAGGGTGGGCAGGAGGGAAACTGAGAACACTGGTGGTGAGAAATGTGCACTGGTGGAGGGATGGGTATTGAAATATTGTATGTCTAAAACCCGACCACCATGAACAGCATTGTAATGGTGTATCTCACAGTGATTCAATAAAAATAAATAAAAATGAAAATGAAAAAAAATCAAAGTATTGCTAGTTCCATAAAAGTCTTAAAATAAAGTTTAAAAAAAGGACTTTTCATTACAGGGAGAAATGTTAGTCAACAAAACCAAAACACACAATAAGCTAAGCAGGTTATTACATATTTATTTCATATGGTCATGAGAGTAGAGGAAAGCAGAAGAGAAAAAGAGACAGAAACATTAAAAATCTAAGTAAATTTTAGAAATAAAAAATTTAAAAAAAATTATACATTCAATGGATTAACAGTGTATTGGACACTACCGAAAATCACATATTAAAACTGAAGTAATTGATATTAATCAAAATAAATAAGAAAAAACTTGATATAAACAATGATAGAACACAGTAAAAGAGATCTTATTTGTGATTGAAGTCTCAGAAAGAAAAGATAGAAGGAAGCATTTGAAAATATGAGTGGAATTTTTCTTAACTTGATGAAGGCTGTAAATCCACAACCAAGTCCCAAAACCCCAGTAAGAAAAAAAGACAATAAAAATTCTACCAACTCTCATTAGAGTAAATTGCTTATAAAGAGAAAAATCTTAAGCTTAGAAAAAAATGATACGCAATATACAGAAGAACAAAGACTGTCACTCAACTTCTCATGAGAAACAGTATGAAGAAATGAAAGGTATTTCAGAGAAGTTTCAACATATTAAAAAAAAAACAACTGCTAACCTATAATTGGATAATTTACAACAACATTTTTTTTTCCAATGGCAAAATAAGAACTTTTATAAGCTTGAAGAAACTGAAAAATTTTACATCAATAGACCAGTCCTACAAGAAAATGTATTCCACTTCCAAGGATGAGGGTTAAATATTAAAGCACTTATGAAGCCTGGGTATAATCCATAACATCATACACCCACAGGCACTGCTGGGTCTGCCCCCTTAGACAATTAAAAATAAAGAAACAAGTTATTTCACCAGAAGGAAAATATAAGAAGCTTAAAATTGAGTTTGAACACAATATTATATACAATATTAGAAATAGCAAATAAGTTGAGTAAATATAAAAACCTTTTTTCCTCCACTTTGAAAGAAAGTAGTTGACAAACTAAGGCTACTTATTTATCTCTCCCCAAACCTATTTTTAATGCTTTGTGACCTAAGTATATTTTTTCTATTTTATTGGTGATAAGACATATACAAAAGAAAGAAATATAAATGTGTGTACCACAAAATCCTCAAAGAATGTTCAATATATAGAATATTTACAATCTGCTGGACCAGAGGAAAGTATAGAGGTTACAGCATTTGCCTTGCACCAGACCCTCAGCATTGCTTATATTCCCCTAAGACCCATTAAAACATTAGGAGTTCTTTTAGAGAAGTGGAATCATGTCATAAGATTTTTCTATCATTTTTGAAGTGATCAATATTACTTAAAGATAGATGTAGCTTCCTTGACCAGAGCCACTGATAACTTTGTGCTGCAACTCCTGGGGCCTGTTAGTGTCTGTGTCTGTATCTACCCCTCCCACCCATCAACCTAGAAATTCCCGGATGAAGTCAATCTTAAAAACTCCCAACCTGGTGTGCACTAGGGAACTGGGAAACCATGTCTTTCTCTCCACCCAGCCACAGGAAACACCTTCCAAAGTCTTAGTGGCCACACATTCCACAAACTCCATAGGCAGATGGGGAACTACAGATTCCTAATTCAGTGACAGAGAATCCTTCTGGTAACTAAATGAGAGTAACTAAATGTATGCCTCCCTGTCACACTCAAATTCCATCACATGTTAAGGAAAATAGTACAAAAAATAGAGGCATATGCAGTAAGTACCCCTGTTAATGTAAATAACTGATCAGATCAGTATTTAGAAAAACAGGAATCTGTTGGCACAAATAAAACTCTAAGAACTATGGGGAAACAACAGATCTTACCTGTATTGACAGATAGCGACAAAAAAGTTCAGGCAAGGGGACTGTAGCAATGGTATGGCTGGCAGAGCACTTGTTTCTCCTGTGGTCAACCTGAGTGTGAGCACCCTATATGGTCTCCCAATCTCTGAGCACAGAGCCAAGATCAAGCCCTGATCACAGCTGGGCGTCACCCAAAATGAACCAAAAGAGTCCAAGCAAGACCTCAAGTTCATCAAAATTCTCAATTCTGGTTGAGGAGGACCCTGAATCAAAACTCTGGGCAATTGCATGGCAATGAAGCAATCACTGGAGAGAAAATTTAATCAACCCAAAGAATTGATTCAGAGTATGAAAGAATTTATATGAATGAAATTGATAGAGCTAAAGAATATAGTGGCAAACCAAAGTAACAAAATTTTGAATGTGGACAACCTATCAGAGAACTTAAAGATAAAATACAAGCCAGCATTAATAATGAAGTGGCAAAGGAAAAGAGAAACAAAAAGAAAATGCAAGAGTGCATAATGTACATAAGTACATAAAGTACATAAGGTACATAATGGATAATAACAAGATGAAAAAACTTTGAATTATAAGAGTACCAAGAGAGAAAATAGAGAAGGGGAAATATGATTCGTAGAAGAGATAATAACTCAGAACTTCCCAGCTCTCTAGAGGGAAGCTTCTGCACAGATTCAAAAGGTCCAGAGTGTCAAATAAATTAGATTCAAGCAGAATAACAACAATACACATTGTAACCAAAATGATTAAAAAAAAAACAAAGAGAGAGACAAACTACTTAAAGCATCAACAGAGAAGAGAAACCCCAAGCTTAAGAAAAACAAGAATCAAAACAATTGGCTAGAGTGCAACAATTAAGGAGCTCACCTTGTATGTGACTGACACAGTTTTAATTTCTGGTACCCCATGTAGTTCACTGAGCCAGACCAGGAATGATTCCTGAGTGCAGAGCCAGGAGTAAGTCTTATGCACCACCGAGTGTGGCCCAAAAATCAAAATAAAATAAAATAAAATAAAGTATATAAATTAGGACTTATAGGTTACAATGTAGAACTCTTTTAGAGTCCTTAGTAAGTTGATTCCTGGCCATTTGATGTTTGTGGATCTTAAATAAAGTTGTCTTTTTAGTTTATTTTCCTTATAGTTTATTATTTGCACATAGAAATGCAACATATTTTTGTGAATTGATTTTTTAGCTAAGTATTTTGCTATATTTATTATTTCAAAGTGTTTTTAGTGGAGCTTTTAATATTTTCTATGTATATTATAAAGTCATCTATATCTGAGGAATAATAGTTTAACTTCTTTTCCAATTCAAATGCTATTGTTTCTTTTTTCTTACCTGATGGCTGTGACAAGCACATAAAACTATGTTGAGTAATAGTACAGAAGTACATCCTTGCTCTGTGCCTAATTTCCGGGGGAAGGAATTAAATTTTAATGATTGAATATAATGTTGGCTGTGAGTTTTCTGTATATCGGCCATTACTATCATGGGATACATTGTATCTATTTCTGTACTGTTCAAGGTTTTAATCTTGTGTGGATATTGTGTCTTGTCAAAGCTTTCTCTACTTCAGTTTATATGGTCATGGAATCTTTCTCTTTATTTTTGTTGACATTGTATATTGTACTAATTGATTGCAAACTATTCTTGGTTCAATTAATTAAACTATCCTTGCCCCTGTGGGATGGATGCCATTTGATTGTGGAGTATGTTCCTTGGACATATTATTGAACTGAACAAGATTTTGTTGATGATTTTTTTCTCATCAATGTTCATTAGAGATAGCTACCTGAAAAG
Source organism: Sorex fumeus (assembly GCF_029834395.1). Taxonomy (NCBI): domain Eukaryota; kingdom Metazoa; phylum Chordata; class Mammalia; order Eulipotyphla; family Soricidae; genus Sorex; species Sorex fumeus. Next base: position 54,466,877 of record NW_026606063.1, read on the forward strand.
CAATTTTTTAGCAGTATCTCTGTCTTCTTTTTGTATTAATGCAATGATGACTTTTATAGAATATTTTTATTTGATATTTTGGATGAGCTTGATCACAGATAATATGTCTTCTTTGAAGTTTTGGTATCACTCACTAGTGAAACTGTATAGTCTCAGGCTTTTGTTCTTTGGGAGATTATTTAATTACTGTTTCAATATCTATTTTAATGATCAGTCTTCTCAAGTTTTCTACTTCTTCCTGCTTCAATTTCAGGAGGTTGTAGAATATTAGCTATGTGTCCAGCTTAATAACATAAAGTAGTTCATAATAATTTCTATAATCTTCTGTATTCCTCAAATATATAATGTAATTTCTCTTTCATTTCTGTTCTGAATTTGGGTGTTCAGTCTTTTTCACTCATGATTCTAGGTAAGAGTTTGTCGATCATGTCTATTCTTAAAAACAAACAAACAAAAAGATGTCCCTGGCTTCATTCACTCTTTGACTCATTTACTCTTATTGATTTCTACTCTACTTTTAATTATTTCCTTCCTTCTAATTACTTTGGACATCATTCGTTATTCTTTTTCTAATTTCTAAGGCCATTGGGTTAGTTACTGATTCAAGCTGTTTTTTGTTGTCTCATGTGAACATATTCCAGTAGACAGGGGTCACACCCACCAACTGGCCCCCTGGCGCCATTAGTGGCCAAGACCCAGAGACTATAAAACCCAGCTCCTGGAAGAGAATAGCCCAGAGTCTCCTGTCGCCGCGCCTGGTTGTCCTCACCAGGGCCCCTTGGTGGGGATTGGGTTGAGTTTCCCTCCCCACCCCGACCAGGACTCCAGGAGCCAAAGACCTCCAGTACCAGCCACCACCATGCTGAGACCACTCTCTGTACGCATGAAAGTACCCGGGGGCTGAGATCTCCAAGCCTGCTCGGATCGGGGCTGAGCATCCTCCACCCAGATCCTCCATATTCCAGTAGGCAGGGGTCACACCCACCAACTGGCCCCCTGATGCCGTGTAATCCCATCAGCGGCCAAGACCCAGAGACTATAAAACCCAGCTCCTAGAAGCGCACAGCTGCATTTGCGGACCACGTGACATCTTATTATCTCATTCTTACTTTGGACAAAATGGCAGGCTACCAAATGTAACCTTGCCCACACGGCAGAGTCTGGCAAACTCCCCGTGGTGTACCCAATATGCCAAATGCCAGTAACAATGATGGGACTCATTCCCCAAACCCTGAAAGAGCCTTTAATATGGCACTTTTAAAAAAAATCTCAGGGCTAGAATGAAGGAGATGTTACTGGGGCCTGCTCGAGGCAATCGATGAACAACAGGATGGTCGTGATCGTGATCGTGGTCGTGAACACATGTTGCTATGAATTTTGCCTTAGTACTGCTTTTGTTATGTCCCATACATTGTGATAGTTTGTTTCTTCATTCTCATTCATTTTGAAGCATCTTTAAATATGACTATCCCTATTTTTTAAAAATTTGTTATAATTTGTCTGATTGTTTTCCATCTTTTCACTCTGATCCTTGTTTGTTTTGTAAATTCCTATATGTTTTATTTAAGTAGCACAAGGATTTTATTACCTTATCCATTCAGCCACTCTTAATGCCTTTTGATTTTAAGTTTCAATACATCAGCAATTAGGGAGATTATTGATGTGAATAAATTTGATGCCATCTTTCTATAAGATTTAGATAATTTTTGCTCTTTGATTTTTTAATAGAGTTATTTGATATTCCTTAGAGGATTGGTTAGATGTAACAAATGACCTCAGCTCTTATTTGTCTAAGATTATTTTTCACACTCCATTAAATCTGAATGAAAACTATGTAGGTTTCTTTGTGGAGGGTTCTTTTCATTCAGTTCTTGACTATATCATCCCATTGTCTTTTTGCCGTTAGAGCTTTTTTAAGGAATATGAAATGAATGTGATGTTTTCCCCTTCATATATGTGTTTGCATCCCTATTGTAATTTGAAGAAATCTTTCTCTGTTTTTCATTCTTGCTGTTTTGATTACAATGAATCTTGATGTTGGTCTGTTTAGATTTACTTGATTGTCACTTTGGGCGTCTGGAGTATACAAGTCTCTCTCTTCAAGTTGAGAAAATTTGGATCTATTATTTCTTCAAGCAATTTCCCTCTTTTTCTCTTTCTCCTTTTGTAATTCCTATGACTCAGATTACTCCTCTCCATGAAGTTATATTAGTATGTCTTGAATTATCTGAATTTTTCTCAATTTCTTTTCTATTATCTCTTGTTTATTGGTGATGTTATATATCTTGTCTTTGAAGTCACCTATTCAATTTTTAACTTCATTAATTCTACTCCTGAGACTTGCTACTATATTCTTTGGCTTCTCCATTTCTACTTGAATGAGTACTTTCATCAGTTTCTCTTCAAGCTTATTGATTCTCTGTTTGAATGATTCTTTCAGACCATTTAACATTGAGAGGCTCTTGTTCTAAACTTCTTGGGCAGTTTAGAAAGATCTGAAGTAGTTGAGAATCTTCCTGAACTTTTGTCACTACCTATTTATATGGCTGAATTCCTTTGCTTTTCTATGTTCCTGGTGTTCAGTGAGAACTAAACATATAGGTTTAAACTATTTTGAGCAGCAATCTAATAATCCTTGTCACAAGGGAAGACTATTGCTGGTGACTCTACTGTTCTCTGACAGTCAAAGATGTTCTGCCACCAACTTCAAAGGACATGGACATTCACAGCCATTGAAATCTACTTTGTACATTCCATGCATGCCCGTGATTCATGGCATTCAACATTGGGGAACTGGAAATAGTGGTTCAAGCATCTGCCCCCAAGATGCCTGAGTCAATATGTTGAGAAGACCCTATTGGCTGCTGGGTCTCTCTTACCTCTAACGTCCTGCAGGCCCTATATTCCTGTGTACACACCTGTTCCTTTCTGCAGTTCTAGGTACCCTGTGTGCCACCAACCACCTGTCAGGCTACAGGGTGTTCCCTCTTGAGTGTACTCCCAGCTTTCTTTTCAATTCCTGGTGTCCTGTGAACTTCCAAAGGCTTTTAGGTGCCTGTTCACATTGGAACTCAAACTGGTCTTCTGCTCAGTCCCAGGTAAACTGTGAGCCTTTAAGCGGTCTCACCACAGGGCATCTATATTCAAGTGCATGCCTGTCTCTTTCTCAGTTCTAGTTTTATCTGTCTCCCAGGGAACCTGTGTATTATGGGCCCCCAGCTGCTTGACCTATTCAAGACCTTGTAAAGCATCTGCTTTTCTGTCCTCCAGCTGTCACAGAGGACTTGTTGCTGCACCAGAGGTCTTCCATACTAAGCTATGGTTCTTGAAAAGTCAGCAACAGGCCACAGAGTAGCAAGCCCCTGCAAGGAGACACAGGTTATAGGGTTCCAGTCACACACCTCAGGCCCAGAAACTGTGCACTGAACCAAATACAGTGAGGGTCAGGAACAGGTTGGTGTGCACTGGAGGCAAGTGAACAGCAGAGGATAAGAACAAGGTGGAATACTCTGGACAAGAAATGTGAAGGAAGAGGACCAGTGATTCCATGCTTGGGTAAAAGAAAGAGACCTCAACATCAGAGCATGATCTAGAAGCATTATTTAAGCTGTGCAATCAGCTATTGTAAGAACAAATTCCGCACTCGAGAGGAGCTGTGAAATTTCCCACACCGCAGGGCTGTGTAAGCCCTTCACATGCTTGGGGATTACATATGAAAGGATGTTTGAGGTTCTCTGGGCAGCTCTCTCACCGCCCACGTTCAGTGCTCTTGACCCGCTTCTCCACCCGGGATGCCTGTTGCCTTGGATGGATGAAGGAAGATTGAAGGCCAAGCTGTTTGCTGATTAGTTGCCGTTTATTCAATCTCTCATTTCTCCTAGCTCTCTTTCTCTGTGTCTATCTCTCTCTAACAATGCAATTCTTTCTTCCCGCTGTATGCGTCACCTCTAGCTCTCTCCGCTGTCTCTCCTTGAATCCCCCTGCAGCAACCTTCAATCAATTCCTTCCACAATTCAACTACCAATTTATTTCTCCAATAATCTATTCCCTTCTACAACCATCAATCCACTCAATCCAATCCCCCTCTACCAGCAGCTGCTCTTTTTATCCACTCACCATGCCTCCCCAACCATGCCTCCTCATGGGAAGCATGGTAAAAATGTTTTTCCTGACTTCTCGACGACTTGCAACCCATAAGGGCAAAACAGCCTTTAGGTGTGTTTCTCCCTCCTTAGACCTGCAACTTAATTAGCATCTTCAATTCTCCTAATATTTACCATTCTCTATGGACACAGCATAGACACTTTTAGGCTTGTAGTGACTCTCCTGGGGACATCTTACCACAGACTCAGACTACAGTGCTCAGGCCGGATCAATCATTCCTAACCCAAGGAGGGTCCAAATCTAGTTATTACTTTTGGGTCATGACAGAATTTGTCTATGACCAAGCTCTTAACTTATGGTTAAGCATTAGGCACTTTGACCAGGCCCATTTTAATGCCAGGGTAGCTCCTAGCTCATCACTTGCCCTGGGTCCATCCAATCCCTCGTCCGGACCCTGCTTTTGAGGATCTAGGAAGTAAGTGCATCTGAGGCTTAAGTCGAGAGAGAGCAGATGTTCAGGAAGTATATTAACTGGAGTCAGTCAACTCCCAAGCCACAGGCTTGTCTTCTTGTCTTTTCACCGGTCTTCCTGTATCCAGACAAAAACCAATTGCTGTGAAATAGCTAACCATGCAAAGGACATTAAGGAGAAGAGAAAGACAATATTTACAAGTCAGAGTCTGATCAGGAGACAAAGGTAATTGACAAGTTAGGGGAAATTAACAAACACAAACTTCCAGGGGCCATGGAGCAAGGGCAAACCAACCGTCATCCTACAAGCTATAACTTTATAAGCATCTGAAGTTTTGTTTGTAAGTATTTCATACAATATGCAAGGACCCACAGACTTAGGAAAAAGCCATGTTTGTTATGACACTCCTGATATCTGTCCATTGGAACTGCTCTGGTCTCAGCTCTCTTTTACTCTCTACTTGATTAAAATAGTTTTTTTTTTAAATAGCAAATTTAACTCAAAGTAAGCAGTATAAAGAAATAATAAAAAGAGCCATAGAGATAGTAGGCAGAGTGCTTGCCATGGATACAGCCAACCTGCAATGTATACCCGGCACTACATATGATCCCCTGAGTACCTGCAGGAGTGATCCTTGTAGGAGAAAAAAAAAAGAAGAAAGGAAGAAAAGAGGGAGGGAAAGAAGGAGGGAGGGAGGGAGGGAAGGAGGAAGGAAGGAAGGAAGGAAGGAAGGAAGGAAGGAAGGAAGGAAGGAAGGAAGGAGAAAACGAGAAAAACTATAGATTTATTATGTTTATGATCTGTGGATTACGGCTTCAAACTCATTATTACCAATTTTTCTCTTTATGAATCTGCACTAGCTGAATAAATATGGTTTGCTTTCTAAATGGACCTAGAATGAGTTATATGTCTTTTCTTGTCAAATCTTAATGATTCTGTGTTAAACTCACTAATCCCGTGACAGTCTGGGTATGTGCATCTCTTCGCTACAGGGTCACATTGACATAAATAACTGTAACAGCTTCATTGTTAGAACTCCACTTGGAAGTATGATAATAGAAACTGTTTAAAATTAGGTCACCAAATAAAAAAATTTAAATGCTTTTGGTCAGATAGGTGGGTCTGCATCTGCTTTCTGTTAAAGGGAAAATATATGATAATATTCTTCATTTCCACATGTTTTTCAAATCTTAGAATCTGCAGGAGTTTCTTTCACAAGACTTTTCTCTGGGCTTAATTCCTCAGTTCTTTGAAAAATGATAGCAACCGATTTTTGTTGTGAACATTTATTTTGAAGCTTATTTTATCAGGTTGGTTTATGTTTTTGAATAAACAAGATACTTTATTCATTTATTCCATGAAGCGTCCATAATTTTTTGTCTGGTAGAATAAGGTCATAGTTGAAGACTCTATAAGGTATTTGGAAATGTAATTGAGAATTTCTGGGACTGTGAAGCCAATTTTTTTCTTAGGGCAGTCATTGTACTGATGATTATTACAAAAGTTGAAAAGCGTTACTCTCCATTCCAACCATAAAGGTACCATGAAGGTACATCACTACAAGATGATACTCAAACTCCTTCTTCTATTAAATTTCAGTTCTATGGAAGTATAACTAACAAATAAACTTATAATATGTTTGGAGTACAAATTAATGATGATTTAATATGTATATACATTTGTGTTAAGAATTCTTATACCTGTTGATGAGTCATAGACCTTATAGATGGAATGTCTGCATATGGGTTGTTCTGGAATGATTATTTATAATGACTTTCCAAAAGGGAATATGAAAATTTACATATCTAAGGTTCTATTTCATGACAATATAACTTAATAAAGAAGTTCACCAATATTAAATCTTGATTCAGAAAACTTTTTCAGAATCTAGCACTTTAAGTAACTGTTTTTATTAACAGAGTCATCTTTTGATTTTTGAGGATGACATCACTGACAATTTCATATTTCATTCAGTCCTCATTATAATCTATGTTATTATAACCTCAGTCATGAAAACCCAATTCATTATTGACCCAAGCTCTACGAACCATGTTTCATACCAAGTACCTCATTATCCCACATTCCCTAAAATATGATTCTTATTTATCAATTCATATATATTACATATATTAGCATATATGTAAATATACAGATTTATTCACACTTGATGACTTGATCACTTGACATCCTGTTACTCATTGATTTGCTCAAGCGTGCACCAGTAACGTCTCCATTCATCCCTGTCGCATGCTAGTGTAGTCCAATGGTGGTAATACACGTTTATTCACAACATGTATTAATTTATGTAAAAACTTTTGTAAATTAAAAGACTATGTCCCATTCAAGAAAAATTTTGCCCGTCATGGGACAAAATGTTTTGTAGTGGGCAAGTGTTTTCCTGTGGCTTTACAAAGTCTTTGCATGCAACACTCAGAAAGTTTGGCTCCAAGATCTTTGCTTAAGGATCTAGCTTAATATTACTCAGTTTATATCCTAAAAAACAGCACTAATTTGTTCACTACTAGATTCTTGAGATATTTTTATTACTAGTAAATATTTGTGAGTCTATATCCATATCAGAGAAAAAGGGGCATGATTTTCAACAATATACAAATCTCATTAAATAATATCTTTAAGTGGAAGCTTGTCACAATTAGAGGGATAGAAAGGAGTTAGACTGAGAAGGGACCACTTTAACAATGACACTTGGAAATGATCACACTGGACAAGAACTGAGCACTGAAAATAGGTAAAAGGACATACATGATGACCTTTAAGTATCTGTATTGCAAACCAAAAGGAAAGAGAAAAAAAGGCAGTGAGGGAGTGAGGGAAGGAAAGAAATAAAGAGAGAAAGAGAAAGAGAGAAGAAAAGTGTGTGCTGTAGAGACAGAATGAGGGAATGGGGTTGGGGAATGGATGGAGGGAAACTGGGGTTTTTGGTGGTGTGAATAAATGTACACTGACGAAGGGACAAGAATTGGAACATTGTATGACCAAACCCAAATCATGAACAATTTTGCAACTGTATCTCACAGTGATTTAATTTTTAAAAAGAAAGAAAAGAATATATTTTTTTCACAAAAGACACAAAATGACTCATGGCTTCTTAATAAATACTCAAAATAATTCATGTAGGACCGGAGGTATAATAGGGCTTAAGGTATATGATTATAATTGGCCAACCTGGCTGGATCCCAGGCACTACATAGTACTGAGCACTTCCAAGCACACAACTGAGGCTGATCCCTGAGCACCACTCAGTGTGGCCTACCACTCCCACCACACCCCCAATTATTGCTGCGGCTGGTTCTCCTGGTCACCAGAGTCAAATGTTAGATTTCTAGGAATCCTGAAAATTGGGTAAACATAATTACTATTTAAAAAAAATACACCTCCATAACCCTATATCAAAAACAAAAGTAATAAATACTGAAAATCATCAGTTCCTACTTTAGCACATTCTGCTGTTAAGAAATATTTGTAGGTATAGTACTTGATTAGTACTACTATTAGTAAAATACAAATATAGAATTTCTATAGGTACTAGGAAAACATTGGTTTGGCTGTGTTTTGGATAAGGACTTGGGATCCCTCAAGAATGAGGTAGAGACAGACCTATTATTCTCTTAACTATAATTATCTGTCTATAATGAGGGCACATTAGGCAAAACCTGGCCTTAAAGTAATTTATATGTTGGTTAAAAGTTGAGACATAATATGGGTACCCAGAGTTTTAATCTCAGTTTCAACTATAAATATGCTCTAGGCACCTAAAAGATAATGCATGTTTAGGAGGAAAATATTTGTCATAAAATTAATCTAAATTTTTAATTATTAATATAAACTATTACTCATGCATTAGAAATTCTATATTTACATTATCTTATTTCTTGTGTTTTATAGCAGCCACATTCTTAGGTCTCTGCTTGTTCAAGCATCAATTTCCACAGATTGATTAAAATGAAGTAGAGTCTCTTCTGGATATTGTATTATTACTGGGCAAGAGGAGGTTATCCCCATGCAGATAACCCATGATGCCTGAAGGCACAAACATAATCTTTTAAAAATATATATGTTTATTTATTTTTAATTAAGATACAATAGCAATAGCACAGTGGGTAAGGAGCTTGCCTTGCTCGTGGCTGACCCAGGTTCGATTCCTCTGTCCCTCTCGGAGAGCCCAGCAAGCTACTGAGAGTATCCCGCCCTCACGGCAGAGCCTGGCAAGCTCCTCATGGTGTATTCGATATGCCAAAAACAGTAGCAACAAGTTTCACAGTGGAGACGTTACTGGTGTCTGTTTGAGCAAACTGATAAACAACAGGAGGACAGTGCTATAGTGCAGTGCTAATTAAGACACCATGATTTACGAAGTTATTCATAATAGAATTGTTTCAGGCATACAATGTTGCAACACAAATCTAACACAGTCCCAAGCCTTCCCTCTTGATAGGCATTTAACATTTATTTCATATTGATTACTCCAACAAAACCTAAAGAAATTACAAACAGAATTACCAGAAGATAAATAAACGAAAATCAATTTGTAGTGATTACTATTGTTTTAACCTATTTAAACAAAGAAATTCAAATAATTTAATACAATGTAGTATATTGACCATTCTCATTTACATAACTAAATTGTCAACTCTGACATCTAAAATATATTGCATTAAATCTTATTTTATATTTGAACCTGATTGTGGTTATCATCATATTTTCCCTGTCATAAATGAGGCTTCTTACTTTTTGGCCCTTGGTAAGAAAAAAATGTATTCCATATTAGTTATTCCAAAAAATAAAAGAATGTCAAATAGAATTATTAGAAAATAAATCAGTAAGTCAATTTGTGATGATTAATTGTTATATCTTTTAACCTTTCTTACTCTAGTAACAGACTACCATATATACCATTAATGAGTACCATATTCAATACCACATGATGGGAAGATTCTCCCTCTCCTTTAAAGAAGATCTTTCAATGCTTCTTGCAAAACTTGTTTCAAGGCTATGAATTTCTTGAGCTGATTTCCGTCCATGAAGCTCTGTATAGTTCCTTCAAATCTGAATGATAATCTAACTGGATAGAATATTCTAGTGAGGTGACCATTTCATTGAGTTTTTTTATTATATCCATTCATATTCTTTTGGTTTACAGAATCTCATTTGATAGATCTGCTTTATATCTCATGGGATTTTCTTTAAATGTACATCCCATTTATGATTTTGCTGCTTTCAGTATTCTGTCTCTATCTTTGGTTTTTGTCATTTGGATATAATGTGTCTTGGAGTTTTCCTAATTGGGTCTGTTTTCACTGGGACCCTTCTGGCCTCTTGGATCTTGGTGCCTGTAATCCTCAGCTCAGCAAGTTTTTGTCCATAATCTCTTTAACTATTGTTTCTTCACATTTGTCATCCTGTTCTTCAAGTATGATAGTGATTCTTGTATATATCTTCTTGAACTTATCCCACATTTCTCTAGTATGCTGCTCATTTCTTTTCAGACTATTTCACAGTTTCTTCTGTTTCCAAGTGGTTTCCTCCTTATCTTGAAGCTCCTCCATAGTTTGCTCTTCTGCTATTCAGAACTTTTATTGACATTTTTAAAAGTTTATTTTCATAAAGTTGTTCACAATAATTGATTACATTCAATATTTCAACACCAATCCCACCACCAGTACACCTTCCCATCACCACTCAAGCCTGCCCAACAGGCAGATGCTAGATAATAGATTTTGTATTGCTTATTATGAATAGCATGAGATGTTGTGGGCCCCAAGCTCCTGGAATTCTAAATTTTTAAATAATTAGGGTCCAGAGGCATCTCTGCAGTGAGCTGCTCGATTCTGAGATTCATTTGTGAGTCTCTGAATCATGGCCATTAATGTGCTTAAATGGGACCCGGAGGCAGTTCGTGGGTGTGACAGCCAGGACCCTGTAGGGGCAGAGACACAGGAAGAAGCAGCCCATCCCCGATCTTCTGGGGTCTGGAGTTTTCAGTCACTGGTCCTGCATACCTGGAATTTTCCACTGGCTTTTCGAGTATTGCGGCTGTCACGATTTATAAGGGCCAGGTGGACAGATGATACCTGCTCCCATCCGAGGCACCTGGTGAAACTGGCCTGTTGCAAGGTCCAGAGGCATCTCTGCAGCAAGCTGCTCGCTTCCCAAGATTCATTTGTGAGTCACATCCATTGACTTTTTAATATCACCTACCATGTTATTCAATTCTGACATTTCTGACTGCAATATTTTTTTCATTTGGACTCCCATTTTTTGTGTGCTTTGCTGATTATCTGTGCTATTGTTTCTCGGAAGTCATTGAACATCCTCATCATAGTGTCATTAGACTCTGTCTGAGGATTTACTGGTATAGCTTTTTGTCTTTAGTGATAATTGTTCTTGTTCATTGAGCTTGGTGGTTTTCTACATGTTTTCCCCCAGTGGTTTCTAGTATTCTTGTTCTGGGGTGAATTTTTGTAGTTTACTGCCCCTAGGAGGTGGTGAAGGATTATCTAGAGGTCACTCTATCTTCTCTGCCTGTCCTCACAGAATAACAGGAAGAATAACTGTGAGCAGCATATAGTTTGTTGAATAGAACTGTCGTGTGGCTACATAAGTGACCCTATTACGCACACTTAAGGAACTGTGGTGTGGGTCCTTATGATGCAGGTCAGGTATGGAGGCTGCTGTGACTCACCTGGAAAGGAGGAACTTTTCCTCCGTTGGAGCTCTGCCTCCTGATCAGCATAGATCCAGCAATATCAGTCAGAGGCAAGCATCACCTGGGATGGTGGAGCACAAGCAGAAGATCAGATGCAGACTTAAACTTAAACCAATTTCTTAGTATTTGATCAGTTACCTATCTATAATGGTATCCATTATTATATAATCTTATATTAATAGCTCTTTTGTTAAGCCTAAATTTATGAAATGATTCTATTATCTAAAAAAATGCTACCTCTTCACAAATCAACTTATCAATTACATTTCTTTTATTTAGAATGAATTCCTCTTTAGATCACTAACCCTCTTCTGTGAGTTTCAAAATAAAGGTGTGCAGGGCTGGAGTGATAGCAAAGCAGGTAGGGTGTTTGCCTTGCATGCAGCCAACCCGGGTTCGATTCCCACCATCCCATATGGTCCCCTAGCACCACTAGGAGTAACTCTTGAGTGCAGAGCCAGGAGTAACCCCTGTGCATCGCCGGGTGTGACCCAAAAAACAAAAAAAAACTTCAAAATAAAGGTGTGGAGGCACGGGACTCGAGCATTCTGTGGCCTATAACTGTTCTCCTGGCCAGCCCAAGACAATGGATGGAGGAATAAAGGACCAGAGTAACAGAGAAACAGGTCCCTGAACTGGTTGGTAGACAATTTTTCTCTCTCTCTCCAGCATAGTCTGATCCCTTCCCTTACAGCATAATCATAGTCATTAGTTCTATCATCCTAGTATCCTTGTAGACTTCGAAGTCCTTTAACCTTCTTATTCCTTACAGCATAGTTATATAGAAATCATGAAGGGTGGGGTTACACATAAGTGGGGTTGAACATTGTCATAACAACAAACAGAGGTAAAGCCACTCATTCGGGGGTGGTTCTAGGGGATTAACTCAAGAACAAAATCTTATCTGAGGGTTCAACACTCTAGATTACTAGGAGATCCCCTCCATCTAGGGTGTATTGTTTTCTCCTTTCTTCAGCTAGTAATCCATTAAATCAATCATGGTAAATTTACTTAACTAATCATGGTAAATTTACTCCTTATAATATTTCTAGTCATCTTGTATGAACACAGTAAGAGATATATTAAGTTTAAAGGTTGACTCTTCCTGGGGACTTCTCGCTATATATTCCAGACCACAGTCCTCGAGCCAGGTTAGTCTTTCCTGCCTCCAGCACCAGCAGGGGCTTTATTCAGTTACTTCTTTTTGGCTCATGACAGAGTTTGTCCATGACCATGTTCTTAACCTATTATACTTATGATGCTTAGCTTGTCCCCTTTTGATGGCAGGGTAGCTTTCAGCTTGCCCTGGATCCATCCAGTCCTTTTATTGGGTCTTTCCTTCGGGGGATATTAGGAAGTGAGGGTAACTACGGTTTAAGACAGGTAAATATGATGGATACCTAGGAGTAAATATTATTTTGGAGTCAACTAACTCCCATGTTACAAGAGCATAGCATCATTTGTCTTCCTGTGCTTATACAAAAAGGACACTGCTATGAAATGGACCAGAAAGAGAGGAACAGACATAGAAAGACTGCACTCCTCTGGGGAATATAAAGTAACAAAGTGGGAGACGAACACCCAATAATAGTTGAGATAAGTACTAGGAGGTCTGTTACATGGCTCGGAAGCTGGCAGCACATGCTGGAGGAAAAAGCAGCTCAGATAGAGAAGGGAACCCCACGTAAAGGATGTATGGAGGATTCGCTCGGGATGCGAGATGCATACTGAAAGTAGAATATAGACCAAACACAATGGCCACTCAATACCTCTATTGCAAACCACAACACCCTAAAGGAAAGAGAGAGTAAAAGGGAATGCCCTGCCACAGACGCAGGGTGGTGTGGGGGGTATGGGGTAGCGGGGTGAGAGGGCTACTGGGATCATTGGTGGTGGAGAATAGGCATTGGTGGAGGGATGGGTATTCAATCAAATAACTGAAACCCAAGCACGAAAGTTTGTAAGTACAACTGTACCTCATGGTGTTTCACTAATAATATTTTTTTTAAAAAAAGGGCACTGCTAAACAATGCAAGTGATATAAAGGAAAGAGAAAATCAATATAAAATTATTAGTGCTTGATGGAATTGGGAACATGCGATAAAAGAGGTGTTGGAGGCGTCGGTGTCCTTGTCAACACAAACTTGGCCAAGAGCATTTATTCATTCGAATGCCTCACAACCCGAATCGGACGTTTACATTTGAATAGATGTGGCTCACTGCCTGCAGTTTCTATCTTCGTTGTCTACGCACCAACATCTCATTATGATGAAAGAGAAATCGAGAAGTTCTACATGGAGCTAGAGAAGTTCTATAAAGAAGACCACACCTTCTACAAGATCATTGTGGGTGATTTTAATGCCAAGATAGGACCGAGAAGATCAGCTGAAGAACTTCACAACGGGACCCATGGCCTAGAATGGAACGAACAGGGTGAGAGACTGTCTGAGTTCATCATGTCGACCAAGACCATTCATGGTAACTCACAGTTCCAGAAGGCAGAATCTAAACGATGGACATGGGAGTTTCCCGGTGGACGATTCCACAACGAAATAGACCACATCATATTCAATCGACGGTTTTGCCTGACTGATGTCACTGTTGTCCCAAAATTTCGAACGGGATCGGACCACCATCTCCTTCGTGCAAAATTCTACTTCACAGAGCGGGGAGAAAGGGCTGCAGAGTTCAAAAAGAGAACTCCCAGAATGACCACAAACTGGGAACTCTTTGGTACTATTGCGGCAACATGGGAAGATGCCATTGTTGACAACATTGACGAGGAATACGATCGACTGGTTCAGCACCTCCATGAATGTGTGAGGAACGCCAAGAGAGAGATAGCCACAAAAAATCGCCTATCTTCGAAAACTCTTGAGCTAATTCGCCAGCGTGGTTTGGCGCATGCCTCAGGCAACCGCAAGCTAACGTCCGAGCTCGCAAAGCAGTGCAGAGATGCGATCAAGGAAGACCTCAAAGAGAGAAGAGCAGAAGTACTGGTAGATGCGGCAGAAGCTGGGAAAAGTATTCGTAACGCCCGCCTGTCCTTCGCCAACTATAAGACCAAGATGACTGCCCTCCGACGTCCTGATGGATCCATCACATCCTCCAGAACGGCAATGGAGAAGATTATCCATGACTTCTACTCAAATCTCTTCGATAGCCATGTCCACTTGCCGACATACCAAATTCCACAGGATGGATATGTCGTTCCCAACATTCTCCCTTCCGAAATACGACAGGCCATTTCGTCGGTAAAGAAACAAACAGCACCTGGCCCAGACAAGGTCAGACCTGAACACCTGAAGAACCTGCCGTCAGTACTCATCAATACACTGGCTCGGCTCTTCACATGCTACCTGTCTGAATGCAAGGTTCCGTCCCAATGGAAAACCAGCAGGACCGTACTACTGTTCAAGAAGGGAGACATTCATGACATTGGTAACTATCGCCCGATCTGCCTATTGTCTGTCATCTACAAGTTGTTCACTCGAGTCATCCTAAATAGGATTGGCAGAACACTAGATGAAGGACAACCATGCGAGAAAGCCGGGTTCCGCAAAGGATTCAGCACCATCGACCATATTCACACGATAACCAAGCTCATTGAGGTTTCTCGGGAGTTCAAGATGCCGCTCTGTTTAACGTTCATTGATTTAAAGAAGGCCTTTGATTCTGTTGAGACGGAAGCGGTCATTGAAGCCCTAGCCAATCAGGGCATTCAAGCCCAATACATCAGGATCCTCCATGAGCTGTATTGCGGATTCACTACCAGGATCTCACCATTCTACAAAGAAGTGATCGTTGATGTCAAGAGAGGGGTGTGGCAGGGTGATACCATTTCACAGAAACTCTTCAGTGCCACCCTCGAGAACATCATGCGACGACTGGAATGGGAAGGAATGGGAGTGAAGATAGATGGTCGGCAACTACACCACCTCCGCTTTGCTGATGACATTGTTTTAATAACACCAAACATCAGCCAAGCGGCACAAATGCTGGCCGACTTTGACCATGAGTGTGGAAAGGTAGGACTACAGCTGAATCGTACGAAGACAATGTTTATGAGAAACAGCTTCGTTCCTGATGCCCCATTCGCTCTCAACAGAACGACCATCTCCGAATGCAACAGCTATGTGTACCTAGGTCGAGAGGTCAACATGACAAATGACCTGGCACCCGAGCTGCGCAGGAGGAAGAGAGAGGCTTGGAACGCCTTCAAGAACGTCGAAGAAATAGCTAAGAGGACGAAGAACCTCCGGCTCCGGGCACATCTCTTTGATTCCACTGTTCTTCCTGCATTAACATATGCCTCAGAGACCTGGGCCCTACGCAAACAAGATGAGAACGCTATTCAGGTCTCCCAAAGAAGAATAGAAAGAGCTATGCTTGGAATATCACGTTTCACTCAAATGAGAGAACGAATCCGGAGTTCTGACATCCGTCGACGATCAAGGATCAGGGACGCTGTCTCATTTGCCAAGGTGTCAGATGGGCTGGTCACGTAATGAGATTTAAAGATGACCGTTGGACTAGAGCTGTTACTGATTGGATTCCACGGGATGTCAAAAGACCGCGTGGCCGCCCACCTACCTGATGGTCAGACTTCTTCGTCAAGATCATGAACGATCGGTTTGAGGCCCTTCATGTTCCCGGAGCGAACAGATGCCATTGGGCTACACTAGCACGCGACAGGGACAAATGGAGACGTTACTGGCGCCCGCTCGAGCAAATCGACGACTAACGGGAAGTTAAGTGATTAAGTGATTAAGTGATGGAATTGGGTATGCCTCAGGAGCACAGTTGTAGGAGTAACTCAGTAAACCTAAGGTTCCTGTGGGAGGAGCAAGGATAACCCAATGTTATCTAATAGTCTACCTTCTTTTACATAATTTTTAAATTTCACTCAAAGTTTGCCTCTACTGTAGTGATTTATTCAGAAATGACTATGCTACCTTCAGCTATATATAGCTGTTGTATGGTGCTTTCCCATTACTTGGTGTCAGTCATTATTTAAACTCAGATTTTTGAAATTGATTTTGATTTTGTATCATTTGCTCGAGCAGGCCCAGTAACGTCTCCATTGGAGACTTTATTGTTACTGTGTCTGGCATATCGAATACTCTCGGTAGCTTGCCGGGCTCTCCGAGAGGGGCGGAGGAATCGAACTCGAGTTGGCCATGTTGGCTGCGTGCAAGGCAGACACCCTACCCGCTGTGCTATCGCTCGGAAGTCTTAGTTCTTTGAGGCAAGAAAAGCTTTATATGTAAACTCTGCATTTTCTTAATTTTTCTATGAATCTAAAACTGAAAAATAAAGTTCATTAATTAAAAAAACTTGTGGAAATTGTGATTAGAGATGTGGTTCAAAGACTAGAGCACCTGTGAGTTTAATCCATGGCAAAACAGCAACAAAGTAAAAAAATAGAAGCTGAAACAAAATGCTAATTATGAACTTTATAACATATTCAGGTAAAAGGGAAGCTTCCATAGTAAACACTATTTAAAAGACATCTCACATATGTATTTTTTATTATAAGCACAAAAATGGATTCACATCACAGAGATGGAAAAAGACAAGATCCAAACAATATGATTAGAAAGCTAGCTGGCTATCAAATTCAGTAAGCCTGAGGCAAAGAATATCACAAAGTATAAAGAGTGACATTTAAAAACTGAAAATGGATAATTCCTCAGGAAAATATTACAGTATTAAAAATGAAGAGAATTAATAACAGTTTCTTCATACATAGATATTGATTCCAAAATAAAAAAACAAAAACGATTCATTCAAAAGCTAGGATTAGCTTCTGATAAATCTATTCTGAAACAGCAAAGTTGACACAAAATATAAAGTAAATAAGAAGTGAAAGTCACAATAAAAAATAAAATAATCTGGAGATATGTTACAGTACAAATAGACAAGTGTTTTAAAAATCACGTTATTTATTCAGGATTTTTTTAAGCACTCCACAAACCAAGGTTCTGTACTTCTCTTCTTTTTTACAACTGTGAGTGGGCAATTGTGGTAACCTCAGCTGTGATAAGGCACATCATTAGGGGTGACAGTCCTGGCTCACCTTACCTTATAAGCCACTTAGACGTACAGAGGTGCTAAATAAAACAAAGAAAAATTTTAAATAAATGATAGAAGGAAAATGATACTAAAAATCAACTGTGACTTTGAAACAAATTTCAACAACCCAAGGTTGTATGTAGCTCATCCAGCTAATTCTTGTAAAATTTCCCAAGAAACTAAAATGACCACAATCTCAAAAAAAAAACCCTATGACAAGATAAGTGTAATGCTAAGCCCAACTGGTTATGGCAATTTAAGGGATGCAAAAACAATGGAAAGTGCTCATGTTATGCTCAAGTACTCCCCAGATAGTATGTTTTCTTTGTCCTTCTCCAAGTTTATGGGTATATTGGTCTCCATAGGGCTGCATGTGACTCTTTGGTTTATTATCCTTGCTACCAAAGCAGCTGGTGCAGAACTCTGTGCACATCTAGATTTTTCACTTTAGCTATCATTCCTGTACCCATTCTCCACATCTGATCCTTTTAATAACAGATGGTATGACAGCAGGATGAAAGTCAATTAAATTGCCTTTAGGAAGGACAATCTCTATGGTGTAATTTGCACACCAGCATTCCCTTGCAGTATCAGGCTAAAGATTCCTTGCAGAAATTGTGGTCTTGCTTGGTATCTTCCAGTTTCAATTCATATTTCCTCCCACTTTCTTTTTGACTTCTCTGAAGATTGCCTCCATTAAGACTCTCAGAATCATGGGGGTCAGAGAGATAGTACAGCCTAACTGTGCGCAAGGCACTTGCCTGGTAGATGACTGACCCAGGTTCAATCCCCGCCATTCCGTATGGTTCTCTGAGCACTGCCAGGAGTGATTACTGAGTGCAAAGCCAAGAGTAACCTCTGACCATTGCCATATGTGGCCCCAAAACAAAACAAAACAAAAGAATCTTAGAATCTGCTTTCTAGAAAACTCTTAACAGTGTGTGACAGGGGGCTTTTGATGTTTCACAGTGGTAGGACCCTGTTACCCTATTTTTTTTTTTTTTTTTTGCTTTTTGGGTCACATCCGGCAATGCTCCTGGCTTGCACTTAGGAAGTACTCCTGGTGGTGCTCTGGGGACATAATGGGATGCTGGGAATTAAACCCAGATCTACCGCATGCAAGGCAAACGCCATCCCTGCTGTAGTATCACTCCAGCCCCTGTTACTCTATTTTAAAGGCATGCATTTACTCCCTACATCCCTACAGCACTTACCCTACGTCATCAAGTGCTATTTGGATTCTGGTACCACAGGTATGTGATTTTCATTTCACTTGAACTATTTTTATGTGAGTATCAAATATATATTGAATTATAAGTGAATAAAGAAGCCAAGACGATCTAGAATAATCAGTGAATTATTGACATACTTTTAATTTTTGTCTTACTTGGGGTTTTTGTATCCATGGATGCTTTGTATTATCTTTTTTAAAATATAATTTATATTGAAGTAATGTTTATTTACAGATTATAAAGGCTTATGCTTTAGTGTACAATGTTAATGCACCAGCATCCCTCCATCATAGCCCATTGGACTCTTTCAGCCCACTCCTTCCATCTTTCCCTTGATAACCTCATTTCTGAGGTCAAAAAGTATATTTTAATTGGAAATTATCTATGCCCTTGCTTTGATTCTTTATGTACCACATATGAATAAGATCATGATGTTTGTTTCCTTCTGAGTTATTTTACTTAGAATGACCCTTTTCTGTTTCATCCATATTACAATAAAAAGTAAAACTTCCTTTTTTGTTTTTTGTTTATTTGTTTTGGGGCCACATCTGGTGATGCTCAGAAGTTATTACTGGCTCTGTACTCAGGAATTATTCCTGTAAGTGCTCAGAGGACATAGAGGATCTTAGGGATCACCTTGGTAACTGTGTGCAAGGCAAATGCCCAACCCACTGTACTATTTTTCAGTCCCCAGCCTTCCTCTTTTCTTATAGCTGAGTAGTGGCCCATTGTATGTATATATTTATATCTAAATATATTTACATATAAAGACATATTCTATCCACTAGACATTTATTTTTCTCCATTCATCTGTTTGGGGTCACTTCTATTGTTTCTTGACCATGTATAATATACTGCAATATACACATATGTACATTTATTTTTGAATTGTTGTTTTAGTCTTCTTTGAATAGATACTTAAGTGTTGAACTGCTGGTTAATAAGATAGTTCTATTTTAGCTTTCTGATATCTTTAGACTATTTTCCATAGAAGCTGAACCAAATAAAAAAACGAGCAATAGTGAATGAAAGTTTATTTTTCACTGCCTTCCCACTAGCATTTGTTTTTGATATTTTTAAAATATAGGCCATCACAGATATGAATTGTTATTACTTATTGTCATTTTGATTTTCTTTTCCCTGATAATCTGTGTTGCTGATCATGTATCCATTTTCATGTACCTATTGGCTATCTACATGTGTTCTTTAGAGAAGTAGCTGGTAGCTGATCAACCTTTTCTCCCCCACGTTTTTTTTTCTTTTTGGGTCACACCCGGTGATGCACAGGGGTTATCCCTGGCTTTGCACTCAGGAATTACTCCTGGCGGTACTCAGGGGACCATATGGGATGCTGGGAATCAAACCCGGTTGGGCCACAAACACCTAAAAAGGTTTAAAGCAAACACCTAATCCGCTGAACTAACACTCCAGCCCATTCTCCTCCCCCCACGTTTTTATGAAGGGGGACACCTGGAGGTACTCATGCGTTACTCCCAGCTCTACACTCTGGAATCACTACTGGTGGAACTCAGGGGACTACATGGAATGTGGGGTATTGAACCCTGGTCAACTGCCTGCAAGGAGAGGGCCCAGCCACTGTCCTATCTATCCCATCCCATATCCCACTTTTTGATTGGGTTATTTTTGTTGTTGAGTTTTGTGAGTGCTTGATATATCTTGAACATTTTCCCATTGTCAGACCTATGCTGTCTGTGTGATGTTTTTGCCCATTAAGTAATGATTTCTTTGGTTAAGAAATTAAAAGAATTTCTTTTAAAGCAGTGTTGAGCTTGACATCTTCCTTTTTTAAATTTTTTTTTTAAATTAAACTACCCCCAGCAATGCTCAGGGTTTGCCCTTTACCTTGTGCTCAGGGATCACTCCTAACAGTATTCAGAGAACCATATGTGGTGCCCAGAAATACAATCTGGATGACAGCCTGTAAGGCAAGCACTTTGCCAGTGTACTCTCTCTCACCAATCATTACAGTTAAAGAATGTTCACTTTTGTTTTTCTTTTGATTGTATCTAAACATTACAGATAACCCTCAAGCCACTATCACTAAATTAGTTTCAAATGTATTTTTTAGGTATAGCGTATTTTATGGATGGAGCACCAGTTTCAGTTAACTTGTTTTGCTTTTAGGGCCAAACCCAGTGGTGCTCAGGGGATAGTCCTAGTTGTGCTCTGGAGTGACCATTTGTAGGGGACCAAAGGTTAAGATCCTTAAATAAAGGATGTGAAAAGGAGAGGCTCTTTATGAGACCTTTCAACCCCGAATGCTGGTTCTTGGAGACAGAATGTTGCCTGGCAGGGGTCCTGCAATGCTTCCTCTTTGTTCCTTCTGAAAGAATCCTCTTGAGAAAGCTCATGATAGAAGCCAGAGCAACAGTAAAACAAATAGGATGCTTGCCCTGCAGGCAGCTGACTGTTTCAATCTCACTCTTCCCATATGGTTCCCCAAACACCACCAGAAGTATAAAGCCATATACTTCTGGTATAAAGTATAAAGTATATTCCTGAGTATAAAGCCAGGAGTAACCCCTGAGCATCGCTGGGTGTGACCCCAAAACAAACAAAACAAAGAAAGCCACTTATAGAGGTGTTCTTCCCTTCATACTAGGGTCCTAAGGAACGTAAAAGTCTATGCTAGATAAATTAAGATAGGCATTTGACCAAAGAATATTGTTTTTTCCCTTCTGATAACTATTGGTTCTAAGCAATTGTATGTGAAAGAGTGAAGACTCTCAGTGTGGGAGGCCATTAGACCTCTCCTGACATGCTTTTTCTCCTATCTCTGTCTTTTTTTTCTTAATATTCACCATGTTTCTGCTTCAGACCTGTTCACCAAGGACTGGTCCCTAGCAAGTGGTGCAGAAAAGGGACCTGAAGCAATAGAAGTGTCCAGTTTTGAGTGAAACTGATAAAACTGAAAAACCACAAGAACCCAGGATCTCTGCTGAAATAAAGAGTAAACAAAGCTCTAAGGGAGAGTGTGTCCTGGACTTCCTAATCAGAGTAATAATGGGACACAGTACTTTCCAACATGAGGAATACAGTCATTTCCTAAAATTACTAACGTGCCCATCAGGAGTAAAAATAAAAAGAGAAGATTTTCTAAAACTATTTCAGGCTATTGGGCAGCATTGTTCCTGGCTGTCCTCACCTGGAACTTGAGGTCTGAAGCAGTGGAAGAGAGCAGTCTCAGATTGAGAGGCCCATAGGCAACAGGCTTCCAAACCTGATTGTGTGGTCCCTTTGTAATTCAGTTTATCAGCATCAGAACTATTACAATTTGAAGGGGGGCAAACTCAGAAAAAGAGGAACCACGAAAAAAGGAGGAAACGGTTTTAATGGAAGGAAAGGGAAGGTTAGGAGGAACCAAAAAGAGACATGAACATTTCTGAGGAGGAGCAATCTAAGGAGAGCTTCTAGAAGTTTGGAGGGCTTGGAGGAAACTGCCTACCCTGACACTGAGAAACACTAGGGTTCTCAGTCTGGACACAGCAATACCTGAAATTATTCACAGCTTGGCATCTACAGAAAATATTCGTGAAGTGGTAGAGTTGAGGCCTAAGCATGGCTGCTACAATGGACTATGTGTGTGGTTTCTGGGGATTCTGCCATGATATTTGGGCTCTCTGCCTCATGAGGGCACCCAGGAATTTTTATCCACGGGTACCAGTGTTTTGATGACTATTATCCACTCGGTATACAACTCCAGGGAAATTTTATCAGAAATCCATAGATCATGATATGTGGATGAGTCAATGTAGGAGTGGATGTGGGAGCTAAGCTTGGCTCTCTGGGGCTTCCAGGAAGTAGAGAGGTGGGAGCAGGTTGCCCACCCCAACTTTGAGAAAGACCAGGGTTCTCAGCCTATATGCACAAGGACACCTGAAATTATTTGCAGTTTGGCATCTTTGTAGAGAATATTCATGAAGCGGTGGAGTTGAGCCCATGGCATGGCTACAGTGGGGGGTAGGGGGTTGAGAATAGCTGCACTGGTTTTGGCAGGTTGGGTCTCAGCCCTCAGCCCAGGGTGCTCTGGAATTTTTAGCCCAGAAGTCGTATTTCTAATGAGTTTTGACTGCTTGGCATGCATCCCCTGGGAGATTTTTGGGAATCAGTAGAACAGGTGGGTGAGTCAACATGAGGTGGTTGTGGAAGGTGAGTTTCATACACATAATTTTAATATCTTACAAATGAGTATGGTCATTGTAATGAGAAAAATTATTTAACCAACACTCCTCTGATAGGGAGTTAATATCCAGGTGCTGGTAGAACTTTACAAGAAAAAAATTCAGCCCCACTAAAAATGGCGTAAGAGATGAATAGCAATGTCCTCAAAGAATAAATAAAAGTGGGCAAAAGACATAATAAATGGTCTACATCACTAGTCATCAGGAGATGCATATCAAAACAACAATGAGATATCATCATCTCATACCACAAAGACTGACACATACCAAAAAATGCAAGAACAACCAGTACTGGCACAGGTGTGGGGAGAAAAGAACTCTCATTCACCCTGATGGGAATGCTGATTGGTCCAGCCCTTAAGAAAACAATATGGACATCCCTCAAAAAACTAGAAATTGAGCGTCCATGTGATCTAGCAATAGAGTATCCTGAGATTATAAGCTAGGGGACCCAAAACACACAATGCATAATAGTCATCTGCACTCCTATATTCATTGAAGCACTATTCATCTGTAGCCAGAATCTATAAATAATTCAAGTGCCCAAGAATAGTGAGTGGTTAAAGAAACTATGTTAGAGCTACACAATAAAATAATATGCAGATATTAGGAAAAATGAAGTCATGAATTTTGCTTATCCATGGGTGGACATAGAGAGTATCATGCTGAAATGTATCAGAGGGAGAGGGACAGAAGGGAACTGAAATTCCCCCTTTTTCCTTTTTTCCAGTTAGGATGAATCGTATCATGCTCAGAATATCTTTTTTACTTTTTCCAACATCATCAAGACACAAGACATAGCACATAATATAAGATAAAACCACCTCTGCTGCTACTGTTCATGTCTGCTGGTGACCTTGGCACTGTCCAGGTCATTAGAACAGTAAATATAGGAGATAAAACTTTCATATTAACTCACACCTATGGTACTCTTTATTGAAAAAAAGGAACTATCTTGATATGTGATCAGTCGCTTAATGATACCACATTGCTGCAAGTGAATTTTCAGAAAAGTCTGGAAAGCAAGCAACATAGAAGAAATACCTGAAAAATTTATAGCTCTCTACTAGCCTGCCTAAAATTAATTTTACCAACCAAACTGAACTTATTTCTAGAAGTTGCCACTTCTATTACCATACAATACTACACGTGTGAGCTATGGCAAAAAAAAAATAATAATAGTGATAGTATTATCTGTTGCAAGTTTATGAGTTAAGCACTGTGCCTGGTGATTTTCACATAACTCATTTCATCTGCATCCCCAAAATGGCATTAGATAATATTAATCTCAGCAGAAAAATGAAAATACTGGAATAATGCTCAAGGTTGCCCAGGTGTTGGGAGGATCCTCCCAGGATGGGAGAAGCATGCTGAAAGTAGACTATAGACCAAACCTGATTGTCACCCATTGCCTCTTTTGCAAACCACAACACCCAATAAGAGAGAGAGAACAAAAGGGAATGCCCTGCCACAGAGGCATGGTGGGATGGCGGGGATGGGGGTGTGGGAGGGATACTGGGATCCGTGGTGGTAGGAAATGGGCACTGGTGGAGGGATGGGTATTTGATCATTGTATAATTGAAACCCAAGCACAAATATTTGTAAGTCTACAACTGTACCAATATGCCAAACACAGTAACAACAAAGTCTCCAATGGAGACGTTACTGGGCCCGCTCGAGCAAATCGACGATCAACGGGAGGGCCTTTACCTTTTACCTTTACCTTACAACTGTACCTCATGATGTCTCACTAATGAAAATTAAAAAAACAATTTCACAAACTGATTTTAGTCACTTATGAGACTAATACCCAAGGACAGTAGAACCAAAAGCCAGGAGGATTGCTCCATGGTTGGAAGCCTGCCTCAAGTGGTAGAAGAGAGAGCAGTTGGGATAGAGAAGGTATCACAATGACAATGATGGTTGGGAAGGGATCACTCTGAATGGTAAAGAACCAAAAATGATAGTCTCTCAGTATCTATACTGCAAACCATAATGCACAAAAGGGGTATGTGTGTGTGGGAGAGAGAGAGAGAGAGAAAAAGAGAGAGAGAGAGAGACAGAGATAGAGAGACAGAGACAGAAACAGAGAGACAGAGATAGAGAGAGACAGAGAGAGAGAGAAAGAGAGAGAGAGAGAAATGCCAGCCATAGAGACAGGTTTGAGGGTGTGGTGGGGTGATGGTGAGAGGGATACAGGGGACATTGGAAATGTACACTGGTGGAGCGATGGATATTGGAACATTGTATGACTGAAACCAGATCGAGAAAGCTTCTTAACTGTGTATCTCATGATGATTCCGTTTACAAAAATTAAAAAAAAAGTAATTGTATAATCTTAGTCAAGTAATTTTAATTCTAAAGAGGGGGGAAAGAATTAGCAATATAAATTACTTATAACTAATTAATCATGAGATTATCTATAGCTGGAAGTGAAATAAGATGATACACTTATCAATTATTTTAGGCTTGCTGAAACAAAGATCAACAAAGGAAGATCAACAAGGTTTTCATAATTCTGCAATGAATAATTAGAAATAAATGTAATAGAAACAAAGATTCCACAAATGAAAAATAGCAAAAACTATAGTTCATCTAAGAATAAATCTAATAAAAATTGTGCATGACCTTTGTGATCAAACTAAAAAGCATTATTAAAGGATATAAATTAATATGACTTAATTTTAAAGTTAGTAATGAACAATATTTTGTTATTGCTTGATAAATTCAATCCCTTTCTTTTACATTTCTTGCAGTGATGAGAACCAAAATCAGGACCACAAACATGCAAGACAAGAGCTCTACCACTGAGCTACATTTGTGGCCCCTAACTAGTGCCAATAAAGTACCCAACCAGGACATTTTACAAAAATTGAAAAACTATCTTTGACTTGTGTAAAAAAGAGCAAATATTAAGAAAACTATACTAAGCATAACAAAAACATAGCAATTGTGATTGCTATTTACTGGCACAAAAATGGACAAAGCAACAAACTATAAATCTAAAAACCAGAAGTAAATATATTAAGGTGCTTGACAAGATCTCTCTGGACACTTCTGGAAGAGGATGGAGTATGGAGGTTATATTTCCAACACACAGCACACTGATCTACATACAGAGCCAAGAAACAGGACGAGCTGAGGCAGCTCAGGGAGGTTCAGGCTGCAGCACCAGGTTCTCTGAAGGACTGTAGGATTACATTGGTTTGTCCTTTCCGCCTTGCCACAGGGAGCTTAGGTTTATGGAGTTGCTCCCATCACAATGCTCCCATTCCTCTGTATTTACTTGTAACCTCTTTCTTTGTGCTCTGTTGACTTGTAAATATTATTTTTCTCTTCTCCTTAAGTAATTTGCATAATTAATTCAGAGCAATGCCCTTTTTGTATGGACACAAGAAAACAGTAAGGTAAAGGTAAAGGTAAAGCCCTCCCGTTGATCGTCGATTTGCTCGAGCGGGCCCAGTAACGTCTCCATTGGAGACTTTGTTGTTACTGTGTCTGGCATATCCAATACTCTCGGTAGCTTGCCAGGCTCTCCGAGAGGGGCGGAGGAATCGAACTCGGGTCGGCCATGTTGGCCGCTTGTAAGGCGAACGCCCTACCCGCTGTGCTATCGCTCCAGCCCTATGCTTTTGTAACTTGGGAATTAATTGACTCTGAACGATATTTTCCTCCTGGACATCTGTTCTCTCAACTTAAGCCTCAGTTGCCCTTATTTCCTAGCATCCCCAAAGCAGGGTCCCAACAAGGGACTGGATGGAACCAGGTCAGGCTCTGAGCTGTGTGCTACCGTGGCATGGAAATGGGCCTAGCTAAAGTGTTATAATACTTAACTATAAGTTAAGCTTGGTCATGGACAAATGCTGACATGATCCAAAAAGCAATAACTAGATTCAAACCCTCCTAGGGAATGTTAACCTGGCCTGAGCACTGTAGTCTGAGTTTGTGGCGAGATGTTCCGGGGAGAACCACCCTACAAGCTCAATGTATCTCTTACTATGTCCATACAAAATAACTATCATTAAGAAGTATAATTAAGATGTTAAGTTATTGGACCTAAGGAAAGGAGAAAAACACCATAAGTGGTATTTTGCCTGTGAGCAAAGGAAGGGCTTTCTTATGTTGATTTTGTTGCTGGATGGGGTGTGTTGAGTAACCCCAATGCAGGGAGTTGGGGGGGGGAGAGAGAGAGAGAGAGAGAGAGAGAGAGAGAGAGAGAGAGAGAGAGAGAGAGAGAGAGAGAGAGAGAACAGGGCAGCAAGATGGAGCAGAGGGAGACTAGCAAGGAGGACAGAGGGAAAAGAATGTAGGGAAGAATGCAAGAGCAGGAGCAAGGAGAGATGAGAGAAATGACTGCGAGAGGGAGCATGGAGAGATGAGCTGGAGAGACAGGATGAGACAGGAATGAGGAGCAGTGTGAGACTAAATGGGAAACTTAGTGAGACTGGAACAGGCACGTGGGGAGAATGGAATAAACAGCAACTGATCATCAACCAGTTTGGCCCTCGTTTCCTCTCCATCAGCCCCATGGCCTGGACTGCCCCAGGAGGGGAAGCAGCCTGAGTCCACCGAATGTGGACGGCGAGAGGGACAGCAACTGGGACTTCCCCTAGCCTCCTGGAGATTATACACAGGGCCACATTTCCAATGGGATGTGCCAGGTTGTGACCCAGAATCTCCACACCCTACCCAAGGGAGGGTCCAGCTCATCCCTGCTCCAGGGGGCCTGGCCTTGACAAAGCAGGGAGTAATATTAAATCTAAATAATTTACACAAAAAGTGTATGCAGATATATATATATATATATACATATATATATGTGTGTGTGTGTGTGTATGTGGTTTAGAGAAGACATGGATTTAACTACTATGAATTCTATTCAATGACTATTCAACAAATGGTTATTGAATTACATGAGAAAAAATAAAATTGATCCCTACCACACAAATTACACAAAACTTCCTGCTGACAAAGATACACATATGGGGGCTAGAGATAGCTCAGTGGACTGGAGCACATGATTCACATGCAGGCACATAGGAGTCCTTGGCACTGTAAAGTTCCCAAACACCATCAGCAGTGATCCCCTGAGCATTGAATCAAGAGTAGCTCCTGAGTACAGCTGGCTGTGATCCTTCATCCCCCTCACCAAATGCATATATGAACAGTAAAATTTTAAAATATTTAGGTATTTTAGTGGGCTGGAGTGATAGCACAGCGGGTAGGGCGTTTGCCTTGCATGGCTGACTGGGTTCGATTCCTCCGCCCCTCTCAGAGAGTCCGGCAAGCTACAGAGAGTATCTTACCGGCACGGCAAAGCCTGGCAAGCTACCCGTGACGTGTTCAATATGCCAAACACAGTAACAACAAGTCTCACAATGGAGACGGTACTGGGCATGCTCGAGCAAATCAATGAACAGTAGGAGGACAGTGCAGTGTAGTGCAGGTATTTAAGTATTTTAATATCTAAGTATTTCAAAACATCTAAAAACTATTTAAAATATCTAAAAATATTTAGATATTTAAATACTTAGGTAAGTATTTAGATAAATATATCTTATATTTTCAGTATAAATCCTCCGAATTCCAGTAGGCGGGGGTCACACCCACCAACTGGCCCCCTGGCGCAGTGTAATCCCATCAATGGCCAAGACTCTGAGACTATAAAAACCAGCTCCCGGAAGAGAACAGTGCAGTCTCCTGCCTCTGCACCTGGCTGTCCTTGCCGGGGCCCCTTGGAGGGGAGTGGGTTGAGCTTTCCTCCCTGCCCTGACCAGGGCTCCGGCAGCCGAAGACCTCCAAGACCAGCCACCACCATGCTGAGACCACTCTCCACACACCTGAAGGTACCAGCAGAGGAACAAAGGCAAGCGGGTCCCGCCCGGGGCTGAGATCTCCAAGCCTACTCGGATCGGGGCTGAGCATCCTCCACCCAGATCCTCCGAATTCCAGTAGGCGGGGGTCACACCCCCCAACTGGCCCCCTGGTGCCCTGTAATCCCATCAATGGCCAAGACTCAGAGACTATAAAAACCAGCTCCCGGAACCGCACGGCCGCATTTGCGGCCACGAGACATCTTATTATCACTTATCACTTAACTTCCCGTTAGTGGTCGATTTGCTCGAGCGGGTGCCAGTAACGTCTCCATTTGTCCCTGTCACGTGCTAGTGTAGCCCAATGGCATCTGTTGGCTCCGGGAACATGAAGGGCCTCAAACCGATCGTTCATGATCTTGACGAAGAAGTCTGACCATCTGGTAGGTGGGCGGCCACGTGGTCTTTTGACATCCCGTGGAATCCAATCAGTAACAGCTCTAGTCCAACGGCCATCTTTAAATCTCATTACGTGACCAGCCCATCTGATTTTCGACACCGTGGCAAATGAGACAGCGTCCCTGATCCTTGATCGTCGATGGATGTCAGAACTCCGGATTCGTTCTCTCATTTGAGTGAAACGTGATATTCCAAGCATAGCTCTTTCTATTCTTCTTTGGGAGACCTGAATGGCGTTCTCATCTTGTTTGCGTAGGGCCCAGGTCTCTGAGGCATATGTTAATGCAGGAAGAACAGTGGAATCAAAGAGATGTGCCCGGAGCCGGAGGTTCTTCGTCCTCTTAGCTATTTCTTCGACGTTCTTGAAGGCGTTCCAAGCCGCTCTCTTCCTCCTGCACAGCTCGAGTGCCAGGTCATTTGTCATGTTGACCTCTCGACCTAGGTACACATAGCTGTTGCATTCGGAGATGGTTGTTCCATTGAGAGCAAATGGGGCGTCAGGAACAAGGCTGTTTCTCATAAACATTGTCTTCATAAGATTCAGCTGTAGTCCTACCTTTCCACACTCACGGTCAAAGTCGGCTAGCATTTGTGCCGCTTGGCTGATGTTTGGTGTTATTAAAACAATGTCATCAGCAAAGCGGAGGTGGTGTAGTTGCCGACCATCTATCTTCACTCCCATTCCTTCCCATTCCAATCGTCTCATGATGTTGCATGATGTTCTCGAGGGTGGCACATTGAGGGTGGCACAATGTTGTTGTTGAAAACATTGATGAGGAATACGATCAACTGGTTCAGCACCTCCATGAATGTGCGAGGAATGCCAAGAGAGAGATAGCCACAAAAAATCGCCTATCTTCGAAAACTCTTGAGCCAATTCGCCAGCATGGTTTGGCGCATGCCTCAGGCAACCACAAGCTAACGTCCGAGCTCGCAAAGCAGTGCAGAGATGCGATCAAGGAAGACCTCAAAGAGAGAAAAGCAGAAGTACTGGTAGATGCGGCAGAAGCCGGGAAAAGTATTCGTAATGCCCGCCTGTCCTTCGCCAACTATAAGACCAAGATGACTGCCCTCCGACGTCCTGATGGATCCACATCCTCCAGAACGGCAATGGAGAAGATTATCCATGACTTCTACTCAAATCTCTTTGATAGCCATGTCCACTTGCCGACATACCAAATTCCACAGGATGGATATGTGGTTCCCAACGTTCTCCCTTCCGAAATCCGACACGCCATTTCGTCAGTAAAGAAACAAACAGCACCCGGCCCAGACAAGGTCAGACCTGAACACCTGAAGAACCTGCCGTCAGTACTCATCAATACACTGGCTCTGCTCTTCACTCGCTACTTGTCTGAATGCAAGGTTCCGTCCCAATGGAAAACCAGCAGGACTGTACTACTGTTCAAGAAGGGAGACATCCATGACATTGGCAACTATCGCCCGATCTGCCTATTGTCTGTCATCTACAAGTTGTTCACTCGAGTCATCCTGAATAGGATTGGCAGAACACTAGATGAAGGACAACCATGCGAGCAAGCAGGGTTCCGCAAAGGATTCAGCACCATCGACCATATCCACACGATAATCAAGCTCATTGAGGTTTCTCGGGAGTTCAAGATGCCGCTGTGCTTAACGTTCATTGATTTAAAGAAGGCCTTTGATTCTGTTGAGACGGAAGCGGTCATTGAAGCCCTAGGCAATCAGGGCATTCAAGCCCAACATCAGGATCCTCCGTAAGATGTATTGCGGATTCACTACCAGGATCTCACCATTCTACAAAGAAGTGATCGTTGATGTCAAGAGAGGGGTGCGGCAGGGTGATACCATTTCACCAAAACTCTTCAGTGCCACCCATCTTATTATGACATCTTATTATCTCATTCCTACTTTGGTCATACTGGCAGGCTACCGAATGTAACCTGCCCACACGGCAGAGTCTGGCAAACTCCCCGTGGCGTACCCAATATGCCAAATATCAGTAACAATGATGGGTCTCATTCTCCTAAAGAGTCTTGAATATAGCACTTTTTTTAAAAATCTCAGGGCTAGGATGAAGGAGACGTTACTGGGGCCTGCTCAAGGCCATCGACGAATAACAGGATAGTCGTGATTCGTGATTCATGATATTTTCAGGATAAGAAAATTTTCTTAAAATGCAAGAAAAGTTGAATCTTAAGAGATTTTTCAGTAGTCATAGGCAAATGCTCTACATGCATAGAGACCCAAATTCAATCCCAAGCATTGCTTAGAATCTCCAAACACCACAGGGTATGATTCTGGAGTCCTCCTGAGCACCTCAGGTAGTTTTTAGCTCCACTTAGTTGAACACCACTAAATCATGTAGTTGAGCAATAAACCACTTTAGCTGGTTGGCCAAGTTTCATCAGAATAAGCTCTGGGTCCCCTGAGCATGTTTTGAGGCCCACCTCACAAAAATGCTAAAGCCATATAAAAGAATAACAGCTGTATACTAGAAACAATACAGACAAAAATTAGTTATTTTTCAATGAATATCAACTCCAAAGATAAAATAAATCAAGCACATAAAAAGCTCTAAAAAATAAAAGTAGAAGTAAACTGAAGAAAATGGCTAAAAGGAAATGGGCATCAAAAAACCTATAGGCCAATGAACTCTATTTTCTTTATATCTTTGAAAAATGTTATAGCACTGTAGCACTGTAGCACTGTCCTCCCATTGTTCATTGATTTGCTCAAGCAGGCACCAGTAACATCTGACAACAAATTGTGAGACTTGTTGTTACTGTTTTTGGCATATCAAATACATCACTGGTAGCTTATAATTTGGAAAAATTCAGAACCTTTAAATTCATAATCCTGTTAACATGTCATGTCCACTTTTATACTTAGAAATGATAAAACTCCTAGGATTCCTTGACCTTTTTCCAGAAATTTTTCACATCTTGGACTCACCATTTTGATTCCTTTTCCTCCTCCTCTTTTCTCAGTTCTCAAAAAAATTTGGTCTGAAATAATTTGTGGCACCACACTGCCAAAGGAAGAATTCCTTTACTATTAAAATTATGTTTCATACTGGTGGATGGAGGGTCAGGAGGAGAATGACAAACATGTAAAGAAAAAGGAATAATGAAGACCACAAAGATCCACTCACTAATTTTTTGGTCTACTGCATATAGAAAATATATAAAATCTCTCTTATGACAGTAGAAAAAAGTTTTCTCCAATTTTATCTACCAGGAAACCATATTTTTATTTGTAACATTTAAAATATACAGTTTTATTGAGTAGGATTTGCTGTCATCAATCAAAGAATCCCAAATCAAACTAGTTTTAAAAGATAAAAAAACTGAATCTTTGTGTATGAAAACGCAGAAGCAGAGTGGATTCCAAGCAAAATATAATCAATATTTCAGGTTCTTTTCTTCATACTCTCTTGGTTCTTCAGTTTCCTGAGTTAATGCTTTCTTCTTAAGATGACATCAACAATAATAGCCAATATGTCTGCAGGCAGGAACTCTTACTTTTAATTCACGACCATCCTGTTATTCGTCGATTGCCTCGAGCAGGCCCCAGTAACGTCTCCTTCATCCTACTTTTAATTAATTTATTTTTTATTGAATCACCATGAGATACAGACACAAAGTTATTCATGATTAGGTTTCAGTCATACAATGTTCCAACACCCATCCCTTCACCAGTGTACATTTCCCAATACCAGTTTCCCTTTATAGCAGATAATTTTCTTCTTTTCCCTCTCTTTCCTTTTCAGATTCTGTGTCTATAAAACTGCATTACTTATTAGCATATGAGTCTATTTTCCTCAGGAATTATTTAGTTGAATATCATATGACTATGCTACGATGGATCTGATTTTGTTGATTTTGTGGGTTCTTGTTGATTGTGGGTGAGCACAGAATGTGATCACCAGATATCTTTAGTGTTACAGCTCTTTATTTTGAAGGTCATATATGTAGAGCTCTACTGGCTAACTCTCTGATGTAATCTTCAGTATCAGTAGTTTCAGCAACCTATACTCAAAACCAGATTGCAAACCCAGGCATCACATTTATCTCTCCATGTATCTTTTTTTTTTCAGTTCTTCTCCTCCCTGCCCTCTTCTGAATGTGTTATCTGTAAGTTAGAAGATGAGGGCATTGCTTAGGTACCTAACAAGGGATTGAAGACCTTCAGACCTTCTAAACGTTGGGATCAGTATATTCAATGGTCAGCATTTGACCCTGGCTTTTAATCTCTTAAATTAAAGAACTGTCTGAATAAGTCTCAGTCTCTGAAGTGAGAATCAAAATACTTCCTCACCCAAGAATGGATTCTTCACTCAGCTTTGGATCCCAGGAACTTTGATGACTGTAAGAGAAGAAATAAGGGTGGAAATGGGTCCTTCCAGAGAGTTCATAACTCTGGTGAATATGGTCCACTTGGTAAGTTTTAACTAATACTAAGGCACTTGAAAGTTAAAAAGATTCCCAGGAGAACACTTGTAGCTCAAGGAATTTGGATTACCAAATTCTCTTAGATTCTGTTATAATGAGCTGAAGGAAAGAACATGCTTTTTCAGCAGAAATACTCAGAGACAAAAGATCTTCCATATAAGGTTTCAAAGTTCCAAGACAGTGCACATTTGAAACAAAGCTAGTGAATAACCTTTTGTTAATTTTGAAAAGTTTTCTGTTGTAGAAGTAAAGAAGTCAGAGCTGGAGTAATAGTACCTTGGGCAGGGCATTTGTCTTGCACAGGGGTTGGATTGTCGATATTCCATATGGTCCCCTGTGAACCGCCAGGAGTATCCTGAGTGCAGAGCTAGAAATAGCCCCTGAGCATCACTGGATGTGACCCCCTGGTTCCCCACCCCCACCAAAAAGTAAAGTAGACAGACTCAAGGTAGTGCAGACCTTCAAACTCATGTCTGGATTTTCTAATAGAAGAGCATGGTATCAGAGAACTCAGTGCACAGTAATCCAAAGGCTGCCCTTGGTTTCTAGGAGAGCATTATTTTGAAAGAGGTATAGATGATTTGGGCCCAGCCCAGTTTTACTATGTCTCTCCTTTATACCAAAAAAGAAAGGAGGAAAAAGATGATTGTTCCAAAAAGAGTGAAGGGGAAAAGTACATCATTCGTCATAGATCTACCTAAGAGCCCAATAATTTTACATGTGTCAGAGGACAGGAGTTCTGAATATAAATTTACAACTAACCTTGACACTCCCATGTCTAAACAAGAAGTCAACTGTTATACCCACCACATACAGCTCTTCTTCCTGTTGTAAAGCTAAAATAGACCAAGGAAACCAATTTCAATCGCTCTTCTCTGCCAGCCCCCAGACACAAGGTCTATTTTTGAATTCATTTCCCCTCCATCTGCCCCCTTACTCCCCCCCCAACACACACACACAAATACTCGCTCCAGGCAGCCTCTGTTATAAATTTACCCTTAAAGAACAGTTCAGAATTCAGGATTAATTCGTCATATACTTCTTAATGATCTTGCTAAATCTTTTCAAAAAACCATAGGGTTTTTATAGATTTTGTGCAATGCTAGCTAATTTGGTAGAGTTAAAGGCTTTGGGCCTACTTCCTATCATCCACTTCACTGGACAAGTTTGAGAATGTATCAAGAAGCATCTTAAGGAGTTGCTCCCCACGAGAGCTCTCTGGCATGGCCATGGCTCCAGAGGCAAAAGGACTTAATCCAGAGCCCAGCAGCTTGTGACAGAAAAGTGAATGGACTATGCGTTAAACTATGGTGCCATTTCTCCCGGGAAGGAAAGGGTGTTGTTCTCCCTTCTGCCTCCCCCCTCCTCCAACCAGGCAGCAAGGTGGCTGCCTCCTCAGAGCTTATTGGAAAGCCAGGTATGAGCCGGTGGTGGTGGGCAACTGCAGTCTCATGGAAGGGGGGCAGTACCGGCTCGTCCTTCATGCCCTACCAAGATCAAGAGTTACCCCTACGAGTGGCTCTTTGGCACGGCCATAACACCAGATGCACAGAAATCAATCTCGTAATTATCTGGCTCTTGGTAGAAATCCCTCCAGACTTACCTAGTAAAATATCAGAAATTCAAAATTGTGCGGCCGTGATAGATATCATATGGTTCTCATAACCAGCTATAGAAAACAAATTATTTCACAATGACTTTCAGCAATTCTGATTGTTGGGGGACATTTTAAACAATAATGTTGCATCTTTTGTCGAACTAATGAATGTAATCAAAGTAGAGAATGAGTTAAGGAGAAATGATCTGCCTCACAGGCACTGGGAGGGGTATGAGGGGGGTATATTGGGGTTCTTGGTGGTGAAAAATAAGTACTGGTGAAGGGAAAGGTTTGATAATTGTATGACCGAGACTTAATCTTGAAAGCTTTGTAACTTTTCCCACAGTGATTCAATAAATAAATATAACAAAAAAAAGCATCTTAAGTAATTTTTCTTGGATATAATACCATTCTGGCTTAGGTTAGAGAAATGCAAAGGCAACATTTATGTGTATCTGGTTCTCAAAGGCTTCTGTGTTGTCTGGGACAGTGTGTTTTTAATGTGTTGGTAAGAGTTGAATTAATATAAACATCAGATCTTTCCAAGTCATTTCAAAAACCTACATCTGACTCTAGATTATTAGGGTAATAAAAAATTTTTCCTAAATCTAATTTTATTTGCTTTAATTTTTTTGAAAATTTAAAGAGGCATGTGTTCGATATATTGCAGTGTTTGTTAAGGATGTAACCCAAGTGGAGAGAGTGTTTGGTTTTAAATTATATCACTTCCTAGGTGACTTTAAAAGGAGGGAATGAGTTGGTAATGGGGCCTCCAGAGGGTCAGTGTGGTCAGCAGGGACTACTTTAGTACACCTGCCAATAAAACCCAATCCATCCAACATGTTTGGTTGATGTCAAAATTTTTCTTTCCCCCTCCAAAGGGCACAGAGAAATAGGATGCCGGCAACTTCCATATATTTGCCCATCCTTTTCAAAAATGATCTATCAGTTGGTGTTATAGTTTATACTTCCCTTCTATGACAATGTTTCTTGATTTTTTTCTAATTTATATTGTAGCCCTATCTTAGCAATGATATAAAAAATATGAGATAGTCATTATTCAGAAGTGGTGGGTCAAATCCCCCCCCCCCTTTTTAAACTAGACTTCTCGAGTATATCATATGGGGTCATTTTGTGGTTTCCCACAGAAGATGTGCAAGCAGAAGGGTCATTTTGATTGTAAGTACCTCACTTCTTGCCACCCCAAGGGCCGGAGCCACCACTCAGAGTGTAGGTCTGAATTTCCTTGTCCTGTGTGTAAGGGCAATGCCAGGAGCATATGCTCAAATGGGTGAGTATGCATTAATTTTAAATCACTGAATAATAGCAATAGCATAAGCCATGAGGCAATACAGACCAGCTTAACAAAAAGGAAGTACACAATGGCTGTTTTGTGTAGTGTAATGATCCCATATAGGGGCCCCTTCTGTTTAGGCAACACTATGCATGAGAATTTCAGAGGCATTTATTTTTCTTTCTAGAGTAAAGGGGGAGAAGACATAGATGAGAAACAATGGCGGTAGGGGTCAAGGGGTTCATTTACATTGATGGTGTTAAGGAATGGTGGAGCTGAATATCCAAACCACAGAGTCAATAATACTGAAATCATGAAACCCAAACTTTAATAACAAATGTAAAATATGCCTGTCAAGCTGGAGCTAGGGCCGGGGAGAGGGGCTAGAAGAGAGAACCTGGGAACACTGATGAAGAGGACACTAGTGGCAGGATCTGTGATGGATGAAAAACATTGTATCTCATGGTGCTTAAGTAAAATTTAATATAATATAATATATATATATAATAAGAGCATTGATTTGGGACAAGTACCACTGATGATAATACAAAAAGAAAGTAAACAGGCTGATTGAGGGCAGTAACATCTAAAAGGTAGTATTGGTATAGACAACTCATAGATCTAGTCTAAATTCACAATAAATTTTCTTCTATTTCTCCTCATGCAGTGATCTGGGCTTTCATATTCCCACCCTTTAGTTGTTTCTGCTGATTGGTGTGCAGTCATATAACAGTTCATTTATCTGTATGATAAATAACTGGAGTTCCCAACTACCATTACTGCCACTCCTCCCACACCCTCACCCAAGATCTCCTCTCCTTAGTTGTTTTAGCTATTACCGGTATGTGAGATTGACCAGTTAGAGAGCCCGTGAGAAATTAAGTAGCGGTTTGATTATCCAGACGTTCCCTCTTCACTTCCTCTATATTTGGCCTCTCCTCCCTTGTTCTTTCCTTCCTGGCCTCTCCCTCTTTTTCTCCTGTAACATTACCACTTCAGATCAGGATCTAGAAAACTGATGACTGAGACAGGCACAAAAAGCCTTTTTTAGTAATACATTACCAAATGAAATGATTATGTGGCCATGAAAACTACAAAAAGCTTGCAAAATGAGAGAACTGTGTGTTTTAAAAAGAATCTTTCATCTAAATGAGATGAGCATACTTAATCTGTGATTTATCTTTCTTCCAAATGGTTTTGAGGAAACTTTTTGCATTAAAATTCATAAAATTGGGCAACTGAGAAAAACCTGAAAAGCAAAGAATAAAGAGAAATAGTAGAGTAACTAAAGGAGAAAATATTGTGAGAAATTTGCTGCTGTTGTTTGTTTTGGGGTCACGCCCAATGGTGCTCAGGGCCTCCTCCTGGCTCTATGCTCAGACATCACTCCTTATAGGCTCAGGAGTCCATGTGGAGTACTGTGGACAGCCCAGGTCAGCTGTGTGCAAGGCAAGTACCTTTACCTGCTGTACTGTCTCTGAGGACCCTGGCATGGAACTTCTTTTTTGACTTTTAGACTTAAAAATATGCATACTCTGGTAACTTTTTTCTTTTTTTTTTGTTTTGTTTAGAATACTATTAATAATGGTTTCTTGTGAACATATTTCCAACACCAAAAGACATAAACAGCATCTAGCAAAATTTTCTTACCTTAATATTGCCAAATTTTTCTCATCAATATCTTTTTTGTTACATAGCCAATGTATAAGTTTTTATACTGTTTCATTCACAAATTGTAAAATTCTCTTTACTGAACTTGATATTTATCA
Organism: Sorex fumeus; assembly: GCF_029834395.1. Taxonomy (NCBI): domain Eukaryota; kingdom Metazoa; phylum Chordata; class Mammalia; order Eulipotyphla; family Soricidae; genus Sorex; species Sorex fumeus. The sequence continues at coordinate 54,505,054 of NW_026606063.1, forward strand.
TCATCCTGAGAATATTAGTTCTATGTCTGGAATTTCTTTCTTAGTGTGTAGTCTTTTTGTTGAATCTGTATATTTCTGATTCATAGTCATGGCATCCCTCCAATGTTGGGTGACATTAGGTTGGATATTCTTATTATTGACACTTCCTTATTAGTCTCTGTTTTGTTTCTACAAGTTCTTTATAGTATACAATGCTGGGTTTGGGAGATGTTAGATTTAGTTAAATGTGAATGATTTGGTAAGACAAGTTTTTCAACAGGCTGTCCCAGTAACTAATTATCTGTGTACAGAGAATACCTCCTCCTTCGAATGTTACCAACTTCAAAGACTTTGCCCAAGTCTCCAGCTCAAAACCCTTAAGTTCTGTGTTTACTTCAGTGTAATCACCTCTTTTGTTCTCTTCCTGATTCAGGGAGGGGTTACATTTATGAGTTAGAGTGTCAATTAGGAGTTTTCCCCAGAATTTCCATGCGATGGAGACACAAAACTTTGTCTTACACAGGGCATGATTAAAATATTCTTTTATCCCACAGTAGCTCCATTTTGTATTTTGAATTATGGATTATGGAGTCATTCTCCAAATACTATTTACCTCCCTTCTTTAAATAATTTAACATAGTTGCCAGTCCCTACATTCTAGTACTTATGCTCTAGTTGGATTATGCATTTATTGAATCTCATTCTTCCATTCCTAACTTTATTTTCTAAATTTTTCACAGAGACATAAAAATCTGCTGATTGTGATAAAAATCACAAATAAAGAAATTGTGGACATTTTGTTTTTCAAATACACTGTTACTATATGGGTGTTAGATGCTGTTTTTTTTCCCATTTTTACAGTCACTATCTCTGACTGGCTATAAAGCTTTATACAGCTTACCCCCAATACCACAGTGGTGCTAGGGGCAATAAGAGAAACACCTTTTGGTGCTCAGGAAGTCATGCATTGCTCAGGACTGAACTGGGGCCCCAGGAAGCCAGGCGTGCACTCTGAACAGTCTCTTCACCTCTAGAATCTGTTTGAAAGCAGATAAACCCTTCATTATTTGTGATCCCATTCAGCTTAATGGTAAGAAATGCCTTAGTCTATGGAGCTATGGATGATGTCTTGGATGTGCTTGCCATTATTACTTGTGGTCTCTCAAAATTACTAGACTTGGAACTATGGAGGCTAAAATGAACTTTACAATGACACAGGTTGATGTTACATTCATTTCATATGTTAGAAAAGAAGTTCATTGAGGCCAAATTATTTGAAACTGTGGAGCTAATTAAAGGGAAAATGCCGAGCTTTCCCAAAGTTTGTACCTCTAGGTCAACGGACCTTCTTCAGTATGTTGCATTTAGTACAACATACTTAAAACTGGCTCCAACCCAAAATTACTGGCATTGTTAACTTCAATTGCATTCATTTATTCCCACCAAAACCTCTGCATCATTTAATGATTGCTTTTATAGTTTCAAAAAGGTGAAATATTTACCATTTCAGATGGTTCAGTCTAAAATAGAATCCTTTATATGAATTCTCCATAGTGAACCTTGAGTTTGGGGATAAATCACTTTGAATAGGACAGATTCTTTCCAGGAGTAAATGACAAGATCTCAAAAGGAAAATCAGTTTGACTGTGGGGTATGGAAGGGAGTAAAGGTGGAGGCAAGAAGCAGCTTAGCAAGATAGTGAAAACTCAGGAAGCTAAATTTTAGGAGACAACACTTTCTCAAAACATGAAAATGAAGGTTTGAGACATTGTGATCTAGCTCTTAAGAATGAAGATACCTTATGTTTTTAAAGCATCTTGAGAGTGGTTTACCATGATGAGTCAGAAGCCAAATCTGTGCTTATTCACATGGTACTGTAAGAAGTTCCTTGAACATAATAATTTCCTTTATAATATCAGCATTGAAATGGTTATAAGATATAACTTTTGTCTTGAGCATCTTCTTAAAGCTTAAAAGACATCAATAAAAAAAGATTAGATTCTGATAGTCTAATTGTAGAGGCTGGTAAATGAATCAGTCAAGATAAATGTTAGTCTTTGATCAGGAAGAACTTGAACTATAAACTCGTTACATAAAATAACGTCACTCATTTTTATGACCAATATAAGCACGGTCATGGCCCTCCCGTTGTTCATCGATTTGTTCAAGTGGGCCCCAGTAACGTCTCCATTGTGACACTTGTTACTGTGTTTGGCATATTGAATACATCATGGGGAGCTTGCCAGGCTTTGCCCTGCGGGCGAGATACTCTCGGTAGCTTGGCAGGCTCTCCGAGAGGGGCGGAGGAATTGAACTCGGGTCGGCCATATTGGCTGCGCGCAAGGCAAACGCTCTACCCGCTGTTCTATTGCTCCAGCCCATGACCAATATAAGGGCAATACTAAAATTTATACCCCCTTTTTTTTTTGCTTTTTGGGTCACACCTGGAGATGCACAGAGGTTACTCCTGACTCTACACTCAGGAGTTACTCCTGGCGGTGCTCAGGGGACCATATGGGATGCTGGGAATCAAACCCGTGTTGGTCGCGTGCAAGGCAAATGCCCTACCCGTTGTGCTATCCTTCCAGCCCCTAAAAGTTATACCTTTTTTAAAGGTTGTGCTTCTACTCATCTAAAGTTGAAGTTAATGTCTAGTGTAAAATACTTATTCCACAATGTCATTAGTGATTTTCAATAAGGGTATAAACTTTCCACTTTTTCTCTTGGTCACGCACATTTATCTTATCTCATTAATGTATGAATATCTTATATATAGAGACCAAAAATGTCAATTTTGTATTTTTCTGTATTATATTTCCTCTGGTGAACAACATTTTAAAAGAACAATTATAATCAGACTTAATATTAATCTATGAAATGAATATTTTATAATGCAACTCGCTCATATTATTAAATAGTATTCTAAATTTTTACTACATTATCATAGAAAATTTTGAATATTAAATACCAAACCATTAACATATTTTACAGCATGTGTTTGTTATATGTTTAAGATAATGAGTCATCTATTACTTTTAGTATGAGCATCCTATAAGAACACTGTGATATTCAGTGACTAGGAAAATCATTTTGAAGAAAAACGACACTGGGAGATTAAATAATTTATTACTATTGCTAAGATGAACACATACTTAATACTCAATTTATGCAGAACTTTAAAAAAATAGTTTTAATACAGTATCAAAATTTACACAAGTATTTTGTCAAAAGACCAGTGTTCTTTGTATTAGTTTCTGCAGGCTCTACTGCAGGCACAGAACTTATTTTAAATGTTTTCAGTATGTAGGAATACAACAATTTAAAGATGAAAGATTTTCTATGAGAGAATGTGTAAATATAGCAAGCAGTTTTCTTTCAGAGAGCAGTAATATTTTAAAATATATAACATTTTAAAAGAAAGATAGGTTTAAGTGATTATCCAATTACAATAGAGATAATTCTACAGTAAATTAATTCATAAATATTTTCTGAAAAGAGGGTTGGATTTTGTCACACTAAACACTGAAAGTATAGTTAATTCCTTCACATTCCTTCACCAATGACAATTAACACACTATATATTGAGCCCACTGTGTAATGAGCCTATTTTAAAAACAACCACAACAACAAAGTACTTATTATGAATCAAATCTGAACAATTTAGAAGAAATTAAAAAAATGGGAATTGTTGCATTCCTACTTTTATTATCTTAAACAACAATAAAAATTTAGCATTCTGTCACAGGCCTCTTGCACATTCATACAAGAAACTACCATTTATCATTTGAATAAAGACAAAATATCTACCATAGCATTTTCAATACACACAGTCTAAAAGTATAAGTGTGTGTGTATATATGAATACAGGTCTATGTATATATGTATACACACACACACACACACACTCTCTCTCTCTCTCACACACACACACACACATACACACACATATTCCAAAAGAAAAATAACTAAGCAAAGCTAGCAACACTTCTTTTTCAAACCTTAAGCAATCTGAAAAAGATCTGTTTGCCTCAATAATGAAAGACATGCACCAGTTTCAGAAAACATTAGATAGCTGCTATAGGCAAAAAAAGCTATTTCCATAATGCAGTGCAATATTTTAAAGTATACATAAAGTTTATTAAATATAACAGCATGGCTAGAAACTAAACTGTAGAAATTGACATCTCACAGCTGGAAACACTTAGAAAAATTGTGTTTGCTTGTTTATTTCATTAAAATTGTTAATACTACATCAATGAATATACTGATGAATATAGAGGTTGATATATCCCCCAAATGTATCTTCATGAATATATTAAGATTAAAAGAAATATTTGTTTTGATCAGCTGACATAAATGGTACTCTCTGATAAGCACTCTACAAAGTCTTTCTACCCTTCTAGCTGGTAAGAAAATTTTCTATGGTATTTTTAGCACCTCAAACATCAGAACAAAATTCCAGAAACCTAATCTTATCTTGTATCCACATTAAATATATATTAGGAAACTAATATGCATTGCCTCTAACATAAGAAGTGGCCAACTTTCAAACTTGGGAAGATTGTAGACAACTGTTCTTATCTTCAATAAAACATGGTAGAAAACTCCACCATTATATGCAATGAGTCAACTATCAGAACCAATGACGCTCTATTGAAATAGGCCAGTCATGCAATTTCCCAATAAGAATCTTAGATATGAGGAGTCAAAAACTACTTTAGTTCTAATGAAAATATTGGTAACAAAATGGTAATTCTCAAAACTACCTTGTTTGAGATTGACTGTTGTGAACATAGAAGTGAGAAACACAATACAGCTTTAATTATACTGAGGATTTAAAGAGAAAATGGATGCAATGAGCAATCACTCCATGTTCCATGAGTTCAGGTTTGTAGAAATCACTCTTTCTTCCTTTATTTCTTTCTGGCAGTGGTGATCTTCTGTTCCAAAGAGAATGCTTCTCACATTGGTCCTTTGTACTGGTTTCCAGACAAATGTTGCCTAATCCCAGGACAGGAACCTGCAGCATCGCCAAGTTTCCGCCACACAACCTTAAAGAGAAAAAAGGGATCTTATTTGACCTCCTTCACAGAGTATTTGTCATTTTTAAAGGGGATTTTGTAGAAGGCCAAATCGGAATTTGAAGACAAGAGACAAAAACATCCACAGGAATGAGTTCAAACACAAATGAAACAGGCATCTAAATGACAAAAAAAAAAAAACACTACTCAATAGATGAACTACTACACTAATTAACAACCAAGACAGAATTAAAGAACTCTATGTCAGCTTATACTAGACCGGTTCGCAGCTGTCTGCACACCATGCGTTTTTGGAGAACTGAACAGTAATTTCAAATTTCTGGTATTGGCTGGATTGTGTGGAGGTAAAACATGGGCACCTTTATTTTTTAAAAATTCCCAAGGTGATTTTTAATGAGTAGCTAGAATTAATCCCTAAGAAAAATTATCCTGCCTCCTATCTATAAGAAGAGACATCTGTAAGATGAAACTTTCAATCCTCAAAATGTTTAATCCACAAAAGAAAATGAGAGAACTTTGTTCTTGGGCTATTTATTACCTGAACAGGTAGCCTTAACATCGCTAGTAAATTCTCCTTTTTTTTCCCTGCAAAGTGGGGGGCCTAGTAATCTTAAATCTTATGGTTGAGCGATAGCACAGCAGGTAGGGCGGTTGCCTTGTACACAGCGAACATGGCCCACCTGAGTACGATTCTTCTGCCCCTCTCGGAGAGCCGGGCAAGCTACCGAGAGTATTTCACCTCCAAGGCAAAGCCTGGCAAGCTACCCGTGACGTATTTGATATGCCACACACAGTAAGAAGTCTCAAAAGGAGACATTACTGGGCCCTATCCAGTAAACCGATGAACAATGGGGGGACAGTGACAGTGAGAGCTAACAATATGATCTGGGAGATAGAAGGCATCTAAATACAGGGAAAAGATAAGAAGGACTTTAAGAAGCACTGAAATAGATTTAAAGAACTACTGTATATTAAAAGTGGAGGGATATCTGAAAAGATGAGACTAAGAAAAATATAAAAGAAAGGTATTAAAGCAATATAAAATAATACACTAAACTCAACGATATACTAGTCTACTAAAATAGATTAGAAAAGCACACACCAACAGCCAAACCATCCTAAAGTTTTTCATTATAAAGACTATGTTTAGGTTGATTAATTTAACAAAAATTTAAATAAACATGAACACAAAACTATGGGTTCATTAAATATTCGTAGGAAATTTCTTTTGTTTTGTCGTTAAATAGAGCTAATACCCAGGGAAATGAAATGCCATTCATATTAAAACATGAATGTAGGTTTCTGTCTTCTAATTTCATTTCTAAACCAATGATTCTGTCGTATTTGAAGGGAGCAATAGTTACAGCCTAAATAGTTGGGAAAAAAATGTTTATAGCATTATTTGTCTGAGATGATCATTCAAGTATTTATTTCATCCTTCTCAGAGAACTTACAAGAATCAAGCAAGAAAACCTGAAATAAAACCACTCCTAAAGAGAAATCTACTGTTTATTAGATGCCAACATATTTATTTGTCTTTAACAGTTTAAGAAAATAAAAGCTCTTCATGTTTTCTAAGCAAGTTGAAGGTGGTGTAAATAACTGGTTTTTATTGTACTGATGTCAGCATTTATCTTCAGTATGAATACCAGATACTGAGGCAAAGCTTCTATTACCCTTAAGTTCTCAATAATAAAGCCAATAATGAAACTTTATATTTCTATGACATTATTTAAAAAGTCCATAGTTTTTCAAGTAAGTTTCCCAATTTTAGCTGTAGCACTGTACTCCCACTGTTCATCAATTTGCTCGAGCGGGCCCAGTAACGTCTACATTGTGAGACTTCTTGTTACTGTGTTTGGCATATCGAATAGGTCACGGGGAGCTTGCCTGGCTTTGCTGTGCGGGCGAGATACCCTCGGTAGTTTACCGGGCTCTTCGAGAGTGGCAGAGGAATTGAACCTGGCTCAGGTGGGAAAATTGCTTATTTGTACTGTACCATAAACTGTAGCTTTGTTTTCAAGTATTCACTATTTTCTATGCTCAGTTAATTTTACAAAGGTCACAAATATTAATTTAAATCAATACTTCTTGGCTTTCAAAATTCCAAATATAATAGTACCAATAATCAGGTTTGGGTTAGCTTGCAATTTTTCTCTGATTTTGTAAAACAAATACAAAAAAGAAAGCTAAAACAAAGTGATCTAGAGGAATTTTCAAAACAAAAAAAGGGCAAGATTTTAGCTTTGTGAATTATCTTATATAAAAACAATAATACCTATTAAAAACAATAAGTACCAAAATGGATGGCGCCTTTTAAATTATTTTTGGAGACACTGGTAAACAAAACAACCAACACAAAATGAATCAAGATCCGTTTCACAAGTGGTTCTCTTCTGTTACTAAGAAATTTCCTATTATCCAGTAAAGAAAAAACAATCCTGTCATTTTATTAATTTACAGGAATTCTGATATTGAGCACAACAGAAATGGTCCTCACTGCTAGATGTATTGCTCTTCAGACCCATATTCAACACTCTTAGAGAACTGGAAAGAGTTGGTCATAAGAAGATACTAGGCATGTTCCTGATTATACTGCTCATTAGAGAATAAGTAAGCAAGGAACTGAATTTCAGAATCTTACTATTTTCTTCAAACATAAAATCCAAATTCTGGGGTTCTTACCCAAAGTTACCTTTCCAAATCAACCATAGTTTGAGCTGAACTCAAGACGTGTGAATTATAAAAAAGCTCTTATAGACAACTCTGCAGAGAAACAATGGTGATAACCTCTACAGTGCCCTTCTGGTTCCATAATTTGGTTGCCCAAACTTTCTCACTTCATAATAAATGAATGATAAATAGAGAATCCCAGGTATATAACCCAGATTTTTAACTTAAAGATCCAAAAGTTGTATAATTTGGAACATTATTACATCTAGAATTAATGATCTTTTGAAAACAGACAAAACATAGACACAGAACAGGAAAGAAAAGCAGATAACCTGAAAAGGTTGCAGAAGAAAAAAAGCCACAAAACAAGCAAAAGACAAACTATTACCCAGCACATATGAAATACCTACAGGACTTAAGTAACATTTACCGGATTCCACGAACACTAAAAGAGATAAATAAGTATCTGAAAATAATTGACCTGATTATTCTAAAGCTTAGGAGCACTTCTGAGAATTTTTTTGTATCTTCAAGGATAAAGAATAAAGAAAAATTAAAAATCAATTAAAATCAGTGTTTAATATAATTTGCCATTATATCTTTTAATGGTATCTTCCTCTACAATGCTATCCTTTACTTTTTAATCAAATCCAAATTTTGTTATTGATTAAATGATCTATCCATTCATAGTATACTAAAATTAAAAAGTCAGGGATCAATAATACAATATGATATAGATTAGTGATTACAGATACACATCAAAAAGAGCATTTCAATTTCATTAAGTTTTTAACTTCACAGTTACATGTATATTTATTGAATCTGTCACTTTATTTTTACTATTTTATGAAACAAAACACATGTCATATGCAAGAACAAAGAACATGTCACCTACTAAAATATTTTTTGCAAATATAGTTACAAGTAAATCTGTTGGCAAATGTGTTTATTTTGTTAATTAGAGAATTTAAATAAATTTAAGAAGGAACTTCTTAAAAGTATGAAATAGAAACCTCTATTTTTAAACACTTGAAATAACATTTTGGGTAATAAATTCATTATCTAAAACTTTCATACATCATCCTAGAATACAAAATTAGTTCATTATTTGTTGCCAAAATAAAATTTACAAGATAATTTATAATATGATTGTTATATTAATAAAACTTTGATAAATACTTTAATGATAGAATTACCAGTCGATTTGCTTTGTTTTTATAGAAAAATATAAAAGCATTTGGTCAGCATTTTTAAAGTAGGTATTCCTAAAGCAATAAATATGCTGTGATGAAGCTTTCAACACAGAATATACAATAAAGCACATTAAACTTACATTGCACACTTCTCTGACTATAGCTTTTTCTGTCTCACTAAGGTCATGTTCATACTCTTTACCCTGATGACGATCTATAGTTTCCTCAATATCCAAGACCTGGATTTTTTGAAAAAGAAAAGCAAATTTCACATGTGAAAAATCTTGTTAGTTATGGGTAAGACCAGCAATGAGTTCCACTTGGTAAAACCTTTAGTTTTCTCCGTGTCTCCATATCAGAGTAGGTTAGTATATGGCAAAATCTTTAACAACACTTGATTGTGGTGAATAATCAACCTCTCCAGAATAACTTCTACTTGAATTTCAAATGGCCATTACAAATAATTTTTTCATTACTAACAGTCAATCGAATTCATTAAAATCTAAAATAATTATATTCATTTAGCTAATTTGGTTGTTAAGATGACTTAAGATAACTGTTTGGAGACAGTCATTTTTGCTCAGTTGTGAAAATGAGCAGTTAATTAATTGTATGCCAAACAGTCCAAGTGATATGTAGACATGGCCAATAGAAAAGATAAATTAAAAAAAAAAGATGATAGTGATGGTGAATCTGGTCAGAATCCAGGAATATGTACATAAGAGCCCTTATTAGGACTAATATCACTGACATGAGCGTGTTCTCAGTGCCAAGGAAAGACTCTTTGAGAGCAACATGGAAAGTAACTCTTTAAAGTGAAAATATGTGACCAAAAGTTGAAAAATTCTTTACTCAAGCAAAGTTTCTCCACTCCTCTAAAAGGGAACAAAATTTTGGCATTTAATGCTATTTGCTATTCTTCTCTTTTAGTTTGTAATTTAAATCACTTGACGCACAAAAATTTACTAATGCTTTCCTAAAAATTTAAATAGAATCAATACTGAACTTTGGGACTCCATGATTTTGTTCCCATTGTGGCTAATGATGAAGGCTGAAGTGTCACCAGAGAATTAACATTAGTAAACAGCTAAGTCAAAATAAACGGTCCAAGTATGAAGTGGGATCTTCATTATCAAGTTTGCAGATATTTAGACTATACCGATGTTCATTAGAATTCAATCTCATAATAAATAATGAGAATAGTTTGTAAATTAGATTAACTCAAGACTCTGGATATCATTATTATGTGGATATGAAACTGGAAGCTAAAGTCTCACCCTGATACTCATCCGAAGTTTAGTTAGTTCACAAGCTTTATATACTAGACAGAAGGCAGATATCAGTGAATGCTATGAATATTCTCAGAGAATATTCATACAAATCTTTAAGAGCTCCTAGAACAAGTTCATTTGCCCACAGATTTGACTCATAATGAATCCTTGAGAGAAGTATACTGAAATTAGGTAATTTCTACTAAATCAGAAATCAAGCTCCAATGAATAGTTATCAGTTTTAAATCAAGAAAAGTGTAACATTATTATAAGTGGGATCATTTCTCTCCTTGATTTACAACTTCACCTACTCCCAATGAGAGCCTAGTGTATTAAAGACTAGAGTTTTTTTTTTTCTTCCTCAAATCAGATTTTAAGATCTGAGCCAGTTATAATTACTACCTTTGAAAAATCTTATATTAATTTGCTCTAGACTTTTAAAAACAACATGTGCCAAGTGGCTTCATTTTTTGGTTATAATAACTTTTTTTGTTTTGGGGACACACCCATCAGTGCTCAGGGAGCTTGGATGACCAGATGGGGTTCCAGGAGTTGAAACTTCGTCAGCTATGGGTAAGGAAAGCCTCCTGCTTGCTGTACTATCGCTCCAGCCAGGTTACAATAATTTTTTTTTTTGTGCTTTTACTTTCTTTTTTTTTTCTTTTTTATTAGTGAAACGACATGAGGTACAGTTGTAGATTTACAAATTTTTAAGATGCATTTTATTTTGCAGACTATGTTTGCACATATTTCTGTTTCAGACACAGTTGAGTCATGGAAGGCAATGCATTTTATAGTTAAAGGCCTCTGGTTATCCAATAAAGAGGCTTCAGTTTTTCAGTATTGCTCATATGCCAAGAAAAACAACTTAAGAATTCTGATGACAGCACAATTTCTTCCTCTCAAGATAAAATTTTATATCAAAATTAGAGAATTAATTCTGAGAATTTAAAGAGCTCTTCCCTGTCTTCCTTTCCTTTTAGGCCATAATGACACAGTTCCAGTGAAAATTTTTAAGACTATAGTGCAACCCACTAAGCAAATCTGATTCAAACAGCACTTTTTTAAGGCAACAAGCTAAAATCGCTTTCAAACAGTTTGAAAGTCAGGCTGTAAGTTGTTTTTGGAGTATAAGCAGAAAGTAATATTAAAAGACTGAGTTAATCTCTGGTCATTTTTTATTCATAAAATACTTTTCAGAGAGTACCTGATTCATGCTGAAGTAACAGCATGTTTAGCATGGTGTTCGTGTCAAACAGAATCAAATGCTGTTGCAGAGAGCAAAGAGAAACCAGTAGCAGCACCCTTTTAATCTGGTGTGCCTTTGAAGAAAATCTGCCTGGGTACTCACTTTATAAACTATTCCAATCAAGACAAGTAATGCCAAATGCATTGTTGGTGGTGACCAGTGTTATTCCGATATGACTTTACTTATTAGTAATCAATTCATGCTTGGGAGAAACTCACTCAGTGATTTCCATTACAGCAAAATGTAACAAGGAAGTTGATTTTTCTGCCTGCACCTGAATCACCTCAAGTAAAATATTATGAAGTTTTCATCTACTTATTTGCTTTATGCATCACAGTGTGGGCCACTCCAAAAATGTACATCTCCAAATTAACTCAGATACCATTCTGAAACCAAACTAATACAGAAAAGCTGTGAAACTTTTGTTGCAAAAGCAGGACTAGAGCAATCTACTACAGTAAGCTCAGAAAGGCTTGGTGGACAGTCTCAGCTTTAACAGCGACATTTATTGCTTGAGACCAATTCTTTTAGGAATATATTTGTGTTGCATATTATTTACTTCTGTGGTTTATTTTTGTAAGTTTCACTTGTTGGAAATAGTAAAATTTGTAAAAATTAAAATTTCAGCAAAATCATTTAAGTCATTGCACAATCTTAAGTAAAGCCAAAAATAAAATAGGTTTATAAGACTAACATCTATTTCCTACGACTTTATAAGATAGCATTAATTAAAATTTGAAGTATTTTCATTTTATTTCGAACCACACTTTGTGCTCAGAGCTTACTCCTGGCTCTGCACTCAGGGATCACTCCTGGTGGGCTCAGAGAACTATACGGGGTGCCAGACGGAACCTGGATTGGTTGCATACCAAGCAAGCACCCCATCTACTATACTATCTCTCCGGCTCTCAAGTTTTATTTTCTTGTAATGCCAATACTTCATTTTAGTAAGTGGCACAAAACATTTCATTTATATAATGAAAAATATGGTATAATTATTTTGGCAAACTATTAACTCTAAATGTGGAAACATGATGCAAACATTACACATACAATACCTATGACAATACTTTTACACATATGGATATACATGCACAAACTCCAACGCTGATGTAAAAATATATGAATCACATTATCCAAAACAAAATGATAAAAGATTCAACCACAGTACTAAAACCCATTTATTAAAAAAAAACTTCAGAAATTAAGATAAAAAGTTACAAAACAAGAGTTCAAAAAATAAAAAAGACTGTGAAGACTACCAAACTACAGTGAACAAGCCACAACACAACTGAAGCTCTGGATAAATGGTTGCACATAGTAGGTTACCTTAAGAGAATGTACCACAGGTTCAGGCTGCTGAGAAGGTGTGGTATGTCCACTGAAGCTAGCTGGAGTGTTGGGTGAACTGTTACTCCCATCAGCCCCTGATGACAACCTAAAAGAACCCTTAGTAGAAAATCAACAACTTTGTTATTAAAACAAAAGTCGTCTAGAATGGTATAGATGTCGTTCAATATTCAATTTAGCTGCCAAAATTTGTTAATTCTTTTCTAGCATGTCCTGCTTATTAACCTGCTTATTGAAATAGACCTCTTGCATGACCAGCAAGAAAACTTAATTGAGTAATTTCTATGATCCAATTCTCAAATGGATCTACGCCATCAAAGCATGGCTCTTGCAAAATTTTAAGAATGATTTTTGAAACTTAATGATACTAAAATTGAGAAATATTTGAGGTACTCCAGAGCTGAGGTAAACATGCTCACTCAGCAAGCCAAATGCCATATATCGTATGCCTCAGAAAATGCATATACACCATATTCTTATTCTTAAAAACTAATAAAACCCTTCTTCAAGGGAAATAAAACATTTTCTAGAAATTTAAGCAATTCAAGAAAGAATTTTCTTATTTTCTGGTCTTTTTTTAAAGAGGGGATAATATCACAAATAACATATTTTCCATTTAATGGCACCTCAACTGGAGAAATCAGACCTTGAACATGAGTAATTTGACCTGTGAGAGTCAGTTACCCATCCGAGAACTAAAGAAAAAGAGAAACCTGGAATTATAAGTTGGGTAGGCTGCTTGGAAAAGACATAGATGAGGAAAGAAATAAGAGCAGTGGTTATCTAATTTACTAAAAAAAGCAGTCTAAATGAAATTTTCCAAACCTGTCTTTATCCTCTATCCAGTTCATGTTTTTGAATTTTTTTCCTTATGCACACTACCCTCATAGGATCTTGAGTGATTTGATTTTTGTTCATCAATAAATCTACAGTATTTTATGCATAATTGGATTAACAAATGTCTTTTCCATATAAACTGATCCTAAGAATCTAATCCTGAAAAGTCACCGAGGGATCCTAAAATGTGAATTCATAAGGGAAAGAAGCAACAGTGGTTTGGGATATGATTTTTTCAGAATTTACAGAATTTTCACATTATGCGTTTTAGGGTTGGGAGAGAAAGATTTCACACACAGGATGCTATAAATAAAGAATATATTTAAATCATGCTACTTTAGATAAATGAACAATTTCCATTGACTTTTAGAAAGAGTATTCTTAAGTATTCTTATGTATTCAATTTGGTATATTGTCTCCCTTGCTGTTTTGACTTCTGTCCTCAAAGGCTTCCCTTACCTTGCTGCCTCACAAACCAGCTGAGTTCTCTGCTGTGTTCAGAGAGTTATGCAATCAAACCATTTACTGTCCCACCCTAATATTATTAGCTCACAAGGAAAAGAAGCTGTGAAAAATGACCTTTAGGTCAACTTTGCTAGCCTCTGTTCTCCATGCTACTAAAAATTAATACTAGTAATGACAAAGGAAATCCAATTAACAGTCCCAAACTCCTCCTGGGGAAAAATTATAAAATCTGCTTTCTGTAGTTGTAATTCAGATTAACTCAGACATAATTGGAGGACCCCAATACAACTAATGTGTGTAAAGGCGTGCACGCACCTACACACACACACACACACACACACACACACACACACACACCTTCAACTGTTGCATTTCCTCTTCCTTTGTAACGATCAATGGTTCCAAAATGAAAAGTTATAAAGGAAGCTCTTCTTGCCTGAATAGCTCTGTTCTTCAGCTATTCATTTTCTCTACTAGTTCCACTTTGGGAACAGTTTTAAAAACGTTTTCAAACTCATGTAGAATTCAACTCAAATCTCTTATTCAAGATCCACTATTGCAGTGCCATTTTCCCTCTGATAGTCTAACTTCTTGGGCTATAATCCTCCATTCAGTTCTTGTTTTTGAAAATTTTTTTATGCACATCTGTTTCAAACATTTCCTTTACAGACATGGCAAAATGACTGACATAACAATATTGGCTATTTTTCCAGGCATTTTGGGTTAGGAGAATCTATAAAATTGATTAGTATCTTTGCTAAAAGGGTAAAACAGACTCTCCTTATTTACTGAGAAACAGACAATGTTTTATTAAAGTGGATTCATTAAAATAATAGTAATAAGTAACAACAAAAATAACAAAGATCATAATAGGAAGCAATCCTCCAGGAATTAAATTTCAATTTCCTTTTCGAGTCAGGAACCAATAAAATAATCACCAAAAAAATTAAGTTCATGTTTTAGGAAGATTTTATAAAAAAACTTTGAAGTCATGAAGATTAACCTATTGCCTGGTAATGTTGTATACCTAGAGGTGCTAAATAGTCTTATAGGTAATAATGAAATCAATTAAACCAAACTATTACAACTCATTTAATTACTATAAAAGGTTAGTTTTCTATATACTTAGTAAAATCAGATTAATATTTAGTTTATAGAATTATCTTCCTTCAATAATTCTATATACTGAGTTGACTAATACATTTTTACAGAAGTATTTTTAAAAACATGCTTGAGTGAAATACCAACATACTGATTTTAAACTGTCCTTTGGAGTCTATTCATAAGATTAACCCTACTTATTTAACTTATAACTTTACTGTCTCAGAAGATAGAAAATTTTAAAAGAGAAAAATCTTTATAAAATGGAAAATATTATTTCCATCTAGTTAGGGCTGCTTTTTTTCAAATTACATATGATCAATTTTATGTATGCATCAGTTGTCAGTTTAAAAGGGTAAGGAACAGTTTCGTGGGCTGGAACAGAGACATCTGAGGGTATTTAACAATCCATTTCCATCAACCTTTTACGCCTTTTTAATGAAGTTTGCAGGTTTCATCTCCAGGGATTATTTCAACGTTTAACCGAGGTTTAGGATAACAAAACAAAAACCACTGACAATAAAATTGTCTGGGAGTTAAAAGACTCATTCCCATTCTTCATCCCCAGATTTCGACACACAGCAACTTTCTTTCATGTGTACAGACTTGTTCTCTACCCCACAGTATAACTTTTCCTCTAGTAACAGAGTCATCTGGTTATGCACAAGCAAATGCAGCAACTGACTCATCTTCACTCACCGGGAGAGTGGGCAGGCATCGTCCTATTCCTCCGCACCCTTGCCACCACTGCAAGACCCGCCGGGCTCTGGGCCCCCAGCCTTTCTCCATATTTGAGCTGTCTCTAGTTGGAGGTTGCCTTCTATTCTGGGTGGCCTTATATTTGGAACAATATAGCACAATCACTCAGAAAAAAATGTACTGTTTCCCAAATCTCAAAAAAGCAGATAGAACAAGAAACTTAAATGAAATGAACCACAATGTTCACAATGGCAAATCTGTAACATGCACGTTTAATGAGAGAAAAAAAATCAAAAATAGTTTGAAGTCTGGTATAGTAGTGTTAGCTGTTACTTTTTAATGATTCTGATAAAGGGAGAAGTATATGATAATGTTAAATTTCAGAGTAAATAAAACTAATTTATTTTACAGGTTTTACTTGTGAGCAATAAAGTGACGGCAAATCTTTCGAGTATGTAAATCTGTGTAACTTCAGAATTTAAGAGAAATTATTTGAAATACCAATTGAGAATTCTATGCCCTTTTATTAAGAAATATGAATAGAGCAAATATGTTCAACAGAACTCAGAAAACTAGCACTGCATGAAATAAATTTGATCAAATAAATTTGACCTCTTAGCTTATTACATACTTAGTGAGGAGTGAGCTAAGAGGTCACTGTTGCATTAAAACAATTTTTTATGTAAGAGATAGACATAATTATAAAAATATCTTATTAGCCAATTAATTATCAAACTCCTGCACTGGTCTGACTATAGAAATTAAATAACAGGGCTAGAGAGATATCACAGAGGGTAAGGTGCTTGCCTTGCATGCAGTCAACATGGATTCAATCCCTGGCACCCCCAAGCACTGCCTAGATTGATTCCTTAACACAGAGCTAGGAGTAACCTCTGAGCATTGTTGGGTGTGGCCAAAATAAAAAGAAAAGAAAAAGAAATGAGATAATAAAAATACACCCCCCAAACCCAATTTCCCTAGTATTTCAGTGTTTTTGCTTGATAAAACTATATGATTCTATTAAAATGACTGGAAGCAAAATGGACTTACTTAAACACAATTTCTTTTCTTTTTTGGGGGGGAGGGGCACACCTCGTGGTGCTCAGATGTGACTATTGGCTCTGTGCTCAGGAATTACTTCTGGTGGAGCTCGGGGACCATATGGGATGCTAGAGATTGAACTGTGGTTGGCTGCATGCAAAGCAGACACCCTACCCTATTGCTCTGGTCCCTTACACAAAACTTCTTATCCCTGCCAATTTTCACTAAGATTTTTACCTCACAATACTAGGTACTAAGAAATTTTAAAAAAATTTTAAAAATGAAAAAGGAAAATTCACCAAATAGCCTAAACACATAGTGTTAATAGTTAAGGTATTTAGGGACTGAAAATGTTCATGCAAGTTTTAAATTACTACTGATCCATTTCTAGGGAAAATGTGTTCTTTTGGAAATAGTAGAGTGTAATTTTTATTCTTCTCTAACTATTAGAGTCTGAACAATAAAGAAAATGTACCTGTTCTTGGGGGAAGTCAAAGAGAGAAGCAACGCCAGCAGTTAGCATTCACAGAACTGTTTTCTGGATCTTTGAAATCTATACCAATTACACACTAAATAATCATATATTCCACACACAGAAGACAAAAATAGGGTATATTTTCATTTATACCACTACAATTATTTCATCATAGCAACACTGCTCTCTTACTATCACTTCATGTGTCACTGTTATTTTCGTTATCAAAAGAATTATCGCCCATAATTTGTAATACGGCTAATGGTTTAAAATTCACCTCTTACCCCAATCTGCAGAGCTCTGTTTCTGTTTTTTGGATTAGATTATCTTCCTGCAAATGCCTCAGCAATTATTTTTTTCAAATTCAACAATTGGGTAAAACATACGAATCCTTGCTTTTATTCTTCGTTAATATATAGTGAGTTAAAATTCCAGTGTCTCTTTATCATAACACAATACCAAAAATCCTAACTATAAAATGTAAGATAACATATATAATAATCATAAATCTTCTGAAAGAGCTTCTTGCAGATGCTTAAAGAAACTAAAAAAGTTACTTTTGACATATAAATGTAGACTGTGGATATTATTAATCTTAAAAGAAGGCATGGATCCAACATATCAAATTTCTCTAGAAAAACAGGTTACTAATCATCTAACCATTTTAAAGGAAAAAGTAAACTTTTAGAATTAGCATTACTGACTTTTTACTCACATTAGCTACTCTTTTCCTGTTTGTTTGTTTGTTTGTTTGTTTGCTTTACGGGCCTCACCTGGTGATGTTCAGGGCTTATTCTTGGTTCTGTGTTCAGGGATCACTACTGACAGACTTGGGGAACCGTATGAGGCCCTGAGGATGTACCCAGGTCTGTCACATGCAAAACAAGCACACTACACACTGTACTATCTCCTTTTATTTTTTAAGTTCACACCAAAAATATGTGTTCTGATTGTCCAACATTTTTGACCAACTAGGCTGTAAAATATATCTGAAAGGTATTTACACACTAGAGAAAGTTTAGTTCTTTGCAACTTCTATAATGCTACTTGATAAAAGGAGCTACTTGATGAAAGGAGCTTCATAAAAGTGATAAACATTTAACTCAGTAAGTTGTTTTGGACAGCTTCAGGTTGAAATGGAAGAAACCATATTCTGACCACCAATTGGGGGAACAATTCCAAACAACTATTAAAAAAATCATATTTTATTTTCTTTTGATTTTATCTTCTACAATTTTCCAAAATTCAAAAGTTATAAACACAAAAGTCTGAATGGCCCTATAATTTCAACAAAAATTACTGTATCCCTCAACTACATTACATATCAGCATATAGAATAACCAGAAAATTATTTTAGTTATCAAGATAGTCTAAACTAAATGCTAAAAGCAAAGTACAGCATGTTATAAAGATTGTTGGAGGAAAAGTACAGGTTGCTTACTGTGTGGTACTCATTATAAAATTATGACTTCTAATGCTTTAAGCAAATATCCCAGAAAAAAGAATACCTTATCTCTGATGAGAATAAATTCATCATTATTTTTAATGCCTCATATCCATGTTACCCTTTCTTTTCATGAAAATTGAGATTTGGGACATTATTCACCATGGTCATTAAATTAATGAACTTCTTCAAAATCAAGGAATAAAATCATGCCATTCAAAAAATTTAATGAATCATTCAAACAAAAAATGTATACCTGAGCAAAATTATTATAATTAATGAACTACAGGACTTACTTTTGATTAAGTGACTTATTGGTATTTTAAAGATATACTTTATTACAATTTAATAAAATTATCTCAATTAACATTTAAGAAATTTCTATTATTTTTCCATACAAAAGTATACTGTTGTTACTGTGTTTGGCATATTAAATACACGACGGGTAGCTTGTTGGGGTCTCTCGGAGAGGGGCGGAGGAATCGAACCCGGCTCGGCTAGGCTGGTTGCATGCAAGGCAAACGCCCTACCGCTGTGCTATCGCTCAAGTATAAACTTAAAAGTCATTAACAAGAAAAACAATGTTGTTTTTACGTATTATATAAAATTCAGCTTCTTATTGATATAAAGCAAACACGTTATGTAACTTTAGCTCAGAACTTTTGTCTATTAGAAAAAGCCATTTTGAAAAGTTTGAACACTGATTAGGTAAAGCAGTTTCCTGTTAGTTAAAAATATTTAATTTTTAATTTTTTAAAATTTTTATTAGTGAATCAACGTAAGGTTACAGACTTGCAAACTTTTGTGCTTGCAAAAAAAATACTTTAATGTTTATAAGTCCTGAGGCTATGCCCAACCACCAAATTATGCATCAGAATCATCAGAACAAATACCTATTTTAGGAGGAAGCATTAGTTCACTCAGTCTTCCTACAGTTGCTTTGCTTTTTTTTTTTTTTGCTTTTTGGGTCACACCTGGCACTGCACAGGGGTTACTCCTGGCTCATGCACTCAGGAATTACTCCTGGCGATACTCGGGAGACCATATGGGATGCTGGGAATTGAACCAGGGGTAGGCTGCGTGCAAGGCAAACACCCTAGCCCTACACAAGTGCTATCGCTCCAGCCCCTAGGTGCTTTGCTTTGTCTCAAAATGATGCTTTGTTCAGTTTGATCAGTTTCATTCTTACATAGAATGCAAACAACTTTAATAGACATTCAGATTAGATTAGAAGAGTTTTCAAAAGTCCCAATGAAAAACCTTTCCTAAGGATCCTATGTGTGGATAGGATGCTAAGAGATCTTCTGTTTTGCTAGAATAAGTAATATTTATTTTATTATGTTCACAGAAAAGTGTTTTTAATTTAAAAAAGCATTTTAAATTTTAATTCCAATTATTAATTAAAAACGATGAACATTCAGTATTTATTTAAAATGCTATATTTCCCAAATTTATATATATTCATTTATTTATCCATTGAACAAAAATTTACTAAGCACTTACTAGAGGTAATTGCTCAACAATGCTTTTGCTTTTTTTGTCAACAAATCTTATGACTTGTTTGTTAATCTCTTATTTAGAGCATAAGCTTTTAGAGTAGTAGTTCTCAACACTGGGTAATTTAGCCCTTGATCAGGTATCAGGGGAGATACACTGGCAAAAATTTAGATATTTTTAGTAGTCAAAAGGGAATGGTTTCTCACAACACCCAAAAGGAGAGAGAGAACAGAGGGGAATGCCCTGCCACAGAGGCAGGGTGGGATGGGGGGATGGAGGGTGGAAGGGATACTGGGATCCGTGGTGGTGGGAAATGGGCGCCGGTGGAGGGATGGGTCTTTGATCATTGTATAATTGAAACCCAAGCACAAAAATGTGTAAGTCTGCAACTGTAACCCATGATGTCTCACTATTAAAAAAATTTTCAATAAAAAAGGGAATGGTTTCTATCAGTGATTAATGGAGAGAAACTAAGACTGCAGGTAAAAATCTGACAATGTACAGGACATGTTCCCTGCTGTCCCCATACAGGATGTCAGTTGTGCTGAAGTTGAAAAACTGATTTAGAGAAAGAACTATACTGGAAGACTGCAAGCAAAATTACTGATAGTAATTTTCAATATATTCAATAGTAGATTTTGCATATGAGCACAAGCTACCCACAAGATTTTGAGCAAGTGATAATTTTGAAGGAAACTCTCTAAGCCTCAGCACTCAAGTGGTGTAAATATAAACACTGCCATATTTCTAGTACCAAAAGGAAATTACTGTAACAAAAAGAATAAAATACAAAAATATCCAGACCCTCCTACTGCAAAAAGCTAGGAAAAATAGAATACAAATGGGCAGGCACATAGGGCACTGGTCCAAAGATAAAGAGCCCTCAGAGTAAAGCAACGCAGAATGTGGTAGTGTACAGAAAATCAAGACATCAATCTCACAGAGAACAAAACTGGCAGAAGGAGCTTTGCAGACATAATGTGGACAAAATAAATTTTCCTTAGCAAGAATAAATACAGCTCCCTTACCTGAGCAAAGATAAAGATTTTATATCTACCTTTAAGCAGCCACATCAGGAAATATTAAAATTACCAGCAAATAGAAATGAGAGCTCAGACGTAAGAAACGCATCCACAAGCAGGTAAGGGCAATGTACCACATGTAGAGAGCAATCTCGACCAGGGAAGCAACTGTTTTTTGCTTTTCCACTTAACAAAGGGTTGCAATCTGCTTAGTATTTGTCTCCTCAGTAAGCAGATGATTTTTTTTTTTTTTTGCTTTTTGGGTCACACCCGGCGATGCACAGGGGTTACTCCTGGCTCATGCACTCAGGAATTACTCCTGGCGGTGCTCATGGGACCATATGGGATGCTGAGAATCGAACCCGGGTTGGCTGCATCCAAGGCAAATGCCCTACCTGCTGTGCTATTGCTCCAGCCCCAGAAGATTCTTTTGAGAGCAGTTTGCTACAGCTTTCAAACACTAAATTCTTACTTAGATTAGAACTCTCCAGTAGTCAATAAAAAATAAATGGCTAGAGAAAAAGTATAAAGGTTAAGATGTATGCCTTGCGTGCAGCGACCCTGGTTCAGGCCCCAGAGCATCTCCCAAGCCCTGCTGTATGTGGCCCGGGAGTCCCTGCAGGACTGCATCATCGGGCCCTCCCATAGAACAATTAGTCCTAGCACTGAACCACTGGCTAGGTTGGATGAGAAGTGTCAGGAGTAGTCCCTTAACACCCTGGGCATCACTTGGAAGTGTTCCCTCCTTACAGTCAGCTAATAAGAGCTCATATTGCATGTTAACTCAGACCATTTTTAGGCATTAACTCATCATGACTTGGGTATACTCTCAATAATTTATAAAGTACAGTGATTTCTTTTCTGATTGTTACTTTATGACCCCTGAGATCTCTTCTTTTATATCATCATTTTATGACCACTGAGATCTCTTGTTTTATATCATCATTAATTAGTCTCTAGACTGCAAGATGAGTCAGGAGATCCTGTGGAGGAGCAGGATAGTTGGAGTGCCCCAGAGGTGACAGGGAATCATAACAGTAACGCAATGGTTGATCTCAGTTACTGATATAAGAGGAGGCATACACCACCTGCATCCACTCTGTGCTCATTTTCCTTTCTCTATTCCAAACACATATCTGGAATACAACGGTTACATAGTCCACTTCTAGAATAATAGCCCAAAAGTTGTGAAACTTGATATTTTTTAAAAGTCTCCAAAATAATTTTTTTATAGGTAAGGAGTTTTATTGAAAGGACATTTAAAAAAAATTTATTAGAGAGACGCCATGAGGTACAGTTGTAGACTTCTAAAGAAGTTTTTTTTTTTTTTTAGGTCACACCTGGTGAAACACTGGAGTTACTCCTGGCTCTGCACTCAGAAATCACTCCTGGCGGTGCTCAGGGGACCATATGGGATGCTGGGAATCGAACCTGGGTCGGCTGCGTGCAAGGCAAATGCCCTACCCGCTGTGCTATGTCTCCAGCCCCAGACTTCTAAAGAATTTTTATAGAAATCCTGACATTTCACTCATTGGAGTAATACAAATAAAAAACATTTCTGTTAAATACAGTTTATAAAAGAATAGTCTGTTTACTATCTTTCTTCTCTTTGGGATTGAGCGCAAATGACACTTTTCTGGATCACCTGCTTTTCTAGGGTCCATTGTATTATGAACCATGCTGTCACTCTCTTGATTGTGGTCCTTTATTCATTTACATTCATACCTTAATTCTCACACTCTCTTACCCAACACATACTTCTTTTAGTCTTTAGATGGGTTTAATTACCTCTGATCATTCACCTCAAGGTGAGTTGATGGAATGCTTCTCTATAACTTAATTTTAAGGCCAATCAGACTTTACAGTAATATTTCAGATGTCTTGGTACTCATTAAGGCTTTTACACTTGGCTTTTATTATCCCCATAATCACAAGAACTAGCATTCTTTCTATACAGAGTTGTTGCTCAATATATTCAATATATTAGTGGATGATAAAGATGTATGTTTGAGACCTTGACTTATCATGCTAAAGTTATGCAAATGCTTTATTATGTAACGACATATGTGATTATTAGTAGGTACATTAATTTGTCAAGTTATTAATGCATAATACTAGGTGCAAAAATAAGTGGAATAGCCATTTCTGTACTAGTCCATTGTTGACAACTTAAACACCAACTAAATAACATGAACTATGGCACAATGAACTTCTTCATAGATATATCTATTAATAATGTAGCAAAGGATAGTGTACAGCATGACTAACTGGGATGAAGTGTAATTAGGAGATGAATAAAGAAGTTGAAGTGAAAAATGACTATTCATGCTGACACTGGATAACAGCAGAGGGAATGTAAAGCATGACAATGATAGATTAAAGGGCAGGACTCAAAGGGCCTTAATGTTTGTTTGAATATAGATAGGAAAGTTGAAAGAGAAATACAGGATAGCTCTAAGTATTCAGGCTGTGAATGAAGCCAAATACTAATGCCACTGGCCAGGATTAGAAATGCCAAAGGACAGAATAGGTCTTTCTCCACATTTTAAGTCGAAAATTATAGAAATAATTAGGACTAAAATGCTCCAAAACAGTTTTAGTTTCACAGACACCCCCACACAAATAACTTTCTTTCAACATATAGAATAAGTTTGTAAAACTATTTGAATTGTGAATGATTTTAACTATGCTATGTTGAAAATATATGATCAAACACTATAATATTTTTGAAAGGAAAAAGTGGAAATATCTGACTCCAGGTAAACTTGCAGATATATACAGTTGCGAGGAAAATAATGAAAGTAATTACAGAAGTTAGCAGGATGCCTTTGTACAAGAAGCCAAATTCCAAAAAAGGAATTAACATCTTAAAGGGGCTAAGATAGGAAATAACCTGTATCTCTGTGACCAGAGTAATGGGGAAATAACCTGTATCTCTGTGGCCAGAGTAATGGCAAAGATCAACAATGATTTGGGAAGAAAAAAAAAAAGACTTTTACACAACAGATAGGAAATGTGGACAATTAGATAGTACATTCTGTTTCTCTTTGGCACTATTGCAGCAACATGGAAAGATGCCGTCATTAACAACATTGACAAAGAATACGATCGACTGGTTCAGCACATCCATGATTGTGAGGAACGACAGAGACACAGCCACAAAAAGACGCCTATCTTTGAAAACTCTCAAGCTCAGTTGCTAACGTGGCTTGGCGCAAGCCTCAGGCAACCACTATCGCTTGAAGAACCTGAAGAACCTGTGTTAGTACTCATCAATACACTGGCTCAGCTCTTCACACACTACCTGTCTGAATGCAAGGTTCCATCCCAATGGAAAACCAGAAGGACTGTACTACTGTACAAGAAGGGAGACATCCACGACATTGGCAACCATTGACCGATCTGCCTGTTGTCTGTCATCTACAAGCTGTTCACTTGAGTCATCCTGAATAGGATTGGCAGAATACTGGATGAAGGACAACCATGCGAGGACGCCAGGTTCCACAAAAGATTCAGCACGATCAACAATATCCACACAATAACCAAGCTCATTGAGGTTTCTCGGGAGTTCAAGATGCCGCTCTGTCTAATGTTCATTGATTTAAAGAAGGCCTTTGATTCTGTTGAGACGGAAGCAGTCATCAAAGCCCTAGACAAACAGGGCGTTCAAACTCAACACATCAGGATCTTCCGTGAGCTGTATTACTGATTCACTACCAGGATCTCAACATTCTACAAGGAAGTGATCATTCATGTCAAGAGGGGTTCAGCAGGGTAGTACCATTTCACCGAAACTCTTCAGTGCCACCCTTGAGAACGTCATGCGACGACTGGAATGGGAGTGAAGATAGACGGTCGGCAACTACACCACCTCTGCTTCACTGATGACATCGCTCTCATAACACCAAACATTAGCCAAACGGCACAAATGCTGGCTGACTTCGACAGTGAGTGTGGAAAGGTCGGACTACAGCTGAATCTCATGAAGACAATATGTATGAGAAATGAACTCTTTCCTGATGTTCTATTCTCTCTCAACGGAATGAACATTTCTGAATGCAACGGTTATGTGTACCTAAGTTGAGAAATCAACATGATGATTGACCTGTCACCTGAGTTGCGCAGGAGGAAAAAGTGGCTTGGAACACCTTCAAGAGCATTGAAGAAATAGCTAAGAGGACGAAGAACCTCCGGCTCCGAGCACATCTCTTGAATTCCACTGTTCTTCCTGCGTTAACATATGCCTCAGAGACCTGGGCCCTACAAAAACAGGGTGAGAACGCTATTTGGGTCTCCCAAAGAGGAATCAAAAGAGCTATGCTTGGAGTATCACGCTTCACTCAAATGAGAGAAAGAATCTGGAGTTCTGACCTCCGTCGACAGGGATGCTGTCTCATTTGCCAAGTCGTCGAATATCAGATGGGCTGGACTCGTAATGCAATTTGGAGTCGACTCTAGCCGAAAGAGCCATTACCAACTGGATTCCACAGGACGTCAAGAGATTGAGTGGCCACCAACCTACGAAATGGTCAGACTTCTTCGTCAAGACACTGAATGATCGGTTTGAGGTTCTTCGTGTTCCTAGATCGAGCAGACACCATTGGGCTACACTAGCACGCAACAGGGACGAATGGAGACCTTACTGGCGACCGCTCGAGCAACTCGATGAGTAATGGATTGTCAAGTGATCAAGTGATGAAGTGATTCTGTTTCTATGTAATGATGGCTCCAGTGAGGAACACTGAAATTGGGATGGGGGTTTGAGAACAGAAAAATGATACATGAAGTGCTTTCTCAATTAAGCTGACATTGTCACACTGTTGCTGACAAATATAATTCTGAATGCTTTAAAACCCTGGGTTTACTTAAAAATGAGGGGTGGCAGGGTAAGGGAACTAAGAGTCGAATAGAGTTAAGGTTGGGAATTGTCACTTGTAAGTACAAAAGCACAGAAACTAATGTTAATTAACACTGTGCTTGTTGGTTCTTAGAGTTCAGTCAATTATTGATTGTATTAAATACTTCACCATGGAATTAAAAATTACTTCACTTTTCCTTGGAAAATGTGTAAGAGCTAAAGTGCAAGAAACAAACAGCAATTTACATAAATACTTGTTAAGGAAACTAGGAAATATTTAAATGGGGAGGTATGCTTTGACAAAAGAAAGGGTATTAAGTTTCTTCAATGAGTCTTCTGATAACACAAATCTCCAATATGAAGTGGAAGGTTGTAGGATGACATTGCTTTGTTCTTTCTCCACAAGGAGCTTAGGTTTATCTGGTTACACCCATCACAGTGCTCCTGAGGCATTTCCATTCCATTGTGTTTATCTGTAAATTCTTCCCTCTGCTCTCCTCCCCAACCAGTTAATCAGTTTTCCCCCTAATCAGACTCTGTTAATTTGTAAGGTTAGATTCCTCAGAAATCTATGATTTTATATGTATGAGTGAAATATTGCCTTTCTCCTCTCCTTATGCCTTATGAACGTTTACTTTAAAGCAATGCCCTTCTTGTATGGATACAGGAAGACCATTAACGTTATGCTATGTAACTTAGGATTTAATTGACTTTGAATATTATTCACTCCCGGGCATCTGCTTTCTCGACTTAAGCCTCAGTTGCCCTTAGTTCCTAACACCCCAAAAGCAGGGTCCCGACGAGGAACTGAATGGACCCAGGGCAAGCGGTGAACTACTCTGGCATTGAAAAGGGCCAGGCCAAAATGCCATGATTCTTAACTTTAAGTTAAGAGTTTGATCATAGACAAATGCTGTCATGATCCGAAAGTAACGATGAGACTAGGATCCTGCTAGGGGTGGGAAAGACTATCTGGCCTGAGCACTGTAGTCTGAGATCGAGATGGCCCTAGGAAGGCAATTCTATAAGATATTTCTTACTGTATCCATACAAAATGATTTATATTATATATGCTTACATGTTTGTCGGACAAGGAGAGGAGAAACACACCCATGGGATTCCGCTCTAGGGTGGGTCGTCCTGCTGAGAGAGCATCTGTCCTAGCAGTGCCTTTCCCTGAGGGAAAGAATTCTACCCCTATAGATTGTGACTGCACCTATGTGTAATTGTTACCCCAATCCCTCATCCAGAGAGATATAATGAGACTGTAGAATGGGCAAGGGGAGGCAGAGGCAGAGGAGAGAGACTGGAGTGGATGGAGAGAGGATTGGAATAAACTGCGACTAAGACCAACAGCCTGGCCCTCGTTCCTTCCCTTGCCTACCCATCGGCATCAATCTCCCCAGGGTGGAGGAAGCGGCGTGAGACTACTGAACATGGGTAGCGGGAGAGATAGAGCCACCAGAGCCACCACCACTGTGCTGTGCCCCTTTTTTGAGTTTACACAGAAGGTCACACCAATAGATCCCTTGACAGAGGCAGAAACAGTCTTATGCAAAGACAGCTACCTCTCTAGAGAGGTATCAGTACAAATAAGAATGCTGGTTTTTTTAGAATGCAGTTCTATCAATATCATTTGTTAAAACTTTCATCTTGAAGTACAGCAATGGTCTTCTAAGTAAAGGGCTATAAACATAAGAATGGCCAAAATCAATCTAGGCAACATAGCATCTGCATACACAGTAATAAATAACTCCAGCAAAAGAGTGAAATCTTCCATTAGTTAGAATATCTCTAGCTAATGAAATCTCCCTCATGTTAAAACATCATCAGAATACAAAAAAAAAATTTTCATATACAGTTCTCTAGGAAGAAAACAAGTTATTCAAAATGTATCATAAACAAATTTGCTCTTTTAAGCCCATGTTTTCTACTGAACATGAATCTCTTTCCTTTTGCTTTTTTTCTACTCTGGGAAGCCCATGTTCTCTCTTAAACACATATTCCTCTCTTTTTCTGCCCTCCATGTCTTTCTAATTTAGTTCAATAAAAAATGCATTATATGCAAATAAAACCACATATGTAAATGTATTAATATAAGCATAAAAATAGGCAAGTTCAGGGCCCAGACTGAAGCAAAGTACAGTAATACTCTGTAGTTACTTCATAAATTAAATCAAATACATGCATAATTTTCTTAAAAAATAAAAGGTAAAATAGGCCTCTGCTTTCAATTTGCACTGCCTGTCACTCCTTGTTTTCTGTCTTTAACTCCTAGAGCATCCCAAAATAAAGCTCGCATAACTTCTCTCTCTTTATTAAACTCAAAAGTTCATTCGCATGAAAACTTAATTTAGTTCTATAGCTACACACTCTTTCAAGATTTTAATCCGTATCACCTGAATCCAAAAACACAACTCTAATTCTGACATCTCCTTGCAGAAACTGAACACTTTTGACTTATGATGTCTAAAGTAAAACTTGATTCTATTATTCCTTCTAACTTCTTTATTCTGGTCATCCCCACCTCAGTAATTCATCCCTTACTATGCTGTTGCTAAAAATTCTAGTCATCCATGATTCTTCCCATAGCTGCCACTCTGGAACACTCCTGAGAATGTTATCATCATCCAACCTATGAAGTCTTTGTGTCTCTTTCCCTCATATATAAGGCACCTAAATGGTCATAGAGCACTTTTAAGCTCTATTTCAAAATATACTGAAAAACATTACCTCACTTCGTCCTCCTGCTTATGCTATCACTTACTTCAAACTACCATCAGCCCTCTTAAACTACCGAAATACATCCCTATGTTTACTCTCTGTACTGCAATCTTCTTTAACCTGGTTTTCACTGAGCATTGGCACCAATCTTTGATATTTAGTAAATACTATCTCTCAGCCTAGTTCCTTCAATGACATTACATCAATTTAGGTGCAAATTCCAATATGTGACCTCAGCCAACAAACCTCACAAGGTCTATTACTTATTCCTACCTAGATCACTGACTTTGTCTCCTATTACTGTCCACCTTGCTCACTGCACTCTCATCACACTAGTTAACTTGTTTAAGTTCTTAAAAAACATGCAGTTGTTCCTGCCTACAGCTTTTGTAGCTGCTGTTCATACTTGCTGTAATACTCTTTTGCAGTCATGTCCTTTCTTCCAGTTGTCACTACCTCCAAGAAGTCTTTTCTAAACACCACGTAAAACACTCTCTGACTTCAAACACATTTCAATTTTATGTCCTGATTTTGCTTTTCTTATGGAGATGAATTTTCCAGACATTCTGTATATTCATGCTTTTAAAATGTTCATCTGCCAAATGTAAACTGCATACATTGCTTATTCAAGGTTATAGTCACAGTACCTAATACAGTGTGTATACGTATGAAATACTCCAAAATATGCAAGAATACAATATTGGTGGGCTGGAGCTATAGCACAGCAGTAGGGCGTTTGCCTTGCATTCAGCCAACATGGCCAACCTGAGTTCGATTCCTCCACTCCTCTCAGAGAGCCTGACAAGCTACCAAGAGTATCTTGCCCGCATGGCAAAGCCTGGCAAGCTACCTGTAACGTATTCGATATGCCAAACACAGTAACAACAGGTGGAGATGTTACTGGGCCCGCTCAAGCAAATCGATGAATAGCGGGAGGACCGTGACCATGACAATATTGGTATACTGGCATACAAGGAATTAGTTTTCTATAGCTTAAAAAAAACCCACAAAACCTCATTCGTGTCTGGAGAAATAGTCCCACAGAGTGAGCACTTATATTGCACTCAGCCAACATGGGTTTGATCCTTAACACTACACAGGGTTCCCTGAGTCCCTCAAAAATGATCCCAGGAGTATAGAGCCAGGAGTAAGACCTGAACCACACTGTGTATGGTCCAAAATCCAAAAAATAATTAAGTAAAATAAAATAATCTTATTCCAATAGTGTTAAAAGTAATTTTAGAACCACTCTCCAAGTCAGTGGACACCCATTAATCAACTATTACTGAATGAAAAGTTTGTACCATCTAAGGACTAATGTAAACATTTCTTACTCTAAAATAGCAGGTCTTTGGTTGGTTAGCCTATATGAGAATCTAGGAATACATGATAGCATAGATGGAAAGGAAAATAGATTCACCTCATCCCTCTATAAAAACTTTCACCATAGCAAATGCCACAAACCAACTCTGTTTTTTGAGAGTCTGAAGACTTGTGAGAAGAATTTAAACAGGAAAAGGGGAGGGTGGCAAAATTCTGAGACCCTTTACTAAGAAAAGGAGCTGACTAAACTTTAAAATACACAGCTCAGACTTTCTAGAAGTGATATTGTGAAGCTTTTGGAAAAGCAGATTTTAAGAAGACAAAAAAATTAATTAGAATTTTTGCAATAGCATTATCCTGGAAAGCAGTAATAATACATTTTCAAAAGCTGGCTAAGTTGCCTTTTAAAAAAATTAAGTAAAATGTATTTTCTGCCAACTCAAGAGAAAAATGGTTCAAAGACTAATCAGCTCCTTGAGCTGTCCACTGTCTACTCCTTAGCAAGTCAATTGTCCTCAGTGCTAAATTGGTGAGGTCTATCAATTAGTTTCATGCAGTGCAGTGACTATGAAGAATGATTAATAAACCTGATTGTAAGGCACTCTAAAAACATTAAGTACCATAGAGAGGCTTCATAATTTACATATTGCGGTCAGTCACCATGTAGGCACTGCGAATATATTTGGCTTTTTTAAAGAATTGTTTTATTCTGATTCCTCCGATGTCAAACAAAAGACAAGAAGTCATTTTAAAGATTCTTTTCTGGAGTCTCAACCGATTCACAGAAACATGCTGGAGAAAGAACCAGTCTTTGTTTTCCTCTGTTCTTTCCACAGCTTCTTGCAGATTACTCATGGAGAGAGACTGCAACACATGCCTAGTCAAAGGCCTCTATTTCTTTTCCAAAAACACATTAAAATTTTGACAAAAATTATAAGGAGAACGATATTAATAAAAACACTGTAGCACTGTCCTCCCATTGTTCATCGATATGCTCTAGCGGGCGCCAGTAACTTCTCCATTGTGAGACTTGTTACTGTTTTTGGCATATCAAATATGCCATGGGGAGCTTGTCAGGCTCTGCTGTGCGGGTGGGATACTCTCAGTAGCTTGCTGGGCTCTCAGAGAGGGATGGAGGCATCGAACCCGGGTTGGCTGTGTGCAAAGCAAACACCCTACCCACTGTGCTATCACTCCAGCCCATTTTAATAAAAAGAAACTTAAAATTACAAAGCTCACTTCGGTCTTACTAATGATCTCCCAAGATCTTTCAAGAAAGAAATCTCAGGCTGGGAAGATGGTACAGGCTGTGAATGTGTATGTCTTCTATGCACCTGACCCTGTCCCTGTCCCTTGTACCACATGCCCTCCCAATACTGCCACGTACAGCCTTGAAGGGCTAGAAGTCTCCCTGAGATCCCATGTGTGCTGCATGGGAGTTCCCCCACCTAGGAAAACATAATTCTTACTCTTGAGGAAATGTCTTCACTTAAGACAAGGAAAGATTGATTTTTGAACACTTTCTAAGTCAAAAATTAGTTTCTCACTCACTGGTAAATACATATTTGAATATCACCATTTTGTGAAGACTATTATAGAAATTCAAGTTCTTCTTTACATCACTAACCATTTGGTAGTTATTTTAAAAATCTGCCTCAGCTTATTTTTTCGGTACTACCTATAAGAGACATAAAAATAGTGGACACAAAAGTAATATGCTCACTTGCTAAAATACTAGCTTCAATCCCTATACAGATACTATTACAGCAAAATACAAATATTATATTGAAGAGTATCACAATAGTCCCTTCTAGGTGGGAAAACTTGCCTTTTCAGGTTAAAAAAGAAAGCATTTCTATCAAAAAACAAACAAAAAAAAGCCTCCAGGGGCTAGAGATAGTACAGCAGAGAGGGTACTTGCCTTGCATGCATATTATTTGGGATTGATCCTTACATTTAATAAGGGTGTTTGGAGGATTCGCTCAGAATACGAGATGTGTGCTGAAAGTAGACTATAGACCGAACATGATGGCCACTCAATACCTCTAATTGCAAACCACATCACCCTAAAGGTAAGAGAGAGCAAAAGAGAATGCCCTGCCACAGAGGCGGGCGGGGTGTTGGGGGATGGGGTGGTGGGGTGGGAGGGCTACTGGGATCATTGGTGGTAGAGAATGGGCACTGGTGGAGGGATAGGTACTCGA